>NC_066630.1:14377236-15048099 GCF_025201925.1 Gopherus flavomarginatus | reverse complement strand
ATGCTTGATTTTCAACTGGTGGCTAGCAAATCTGACTCAGATTACTGACATCTCCATGTTAGTGGCAAATGTTCAATCTGGGATTAGCCCTAAGAACACTAGACAGATTTTTTTGTTCCGAGGCACTTTATGTGAGTGTACCACATGAGTCATCTGGCACTCTTCAATGTGATTGAATTGAAGAGCTTGTATGACATTGACTGAGTAAATATTTGCAACTGAAGTACTCTAACAACAATGGGAGAAGCAAGAATTCTAGCTCTGGTATAAGAAATTCATGGAGCCTGCTGGAGCTACATGATACAGTTCAGCTCTCTGGGCACAAGGGAGAATGCAGATCTTGACGGTAACCTACGTTTTGGAAGAATTGGAAGAAGGATGTCCTTCCCAGAGACCTAGGATCCTGCCCCTCCCCCTAACTTCCCTTTAGTCATGGGATAGAGGAATGATGTCAGAGTAAACACTATCAGACATGCCAGTTTTTTGAGCATCCTATCTCGTTGCTTTCAATCAGGAGACTGTCTGAGTTGTATTACTCAAGATAGTGTCTCTGTCAGCTTCAAAATTGTTGTTATACAGAAGAGTATGGGGCTCATAGCGACGGCAAAATACTCTCTTTTCTACCCCCATAACAGTGAGGTGGAAAGAATGGTCCCTCAATTCTCCCATCACCAAACTCTCATCCCTACAAGGAGATATCTATGGCTCCATCCCATCTCTCTCCTCTGTGTATTTGTCCTGAATGCCTGTCTAAAAGATTCCATTGGCATCAGTGAGGTTTTACACAGTAAGTAGTTCAATGCTGAAACCAATATGAAGTATTCTCGGACAAGACATGTACCCATAATAGGTAGCAGTTTGGGGAATCCTGTCTTGATGTCTGCTTTGCTCCAGGCTGGCTGCTACTGGTTCAATGGTAGTTTCTATGAAGTTCAAGATTAGGATCTGTTCCAAACCCATTAAGATAAATGAAAAAAAATCCTAGTGATTTCAGGGCTTTGGATCAAGCCCCTGGCATGCATGTATTAATGTACAGCAAAATATATTATGAAGATTTTGGTACTAAATAACTGGTATTTTAACACACTAGATTAAGCTTCCTTAGCATTTAGTAAACAAAGAAAACTAATCAGAGTAGATGTGTTTAGAGATGTTTCTGAAAATGTAATATTTATTCATTACAACAAAGTTTCAGTGAATGAGTTTTCAATTATCTGCAGAAGCAAAAATTTAAACAAGATAAAAGCTTCATAGAATGCACTAATTTGACAGTTAATGACATTCAAAAGAATTCCCACTCTTTTAAATTTTTAGGAAAAATCATGTTATGACAAAAGAAAAGGTGCAACTGTGGAGTTTGTTTTTTTTTAAAGTTGGCTGGTGTTTTATGAAATATTTGATAGAAAATGTCCAGAGATGAGTAACTATAAACCCTGTGTTTATAGTGGGTAGATTTATGAACCGTTTGCAAATATTAAAAAGATGATAGGACAAAAGAATTGCTAAAGCATTTAAATTGGATGAATAAATCAATTAATTCACTATCTCAAAGGGAAAAAGTAATATTACAAATCCTTGGCGTAAAACATATTAAAGTGTTATGGACAGGGAGAATGTCTCTTACCAAAGCAAAAAGCCTAAAACCTTCATATTGGAATGATCTTGTATTCAGTGTGGACTAATAATTAGATGGTTGCACATTTAATATTTATTTCTGGATTTGGAGACAAAGTATCATATCAGATAAGATATGCAAATTTCTAATATGAAACATAAAAATATTAACTGTGAATTATACAACCATCATATTAAGCTTCTCCACTGAAATTTTTATTATATAAGGTAGATAATATTAATCTTAGAAATGTAGATATGGAAGGGACCTCAGGAGGCAATCAAGTCCCGGCCCCCTGAATGGAGGTAGGACCAAATAAACCTAGATCATCCTTGGCAGGTGTTTGTCCAAATACAACCTCCCTTGGAAGCCTTTTTCCAGAATTTAAATATCCTTATAGTTGGAAAGATTTTTCCTAATATCTAATCTAAATCTCTCTCACTCCAGATTAAACCCAATAGTACTTGTTCTCCCTTGAGTGGACATGGAGAATGATTGATTACAGTCCTCTTTATAACAGTCTTTTGCATATTTGAAGAAGCATCAGGTCCTCTCTGTTTTCTTCTCTCAAGACTAAATATGCCCAACTTTTTAACCCTTCCTCATAGGTTTAGAAAAACTGACCATTTAATCCTTCGATCATGTTGTTTGCTCTTCCCTGGACTCTCTCAAATTTGTTCACAATCTTCCTAAAGTATAGTGCCCAGAACTGGACACAGTACTCCAGTGGCCTCACCAGTATCAAGCACAGAAGGAAAATTACCTTGCTCAGCTGGTGCAAGGTACACCACTGGAGGCCCCCAGTATATATGTATACCTTTATGTGGAGTTTGCACAATGTGAATTTAGGCTTCTTCAGTCTTCTCCCCTGATCCCTTGCTGTGCAGGATCAGCAGAATTTGGCTTTGAATTAGAATCTGCATAGAGATCATTAGATGAAGTTGGGAGATCTACTGTAAATTCATATGTGAAAGTCTCAGGTGAACTGGGTTCTATATTTCTATCACTGGTGTAGTCTAGCAACCCTCTTGAACTTTACAATGCCACTTCCTTTTAACTTTCCAATGCCACTTCCTTCTTTGTGTAACCCATACATCTCCTGGATGTGGTGTTCTGTCCCATCTGGTGGCACTGAGACCACTTAGAGAGAGAGATTAATGAGTTTGCTCTACAGTCTTAGCTAAGGGCCATATGGCTTTTAGCTCATGAAGTAGAGCAAGGATCGGCAACCTTTGACACACAGGTCGCCAGGCTAAGCACCCTGGCGGGCTGGGCCGGTTTGTTTACCTGCCACGTCTGCAGGTTCGGCTGATCGCGGCTCCCAGTGGCTGCAGTTTGCCGTTCCAGGCCAATGTGGGCTGCAGGAAGCGGCGTTGGCCGAGGGATGTTCTGGCCACCACTTCCTACTGCCCCCATTGGCCTGGAGCGGTGAATCACGGCTGGTAGGAGTAGCGATCAGCCGAACCTGCGGACGCGACAGATAAACATACTGACCCGGCCCACCAGGGTACTTATCCTGGTGAGCTGTGTGCCAAAGGTTGCCGATCCCTGTAGTAGAGGCTCATGCACTAAGCTAAACAGGCCCCAGGTTTGATTCCTCCCACAGATGACTGAGGTCTGTCAGTATTACATTTGCACTAGGTTTCTGCCATAAATAGAGACAGAGTCATATTTTGCCCTGAACTACCACAGCCCCAGATTTGAAGCATCCTATTTTATTTTAAAAGGGTATATGAGCAGGCCTACAAATGATGGACCAAATCCTTGGTCCCATTGAAATCAGTGAACGTTCTAATTTTGTTTTTAATGCAACCAAAATTTTGCACTCTATTGCCTGCTAAATGTTGCTCATTTGAAATAGTCATGCTTTTTAATTAAATATCTTAACTTTCTAAATTAACTGCCAAAAGCCTGTCTGCCTCTGTGCATTCTCACTTGTCCTTTTTTAAAAAAAAAATTCTCCTTGCCAAATGAAGATTAGAGATGCCAAGGCATAGAAATATATATATTTTCCCAGCAGCATTGTCATGTCTCTCCCACTTTCTTTCTATCTCTCCTTGGCAGACTTTTCAAGCAGCTGTGTTGGCAAACATAGAGAAGGTATCACGTACGAAGGCTGCTGATAGGCTTTTATAGCTGCCTTATTATGCTGCATAATATTTTCTTTGTACTCACCTTAGTGTCTGAGGAGTTCATGAATGAAATCCCACACAAATCCCTCATGAGATCTCTAGGCAGGAAAGTATACTTTTTTGTCATGCAAATATTCTCACAGACTTTAGGATCTGCCTTCCCCATTGGTACTGAATATCCATTTTTAAACGTGAAGGTCTTTCTGAGAATTAAAGTGTTTTTTAATCGTTCTCTCTAGCATAATGAACTTATATTTTCTTTCTATGTTTGCATAAATAAATCTTGATTTTAATTTAATTTGCTTAAACTTTGCTTATAGGAAGTGTTTGAAATTAACAGTTAATACCTCCAACATCCTGTTTTTAATGGCAAACTGAATCTGTATTATGCATATTTATAAAAAGTAGGCCTGGCCTAAATGCCATGAGAAACTTAGAGCTTGAGAACTAGCTAGCAGAAGTACAATCCTGTACTCAGGATAAAAGCTTTGTCAAGGCAGTCAGCCACTGGACTGGGAGTCAGGTAACTGGGGTTCAATTCCCCAGATGGACTTTGAGCAATATGTTTTTCTTTTTAGCAAGTCGTTTACTTTTTCTGTGCCTCGGTCCCCCATCCAAGAAATGTGGGTCACAGGAGCACTGTGAGGAGAGAATCTTGAAGTGCGCAATACTACAGTGATGGGGTTTATTATATAATACTTATTAAGTCCTTTGTTCTGTTGACTTGTGTAGTCTGTAACACTGATCCCTTGTGACACAAAATTGCTTGGAGGGGATATATTTCTTCAGTAACAGAGACAGCCATGGGAGATAATGGTGTTCGCTAACACATATGTAGTTCCTATGAACAAAACTTTATATTTCCATGCTTGAGTCTTGCTTTCAAGCTATTTTTGGACCTAAATTTGATTCTTAAGAAAAAATAAAATAACTAATGATCTAGTGTGTTTGGTGACCAAAAATGTTTCATAGCTCCCCAATGGGAGCAGCATATATCCATGTAACATTGGCAATATGATTGATCAACAAAGAGAAAAATTCAGTTAAGAGCATCAGTTCCCTGAGACTCATTTTGCAAAATATAAGTATAAAGGACAAGATTCTCACTTGGTATTAATTATTGACGAGCCTTTGAGGTCAGCAGATTTTGCACCAACCAAGGTCCTGGCCCCAAAACTTAGAACCTCTGCCTCAAGACCCAGTTCTACAGGCCTCACTCACATAAGTTTTTCCAACACTTGCAAACAGGATTGCTGAAGTCATTGTGACAAGCAGTGTGTACCCACACACTCACAAAAATTGTGTATCATATATGACATATTGCCCACTAAGTCATCATTTTCTTTTGTGCAGCTTGGCTAGGTAGCAACAACTACAAATATATCTAAGTTTGATAGCCAGCATTGCCGCAGCAGTGAGCTGGTGAAAGTCTTTCAGTTCGCTGGCAAAAAAATGAAGGGGACATTCTGAAGAGGCTGGATGTGTGATAGGACCGGGAGCCAGTCAACTGGAGTAGATTTGAGCATCCCTGATACTATTTGCATAGCATTATTGAGTTGAGTGTCAAGGAGTTTAGTATGACTGCTATGAGACCACACTGGTGCATGATATTCACTATATACCAAGGCAATTGTTGCGGTTCTTAAGGTCCATGGACTGGAGCCCCATGATTTACGGCCAGTTTTCTGATAAGCGGGACATGAGATCTGATCACTGGTGTTCTCAAGGTGTTGTTGAAAGGTCAAACTCCTATCCAGTGTAACGTCAAGATACTTGAATTGGCTTCGTGGCTGATGTTCTCACCGCAGAACTGCACATCAAGTTTGGTATTAGCCAATTTATTGTTCGGATGGAAAGCAATTACCATGGGGTTTTTTTGGACTAAGCCTAAGTTTCCATCATGGGAAATAATCAGACGTTGTGCTAAGATCTCGGGTTAGGGTGCAGCTGATGGTATGGAGGCTTGTATGCTGAACAGCTAGGGAAATATCATCTGCACACATTAATTTTCTTGACTCCATCACTGGTATATCTGCAGTGTATAGATTAAAAAGTATTAGGACCAGGATAGAGCCCTGAGGGATGCCCGAGTTAAGAGTTCTTGTTCTACTGACCTGGCCATTAAGGTGTACCTTAAAGCGGCAGTCCCCAGTCATTGCCACCAAGTGGCAGATCATTCGGCAGCAGTGAATGATGTGGGAGACCTTGAGGAAGAGGCCTTGACTCCAGACAGTGTCGTATGCCGAGGATAGATCAACAAGGGTGATTCCTGTCTTCAATTTACTTTGGAATCCTGTCTCAATGTGGTTGGTAAGTGAAGCTACTTGGTCACAGAAGTTCCTCTTCAGGCAAAATCCTGTCTGCTCCACTGGGAGAACATCTTCAATAATATCAGACAGATGGTGGAGCAGCACCCATTCCATAAGCTTGCTGGTGGTTCAGAGGAGAGAGATGGTATGGTAGCCTGCTGCATCCTCTGGGAGTTTCCCATGCTTCAGTAGGGTAGTCATTGTTGCCTTTTTCCAGCTCGTTGGCACTTCTCCAGTTCTATGCACGGCAGTAAAAAGCTCCACCAACATTTCCCTTCCCCATCTCCCCAGATTCTTGAGAAACTTTGGAGGTATGCCATCAACCCCTGAAACTTTCCGGCTTTTGGTTTCCAACATTGATCTCCACAACAGAATATGGGGAAGAGAGCGGGGATTCCTCTGGTCATCGTTGAAAGTTTCTGCAAAGTTCCTACTGGTGTGTAACCTTGTCTGTCTGCGTCTTTCTGTTAGAAAGAAGATGAAAGGCAACAGCATTTGCTGTTACCTTTGCTAAGCATCTTGTTACTGGCTGGGATCCTCCAAGTTGCTACAAAAGAGCCCATGCCTTTCGGCTCGAATGGGTGAAATCAAGGCTTTCAACAGTTTCTTTTCACCTTTCCAGGTGCACTGAATTCAAGGACTCCAGTGGTGCAGTGGCTTTATCTGAGTTGCTGCTCTTTTCATATTCCCTCAGGAAAGACTTGGATTCCTTTGTCCAGCAGGGGGTGAAAACCTGGTGGTGGCCATGCGGGATGTACTTCTGAGTGGTCGATTTTAGGATGTTTGTAAAATGACCTAAGGTTTTAGGCATCATTTTGAGCCGTGGGAGCAGAGTTTCTTTTCCTGAAGTGTAGAATGATTGGGCGATGTTGGCTATGCGGGAAGTGACTCGAGATGGTTCTTGTTGTGGCCAGTGGGACACCTGAACTATTACAGGTTACAAAACAGATGTCAGGGTTGTAAACCATTGTCCACCTTGCAGACCAAAAAAATTCTGGTTGCTTCGGATCATAGAGCAGATGGAGGTCTTCAAGGGAGGCTCATTCTGTGGTCTGGTCCCTGGCTGTATCCCCAGTCCTTGTGATGGCTGTTAATGTCACCTATGTAGATGGGCAGATGAGTAAGAGAAGAGAAGATGGGATCAGGCCACATGTTATGTGGAATCAAGACTACAACCTTCACGTGCTTCTGTTAAGTGTTGGTGTTTTTTATGCACATCCACCAACACACCAATGTCGTCCATGGCCCCAGACATCATTTTACCGACCTTCCAGTAAAAGTAGCAATGATTATACTTCTTCAAACTGCCCTTTCCAGGACCAAAAAAGAACAATTGGGCCAGTCCTCTGAATATACCAATTTAATGTAGAAGGGATGTCCAGAGAAAAAGCAGATTACCTCTTGAGGACTCTCAAGACCATCACATTGATATTGTGGCCCTCCAAGAAACACACATGCCCACTGAGCGATCATATATCATGAAATGTGCATAAAACTTGTGAGAGGGTTGCAGTGTCATGTTCCACATTAATTAGTGCTGTAGGAATTGTGAAAGTGAGCCAAAGCCAAGCCGTATCATAGCTCAGTGCATCCCCCTCTCCTTCTGCCATTTATATCCCACTGGGTCTAACTGCTTCAGTTACACTGGTGCAAATCTGAAATAATCAAGCTAATGTTAATAGTGATGTTCTGGTGTAACGGAGCAGAACTTGGCTCAGGGCTGTAAAGAGAAATTCTTAATGAAACCCACATACTCTAGCGTATTAACTCATAATAAAAGTTGGTTTTGCTAAAAGGCCTGTGTAAGGAATATTTCATCCCAGCACTTTTTCCACTATTAATAAGTAATGAAATTGTATCAATTCACTATGCTAAATGGCATTGATTACAGAAGTCCTCAAGTTACCACATAGAATATATTATTGATTAAATTCAGAGAGCTATGTTAATGCAATATTAAAAATGAAATTTGATTTGCACTTAAATCAGAAAATTCAGTTAAAGTTCAGAAAGTAACCTTAATTTTGGGCAGTCTAGCACAGAATATCTAATATAATTGAACTGCACTTATTTTACACTGTTCTAACAGAACTGTTACAAACTTTACTCTGATACTTCCAGGATTTATAAATAGGACCCTACCAGATTCATGGCCATGGAAAATGCATCATGGACCGTGAAATGTGGTCTCCCCCTTTGAAATCTGGTCTTTTGTTTGCTTTTACCCTATACTATACAGATTTCATGAGGGAGACCAACGTTTCTCAAATGGGGGGTCCTGACCCAAAAGGGAGTTGCAGGGGAATCACAAGGTTATTTTAGGTGGGGTCACAGTATTCTTCTGCACTGACTTAAGAGCTGGGTGGCTGGAGAGTGGCGGCTGTTGGCTGGGCATACAGCTCTGAAGGCAGTGCCCCGTCAGCAGCAGTGCAGAAGTAAGGGTGGTTATACCATACCATGCTGCCCTTACATCTGCACTTTTGCTGGTGGTGGCTCTACCTTCAGAGCTGGGCTCCCAACTTGCAGCCACCACTGCTCTTCAGCTTCCCAGTTCCAAAGGCAGTGCTGCTGCCAGCAGCAGTGCAAATGTAAGGGTAGCACCCCGCCTCCAATAACCTTGATACACATACCCCCCACACACAACTCCTTTTTGGGTCAGAACTCCTACAATTACAACACCATGAAATTTCAGATTTAAATAACTAATATCATGAAATTTATTATTTTAAAAATCCTATGACCATGAAATTGACCAAAATGGACCATGAAATTGGTAGTGCCCTATTTATAAACCCAAATCATTGTGAACCTAGAGCGAAGTGTGCTGTACTCTTCCTTTTGTTAAGAGTAAAGTTAAAGAAAATTGACACTTAAGCCAACACTGACATCCAAACCAATCTTAATTCACATTTTATCACCTAAAGTTATGACATGCAAACATACAAGATCCTCAGCTTCACTATAAATTCCATAGTTCTAGAATATAACCAGTTACAATAGGCTTATTCAGTTTCTCACAGTCAGAAGATAACTGCTTTAAAAGTTATGACTCTTAAAAATAGCAGCTAAGATTTGAAGTGAGATCTCAGCAACAACAATGAATTATTAATGAGCAGAGGTGATCAGAAAATGGACGTTCGTCCTGCACTGTGAAATGTGTTTTCATTCTGAATTAGAACAAAAAGTCAGAATTTTCTATGTGCTGGAATTTTGAACTTTTGATTTCAAACTATCAGAATGATTTGTTTTGATATCAAAATGTTATACTATAAAGTATTAAATACATAATGTGTATTTTCCTATAGTATTATGTAAAAAAATCAAAATGGTAGTCAAAACAAAAAATTCTTATGTTAATCTAAAACATTTTGACATTATTAAAAGAAAGTTGAAACTAATCATTTTAACATTTTTCAGGCTAAAATTGTCATAAACATGTTAAACATTTCAGTTTTAATGAAACTGCATTTTCTGCCACAAAACATTTTACACTGGGCAAAAAAAATGTTGACCTACTCTACTAATGAACAAAAGTGATATTAAGAAGGAAGGAATAAAATCCCACAAATGCCTGAGGCAGAAAGTTGAGAATAAATAAATCAAATCTTGTGTGTGCGTGTGTGCTTGCGCATGCAGGAAATTCAGGATTTTATCCTAATCTGTGAGGCAACTGTGGAATTCTGCAGCAAAAAAAAATGCCTAACCCTTTGGGTCGAGGGCCGAATCTGCCTTTTCAGTTCTTTAGCTGTACTTGGTCCTGTCTATCCTAGGTTTTCTTGAAGCTCCACCAGTATTAGCAGGCTCAAAAAGATGCCAGTGGCCATTACTGTGTGGTGTGTATCTGATTCTGTCAGATTTAGATGATACAGTACTTGAAAATATCAGTGGCTTCCTGGAGCCTAGCCTATGTTAGTGCTTTCAGTATTGCTACCACTGGAAAAGCAGCAGCAGTCTTAGTAAAGGTGGAAATTTTTTTCAAAAATGAAGTCTTTGAGGCCTGAAAGCAGAAAAAAAAATTATAGATTGCTCTTCTACTTTGAAAGTTAAAAAGGGATGGATTGAGCTTAAAATGCAAAACATATATGTACAATATCTTAGGATGGGTGAGGGAGGAGACAAAGCCTCTCTTCCTATACTTAGTTAATTCTAAGCTTAACAAATTGATTTATTAAACTTTCCAAAAAATTTACTCTCAGGCTTATGTTAAGAATATAACTATACTTATTAAAAGACAACTTTCCAAAATGCTGTAAGTACCTAAAAATAATGGAAGTGCCTTTTTCAGCATTTGCTATTGAGTCCCGAGAACCCCTTAATGCATACGTCAAGGTGCAATCTCCAGAGAAGGAGAGTAAATAATAAAACAACGTTATTCAAATCTGTGTATGTCCTTCAAATAGAATCATAAAATCATAGAACTGGAAGGGACCGTGAGAGGTCATCTAGTCCAGTCCCGTGCACTCAAGGCAGGATTAAATATTATCTAGACTATCCCTGACAGGTATTTGTCCAACCTGCTCGTAAAAATCCCTGATGATAGAGATTCCACAGCCTCCCTAAGCAATTTATTCCAAGGTTTAACCATTCTGACAGTTAGGAAGTTTTTCCTAATGTCCAACCTAAACCGCCCTTGCTGCAATTTAAGCCCATTGCTTCTTGTCCTATGAACCCCTAGATCCCTTTCCACTCCTGGGCAGTCATTTCCCATTTTGTGTGTGTGCAACTGATTGTTCTGTCCTAAGTGGAGTATTTTGCATTTGTCCTTATTGAATTCCATTCTATTTACTTCATACCATTTCTCCAGCTTGTCCAGATCATTTTGAATTTTAATCCTATTCTCCAAAGCGCTTGCAACCCTCCCTGCTTGGTATCATCCTTAACCCTTATAAGTGTACTCTCTGTGTCATTATCTAAATCATTGATGAAGATATTGAACAGAGCTGGACTGAGAACCAGTCACTGCAGGACCCCACTTATTATGCCCTTCCAGCATGACTGTGAACCACTGATAACTACTCTCTGATGATTTTCCAACCAGTTATGCACCCACCTTATAGTAGCTTCATCTAGGTTGTATTTCCCTAGTTTGTTTTTTTAAAACCTGTTTGTCTAATACCAGTTAGAGGGGCTTGCATTTCTTTGATCTCCTAAGAATCTAATTTAGACACAAGTCAAAATAAAAACAATTTCCTGAAAGTTGCATAAAAAAAAACAACATATGCCTCCTTTTGGTATTTTATGTTATTTTCATCTTTCTGCTGAGCTTTTCCAAAATAGTGCCATATGGAGGATTGTCACAAAATCAACAGGGATAGGGGAAAGTATTTTTAAATCTATTTTACACCAACATAAAATATAGTGAAATACAGTAAACTGGTGCATTTAACCACTATCTGAGCACTAGCAAAGAGATGCCAAATTTTCTGAGGGGCTGAGCACCAATTTAGGCACCATTTAAATTAGTGTTCTCAATGGGAACTGCTGAGTCCTGGGCACTTCTGAAAAACTGGCCCTAACTTTGGGTTCCAAGCACTTAAAAACATCCTGAGATGAGATATTGTTCCAATTTGCAAAAATATGGACAATCAGAATCAAATGTGATGAAATTCAACTTTAGGAAATACAATAATACTTCATAAATTGATGGCATGATGATTGTTTATCTGGGCACACCATTCTTTGAAGAGTTCTAAGTATACAATTTATAGACACATGGACTTAAATCTATGTGTCTATAACAAGTTCCTGAAAAGAAACAATGATTTTCTTGGACAATATTATAACCTCCTTACACAATTTCTGTTTATTATATGTGTATTTCAGCCAAAATTGAGAGATGAGGGTATAGGGGTGTTGAAATCTTCAAAGAAATTTCTATCCATCTTTATATAGAGATACTTCAATTGTTTTTATTTTCTTAATTGTTAACTTTAGAAATTTACACCACCAACAACAAAAAGCAAGACAACTTTGACCAAAGTTGCACAATTTTTTCCTCCAGTTTTTCATTAACTATAATTTAAATTTTATAATACGGTTTCACTTCTAGCAGCTTTAACTGACAAATGGGATTCTGTCTGAAATTTCAGAGGTTTCTTGCTGCAGAAAATCGCTGTTCATTTGGTTCCTCTCTTCTTGTCCAGGTGTGGTTTTCCATAACATTGCAGTCCTGCCTACATGTATTCTGCACAGATGGAATTTTAACAGCTCCCAGGAATGAAAAAAACCATTGGGCTTCTGTGCTCACCACATATGTAATTATGATTGGAGGGAGTATATCAGCGCTAAATGATCTTCTTCACAGCTGTCTTGCCTTCCTCATCTCTCTTCTCTGCTGGGTGCTTTCTTTGTCTTTCTTTGGCTAAGTTCCTGTGGCTTGATTGTTGCCAGTTCTTGTACTTCAGGATGCCAGGCCTTCTTGTATAAAATCCTCTGTTTTCTTCTAGACTCAGTTGCCTAGTTGTTCTCTCCCTTGCTTCCACCATAACTTGGCCTTTCACTTTATTTCAAGCCTAAGTTTTCTGATCTAAGATCTCTTCCCTTATCTTGTTTGTTGATTGACTGCAGTGCCAACACTACAAATAGTATAGCCAGTGATTGATTTATAATGGACGAGGTGCCGAGGCACAAGCAAATACATAGATATATTTTACATTCATAACTGATGCAGCAAGTGCAGAGGTGCTAGGGCTATGAACTGCCAAGTGTAGAGGTGCTGGGGCTCAGCCTAGGCAAGTCCTGGCACAAATTAAGCACTGATGCTAGCCATTTGACTTGATGAAGTTGTCTTTCAATTCCCCTGAAACCATCACAACACATGCCTCTTTCTAGCTTCTCAGCATCAGCTCTGTTTGCTAACTCTCTTCCTCTCCTTTTTCATACTGAACTCTTACTATTCAGCCCACCACTTTCAATCTGTTTGGCTCCCCAGGGTGTATGAGAACTATCTATTCAAACACCCACTCTCCTTGGGAACCTTATGGACCTTAACATATTCATTCTGTTTGGAAGACTGAGTATGCTCATGATGTACTAGAACAAATCTCTTCTCCCCGCACCCCATTGCTACTTTAGTTCCAGTCTGAGACAGGTAAAAAAAGGAAGTAGAACTGACAGATTATGAAGATGATAGTGACTGAGTACAACAGCATATTGAGCCAGCAAATGATGAACATAATATTACTAAATCAATCAGAAATGACACCACACATAAATAAAATATTTATTTTAAATGATTTCAAAATATTTTACAATGGACTCTAAATTCTCCTCTCAGCTACACAAATGCTATGGCTATTGACTTCAGTGGATTGAATCTGCCTCTGAATCGCTTCACTCACTTCTGTGATGAAAGGAGAATCTGTAACAACAAATCTACACTACAGTTTTAAGAAAAGGAAATACTGAATAACTTCTTCAGTTACAGAAGGGATTTAGGTAAGCAGGATTTGATTTTTCTATGTTGGAATTTTGCTAGGACATTTGTTCTAATACTAGAGCCTTAGAAAACCTGAAAGCATTGACTCCCTGAGAATTCAGCTCTGTCTGTTTTCTTTTGCAGTTTCCAATCCAAGAACTGATCAGGTCTGATGAGAAAATATGTTATGAGATCTCAGCCTAAAGGGTGTAGTAGTAGGTTATGTAGTAGGCTATGTAACACATCCAAAACTTTATCAGATTCAAAGGAGGCTAACAGAGAACATCAGTACCATAGGCTGCTAAAGGGCATCTTCCATATAGGCAGGTAAAGTGTCGTATGATTGGGATTTGCCTGGTATGTGACAGAAGAATATAATACTGTGATCCATCAAAATTCTGAGTTCAATATTTTTATGTCTGTCAGACTGGACATTGGCTGACCCTTAATCTCCCCAGGAGTCCTTACATATCTTAGCATTCTGAAGCTGTGCACTGTCACCTTCATAATCTATATTCATATTAAACTGGCACATCTGAAATGCTATGCTGTTGCTGCGTATCTGCTGGTTTTCTATTTTTTAGTATTTATATCAGCTAGATAGAAACAATTACTACCTGAAAAATATATATGTAGCACCTGTTATGGTTGCATAAACTAGTGAATGCACAAACATGATGTTGGACATAATTCTCTCTCCTTAGCTGGGCTAAGATTGTTTTGCATATATACTAAGGTAGAAAAGAGGGGAGATTAATACACTGGTCATATCTTGCACCAAACTAGACTAGGTCAAGCACTACAAAACATACTGTGTAACAATTCTCCTTTGTCAGAGGGAGGTAGCATGTATAATACTCGTTTTGTGTTTGTACAGCACCTAGCACAGTGTTGTCCTGCTCAGTGACTGGGACTCGTGGGTGCAACAGCAGTACAAATAATAACAAGACTATTAGGACTCAGCCCTCTGGTTTTGGTAGGAATACTTCCTGAAAAAAAGGTGGCAGAAACTAGTCCTTGTGGATGGATAGGTAGGATCATTGTATCCACCAAGTTGAATCAAAATATTATCTTCTTTGGTTTTTTGTTTGTTTGTTTCTTTGTTTTTGGGGGGTTTTTAAAGACTTGCTCACTTTTCTTTTTATAGTTGCTGCAATATAAGAAATAGGATTGGTGGTGGCATGAGTAATTTGTGCATAGCAGGCATTGTATTAAAGTGTCTGTGAGTGATTTAGTTCATGTTAACTAGCAATTATTTTATATTCTTTAAAAACAGAAAATGAGACACATCAAGTACAAAACACTAAACCAAATGGTGTGATTGAAATATACAGATTAGCCTCCAAACTGAGAACATTTCAGTGGAGTGACCAAGCGATATCTGCCTGGTAGAATTTTAACATTTCTTGTTTTACTTTAAATAATCAACAAAGATACGTCTAGAAGACTGAAAATTAGGTAACAGAATTCACCTTTGGAATTGTGCCCAATATCTGAGGTGTGCAGCTTTTGTTTAAAGGTTAGTTCATTTTAATACGATCAGAAAGTTACAATAAAATCTCTCATTTTTCTGGCAATATGATAGTTTAATTGAGCCTTTCATTACAAAATTAGAAAATTTTATACAATAAATATAGATGATCTAAAATACAACCAATTCATGTCACTTAAAACAAAATCACCTCACAATATGATTTTGATTAGATTGCATATCTGCATATTTGTGATTAGCGTAGTGTATTGCAGCTATTTTCTTTGAGTAAGCTTTTAAAGAATTCAAGCATACAATCTTTTTTTGTCTACCAGCTGTTTCATTTGCAATACAGATTTGTTTGGGGGATTTAAAAAAAACAACACCCCAGTGATTTCCTTGGAAACAGAATGTATCAACATACCAAATAGGTTGTGTGAATAAATGTATCTACAGTAGGTTTATTCATATACTGTAGCTTAAAATACCTTTGTGGGGCTAAGTCACTTAGGCCCCCACTCCAAACATTCTAGTAACTCCATATGATACCAAAAAAGTCAATTTCTATTCTCATTTCCCATGTTCATTTCTCAAGAAGGCCCTTCTGCTTGGTTGCTAAATCAACACAAATCAAACAATCATACAAGTTTGTCCTTTATGTTTCATTGCACATGTTTCACCCAATTACCCAATGTCCTTTTGCTGGTGCTGGAAGCTTTTAATCTTGGCAACTAAGGCAGTTTTTGGTCCTATACCTGATATTAAAGTCCAAACTAATCACAAAGATGTACAGATTTAAGGTCATTCTGGATTTTAAATGCTAATTGTTCTGCCAACAGTATTCATTTATGAGGCTTTTAAAGGCCAAACATAGATGCCATTTAATGCAATTGGCAGACATATTTTTCCTGAAACCAATTAACAAATATAACTACTCATTAGAAAAAGAAAATCATATGCAAAGTATGGGTATTGTTTTGGGTTTGCTTTTTCAGTAGCAACCAGAGTCAAGCTGAAGCCATTTCACTAACCTTCTGAAGTTAGTGTGTAATTCCATTTAGGTTTGGAATTTTTTGTTTGGATGAATGTATTTATTTGGAACAGGGAACTATATGTCCTGTGCAATATGTATGGCCTCCTCTGTTTCTCAGTGACATTTATTGCACCTCCTGCAAAATTACTGAAGTTGTTTGACATCACTCATTTGTTGCTTGTTTGTTTTTATATTTCTCTTATTTTTAACAGATTTTATAAAAATTTTCCTAAGTTTTAAATATTTCTAATATTCACACAAGTTTTAGCCTGGGAAATATTTTTAGGCTTCTAGAAATTGAGTATGTCCATGAGATTTTTCTTACACTCATTCTCTCTAAGTTCACAGTAAGTCCTCAGAGAGTTGACCTGATACCTAACTCAATAACATTTAACATCTTTAGCACTGTGGGAACTTGTAAACCACTGTCAAGACAGCACATTTAACGTCCAATGACGTTAGAAAATATTTGCACAGTTAAATGTTACTTTCTATTCATAGTCTTCAGCTCTAAGTTTCTTCAGTGTGTTGTAGGCCTTTACTAAAGCTTGTACATCCTTTTCATGAAGGAGATAGATAACACTATACAATGGATATAAAGTGCTTGAGACTTTAAAAAACAAAATTGAGTGCCATGGTTGCCATTAAAATATTTGTAAACTTCTATGGAATCAGCTAACTGGAGCACCATATTCCCTGCGCTAATTGTAAGGAATGCTACAAATGCAACATTATCTGTTTTCAATGGCAAAATATCAATTCCTGTATTTGAAATTTCTTGTCAAATATGATCATAAAACAGATTTTGATTTTAATTCCTTGAGTCACAATATGATTCCTGGTCTGCTCCTTCTCTTACTCAGGGCTTGTACAAAACCACAGGTTAGTCTCTATTTCTCTATGCCTCTGTTCTTCATCACAAAATGGGAATAATAGTATTTCCTCTGTCTTTTCTATGTAGACTACAAACTCTTCATGGCAGGGATTGTCTCATGGACTGTTTGTTCATTATCTAGCAAAATGATGTCCTGATGTCAGTGGCAGGCCTCTAGTAATGAATGTACTGGCTCATTACAAGGCACTCTGTTAACCCCAGTGCAATATTCATGCAGTAAAGGGCTCCATAATTCCTACATTTTAGGAAAGAGAAGGTCTGCCAGAGGTCAGAAGCGAACTGTCTGAGGAGTAGGCTTGTGAGTTGGAGCAACAAGCCAGTGGCAGAAGCCTGGGAATTGGTTTTGGAGAGAAGGCTCAGCAGTTGGGAGCTGGGATTGAAAGGCTGAGTGCCAGGCTAGGAAGGAGCCTCTAGCTGGCATGGGTGCAGCAGTGGTTCTGGCAGGCAGATATTTGGGATTGGCCTGCAAACAAGGGGCCAATGTGGATTTGTCGAAACAAGATGATGAAAGGACTGAGCTGTGGTGGGGGACTCTGCAGATGGCCTGAAGAGTTCCCTTGATGCTTAGATGAAGCATCCCAGTAGTGGACCTTCGTACCCCTATACTGGACTGCCCTTTCAGGTTAAGTTAGGCCTCTTGATTCATCTTTTGTTTGTAACTTAAAGCCATTGTTTCCAGGCTGATTGTAATATTTATTTCTGACAGTCCTACTAAAGAATCATTTGCTATCCATTGGACTCTGAGGGTTTGTCTACATTGAAGCCTGGTGGTGTGATTACAGCTAGTGTAGACATACCTGAGCTAGCTTTAATCTAGCTAATTAGGGTACCAGCACCAGTGAAGCTGCAGCAGTTGATGCAATATTTTTGTGGTCTGGAAACTACAAGTGTGTAATCCTGGCCTCATTGAAGTCAATGGGGGTTTTGTATTGACTTCACTATGGGCAGGATTTTACCTTATTAAGGCAAAATGATGTTCTAATACTTGGTGAGATAATAGTACAGCATTCTTTTGCTTTCCATGGAAGAGGAATGGAAGTGATTCCCTGAGGTTTCTGAGTGCATCTTCAAGAGAATGAGAACATAATGAGAATCTGGATCAATGTCACAGGAGATTGAGAACAGAAGCCAGAGTTCAATATGCAAGTGATAATTGGCTGACATCCAGAAGGTCATCTGAGGAATTTTTTTGTGAGTGTATTGGATTACTAGACATATAATATGTCAGTTAAGATTCAAAGGTTAAGTAGATTTTAAAAATCATCTGATAATTTTGTTGTTCACTGTTAAAATGATTCAGTTCTTTAGTTTGCTCTCTCTGAACATTACCAGGCTAATGTAATGATCTTGTGTGACTGCTTTATAATAAAATGCAGATTTTTATTGAAACCCATAATTTCTAACTGTTTCCACTAATTAGCAATTCCTAGTGTTTAGTAATAAATTAAGCTTTATCTAAAAAATGTAGCAAATTACAATTGCCAATTCTGTCAATTTAATAGGACATTTCTAACAAATGCGTGGTTAAAATAAGACCCACTGAAAGACTTTTCAAAGTTTTTTCTTGGAACTGCACTGGGAATTAGATTTCAAGTACTGTTATGATGTGTACTTTGCTGCAAGCTTCTCTCTCACATCTTTTTTTTTCTCTGTGCCTTATCATAAACTCCACACATCAGATATTCATTAACACTCTTTGTGAGTGTGATGTCAACAGACCAACAGACCTTATTCTTCACTATGTCAACCATTGTTATGTAGGTGCAACTCCATTGATATCAGTGGTGCTATTCTGGAGTAGTGCTGGAGTATTATAACCAGAGAATCAGGTCCTCTGATGATTAAGTTTTGTCTACACTGCCTATTTGCCCTGGTTGCCGCCACTGGTACAAACCCCTAGTATTCACAGACAAAGCTGATAAAAGCCACAATTTGCACCAGTGCAGTTTAAGCCTCCTTGAAACCAGGTTAAGGTGTCCCATTCCATGCCATAGTTTAGTTTTGATTTGGCCTGTGTGCTGTAAGGGTTTGCACTAGGTCTGCGACACATACAGCTGGCCAATAATTATGGAAATCCCCACTGCAAGTAAGGCTTGCCTTTACACCTTTATCAAGTGAAAGTAAAATACTGGCAAGTCAGAATGGTAGCATCTTACATCCTCTTTGCATTCACTCTGAACAGGTGCAAATGACTCCAAAAGGTGGAATGCAACGGAGAATTAGGCCTCCTCTGAATACAAAAGGAATTACATTTTATACTAACTTCAACTTATGATTTAGAAGTTAATGAAAACCATTCAAGTTCAGTACTTTAATCTCACAAATTGGTTTATCGTAGCCTTGTGGCCACTTCTTGTTTTATAATAAGCATAGCACAAAATATCTGTAAAGGCTTACAACATTAAACTAAGGAAAGTGTGTGCAATTTTGAGCTCATTAGGAGCAATTCATATTTTCATCTGTCTCATTAGAGATGTTTTCATGAACTGAGAAAGTACTTTTGAATCTACGATTTTTAATTTTCCTGCCAACTGGCGTGAGCTTTTTGGGATTGTTATTTTCCTTTCATTTTATTCAAAATGCTAAAAGAGAGGAGGAAAGAGAAAAATCACACACAAGAGATAATAAGAAAAAGGAAGGCACTAAGAAACAAGTGAACTGCAAAAAATAAGGATTGCTACTTTATTGTGAGATTATTTAATGTATATCCCTTTTCAGTACTCTGATGTATTGGACAGAGAAAGATATACTGGAAATTGACTGAGAAGATGTAACTTAGAGTTTAACACACACAAATGAAGTATATGGTCCTGGAGATTAATTGACATTCCTGACAAAAATAATATATAACAGCTTTATGGTCAAGCACTGAAAAACTGACATTGGATTCCATTAAACCCCATATAACTTCAGTCAAATGTAGCAATCTTACCGTACAAAACAGAGCTGTTTCACTTTTGATAATGGCTATAGTAAACCATATGCAGGATTTGTGTTTTAATAATATAAGGCACAAATATTTATTCTTGCATGACTCTATTTAGTAACTTGGTTATACTCCTGATCATTATTATCTAAATGTTCCTGGGGGGAATTATTTAAGGGAGATGGGTGACCAAGTATTTTCAAAGTTTCAAGAACATATTAAGGGAGGTTGAGTGGTTTAAGCCTAATATAGTGTTTGTTTGTGATAGCCCTGGAAAAGGAAATTCTGATAATCCATTGAGCCACATACCATACTGCCCGAACTGTAGAATTAGCTTCCCCAGGCTGAACATCAATTCTAACTAAATCTGACCTAGGAAGGACCGCTAGAAAGGTAATTTAGTCTCCATGTCATGTTAGTCCTTGTTCTTGGTACTGAGTCTGATAACAAGGGTGCTGATTGTACCTATAACTTTTGTGATATGAACACCAGTCACCCATGGTCTGAATGAAGGCTGGAATCCCTCCAACTGCAAAATAAACAGACTTGCCAAAACAACGTATGCTGATTGTGTGAGGCTGAATTAGTTGGGGTGGGATTTTCAAAATCATGTAAGTGACTTAGGAGAACAAGTCCCATTGACTTTCCCTATGCATGGTGTTTTTTTACAAGGGAGATGCTACCCAGGGTGTTCTAAAAGAAGATACTTGGATCCCAGCTACAGCATAAAATATAGCTCCAAATCTGCAAAGGGAGCCACATAGGCAGATCTGTATAACCATGATGTGGTTAAATCATTAGATATATTTATTTAAATCATTAAAACTTCACAATGATGTAAAGCATATGTAACCAGTTATAAACATTTAGAGCCAGTCTGAATGGTTTGAAATGGTCTTAACAGAGGAATAGGTCTTTCTATTCCCTAAACATTTCAGACCATTCATAACAAGTATTTAAGACATATCAGCATGTAACAAAGAGGCATGGCCGCCTTCGGAGATTGACAGTGAGGGATGGCCAGATACCCTCTGGTGGTTGGAACCAGGAAAGACATACTTACCATGCCGTAAGCAGAGGGGCGGGACAGGAACAGGAACAGGAAGTATAAAAGGCTGACCCTGTAATTCAGTTCAGTAGCAGCTGCCAAAGGAGACAGACATGTGCTCCCCACTGCTGATGCAGGAGCCTGAAGAAGACTTCAGTTACCCTGAGGACTTGACTGAGCTACCAGAACTGCCAGACTCAACCAACACTGAGGAGCTGCTGGGGTTGCCACTGGTGGTGCACCCTGAGGAGACACGAGATACTCACTGCACTGAGGAATCAAACCTGGGGAGAGTAGGAAGTAGCCCAGGGAAACTAGACAACTATCTGATTGAGTGCTAGCTTGGTCAGCGTGTTGCAGGCAGATCCCCTCTGATCCAGTTGTGGACCATTCTGAAACTCTTAGGACCCTGGGCTGGGACACAGTAGAGGCAGGTGGTCTTGTTTCCCCCTATCATCTGCCACCTCACCATAGGTCAGGAGGCCTGTGTCATTCTACTGCCTGAACCCTAGATAATGTTTGGTGCTCACCCCTGCCTGAAGGCTGGGTTCCTAGATGCTTACCTGCTCTATGCTGCTTGAGGGCGGGAGCTCTAGACTGCTTGTTGCCCCATCCTACCTAAGGGCCTGGGCCCCTGAATTGTTTGCTGCTCTACCTTGCCTGAGGGTTTGAACCCAAGAGACAGCTAGTTTCCCCCTTGTACAGTTATTGTTCCGGGTGCATGACAGCAAAAAGGCATGGCTGCCCTCAGATACTGATAGTGAAGGACAGCCACACATGCCTACACAGCAAAAGAGCATCTTTATGATCTAAATTATTTATTAATTATCATCATTATATTTTATTATTCAATAAGCCTCTTTAGTCAATAGTTGTAAACCTTAAAAAGAGGGAATACAGTTGGGGACAGATAGATTTATATCTATAAAATATATCAACAAGTACTTTGTTCCACTCAAAGGAATAAAGTTTACTGCAAAAGGTAATCAGTGCTCTAAAGAAAAGCAAATGCTTACAAAGTAAAGTACCTATGTACACATAAATACTCTCATTGCACTTAATACCAGAGGCTCATAAGAAGGTGTATAAGCACTTATGAGATTGGAGCCGAGATACAGACAGTAATGTCTATAGTTAAGGTTGCCCAATATTTTTCATTGTTGGCCCCTGATTTCAGTTATGTATAACTTCACCAAATTTACTATTTAGCCTAAAATTTTCTATTCCAGGTCTCTGCCTCAGGCTGAAACTTTTTGGGGACCTTTCAACCTTTTCCAAGATCAAATTAGGGAAAATATGTTGTTTTGCCGATGTTAAAAATAAATCTTATAATAGTTTATTTAGGAAACTCAGATTGCCCCTATGCTTTTATAGTAGGGACTTGAAATTTGGCAGATGTTCATCTTGGAGGAAGGGATGTTACTTTTGCCATCCCCACAATAATCACCCAAATTTGGACAAGTAGTAACTTCTGAAAAAATTGTGTATAGCACTTGTTCAGTAGATACTTGTTATTTGACAGCTAAATACTTTGAAGATTCTGTCTTCATTGAGCAATGCTCCATTCCGCCACAACTCGTATGTGTCAAATGAATTGTGCATGTGTCATTTGTACAGAGTGACTGAGCATGGTTCAACTAAGTCAAACAGAGATAGAAAAGGACTTTGCTTGCAATTACTCCTCCTAGAGGCTGCCGAGGTGCCAAATACCAGAACTGAGAATAGGGGTCTTGTAGACAACAGCATCTTTCACTACATAATTAATTCATTCTCAGCGAATAATCCATCCTGTGCACTGAACGAGACAGGGTCTTGTGGAAACAATAGTGTGTGGTTTAAAAAAAACCCTGTGTCATAATGCGTATGGGACAAATTAGGTGCGCATGGATAGGAAATGTCAAAATTAAAGTTAACTTTTCAGTGTTTGACTTTGCAACCTTAATATTCTTTTAATGTAGTGCTTTGGGATGTATGTAAAGATTGAATTGTTTTTATGTGGTTTCACTACTACTATTACTACTACTAAAAAATACAAATGAATTTAGTCCTCATGAAGGCACCAGTGGCACTTCACTGGAAAACAACTCTATTTCTCTAAGGAATAGTTACCTAAAGCTTTCAGTGTGTCTCAAAACGGATGGGGAGGCAATCACCTCAAGCGATCAGTGATTTAGTTCAACTTCCGTTCCTATACAATCCTCATTTTTTTTCTGCTGAGATTGCCAGCAAGGGTATCATTTAGAGCAAGTCATGATGGTGGTTTTGTGATGCAGACATCCTTCTGTTTCAAACAGAACTGAGATGGCCAACAAACAGCCATCATGTTGGTCACTGATTTTTGCATGTGCAGTTGCAGACCCACACAATATATTATATAGAAATGCAATATTTTCTTTCTCTTCAGATCTATGACTTGCCATCACTATGTACTTGAGCACATGCTGGAAAACTCTGAAATATCATGCTGTAATCCCTTGGTAAATGTCAATTTTTTCATAATAACAAACCATCAATCTGTGTCTTCATGAGCGTCCACACATAGTAGAACAGCCAGTGAATGTTTTGCTTTTATTTACTCATGCATTCATGCATTTAGACTTAGGGTGGGGGCTAGTCATTTTCTGTAGGATAACCAACGGACACTATGCTATATTATTTTAAAATGTTATTCAAATATACCTTTTGGTAGATAGAATAAGGCATAAAATAAAAGTTAAATGCCTCTTTGTAATATACTCCAGTTCTTAAACTGTTTACTTTATGAGGGCTTGCCACAGAGTAGATTAAAATGCCTGCTATTCTGCAGTTTTGCAAAAATATCTCAGCAAATAGTCATAAATCTGTCAAATATTGCAACTCAGTTTGGTATTCTCTACTAGGAAAATGAACTCAATAGCCATATAATCTTACTTTCCAATATAACTGAACTCTAGAAAATATTTCAGGAAGCATGCAGGCCTAGAGATCAAATAAAAACTAAGTATCCTAGATATGAAGGAGTTTATGATGGCACAACTTTTGAGATTGGTATTTCTCTTTTTATTAATTCTTGTAGAACTCCTCAATATTTTTCTTTTCACTTTGGTTTAGTACATCAGCTTTCACTCTTTGTACAGTAATATTACGTTTTACAGATTTTTTTCCTCCAAATAGGCTGTTTGGAGTTATTCTTTAATTTCAAGTATCACTATGATTCAGTTCAGACATTTCACTTTATAAACACCAATTTTCTACTTTTTATCACTGTGCTTTGTCAAACAAGTGTTAGCTCTTTCAGCAAATCTGAAACTATATTTAGGTGTTAGAAATCTTGATATTTTTAAAATTTGAAGTTTATCAGAGTGGAATGCACCTGCCCCTTTGCCTTGGTTCAGCAGAACACTTAAGCACATAATTAAGCATCACTGACTTAAGCATATGCTTAAACTTTAACATGTTTCATTCCTTTACTGAACTGAAGACACTACCACAGAAGTGACAGCCTTGATGGTAAATTGGTCTAAATACTGAAGTCAGTGGGTTTCCTTAGGAGTGAATGAGTGGGGGGCAGAATCTGGCTCAGTAACTTTATCCTTCAATGATATTGTCATAAACAGATAGTTAAGGGTTAATGTCTCTTTTACCTGTAAAGGGTTAAGAAGCTCAGTAAACCTGGCTGACTCCTGACCAGAGGACCAATGAGGGGACAAGATACTTTCAAATCTTGGTGAAGGGAAGTCTTTGTGCTCTTTTGTTGTTGTTGTTGTTCGCTCTCGGGACTGAGAGGGACGGGACATCAATCCAGGCTCTCCAAATCTTTCTGAATCAGTCTCTCATGTTTCAAACTTGTAAGTAATTAGCCAGGCAAGGCATGTTAGTCTTATGTTTGTTTTCTCAACTTGTAAATTCTTCTTTTGCTGGAAGGATTTTACCTCTGTTTGCTGTAACTGTGAACCTAAGGCTAGAGGGGGTTTCCTCTGGGCTATATGAATCTGAGTACTCTGTAAAGAATTCTCCATTCTGATTTTACAGAGATAATTTTTACCTTTCTTTCTTTAATTAAAAGCTTTCTTTTTAAGAACCTGATTGATTTTTCCTTGTTTTAAGATCCAAGGGGATTGGGTCTGGACTCCCCAGGAATTGGTGGGGGGAAAGGAGGGGGAATGGTTAATTTCTCCTTGTTTTATAGATCCAAACCCCTTGGATCTTGTTCCCCAGGGAACTGGTGAAGTACCTCCAGGCAGCCCAGGGAGGGGAAAGTTTTGGGGGAACAGGTAGTGCCCCAGACACTGAAATTTCTGGGTAGTAGCAGTGTTACCAGATGTAAGCTAGTAATTAAGCTTAGAAGTGTCCATGCAGGTCCCCACATTTGTACCCTAAAGTTTAGAGTGGGGAAAGAACCTTGACAGATATACTGTTGAATTTTTTTATGTGTAGAAGAATTTATTAAAAATAGTACCAAGAACAAAAGAAACAGTTGGCCAGTTTCTCAAAGAATCTCAAAGCACATGCACAACACATCCACTTGTGCACACAAAATATCCTACATTTGCATGTACAATGGCTAATTGTGTGCAGAAGTATCCATTTTGTGGGTAAAATATACCCCGATACAAAGAGCAAATGATTTGATCATAACAGTTAGATTTTTGCAATCTGATCTTAAAATAAATGTAAGGGTTTTTTGTTGTTGTTGTTTTAGTCAAAATAACTATAGTATATTTCCAAACAATAGCAGCAAGTTTATTTTATTTCTAACCAATCTTAATAAAATCTCTTAAATCACAGGAGAGAAACTTATACTACAAAAAGTATGACTTACAAAAAATCCACGTTACTTTGCACTTGGCATAAAAGGAGAAACTATCAATGATGCTAGCAAGATTTTTGCAAAAATTGCCTGAAACCCATTTCATCTAAAGCAAGAACCAGCTGGTCATTCTTACTGAGGCCAGCATTACAGTCTGCCCTGAGTTAAGGAGCTTCCCCCAGCAGCAGATCAGGAAGGGATTGTGACTCTGGGACCTATTTCACTGCCTGATTTCCTGCCTTGTTCTAGGTGGAAAGTGAAGAGCCACTAGTCTTCACCAGTAGCAGATTGAAATAGTGAAACTGGCTGGTGCATTAGGAGGTGGATACAAGGCACTCTGCCCATTCCCCTTGCATACAAGCAGCAGAGGGAGTATTGTTAGTTCCATTTTATAATGTGGTAGTCCCTAGAAGCTAACCAAGTGGCGACTCCATTGTGCTACATGTTCTTCAAACACAGATGGAATGATAGTGCCACCCTCAAAGAGCTTGTTGAAAGGTAAGATATGACAAGTGGATCAGACAATGAGGGGAGGGGCTGGGGTAACAAAAGTAGTAAGATGTGAGCTATTCTGAGCCAATATGGAGCAGTCATCAGAACTCTAAACCTGCCTAGCTGCTCTGAAATTGAAGTTATATGTGTTCATTATAGCAGAAGTGATGCACAGCATGAGCCTTGTGGTGCTGGCTCTCCCCACTGTGCTGTGACTGGTGAGCCAGGTAGTACACACTTGTAAGAGCGAGTCATAATTCTGCTTCTCATTGTTCCTTAGCTCCCACTGAGACAATGCCAGGGGAATGTCAGGGGGAAGATGAGGAGGAGAAGGACAATTAGTTAAGCACCACCTGACTTCCTGTGGGAGTGTGCGCCCCTGTTGGTGCATAGGGGTGGTATTTGCATTCCCTACCCACATCAGGAGTGAATTGAGCCCACGGACACTCTATGTTTTTAACATGAGATGTGCATGTTAAAATTAGTGCACTAATATTTGCCCCAAATTGGAATATACATGTATACATAAGAAAGGCAGAGCACCAGCTGACTTTGCTAGAGAAGTTGCCCCTATATAGAAAGGAGGAATAAATCTGCCAAATTAATAAAACATCCACAATTTTTAGCCTTTTCAGACCTTTTCTTGACAAAAATTATAAGGCTGCTCACATATAACTACAAAACTTTTATATATTTATTTCCACCACTTAACTGTGGTGCTGTACACCATAGTTGTGGTGTACAATTCAGTGTCGCTGAAATAAATTCAGAGTAAGAATGTTGTAAAAGAGTCAATGTGCTTATCTGGTAAATTTTCCCTCAGGGATTATTACAGCTTTGAACACAATCATCCACCTAAAACAACAGCAATAAAAATTTTGTTTTCAGGATTTGAATTCTAAAGTCTAAACTTTTGGCCCAGTCCCCATCTATGAGCACACTGGCAAGGCAAAATGTACTCTGATAGGCCATATCAATTGTCTCCATCTGCATCTTTCCATACACTCTCAGGTGTGGTATGTGGGGTCAACCCAGCATGTTGCAGGTTATTGCAACATGCAATGGAATTAGTGTGTTCTATGTTAAGTCTGCTGATTTTCTGCTGCTCTAAGAACTATTTCTTGTGTCCGGTGCTGCCATCGACTTATTCTGTGACCTTTGCCAAGTCCATTAACTTTCCCCTTCCTGACTTTTCCCAGATGTAATCAAGATAATAACTTCTATCTCAGTACCGAATCTCATAATAGTTGTAAGGCTGGGATATGGGTGGTTTGACTCAGGCCCGCATAATGTAATGTAAACACAGAAGCCTCAGGTTGCAATGCAGAGTTCAACAATTGCTAGCCTAGGATTACAAAAGAGTGTAGGCACTCAAGCCCTAGGTTCATAAATCCAGGTCTGCTAACTAGAGTTCTACTAATCCAGGGTTTACACTGAAGTGTAAACATATCCTTGAAGACATCCCTTGGGATGAAAAACACTAAGTATAAAGCTAGTGATAACTAGTACTTGCCTGATGTGCTACTGTGGTTCTAAAAAACCAAAGCTCTTGGTAACTATTACTCTTGGTGAGGCAAAGGAGGAAATAAATCAATGGGGACAAGGCCATCCGGTTGATAGATAACTGGCAAAACAGTACACTACAAGAGTGCTTTCACTTAATTTAGTGTCAAGCATTTACACACATCCAGAACAGGTTAGTAAAACACACCAAAAATCAATAATTACCAAAATCTGGAGTGGTCTTCAAGTGGCAAGACAGCTGTCTGATTGGCCAGCATTTCAGCTGTTTTTGGGGTCCCTCCGATATGTCTACAAAATGTTCCTGAAGAATACAACTAACCCATACTTTCTCTCCTTATTTATTTGGGTTAGTGTAACAATAACATGTCAATAAAAAAAAACAAAACACAACTTGTTAAGCAAACAATTTCAAAGTTTAAACAAGAGGTTTCCTCAAACCACTAATTAGACAGATGAGTTTTTGCACAGCCCACATTTCTTGAAGACCCTGACAAACACATCCCAAATGGCAGATATAAATAAGCTTCCTCTTTTTTTAAAACACATTGTTTCAATTTCAGCAGAGATCTTATCCAAAAAGAGACGGTCAGGGTCAGGGTCTCCTCCCAGCCCCCTCCCCCATGCTGCTTGCTCAGTTATGCTAAGGCTATTGCAGAGGCCTACTAAGACCTACTGATTTAGCTGTTTTTGACCACAAGCATAATAAGCGATATCCCAATTTTTGGTGGTGGTCCAGGCATTTTGGTGGTTTGACAAAATCTCTCCATACAGGTGGATGGTAATATACCTACTTACTTGACTGCAGAAGTGTCATTCCCCTTGTCCAGTCAACCACTCCCATTCTGGTCATTGTGTGCATCCGATTAGCTTAAATGGGGGTATCAGCCAGGCTAGTCTCCCAGATTACCATTTAAATGCACCATGCATCCTGACTTTAATGGGAATTTTTGGCTGCACTACCCCCTCACCCCCTTTTCTTTTTTTCTCTTCCCCATAAGCATGTATTTTCCTAGGATTTCATTTTAGGAATAACCATAAAATATTAAATCTAATAATAATTATATGTCAAATGGAAACTTTCCGTTGCTTTTAAAAAATAAGAGACACATTAGAGAGTGTGTATGAGTAAGAAGAGAAGGAATTGCTATATAACATTTATAAGCAAAACTCCAGTGATATCAATGGGAAATGTACTTGAGATAGAAATTCAGGTTCAGTAAAGAACTTTTAAACATTAAAGCTAGGATTTTCAAAGGGGCCAAAGGGAATAAAGCATCTAATTCTGTTGACATTCAATGGAATTTCAATAACCTTTCTAAAAGATACTCTAATATGACCACAAGTTACAGGACTTGATGCAGGAGTTACTGGATGAAAATCTGTGGTCTGCGCTACGCAATGTAACTAGATGATGCTGATGATAGTAGTCCCTTCAGGTTTGAAAATCTATGAAAAATCAGCCTAATTTCCTGTCTCTCTCTCTTTTATTATTATTATTATTTTATTTTATTATTACTTTAATTAAATGTCCAAGGCTTTCTTTGAAGGAAATTGCATTTCCTAAGTAAGGATCAGGTATGGACTCTACTATTGAACCCTCTATAAAATTACTTTTTTGAAAAAGTACCCTAGCCCCTCTACTGTTTTGATGTCTTTGCATCTGAAAGCAAGTTGAAGAAATGCAGTTGAATTAATTTGCCAAAACCACAAATATTTGTGTTGTTTCTCCCAGTGGATGACATCTTTGACTAGAAGAGCTAGCATAGTAGAGGTGCTAACTGGGGGAATATGCAAGTTCAGAACAGGACAGAACACAGTGGCCAAGTTGTGCAAATCTGAGATGCCTTCAAAGAGAGACATTTTAAAGGAGCCTGATTTTCAGAATCAGCAGAGACGCTGTCCCATAACAGCAGCCTCAAGATGCAAGTTTTAGTCCTAATATTAGTCTGTTTTCCTGTGTTTAAAGGAACTATATGATATTTTTTGGCTGGCAATGTTATCACAGTAGTGCTGGTACTTGGGCAGGGGGACGGGGGAGAGAAAGACTATGGGGTTGATATAGGGAATCTCACAAAATTTCCATGAAACTCTGCCGTAATATACAAGGTTGTGAATATCTTTGTACCTGTAAGGTACAAAGGAGTAGACTAGGAATTTCAGAGGCAAACCTTGCAGATGAGGATGAAATTTCTGCATCAGGAATGAACCAGACAACCCCAGATTTTGTCTGTTTTATGCTTAAGAAACTATAAAGGTATCCATAACTGAATAAGATAAAGGACAGTTGTGCATACAATCAATATAATTGATTTATAGGATCTATAAGGACTGACTAGAATATCTTGGCATTTTCCATGTATGTTAGAAATGTTATATTTTATAATTGGGGAAACATTGGAAGCTGTTGGATCCAAGCCCTCAGTGGAACAAATTGTATATGTTTGAGAGAAACAGGGTCTGAACAGTTAAAGTACATGGGGACCCATGAAAACACTGCAAAATGTATACAACAGAGCAGAGAACAAATCTCCTAGGACTGTCAGTTGCACTCTTCTGGTTACATAGGCCATGACTGACACCAATGCAAAATTACAAATAAAATAAAAGGAATTTATGGGTGATCTGTGGTGTCAAATGCTGACAAAAGATGCAGCAGCAGCATATACTGTTTCACCAGTCATATGAAAAACATGCATTTGCGCATAAGCAATGGTGGAATTGTGATGGCAGATTGAAACTTTCTTTAAACAATGAAACATTTGAAGTAGTTAAAGAAACTGCCAAATTATAAACATCTCAGCCACCTTTTGAAATAAAAAAAACAGGAGAGAAATGTTAACTCGCTCTTTGTGAGTGAAACTTTTTTCTTCTGAAATGTAAGAATTATTTCAGTTTTTGTAAAACAATATAAAAGGTAAACTTGAGTTCAGAAAAGGTTAAATATGTTAGGGACAAAGGGGGATTGTGGGGAAACCGGCTTAGCCTTTCATTTTTGGAAACCTGAATCAAGCATAGTCCTTGGTAGATGTTCACATTGCGAAACAATGACATAATATTGTATGAGATAAGTAATAAGTGTTCTAGACTAACTCTTTAGTATTCTAAACCCAGTAGCGCAGAGGAGAAATTTCAAACTTGAGTAGTGATTTGGGGCTCAATATGAGGCACCAAAAATCAGTGGACATTTTTGCAATTCCTGGCTTTTATTATTTTGTTTTAACTTGTATGAAGGATGTCAGTCACGGGCACAATCTGTTTAACAAAAAGCACACAAACAAAAAAACTGTAGAAAAGGGAAGCACCTCCCATACCATACAGCCCTTCAGGCAGAAACAACAAGAAATCCCTGTCTTTCAGCTCCCCTAAAACAGCCCTACCTTCAGCACACCTCAGCCCTCTTCTAATGTCCAGGCACAAGTCTGAGCCTTGCAGCACATTCTGAGATCAATAGGTTCAGGCTATTTTGGCCCATGAGAGAGAGCAAGGTCCAAAGTCAAGAGGCCCTTAGTGAGACTCTCCTGCCGGTAGCCCCTTTTCTTTAAACCAAGGAGGCTACAGCTCAGGGAACTCCTGTTTTCGGAACAGCAGTGCTATGATATGGGGACAGAATGTCTTTTAGAAATTAATTTAGGCTTTTATAAGCCAAAACCAGGTTTTCCAGGTTGATTTTATCAGAAGTCTACAAACAGCCAATGTATATCATGTGCTTTCAATGAGACTCACTTAAGAAGCCAGGTGTTGCATTGTGGACTAGCTTCATCCTCTAAAAGGATTTAAGGGGTAGCCCCACATAGAGGATACTGCAGTTTTCCACTATAGAGATGACAAACTAAAATGGTAATGAGGTTCAAAATGAAAGAGAGAGTTGCATTCTCCTGATCACTCTTCTATGGGAAAAAAAGCAGTTCAGGTCATTTCTGTGGTATTGTGCCAGGGAAGATGTGGTATACTGGGGACTGTTCCTTTAAGGACTGATCTTCCCAGACAGAGAGACACTGAAGCGCTTGTTACTGTTACACTCAGCTATTGGGAACTGGACACAAAATAAAGGCGATCTTTGCAAGTGCCTTAAGCACTGAGGTGATCACTGAACACCACAGTTGCCAGTTCATCTAAGAGCAATTGAAATCCTGACATGTGAGTGACAAAGTGACTGATACAAACTTTGCCATATCATCTGGCTCCTTCCCACAAACTACCATTATCACCTCAGTGTTTTGGGGACAGAGTCTAAATTTAGACCTATAAAATGCATGTAAGATAGGATTGACTCAGTGAGTAGAGAGAAACAGATGCTGGATAATTCTTAGTCCTTATAGTCAAGAAAAAGAAAAATGAAAACATGCCAAATCCTACTTACCATATGTGAGGTGCATGCCTGTGAGTGGTGGGTAAGTACTCTTCAGTGGCATGGCTTTCCATTTCCTTGTTTTTTGTGGGTTTCAGTTCAGCTATACCAGATAGGTAGCAACCTTAGCTGCTTCACAAGCAATTTGTGGGTGTACTACAAAAAGAGCTTCCTTCCCACAAAGTAGAGAGAGACCAAGAGGGAGGCAGATGGGGCCTATGAGTGAAATTCTGACCCCATAGAAGTCAAAGGCAAAACTCCCCTTGGGGAAGATTTCACACTGTCCCTCTCCAGAAAGCTCTGCCAGGTTTCTGTTTATTTCACTGTTTTCTTTGTGAAGATTTTGAGGCAGCTACCTCTGATGAGAGTTTGAAAGACTGTGGAGGCTTTATCACTAGTTTAGGCAAACTGAGATAAAGCCCCTGGCAGGGGAAACTTTTACTTTTGCTTACAAATCCTACAGATGTTCCTTTTATGTATTCCTCACCTCACTCCTCATTTGCCACATAGTGTGATATCCATGGTTTTAAAACTCAAATATAGGCACAAAAATTGCTTAGCTATTTCAAGTTTTTCAAAATCTCCCCTACTAAGCAAATACTAGTGCTCTCTGCATAAATCCATGCATGGATGTTTATACTGGGCCCAATACACCCAGCACTGAAATCAATATCTCCCACTGACATCAATGAAAACAAGATCTCATGTAATTATGTCTGGCATTTCTTTTCATATTGCTATGAGATTAGATACTGGAAAGCAGATTAACGCCCCAGTCTTGTATGGTCTTAACTTTATGTACTGTGAGCAGTACCATTGAATTCATTCAGTGCAGAGAGTTAAAAATGTGCTTAAACCTTTGCAAGAAAATATAGCAGTTTTGGTGCCTCACTAATGTTTCTGTAGAATAGTGTGTCATGTACAGTTATTTTCTTTTTTTATTTAAAGTGTTGCATTTGATGTATAGTATATGAACAAAGAGAATATTGGTATGTATTTTAGATCTCTTTAGAGTCTGATGTTACAGCACTTTGTGCCAGATTCTGATCACAATTAAATAAGCCTAATTCCAGTCTGTCTGTCTCTAGTGTTTCCTTATCATGCATCATTCTAATACCTAAGGACTGACTTAATTCAGTCTAATAATAGTTACTCAATTGATTTAAATAAAATTACAATGGTCTAAATCCAGAGTAAATTGAGAGCATAATTGACCCAATCTACTCACATGGTCAAGAGCTGCAGTATCAGGCTTATTTATTTATTTATGTTTAAATCACAGTGGAAGTATCACTGTTTCAGACACTGTAGACATCCTCCCAGCTTATCTAGTAGATTCAAAAATGTGCAGTCTGAAGGCAGGAACCAGTATAAAAAGTTTAAACCGTTAAGATTTTTACTAATGATTTCTCAACTTGATGATACTCTGTTCAGACCTTATATTAATCACTGTGGCTTTGCTCTAGGATTATTTTTTTTTCTAGTTAAACATACCTATTTAGGCCCTGGTTTCAGAGTAGCAGCCTGTATCCACAAAAAGAACAGGAGAACTTGTGGCACCTTAGAGACTAACCCATTTATTTGAGCATAAGCTTTCGCGGACTACAGCCCTGATTCTCCATTCCCTTTCACTGAACTGGCTTGGTAGCATTTTACATCTTCTTTCCCAAAATAAAAATGACAACACAAGGAAGAATCAAAATGTGTAGAAACTCAAAAGAAGCTCTTACTCTCTACCACAGAAAAGTCTCCCCTTCATTTCAGTGTATGTCACCATTGTTACTTTGTTTTTCTATACACCATCACCGTTGTTCATTTTGTATGTGCCTCATTGTTGTGATTATTGCCATGTAGTAGGAAAGTTACTTACAATCCAGTACCAGGATGGTTACATCTGATTGAGAGCAGTAAGCAAGCTCATTGGCAATGTGACTGAAATACTATCGTTTGTTACTGGGTGACAGAAGCAGGCAGAGCTTGGCAGAGAATTAAGTATAACTAGACTATCCTGACAGATGTTTGTCTAACCTGTTCTTAAAAATCTCTGAGAATGAGGATCCACAGCCTCCCTATGTAACCTGTTCCAGTGATTAACTAGACTTATTAGGAAGATGTTTCTAACTGTACCTAAATCTCCTTTGGTACAAACTAAACTGATTACTTCTTGTCCTATCCTCTCAATTGCTTACTGTCCTTTTTGTAACAACCTCATATATTTGAAGACTATTATCATGTTCCTCCTCATCTTTCTCTTCTGTCAACTAGACTTGCCCAGTTCCTTCAGTCATTTCTTATAGATCAGGTTTTCTAAACCTCTTATGTGTTTTGTTGGGATTTTTAGTGATAAAGGTGAATGTTACAATTCTCCCAGTTAAGCAGCAGTGTTCAGTAAAATATCCATCCTACTGTCTCTTAACACAGAGGTTTTCAACTGCCCTTCATTTTTCCAAATCTGTTTATAAGACAATGTTGTCAAAAGTGACTAGTGATTTAAGATACCTTCATTTTTTGATGCCAACTTGGAATGCCCCACAATAGAGGCATCTAAAATGACTAGCTACTTTTAAAACTTTTGAAAAGCAGACTTCTTTACGTTGGGCATCTAAAAATCTGTATATATTTTGAAATCCTTTGCCATAAATTTTATGTGACCAAAAGAACTTGTAAACTGGAAATAGAGTCAGAACTCAGAGTCCTGGATAGAAATGCAGAGATCATATATAATCTTCCTGGTTCAACTTGTAAAGGGTTGAACTTGTCTCTCTTTCCCTCCTTCCCTCCCCTCACATTTCATAGTTACACCAGGAATGAACTTATTAGGCACCTAATTCATTATATAGAGTAGTCCATATTTTGTATTTTTCTAATTAGCTGTGTGTGAGATGAGTATGGAAGTAGTTTTTGATGTCCGTCCCTGTGGAAAGACTAGACTTGGCTCTCAGCACAACTCAAGCTCCATAGAGAGGGCATTACGCAATGGCTGAAAGAGGGATAGCCTAGTGGAGAGCTCTCTGCATCCTTCCTGCACTGTGAGAGATGGTCTTAAAGAGGTGGGCATGAAAGGAAGGTTTGAGACTGAACTTTGGGTGGAGACTTTAGGTTTACAACTGCATGGATTAAGTGGACCTAGCACTCCATGCAGGGGTGCAGAGCAGCAGTGGTCACTGTTCTAAGTTATGTGCTGAAGCATCAGCATTGCAGCTCCTTTATATTGACTGAAGAATAGAAGTGTGTGAATTCCAGATTTCTCAATCTGGTGACTTCCATGAGTTTTCTTTATACACTATCCATTTCCTTAAAAATATTCTAGTAGCTCAGCATTTATATTGTTACCTATATTTCCTATAGGCCATGCGTAGGGGCTATTGCATTTGCCAAAGTCAAGTTATTTAGTTAATAGTTTTTTTAAACTCAACCTTAACTAAAGCAGAGCTACTGCTCTGCTATAATCCAGGGAAACTGACACTAAAGTGCAACCACTATACAGTACATTTTAAAAATTCTTTTATTTTTTCATGAAGCACCAGACTCTACTCACCATAACCAGCTGGCAAATAGGGGGTAATGGAAAATGTTCTGACTCTATGACTTTACTCAGCATTGTTCCACTTTGCCTGAAGAGAATACATTAAGCTGCCCACTGAGTTTCTTGTTAAATACACCAAGAGTTGAAACTAGACAAAATTAACCTCTCCAGTTGCAGCCTTCTGGCTTTTACTGTAACCCCTGTGAAATGCACTGCTCAAGTTTTATGTAGCAATGAACAATGGTTGCATTAAAAATTACTGGCTGTGGCTCATATTTTAACTTGAACGTTTACTTTTTATATAATAAAATAATGTATGTAGTGACAGCAATCAGGGACTACAAAGATCTGTAATTAATGTCTTTTCATCTCTGTACAGTGTCCTGCACAATGGAATCCTAATGTTGTGACAGGGAGTTCTGGGTACTACCATATAAATGATTAATAATAACAAAAAACATTATTAAAAATAAGTACCACAGACTGGACATTTGTTTACTAATCATCTTAGGGAACTGTGTAAACTGGATAGTTTTAACATCTTTCCTTTTACTTGCTCCTATTTTATGTTTTACTACAGTTTTTTGTGTTGCAAATACCACAGTGACATTTGTATATAGTAATGCACTGGTATAAAAACTTACGCAAAGGAAATTGTACTTTTTCATACAAATTGCTTCCCTGCTGTTTAGGCAGTCATTTTATAGCCTTGATTCTACAGGCCTTAGACTTCTTACTACTCTTACTTTGTCTTAGTATAGATCATATAGAGTATGCAGTTGTTCTCTGTTTTGTTTTTATTGCCTGAAATGATATGAAGTTTAATCTGATTTTATGTATAATTAAATTCTATGCTAGATGTTTGTGACCCAGGGCAGCATAAATAAACAAGCCAATAAAAGCTGGAGAGTATGGTTTATGAATCTAACCCTTAGGTAGCAATATCTAGCCATGCTAGAACCACATATTCTAATCCTTGTAGGATTGACCACCTCTCTTGAGTAGTGGATATGTTAATTTGGGTATTGTGCCACGTTTATTGTAGTGGAGATTAATCATCGAACAATAGAACTGTAGGACTGGAGGCGACCTGGAAGGGACCTCGAGAGGTCTTCTAGTCTAATCACCTGCACTCAGGCAGGACTAAGTATTATCTAGATCAGGGGTCAGCAACCTTTGGCATGCGGCTCGCCAGGGTAAGCACCCTGGCAGGCCAGGCCGGTTTGTTTACCTGCCGCGTCTGCAGGTTCGGCCAATCACACTGTTTGCCGTCTCAGGCCAGTGGGGGTGGCGGGAAGTGGCGTGGGCTGAGGGATGTGTTGGCTGCTGCTTCCCACCGCCCCCATTGGCCTGTAGCAGCAAACCTCAGCCAGTGGGAGCTGCGATCAGCCGAACCTGTGGAAGCGGCAGGTAAGCAAACCAGGCCGGTCCGCCAGGGTGCTTACCCTGGCTAGCCGCATGCAAAGGTTGCCAATCCCTGATCTAGATCATCCCTGACAGGTGTTTCTCTAACCTGCTCTTAAAAAATCTCCAGTGATAGAAATTCCACAACCTCTGTAGGCAATTTATTGATAAGACAATCTGTATAAGCATGCTTATAAACAACACAATCATAGCATCATTTGAACCAGGTGGAAATAACAAGGGCAAGGTGGTAGAGGGTGAGAATGGGCTCTGCTAGTTCTGGATCTGCTTTGAGGGCTGAGTATTATAAAAGCACCAGTAAAGACTTTTCCTGTAGGTCTATATTTGTTGGTGAAATACCTACAGAGAGTCTTGGAGAAAGGCTCTGCCATGGACTACTTGGGCATGGAGACCATAAAGCAAAATTTAAGCAGTGCCAAATTTGAAAACATTCATCAGATTCTACAATGGAAAAGCTGTTGTTATTTAAAATAAATACTGTTTTTTTAAAGGTAAGAATATATGTTCGGAAACAAAGGTTAACCAAAAAAAAAAAATTAAATGTAGATATAGGATCAAATTTAATCGCTGGAGTAATTCTACTGGAATTCTAGTGGAATTACATCTAGGATGCATTTTCCTCAGAAACATTTTCACGTGGACGCTTCTTCAGTATTTTACCTGCTGTGGTCCTGTGGAAAAGGAAGAAAAATTACTGTCTTGCAAATTGGAAAAAAAACTTAAGTAAAATCTCACAAGATATGAAGGTAACATTCATGATTAGACAACCTGTATAAGCATGCTTATAAACAATGTTATCATAGCATCATTGATTTTCTTGGCTAGTACTTATGATTTTTTGCATTTCAACTGCATCTTCTATGTCCAGATCTCATAGTATTTACAGACATTAATGATTAGGTCTCACAACAGAGCTATTATAGCATATCTATATTTTAATTGGAGGTGAGATTGGAACATCTGTAGATGTACCCAAAATAGCTTTAATTTAGCTATCACAAGGACCAATAGCAGTGAAGTCGGACCAGCACAGACTTCAACCGGGGCTAGCCATGGGAGTGAGTGCCTGTGGTTCCAACTGGGCTTGTTTAGCCCATACTGAAGCCCGTGCTGCTGCAGTTTCACTGATATTAAGTATCAGAGGGGTAGCCGTGTTAGTCTGGATCTGTAAAAGCAGCAAAGAATCCTGTGGCACCTTATAGACTAACAGACGTTTTGGAGCATGAGCTTTTGTGGGTGAATGTCATGCATCTGAGGAAGTGAGTATTCACCCACGAAAGCTCATGCTCCAAAACGTCTGTTAGTCTATAAAGTGCCACAGGATTCTTTGCTGCTTTCACTGATATTGTTCCTCATGCTATCTAAAGCTAGCTTGGATATGTCTACAAGTGCTGCAATCACACATCCAATTGCAGTGTCAATATATGCTTCTCCAGGTAAAGTTAGAAATGATTTATGATTGTCTTCTCTCCTGTACTGATAATTTTCTATCCATTTGGGCATTGCCCTAACCTATTCTCTGTGTGTGTGTGTGTAGGCCCTTAATATAGATACGGCTCTACCAAATTCACAGCCATGAAAAGAGCATCACAGACTGTGAAATCTGGTCTCTCTCTTGCGCGCCCCCCCCCGCCCCATAAAATCTGGTCTTTTGTGTGCTTTTACACTATGCTATACAGATTTCACAGGTGAGACCAGCGTTTGTCAGATTGGGGGGTCCTGACCCAAAAAGCAGTTGCAGCAGGGCCATAAGGTTATTTTAGAGGAGGGTGTCACAGTACTGACATCCTTATTTCTGCGCTGCCAGTTGGGCAGCTGGAGGGCAGCATTTGTTGGCTGGGCACACAATTCTGGAGGCAGTTCTGCCACCCTTACTTCCATGCTGCTGTCTTCCGAGCTGGGCAGCTGGAGAGTGGCGGCTGCTGACTGAAGGCCCACCTCTGCAGGCAGCAGTACAGAAGTAAGGGTGGTAATACCATACCATGCCATCCTTACTTCTGCGCTGCTGCTGGTGGTGGCTCTGCCTTCAGAAATGGGCTCCTGGCCAGCAGCCACTGCTCTCCAGCTGCCAGCTTTGAAGGCAGTATCGATGCCAGCAGCTGCACAGAAATCAGGGTAGCAGTACCGCAATCTCCCTACAGTAACCTTGCGACCCCTGAACAACTTCTTTTTCAGGTCAGGGCCCCTACAATTACAACACTATGAAATTATGATATTTAGAATTTCAAAAATCTTATGATCATGAAATTGACCAAAATGGACTGTGAACTTGGTAGGGCCCTAAATATAAAGTAATGTTAAATAATCAAACCTGACCACTTGCTCGCAGAGTGATATTGAGTGCTGTGGTTAGGTCAGCACCTCTGCTTAGCAAAACAACAACAAAAAATTCTTTAAATTATATAACAGAGCTGATGTTGCAGAAGAAATATATCTAATGGCAACACTGTGGGTACATTAGTTGCTTGTTATCGATTATCTTTCATAACTTCCATTTCACTGCCCCTCATGGAGTAATACGGGCATCAGTAACAAGTGAAAATGACTAATATATCCTTTAGGCAGTCCATTAGATATATGTATAAATGGTAAGAAACGAGAGAGCAAACTGGTTTGCCAGCGTAACTGTAGGCTTACAGAATCTTGCATCTTTGTTGCTGAGATCTGCTAAGCTTTTTAACTCTGTGATGGGCTCTTCCAGGCTGGTTGTCTATTTCATCAGATTCATCGAATCATAGAATATCAGGGTTGGAAGGGACCTCAGGAAGTAATCTAGTCCACCTCCCTGCTCAAAGCAGGACCAACCCCCAACTAAATCATCCCAGCCAGGGCTTTGTCAAACCTAACTTTAAAAACTTCTAAGGAAGGAGATTCCACCACCTCCCTAGGTAACACATTCCAATGCTTCACCATCCTCCTAGTGAAAAGTTTTTCCTAATATCCAACCTAAACCTCCCCCACTGCAACTTGAGACCATTACTCCTTGTTCTGTCCACTTAACTGAGACAGTTTCAGAATAAGCCAACAAAAAATATTTCATGTGAACACAAGAGCCTTTCAAATTTAAGGAAATATACAAGGGGTTTTACTCAGCCATTTTCTCTCATACTACCTAAGTGCCCAGTGAGTTTATGCACCATGCTACTTTCACTTTGTAAGGCATCAAGAAGAGAGTGCATAATTGATCCTTATTTTTGGTTTCCAAACTGAAAAATCAGGGGAAAAATGATTAGTTTCAAATGAAATGGAATCAATTCAATTTTTCTTGATGAAACAAAAAATTTTGCTAGGTTCAACACTTCAAATACTGATTTAAAATGACTTTTCTGAAACAAAATATTGGTTTTAAATGATTTTTTAAATTCAAAATCATCATTTTGAAAATGTCAAACTCTTTATTTCTGGAAAAAAAAAACTGGTTGAAACTATTAGTCAAATTCGACTCAAATTCACAAATGCTTTGTGTCCTCCCCAAAAAGCACTCTTTGATTAATTTAGTATTTTGTTAAAAAATAATTTCACTCATCTCTAGTTGAGAAGACTTTGGAAAGAACCTTTCCTCTCTTTCTCTGATGATGTCCTGAATTTCGCTGGAGAGGTGGAGGAGGAAGACGCTTTAAGTATTATTGGACAAGGTGACCGGTCCACATACACCTCTACCCTGATATAACACTGGCCTCAGAAGCCACGTTATAGGTGAAACCACATTATATCGAACTTGCTTTGATCCGCTGGAGTGCGCAGCCCTGCTCCCCTGGAGCACGGCTTTACCGCGTTATATCCAAATTCGTGTTATATCGGGTCACATTATATCAGGGTAGAGGTGTACTCTGATCCCAAGGAATATGTCATTTCCTGAGCACCCAGGTTCTTCAGGAATATGCTAAGGCAAAACCCATCCTCTATCTATTGCTGAGGAATGTGATATCTAAGGAGAAAAGGGGCTGAACAAGCCACCCAGGTCAAGGATGAATGTCCTGGGATATTGAAACCATTGGGCTTTCAACAAAATGCTTCATCTACATGCTCAATAGAGAGAGCTCACCCAAGCTGCTTCTGTCCATTCCTGCAAAAGCTTCCCTTGTAAACAAGCATTGCTTTCTATTTAATTGGACTGCACCCAAGCCACTTGATCTTCATCCAGCTTGTGGTGTTCACCGTTCACATTTTTTATCTCTATCATGCACTGGGAGAGTAATGACACCAAAGCATCTGATGTAGGGCTGAGAATCATCAGAACGTAGCTGAGACTGTCTTTCAGTCTCTATTAGTTATAGGGAAGACAAGATGGAACTATGTATTTAAAGGTCTTTCAGGAGGGCTGTTCATGTCATTTTGCCTGCACTTTTTGGCTTTCTTATTCCCCATGTCTTCTTATTTTGTATTGCAATAGTGCCTACAGGCCTAAATCAGGATCAGGGCCCTGTTCTGCTAAGTATTGGGCAAACAAGTGGTTCTCATCTCACAATCTCGTCAAAGGTGATATGGCATACCAAAATAATTTTTCCACTACCAGGGCTTTTACACTCTCTCTCTCTCTCTCATTGCATTCTCATCCTGCCTTCCCACAGTAGTTTAAAATCATAGGGCAATACAAATCCAAAAGGAAAAGTTATCCACACAGAAAACCAGGGCATTAAGCCTAGAAAATATCTTACAAACAAAATAGCAACCACCTCCATCTTTCAATCACACACACATACATTTCCATAAAATTTAATCCAAAAACTGAGTTATTTGTGAATGTTTCTGGGGTAGAATCTTCCTGTTGCCCTGTGCTGCAATCCCTTAAGAACTGATAATTACATTCTCATTGTGGCCTCAAACCAATACGGTATTTAGGAGAAGCAAGAGTAAAACCATTAAGCCAATTTCAACATTAAATTCCACCATATTCAGAAAAAGATATGCCCAAGAAGTTGTTGATCGGCATTTAAAAATTAATCAGAATTTGCACGACTGCCAGCAATGCTTAAACTTAATTGATCTGCAACATGAACCTCAAGTTATGCAAGCAAAAATTCCTTTATTATGTATTAAATATCAGACATGTTTTATGTGAAGGTCCTGAAAACAGTAGGTAGAATAGCATCCCTGTCAGTAATATTTAAAATTGAAAACACCCTTAGAATTTCAAAACGAACGTTATCAGGAGTGCCTCTTGGTTTCAAAGCTAGCTAAAAATAAAGCAGATTTCCAATCAATACTTATAGCCATTTAATTCTTCACAGAGACAGTCCTGATCATTTTGTTTTAAATTACAGATAATTAATTTTTTGTTTTCTATGTACCCACAAATTCTCAATTTGTTTTTTCTTATCTGGTTCCAAATGTCCAGTGAATCAATTTAGTATGTTATTGTCAGTCAATCCTACATTCTCATTGAACTTCTCATTGCAGTCGAAGGAAGTTTTCGATCTTCCAGGAAAGTAGACTAAGGTAACATTTTGAAAAGTGCCTAAGTGACTTTGGTTCCTAAGTCTATTTTTTTTAAAGGAATAGTTGCGTGGTTCCTTTGTGATGAAACAGACCAATGATGGACAACTTCGCTGGAATTAGGATCCCAGTTTCCTAATTATCAATTAATTTTAATATAGTTTGCCTAAAGCAGTCACTAAAAAGTCTTCTCTGAACATCAGAGTGGAGTTTCCCCCAGTATTTCTGTGGTATGTTGATAAGTAAAAATTTAATTTTCCAGTGCAAATAAGTGTGAAATTAACTACATACGAAACACATTTTTTACTGCAGAAGTATCTTTATTGGCTGCTTTCATTTAAAGTTTACTCAGCAATCTGTTTAAAAAGTCACTTTGGGTAGATGCTTACAGAAAATATAGTGCAGTGGATTAATCCAGTTTGTAGGCTGTTTTCCAAAGAAATGCAGTAATAAAAAGAATTTCATGCAATACACTATTAGGACTTCATTTACATTAATAAGTCTCTGTTCTCAGACTATTAGGCAAACTTCAAGATAGAAAAACAAGGGACACGCTGTGTTTTGCACTAAGCACAACCACAGTGATTAGAGTTTCTGGTGCTCCTATACCCTTCTGAGCTCAGGGTATAAGAGAAAACATTGTTCTCCTTAGAGCTGAGATATCCTATATTCTCATTTACTGCTAGGTTGGTTCCCTGAAGCAAAGTAACAGAACCCAAGAGAGGAGCCAATAATTCAGCTATCCCTAATTGCATTACAAATACATAGCAGTTATGAAAATTAATCTGAATATTAAAAATACTCTGCTTTATTTGAACCAGTGTCATGCTGTAGTGTACCCACAGCAAATACAAGTTTATATGCTATCTGGATATTCCCTCCACATGCCATTCACAATTGGCTAGATTGTGATTCATGCTTGTTTAGGTGCATGGGGTGGGGAGGGTGAACATCTCCTCAGTGGGGGTAAGTCTGCAGGGTTATAGCTTTGCACTCCCTTTCAGATCTAGCCTGCGGAATGGCCTAGGTGCACTGGAGAGAGCAGGCTTCGCTAGCCTGAAGGCAGCCTACATAGTCCCTCTGGAAAGTGGGCCAACTGGGGAGCAATGGTACTTTCCTGTGCTCCCCCTGCCGCTCCCACTCAGTGTAGGTCATTGTTCCACAGCTGTTCTTTGGTCTTGAGTGGAACCTTACAGTCAGTTCTGTTGACTCTATTTTTATCATATGGTAACTAGCTGTGATTATTCTAGGCACTGACTTCGTTCACAAGTATATTGATGAGAATCTTCAATGTTCAGCTCACACAGGAACTGAAAGAGGAAGCCCAGACTAGTGTTCCGGCTTAACGCCTTATGAAAATCATATCATTTTATTGAAAAACATGACAACTATTCAAAAGTCAGTTTTGGGTCAACATAAGCTTACAATACTCTATTAAAGATAAGATAAAAACCATTGGACAACATTGGACAATCCCATCAAACAACAGGGATTCTTCCCTATTCAGGAGGAGAAGGAGACTGAGTATGGTGACTTATGTGCCATCAAAAGTGATTCTAATAATTACAATTACCTTCTGAATTTAATTACCAGTAATCTCCCATTGGGCACATAGGGGCTGCCATATTAAACGAGGAGGTAGCATTAGAATGACCAATGGACTGTTTCTGGCCATACTTTGAAACCTTAACAGGAAATCAAAGAAAATGCAGCTATCCAATTGTGCAATGTTGCTGATGGGTATGAAGGGTAGCAATCTTTTCTTAAACCCACAACAATCAGCTTGGCATTACCCATGTTTCAAAAAATGAAGCTACAGTACCTCCCTATTTTATCAGAGATGAGAGAGATTTTGGAAGACAAGGCTCTATGTAAAGAGTGCCAAAAGCAATAGATGCTATGTCTGGAGGTCCTGTGCATTGAGAATCCATGCTCAGATCACATACATAGGACCAGTTCAGTCTAACCGGTTGTGCAACTAGGAATAGCTGGCCATACCTTGACACCAGTTCCTACTCTAACAGGAGTATGCATCTCCTTTTGCTTCTGGTGTGGTACTGTGCATAAAGCCAGCTGAGTCTTCACACTCTCATTCCTGTAAAACTTAAATTTTTAACTTCTCTAAATTTGTCATGGGACTGTGTGTTTCCAGCTACCAGAGCAGGGCCCAAGATATCTCAGTTTAATTTATAATCCAAAGAATAGCCTCTCCAACTGGATCTCAGTGAATTGAATGTAATGGAAAATTTCTTCTAGGAAGTTCCTCCTTTTTCTGGTAAAAAATTAACCTTATATAGATTCCAGGTTTTAAATGGTTAGTTATTTGAAATGATTTAATAAACAGTTTGTCAATTATGTCTACAAGTACTTACACAGGGAAGAGATTACTGATAGTAGAGGGCAGAATAAATATGAGATCCAATGGTTGGATGCTCTGCACTAGACAAATTCAGACTAGAAATAAAACACACTTTTTTAACACAGAGGATGTTTAACCTTTGGAACAACTTACTTAGGGGTGCCGTGAATTCTCCATCACTTTCAGTCAAGACTGGATATCTGTTTTTTTTTTCCAATATACTATACTCAAACAGAAATTATGGGCTCGATGCTGAAGTTACTGGGTTAGGTTTTTTGGCCTGTGTTATGCAAGATGTCAGACTAAATGATCATAAGGATCCCTTCTGCATTAAAATTTATTAATATATTTCAGCCTTGAACTGTTAGTTATAAGTGTTACAGGGCTACTCCATGAAAAAGGAATGTCTGTATATATGCAAATAGTTAATAGATAAGATGTCAGTAGTTTGCATTCAACAATATGCAGCTTTTTTCGAGTTTTGTAGGATCAGTAAAATTGCTTCTTGTTATGCACTGAAAATAGATTCTATTGGTTTGAGTATTTGCTATTTCACATTCACTATGCATGCTATATGATTGGTGAAATGTTATTGTTTCTCATCTCTGATTCAATAACTGCCAAACACGCAAGATGGCCACCAAACACTACTAACACAATGTTCATGTTAATGTGTATTCACACAAGTTTTCAGACCTTTAGTTTGGAGGCATGTTCAGCAAGTTCTTCCAAACTGAAGTTCCCTCATGCATCTGTTTGTGGAAAGTGAATGAAGAAGTTTTGTGAATAGTGTAACTGTGAATGTTTATGTCTGGTTTGGTTTGGTTTTATTTTTCTGGTACACTTTGCCCACTTCTCTCCATAGCAGTGCAGCACCACTTAATACTGCAAAACCATGTCAGCAATTGTTAGAAGTGTTTGCTTCTCTGACCCAGAGGCGAGCTCACTAACAACTATGTCCCCTGACACTCATAACTCAAAATGGAAACAAAAGCAATACTATTATCACATATATATATATAAAAGGAAGCCATGTTAGTCTTTTTTTTATAGATGGAGTAAGGTAGACACGTGTGTGGGTGTGTGAATTATTACAAATTTCCGCTTAAGTCCTTGTTGCAACTGGTGAAGCTAGCAATTAGATTAGTAACACATCATATGAACTGCTGTGCTTAAAATAAGCCTTTGATGGAAATGCTATAAAATTGGTATTGCTCTTTTATACAACTCAGCTAGCGGAGAGGGCTATAGTTCTTTAATAATTAAAAAAAAAAGAACATTATAGGTTTGACAGCAGTTACTGTACCGTCTCCCCACTCTATAGAACCATGGTGTTCAAGTTTGAGCACACAAAAGATTTTTTTTTCTCTTTTATGTTCATGATTTTAATAACATTCTGATGAATTCTTTATCCATGACATTTGACTTTAGAGATTCCCAAATTTTACAATATGTAACATGCATTTGGACAGCTGCACACAAGAAAACACATGTTGTTCATTTAAATTCTCTGGCTATAGACTGAATCAGGTATTCAAAGAACTTGCACTATTATCAGAATAGTAAATGGAGAGAGTATATATTCTATGCAAAAATGTGCTGGTTAAATGACAAACTGGTTAATGTGAGCTTCCAAATGAAGTTTGAGGACCTAAGGGGCATACTGAGATCCTACTGAAAACAAAGATAAAACTCTCAGAAACTTCAGTGAAAGCAGAAGTGGGACTTAGCCTGCCCCAATGTGTACTAATAGTGGCAACTAATGCTGATGGAAAGCTGCAGCTGTGTATCATGGGAAGAACAGATCATTTTAATTTCTCTCTATCTATATTGTGTACACAAATGTGAATAAAAGGCTGGCAGTATTGTAATGTTTGTGGATTTAAGATTGAGTCCCTGCATGTATACTCTACCACCTATCAAGGTCTTGTATTACATTCTGGGATGAAAAGAGAAGTTTTCCAGCTTACAGGTTGTATATACTTAGAAGCAAATGGTTAAGGGGCCATTTTCTTTGTGCTGGGCTTCAAGCAAATGTATGGGAGTCTACTCCTTATAAAAAATATCCTTCATTAGACAAGCTCCCGTTACACGATGGGCATAAGATTATTTACGATTCCTATAGAAAACTCTGTTAAAGGATTGTTTGTCTCTTGTTGTGAGTGAAGATTTGGTTAAACCTCTGTAATACTTTTTCAGGTGCTGACGTGTCCTTTGATTTCAACCACAGATGATGACAGACCTGTGTAGTTGCTGAATCAACTTAGCAGCTTTTCTCCCACACTGGCTGAGCTAGCCTTAGGCGCACCAGCACAGAGTATATAAATATTGGTTTTCTGATTTTCATTTATTTTATTTTCTGACCAAAGAGTAATTGTTTCTTCAACATATTAACACTTCAATGGTTTAGGCAATATCATATATTAAGTGAGATGAAATTAGCATGGCGAGTTTTCAAAGCATTTTGTTCATTTGTATTACAGTAGCATCCGAGATCCCTATTCGAGGATCAGGGTCCTCTTGCTCTAGCTATCACGTGGTAAAAAGACTGTCTCTTCCCTGAAGAGCTCACAGTCTGAGTCATGATGAGATGCAGAGGAAGGTCAAGTTAATAGTAAAACAAGAAACTCAATATACAATAAGGAGGAAGTCTCAGCTCACAAGCTGCTCAGTCTTTGTAAGCTGGTGGTGCTTTGTAGTCCCTATGGCAGAGGTGAGTCCCAAAGGAGAAGAATGTACTGGCTTTGTAGATATTTGAAGAGCTTTTCTTATTCATAATAGGTGGTTTTGGCTTCTTCCATCTTTACTAATGTGTCTTATTTTTCTAACATGCCCTGAAATACAGGAGGTACAGTATCTTTCATTGTCTATGGTATTCATTCTTAGTTCTTCACTATCTTCATCGTATGTAACATATAACTATTAGATCAGAGTGAATTACAGGTAGTGAATACTTTACTAAGGAGATTGCAGATTCTTCGGATATATTTATTGTTTGAATTTCCTATTAGAATGTTTTATTCTATGGAATATTCAGTTTGCAAGTTTTTATTGCTTGTATCAGAGTAACTGTACCAATATTCCTGCTCCATAGTCCCTCGAGGGCACCCATTTATAGTTCTCAGATGTCACCTCTCTTGGGTGGAGATCTGTGTGTCTCTTTCTCCTGATTGAGGGCTTTAAGGCTACACAACTCCCTGTCTTATGCTGCAATATCCCCTGCAATCCAGCCAGTTTAGATTTTGAGATTTAAATACAGTAAATGCTGATTTTTTTCCCCTTTTATGGGGGAAAGAAAATAAATTAAATGTGACTACAACAATTTGCAGCAATATGGAATGAATTGAATAAGATTAAAAAATAATCCCATTTACTAATGAATACAGGAATTTAAGGATGGGAGGAATGGCTAAATTGAATGAATTGCTTTCATGGGCTATAAATATACAGCACATGGAAATATGAGAGTTGCTTTACCAAGCGTGTAGGGGGGGACACAGTCGGTGCTAATGAGGCCAATTCAATTAGAGTGGATGTGGCCCATTTCCAGCAGTTGATAAGAAGGGGTGAATATCAACTTGTCAACTGTTGGAAATGGGCCACATCCATCCTAATTGAATTGGCCTCATTAGCACCGGCTGCCCCCCCCCCCACACGCTTGGTAAGGCAACTCTCATATTTCTATGTGTTGTATATTTATATCTGCCTACTGTATTTTCCATTCCATGCATCTGATGAAGTGGGTTTTATCCCATGAAAGCTTATGCCCAAATAAATTTGTTAGTCTCTAAGGTGCCACAAGGACTCCTCACTGTTTTGCTGATACAGAGTAACACAGCTACCTCTCTGAAATCCGCACAGATGGTCATTCGCCTTCAGAAGATCCCCTGACAAATTCAAATTCTGAGGACCAAATCCCTGACCGTATAAGGTGAGGAAAATCTATCTTCTCCCAAGTTTTTCTCTTTTTGGAGTTTTTTCTTCATATCAGTTATTCAGATATTCATGGGCTGTTTTCAGTGTCTTTATTTTTAATGAGGTTGTAGGTTTTTTTGTATTTCAAAATAGGAGGTAATATAATGGACAATGTCATTTACTTTTCACACAACCACAATATATATGTGTTTGGTCAATCGCAGCAGTCTATGTACATTTCAGATTCAAAATAGCTGAAAGCATTAAGTATATACCAAAAAGCTACAATGGCCAAAAGCCAGTGCATTACAAGAATGGGCATATTAAAGATCTACAGCATTATTTAATGGTAAGAGAGGAAAATATCACTTTAGTTTAACAGACATGTGAAATGAGGCTTTCAATGGCTTGTAGATATCTGCCTGCAGTGTATTGTATGGCACATAAAGGGCCTTTGCCTTTGCTTAAAAAAAAAATCCCACTTAATGATGATTTATAATATGACGCTGTAATAAATTAGTTGTATTGAAATTATATAAAAATCATACCACACCGCATGTTGCACTCTATGCAAATGATAGGTTCCATTTTAAATCTTTCTCAGAAGTTCAAAATTATTTCAGCTCTCATTTGAAGAATACATGAATGTGCTAGCTGACACATAGACTTAACCAGAATTAGCTTCAGTGGACAGTATTTATTCATTTTTGAAAGTTTCAGACATTTCAGAAAACACTGTGTGTTTCAAAAGAGAGATGGATGAATGCAGCAGCACAGCATTCACATTTAGTGAAATTCACTACTTGCAGAAGACCTGCACAGTAACCTGTTTTGGTGCATACAGCTTTTCTGTGTCCTCTATTCTGGGGTGAATTTGAAATAAACAGTGTTCTAAATAACACCCACACTCACTTTACTGGCATTTGCAGCTTCTTTTCTATCTGTTTATCATAGATATATAAATTATTGAATACATTGTTTGTAAACAGTTTGCCTAGTTCTACTGCTAAACACGGTGTTACTACCCCTCTAACTGTTTGCACTGGATTCTGAGTATGGTATGTTTTGGGGGTTCTGAGATAGCGCTTGAACTTATGGGGTTCCTCAGCAGCTAGTCTTGAATCACACTACACTGACTGCAGACTTTCTGCCCACCTAATATGTGAAGACTGCAAACTTCAAGGAATGATAACAATTTAGTTTGCATCAAAGGGGAAATAACTAAAAGCTCTGGGATGGAATGTTGCTAAATAAGAGATTGTAGAATACTGCCACATTGAAAATAGTGGAAGCTCCATTTTGGGGGTTGTTTAAAACCAGATGAGACAAAATACCAAAAAATATACTTAAGGAATCAATACTGCCTTTGACAATGTAATGATAGTTACAGTGACTGAATTGATCTTTTCTGTCTCTAACTTCTGTTGTTCAGTATTTTTGGTATATCTAATTTGGATCATATAAACTGATCGTATAAAAGGTATATAAATATAAATATACCTTTGCCTGAATAGCATAGTAAATTAGGCTGATATTAAAATGTCCATCTTCAGTTAAAAGAATGTTTTAGGACTTTACATTTTTGAATTTAAGATTTAGAAAATGAAATGTTGATAAGTAAAGTGTGATGTCTGTAATTATATGGAAATTTTTATACTTGTTCTGTGTGAAAGATTAATGTAACTTTTAGACAAGGATTATTTTTCTTGAGCCCTTAATGAGCTGCCATTTTATTCCCTAAATTAGTTCTCAAAGGTCAAAATGCAATCAATTATCCAGTAATTTAGATACCTTAATTGGCATGGTTGTGCTTGAAAAACAAAGTGAGCTACCATTTCATTCTATTACACAAATCTGAAAGAAGGGTAGAAGACTAGGATGATCTTTAGAAGGACATCATGGATTGATCTACGAAATTAGAATACATGTAGATAATTGTTTTGGTGGCTGTTTTTCGTACCATTTGATGAACTTTTCAGAGTTCTCATTTTCTTTCCAGAAGATATCAAAAAGTCTGCAATATTAAAAGTCAAATCTTTGAAACAATCTTTTGAAATACCTTCAGAGCAAGTGCTGGGAATTGTGAAGCAGAGTAGCAATGTGGAGATTAGAAAAGGAAGTATGAAAGGATCACAGATTCGATTGGACACCCCCTTGCTCACTCTCCACCATACTGCTGTAAGGGGAACCCAAGCCTCTGAGTCCCTGGATCTCTGGGGTGTTTTAAGCCACCAGAACCTGAACAGAGTTCAGCCACTGCCCCAGACTTGGTGTCCCAAGGCACATGCTTGGGGCACAGACTTTCTGTCTTGCACTCCTTTTTGAGAAGTGTTACTGATTGTCCAGTTGCCTTGCCCCTATGGACATATTGCGGACCCTTCAGGTTTCACTGTATTTAAAAACACCCTGTCCCACAACTCCATCTTAAAGGTGTGAAGCTTCTGGTTAATAGCTGAACTATTTCCAGAGGCAGAAGCATTTAACACATGACACACTTTATCCATGGTCCAACAATTGTTCTTTTACATAATTATATAAATCACAAGAGAATACAGATCATTAGAACATAAAACACAATCTAAACCCAATGCCTCTCATTAGCTCATCCTCCCCTTGGACAGTGTCTCCTGCCTCATGCAGCTGCTACATACTAGGTTGTTTGGCTTTCATGGACCTCTCTTCCTCAGCTCCTGTGACCTTGCTCTCTCCTGCCCAGTGCTTCCTTTTCCTATCTGACTTTCTTGGGTTTATAGGCCTCCCTTTCCAACATTTGGCTACCTTTGTTCAGTCTGTTTGGATCAAGCCCTCCCAACAGGGCTGATCAACAGTGAAATAGTTAACCCCTTTGGAAATGAAAACTAAAGTTATTTTACTTAACATATACATGATTGTTTATAACAAGTGATAGATGATTTATTACTAACATTTTCATTGTTGTTAAAGTACAATAAAACAGGGCTGCCTTGAGAACCCTGGTCTTTAAATCTGTCAAGTAAATCAGAAAAAAAAACACCCTATATTTTATCCATCCTCTTCTTACACACTTGAAAAGAGATCCATTTCTATTGTATTTAATACAATCACATTCATATTGTGACACAAACTAACTTAAAACAAAACAAACAAAAAACCCCAATCTTTCCCTTCCTCTCTTCAGAGAGGTAAAATAAAACTGATTTCCAAGCATGCAGCTACTCTTTTCTTTAGCATGCTATTTTGACCAAGTACCATCATTAAAAGTTAAGTATCCTTCTCTTGTCGCTAGTCTGAAACACCATGGGGGAGATACATAAAAAGAGGCTTTCATGATGAAATAGTTTAGATAGTAACACTTCATGATACCTTCGTAATATCAACTACAATATATAAGTTGTAAGGACAGAATCCCAAATTGTCATACCCTTCCTTGATTAGAGAGCACCAATGCAATTCTTTTCAATAAGTGGTCACAACAAGAGAATGGGATTCAGGATTCTGAGTTCCATGTCCTGTTCTGTCACATAGTTATGTGTCCAATTTGTATTATGCAGCATTGTTGTAGCCATGTTGGTCCATGTGGATCATATCTTTAGTGAGACCAACTTCTGTTGGTGAAAGGGGCAAGCTTTCAAGCTTACATAGAGCTCTTCTTCAGCTCAAATATATTACCTTTCTCATCTTCTCTTTAAATATGTATTATGATTTTTTATTTTTATGACATTATATCTGATTGTGACTAAAGTGAGTTGTTACTGTGTCCATATCTTCCAAAGAACATAGAACAATATGAAAAATGGCAAAGAAAATGATTACATTCCATGTCATAACATCAGCCTACTCTCTAGACTTGATTTTGAAAAAGTCTATTGTCTTGCTTTTATGAAAGACAGAATTTGCAAACCATTGCAAGAGGATGATTTACACAGGTATATATAACAATAGTAAATACTATTTGTAGCAACTATTGGCAGATATTGCTCTTTTTATAATCACCATGTCTTTGATGTTTCCTAATAGTCTTCTGTATTAAAATCACCTTTTTTACATTATGTGTACTGAAAACACTATCTTATACAAGGAATTTGGAGAAATTGGAGCATGCCCCTTGTTTAGGAACCTTGTCTTTCTTCATTTTAAATCCATTATAAAACTCCCACTGACTTCAACAGGAGAAGGTCCTAGATGTGTATCTTAATAGCACACACACCAGGATACTACTTGTGATGTGGTTCCCATAGAGGTAAATTCATCCCATTCTAGCCCTGGAGTGCTGCAATTACTGAGCTACTCTTTTGGAGCTTATGTCTTTTATGACTCATTTTCCCCACCACTCACCCCATTATTTTTGTTTCTTGTCCTAGTCCCAGGCAAACTGCAAATATTGCATGGTTGTCCCCTCTAGTTGACATTTCTGCCTTATTATCTGCAAAGTGTTTCATTTTGAGGTACGAAAATCTTGTTTCTTTCATTAATGCTCAGAAGGCATCCATTCATTTAACATCTGTGATTGTCCAGATGTTTAGGAGAGAGGCATGTTTCTGAAATTCTGAGGCATCTGGAAAAAACAGTTTGCTCACTGCTGACTTATTCCATTTATTTAATGTGTGCTTTCTCCTATTACAAATATAAGCAGAAAAAAGCAGCTGATCAAGTTAGCTGGGCCAATACTTCCATTAATCTTCTCATAGCACAAGATGACTTTTATTCTGTACTTCACAAACTTAATAGACCATGTTGATTCAGTATTATCATGGTAAAGGCTAATCACAACAAGTCTCTTCTCGAAGCATTATATGAATGTTTATCTGCACATCCCAATGGATGAGTTCCAAAGCACACTCAATAGAATATTTCTGCCACAAAATAAATGAAATTCTTATGACATCACAAGGGATTTTCTGTTTATGAATCTCATGCCTTTTCTTTCATAAAACTGTTAGTGATGCAGGGAATGATAATAGGGTATTTTGGAGATCTACGCAAATTGATGCTTGAACTTTCTTCTAGTTGATAGCTAATGGCAAAGGCATCTTCCCAAAGGAACGATCTACAGCAAAATAGTAGATATTATTTCAAAAAGTCTATCTCTCTGTCTATCTATCTAATCATGATTTCTAAAGTGATTTATTGCTAACATTTTTATTGTTAAAGTACAATAAAACAGTTGAGAACCCTTGTTTCTAAACCTGTCAAATAAAACAGAAAAAACACTATATTTTTCCATCCTCTCCTTATGTGCTTGGAAAAGGATCTATTTTTATTGTATTCAGTATAATGACATTCATGTTGAGTGATAAACTGCTAAAACGCTAAAAAAGAATAGAAATTCAAAATTACGGGATAAGGTTTACATTTAGCTTGCTTCTGATTTTTCCCATTATAGTCATTATGTTTGGTCCAGTGAGTAAATTACTATGTCATGTGAAATGTAATTTCTTAGAGTCTCATGTGTTTTCTCCCTGAGCCTGATTCAATTAGAATCTTTTTTATTGACTCAAATGGACTTTGGATCAGGGTTGTTTTTTCATTTGTTGGCAAAAGGAGACACCAGAACATTTTGGATATAAGGAGTTAAGCATTCTTTTAAATATTATTTGTCTTAATTTTTTTATGTTGAGTTTTGGAAGAGATTTTATTTTTAAGAAAGAAAAGCTGTTCAAGAAAATAAGTTGACATGTGATGGAACGTTCAGTAAATACCTATGAAAAACAGATCATTTCAAAGTTCCAGAAAGAGAATCCAGGGACCAATAGAATCCACAAAACAAAGCAAGATGTATTTTGAATAAAAAAGGCTTTAATCCAGGAGGTTTGCATTATTTTTTCTTCTGGGAATTCACTTTTAAGTTTTAGAAAAAAATGGGTTTGAATCAAAAATTAAATCCAGGAATTTAAAACTGAGCATTTGAAGACTAGCATTCTATTTTCTGCAAATCTTAAATTTTATCCTCAGGAAAGCTGAACGGGGGTTTTACCATTAAATTAAAAATTTAATACCCTTAATATTTTGTCTCCAGTAAGGAGTTCAGCTGTTTGGAGAGGTATAAACGGAGTACTCATGTACATATGAAAAGACGAGCATGGGATTATAAATACAATCCATATGTAAAAGTAACACATCATTTATTCATTTCATTAATATCTTAGCCTTTCCATTTTTGTTTGATTTCAGAATTTCACAAATGATTAAGATTTGGGCTAAATTTGTAGTATAGATCTAGGTTGTGTGTTTAAAACAGTCCTGTGGTGAGGGGTTGTAGAAACACACTGAGCCTGTACAAGCTCGTGGAGAAGACATACCCCCACAAGTTCTGGGGGATTGCAGTGCCTCAAAGGACCTAGCTACATCTTTAATAGGGTGTGGCAATAGCTCCCCTTGCATGGGCCAAGCTCTGCTAACTGGTACATGGGCTTGCTTTTATTTCTTCTGAGAGTCTGTAGCCATTAAAGAGGGTAGCCTGGACCTGCCATTGACTCCATGAAAACAAAAGGAATGGGGTTATATTTGGTCACTATGAGAATAGCCACAGGAATAGGGAAGGAGAGGAAAGCTCCCTGAGCCCCACCTCTTGGAGACCTCTGTACTCCATAAAAGCAAACAGAGCTGCAAAGCAGACCATGTTGAGTAATATGACTGGCTTCCCACTTCAAATACTTATACAGTATAGCTAATATTTCTGTGTGTGGTATCAGAGTTTTATATCTGTGTAATGACCACTTTGCCACTATAGTTGTTTTTCTCTGTATGAATGTATTGCTGGTGAAGGGTATAGTAATATGCTACTAGCCATGGGAATCTTTTCATACTGCAGGCACAATACGGGTAAATTTAGTTGAGGAATAATGACTTTTGGATGTGCCCCAAAGCACTGAATAGAAGTGGGATCCCCATCCTACAGACACACACCATGCCATATACAGCGATTCACATACACACCCATTGAACCAAGGCGGGATTGAACATACACAGTATGAATAGTATGAATCTATTGGCCTAACCAATGGCTTCTCTCCCCACTGTCAGCTCCAGACTTTATTCAGAACTGTGGGAAGGATCTGACAGTTGAGAGTAGAGATATAGGAGGCACTGACCCTGCAGTAGGCACTCAGTGGTAGGCTTTAGCAAAGGGAGGCAAACATGGCTAAGAGGCCTTGATCTCTGAGAGCATCTGTGGTGCTGCAGATGATGATGAGCATGCAGGGTTAGAGAATGTAAGCTGCAGTACCCTACCAATGAGCGAAATAACTTTCCTCACATACCTTTCCAACAACCTTGACCTGACATGACCTCTTCTTGAAGAAAGAAGAACTCTGCCCCCATGCCCTTCAATCCTTGATTTCCTTGCTGAGATTGCTCTCTAAGGCCCCAGTTCAGCAATGCTCGGCACAGCATTCTGTATGGGCCAGCATGCCGCATCAGGGCCAGTTGTGGAAGAGGTTTCTGTGATGTGGACCTTTATCCCCAGGGGACTGAACTGAGTTTCCAAATTTGGAGCCCAGACTTGCAGTCCTTCTTCAGACCAAACTTCCATTGAATGCAGAAGTCTATGGTCATTTTGCCTGAGTAAGGATAAGACCAGTATGACATTCATTTTAACATTAGTATATATTTTAAAAAAAATCAGAACACTGAAGCAAAATTGTCAATTAACTTTGTATTTTCTATTAGGGTTTTTTAAATTGTTATTTATTTTTGAATATTTGATTTGTAACACTTGCCTCTAAGTCTTAGGGATATAGTCTCCTGTAGATGCATGTGTATAGCTCACCTAAGCATTCATGTGAGTTACCCATGTGCATCAAGAAGAAAAAAAAATCCTTTTTGAATGCCGGGTGATGGCTGGTGTGGAATTTTTGAAGCTGCTGTAAGTTCTAACCCCCTGAAAACATGGGTGTATAATTAAATTCTTGACATAAACTTAACTATATTGTGGTAAAATGCAAAAATATACTATTAAATAGCCATGATATTTAAGATATGAAGCTCCAGAAATATATAAATAATGAGACTGCATCTAATGCAATCACTTAAGGGTCTGAATGGAACAAATGCGTAAAATAAATTCTCTAGCTTTTTTTCCTTCCAAATGCCAGATAAATTCTTTACTTTCCTAGTCTAAACGAAGACAAACAAAACCTCTTTCACGTCTAGAATAACTGCTGCCTTCAATCTTTTGTATGTGTTGTAGCATAACTGTTCAATATTAAGGCAGGCACTTAAAGCATTTAGGATTGACTGAAAATGTTCAGGAAGGATAAAAGCTTAGTGAACTAATTCAGGAAAAATCATATTTATCTGAGCCAATTTCTGTAGCTTGACATTTTATGATTTACTTCTAAGCTGCTAAAAGAGCTTAAGAAACCTTTTCCTCCTGGTTTGTCTGATTTTTTTTTCTTATGCTGCCTAATCCTGCCTGAAATTTGTGCAATTAATATTGACACAAACATCACATATATTGACTATGACAAACCTAAAGATGTGTGAGATTAGAAATGGTGATGTACTCCACGGAAGCGGGTGATGCATGATAACATTAGCACATCAGCCCAGAGAATTGAAAGCCGCTGTATGATGTTCTGAAAAATAGAGCTGATAACATACGGTGGTTTTGAAGGGAGGGATCTGAGGGCTTCTAATATTTCTAGCTTTAAAAATGTTCCAAACCAACTATCCACAAAAATAAAATTCTCGGAGTCTTTTTATCATTCAAAGTTCAGGGCAAAAAGAAAATGAAAATTATAAATATTGAAGGTACTTGGATTGTGATGGTACTTGAATTGTGACTAAATCCTTTAGGAAATCTCTTTGAGGGGGGGAGAAGAGTTGGATTTAAGAGGAAAAATATATTAAGTTATTTTTATATATATATAAAAAATTTCCCCTCTAATATATAGTATTAAACACATAACCACAATTGTCAGTGCACTATGTGTGTGTGGGTGTCAGCCTGGAAACCTAAACCAAAGTCAAGGGGCATAAGTTCTATGTTCTAAAACAGGCATGCAATGATGTGGCAATGGGTCCAAAACACACATGTGTGCACACACCCTGGTGTGGATTAATCCAGCTCTTGGCATAATTGATTGTACAGGGGACGTAAAGTTAGGAGGTGGGGAAATATGTGATTACTAGAAAAATATGCACACTTTAAGAGTTATTTGACGACCTGTTTTGGAGGCATCTCTCCTTGGAGAAGAATTTGATACGGAAGCATATCTTAACTGAAGTGAGACTGAATATTTTTTTTCTGTTTTAGGGTTGTCAGTATATAAATTGAAGATGGAAAAGACATAATACACGATCAAATAGAGCGGATAGTGTCATGGGAAAGGTACAGAACTGCTTAGAGTCATGGAATTTTCATCCTCTGTGGTTCTGCCATAGTCCAGTTGAATGACATTTGCAAGTCACAATCAGCCACGTGCTGAGTTTGGTGCCTCATTTTTATTTTTTTGTTTGTTTCACAACTTGAGACACCTTTGGGGGCATCCAGAAACATAAGCAACCAAATTCAGAGACAACTTTTGAAAATATTGGTTGCAACTCCCCTGTTCCTCTCTTGGTCTCTCTGTGAATGGAGATAAGATTTAAATAACTCACAAAGGCTATTGTGAGTCCAAGTTCACTACTACCGGAGAGTGGAGCTGGTCAGGAAATGTTTTCCCCATCTCCCCCAAGGAAAATGTTCTATTAAAAAAGGAAGAAAAAATCAATTTCATGTGAATGTGTAACATCCATAAGTGTTGTATCAATCATCTTTTCCGAGTGATTTTTCAGTTTTAATGGAAGGAAGATGACTGTCATCCATTGCTGACTGGTGTTCAGTTATCTTCTTTCCAATCAAAACTATGACAACAATCTGAAAAAAGTGCAGAATATGTTTGTGTGTTAATTATGTTTTTATGAGGTTATCTTTGAGTGTTTCCTTGAAGGTGCTGCATATATGCAGCCAGTGTCATAGTACTGACAAACATTTTAAAAAAATAACCAAAGTGCTAATTTTTAGTGTGTTAGACCAACATCTGTAACACAGTCCCCAATATAGTTTAGTCCCACAGGACTGCTACAAACTATGCCAGGTGGTTGTGCCTCTGTGGGCTGATACTACTATGTCTTGATTTTTCACAAACTCAAAACTGAACAAATTTCATTTTGAAAAAAACCAGTGAGTTTTCAGATATCATTCTGACTGTTTAAGTGTTCATTGTATTGAATGTATGTACTTGTCCTAGCAGCAAATGAGAGCCATAGAATATCCATATTTTAAATAACAGTTATTAATGACAGAGGGTTTCGGTTAAGTTTGGAGAAGACAAAAAAGTTTAGTTTGTAACAAATCCAATTTGAATTGTGTATAATAATCACTCCGTTTTCTGAAGGACTGCCAAGACAAAAGCATAAATTTCCCATGTCTCCTGAGCATGTGTTCTCCTTTTAGATAACAAAAAATAGAGAAATATGATTCTTCAATGGTTTCTATTCCCACGGGGATAAGAATGAGAAAGATGAGTGTTGGCTTTTTTTTTGTTTTTGTTTTTTTCTTACTTACACAAATATGTCCTCTATCCATTGTTAGCAATGTTATATGAACTTTGACATTAATATTCTGGGAGACGTATGTATACAGGCCCACATTGTTTGTATGTGGAAGTTGCGCACTTATGAGAGGTCACTGAGCATCACAGGACAAGATGATAACTTAAAAATTCCGTGGTTTTAATGGCTGTGATGATAAAGTAATGTATTTCATAAAGTCCTTTCTAAATTAATTGTTCCTCACTGCCAGCCCCGGTCTGATACTCTCTTCGTTTATCTCTATGGTTTTGTGAATTTGTACTGCTTCATATTCAGGTCCATTTGCACTTCCTATTCCACTTATTGAATGCACATGCTACTGCTTCATCCAAACATTCTATTCATTCTCATTCCAAGAGCCCTTCCAGGGCTGACACAGAGAGAATGAGCTTATTAGCACCTTGCATTAACTTTCATGGAGCAATTTGTGTGACCCTATAAAACTTTTGCTGCTTCTTATTTTAAAATACAAATGTTTTATTAAAAAACTGCATGATTTGAAAAGTGACCGCATTAGTTTATAGACTAGAGAGTTTGAGTTTAGAATTACCTGCAAATGGAAACGTTTTGTAAAATGTTTGCATTTGGTGCATATGCATATTGACCAATTTTTTTCCACAGGTATTCTCAAGAATCCAGGCTAGTGGTTTAGCTCATATAATCAAAATACCCCAAAATACATGCCACTGAACATTATTCTGTTTACTGGGACAAGTTTCCTGGGGAAAAAATGTAACTACATAAATAAAATCCAAAATTTCAGGAATCCTGTTGCAGGTGTTTTTTTGTAATTATCAGCACTTGAAATTTTAGCTAAAGCCTTACAAAGATTACATTAACATAAAATGTTGTGTTCTTTTGATTTAATATATTCTTTGGGATAATATATTCAGCAGTACTAAAGGTAGGGATAATAAATTATTACCTGCCAGGTGATAAATAGTACTCTATGTTGATGAGAAATATTTTTAAAAAATGCAAATTACTCATTTGAAGTTGACACTCAATCTGGTTAAAAAATATGCCTAAAATTCAGATTTGAAAATCCACTATTAAAGTAATGGGGCTTTTTTGAACTGTAGCAATTACTGATTCCAAATTAGTAGGTTCTCCTTTAAAATTTTCCTGTTACATTACATTTGTCACATAATGTTGTTCTAAATCGTTCTACATTGACATACAATCCTGATTGCTAAAACGAAGCAAGATGATGAGACTGCTTTTACTTTGGAGTTTATGATTCAAAAGAAACCCAAAGACTGTACAATGCAAATGAAACATTTTTACTGATTACACAGCTACCTTTTCTAAACTGTAATCCAGCCCTCTCTTCAGAGAGTTTTTACCTCGCTTATTCCCCGTACATTCCTTGTAAATTATTCTAATTTGTTTTATAATTCTATTGTACTCATTGGTATTTTAAATACAGTGGTGCCTGTTTCTGATATGACTCCACATTTGCCATTAAAAATGCATATAGCGTTAGTTAAATTTATATACATGTGGGATTACCAAGCTTCTCCAAGCTTGAAAGTTAGCTATTGCAACTCATCTGAATGGCAACCAGACTACCAATGTTGCAAGCTAATTCTGCTGCCCTTTGTAATGTTGAACTCCCATGAAAATCAGTGGGAGATTTAGAGGTGGAAGGGCTGCAGGGCTGGGCCTTTGAAAAGGTTTTGGTTATGGCAGGTCTATTAACCCATAAAATATTTTCATTGGGTGAAGTAGTAGAAACCTCATCTCTTGGCATATTTAAAACTAGACTACACAAAACAATAGTAAATGCAGAATAAGGAACACTACTGATGTAGGACCAGATAAGCTAATAGGTCTTTATGTTCTTACAGAAGAGCCCAGAAGGGAACAAAATAATGGGATTTGTTCATTCTCTGCTTCCCACTCCCACGCAAGTGTGTTGTGGTGGGCGTGTGATTGGATGGGAAGGGGGAGTAGGGCCATAAAGTTTCTGTGGGGTTCCTACTCCCAAATCCCATGAAGTGTGCCAGCTGGGGAGAGATGCCTTCTTTCTACATAGCCCTGCAGATCCCACCCTGAGCCTTGTTGGATGTACTGATGCTGGCTTGCTGAACCTGCTGCACTCAGAGTCTGTGGAGGGGAGCAATTTAGGGGGGGGTTAATGTTGCCTCAGAAAACACTAACACTCCACTGCAGTTCTGAAGGAGAGATACCGTTTAACATAGCTCCTCCTGCACAATATTACTCTTGCCCAACCCTGAGTTCTACAGGTATTCTATAGACGGGGGCAGATGGCCTTGTGGATCATGTTAGAAAATATTTTGAGTAGAAAACTTTTCCTTCCTGCAGGATCTCCCCATGGTTTTCCCTACGGCTTTCCTTCTTTCCAGAGAGATAATACAAACCTATGGACTTTAAGATGGCGAGAGCCACCACTTTTCTATATTAAGATGAGGAATTTGCATTTCATTTGTTAATTTTCTGCACTGGAAAGAGATTTTTTATGCTCTGTATTGCAGGGGAAGTGTCATTTGGACTAGTAATAACATGAATAAAAAATGTGCTCCAGACAAAGTATCAAATGACATAAGAACATGTATACCATATGCAGCACCTGGGAGAGACTTAGATGTAATGGTCTCTGATATCTTCAGCATATGAATGACATCCAGAACTATGTCACCTTCTAAATAATCAGAGGGGTAGCCATGTTAGTCTGGATCTCTAAAATTATGTGCACAAAGCACATCTCCTTGTTGAGAACAACACTTGGGTGCATTCACATGAAAAGAAGTTGGCTCAAGGTCAGCCCAGGTAAAAACAAGGTAGTAGAGGAGGAAACACTTAGAGAAATTCCCCCATTGAAAGTCTCTCTCCTTTAGTGGTCAAAGGGATGGGCAATCTCAGGGTCCCATTGAATTATTTGGTATTGCTTTTATTAGATTCCTAAATTGCAACAGTGGCCAGAAAAGAGAGAGAGAAAAAAAAACAAAACACTTTATCTATCTCTGCCTAACTGCATAACCATTCCCTTTCTCTACTGATGTCACCAATAGCCATGATGTTCCATGTGTTGGTCATCTTCTGGCTAGACTATCACAGTGATGCAGACTATAGTGACCACCTAAAAAATAAATCTAGTATAACTTACATTAACCTGCTTCCTGTATGTATAAGGTTGAGGAGAATGTATTACAGCAGTGCTCTCCACTACCACTTCCAGGTCTATTTCAAGATCCCAGTTCTTACATGTACTAGGGCCTAGTTAAATCAGAGGTTGTGTCTTTCATAGATTCTTCTATAACCAAGAAGGAATTTATCACTAATAAAACCCAATTTTAAATATGTATGGTGATAAGAGCATGGTGTCCTCTCCACAGAAGACTCATGACTATGGAATTCATTACTATATCAGTGTCTTCCGATTTTTAGAGTGCAATGAAATTTTCATCTGTTTACAGTCTGAGAATCTTAAAAATTCATCTGTTGTGCTGGGGAATTCTTACCCATAAATGATTTCCTGAAAACCCTTTTTTCCTGCCAGACATCTGGGAATCTAAAGTTCCAAGAAACATGCAGGACTTTCCCAAATAACTGTAGTGAGTCTCCTGAGGGCACACTGTTAGGCTATATTAAAAGTCTGTTGAAGCCAGTGAATATTTTTCCACTGACTTGAATGGGAGTTGGATCGTATCCTCTTCAATTATACATTGGGATTTGTCAACTATAAAAAACACTTTAATTGAGGTTGGGGGTGGATGCAGGACAATTCTTCCTTTCAGAGGAATGATATATTTCTTAATTTTTAGGGTGCCCAGATACCACAATGAGGGACTTATTAGAGACCGTTTATAACACTAATAATGAACTGAGGAAAATCAGTAATAAGATTGTGAATCATGAGGTCTAGGTTCTGTTCCTGGCTCTGTTCCAGACTTCCTGATTGCCCTTACACAGGAAAACTATATTTCCGGGTGCACAACTTGAAACCTTGTCAAGAGGCACTCAAAATTGCTGTCCTCTTTTTAAAATGGCATCTTTAATCTCTGTTAACTTTCATTTTCCCATCTGTAAAATGAGGACAATCATTCTTTGATACCTCACAGGGATGTTTTGAGGCTTATTTATCAATGTTTGTGAAGCTCTCTGATACAACGGTGATAAATAAATAGAGAAGTATAACAATTGTGTTCCAGTAAACGTTCCCCATGATTTAGGCCATATACCATAGTACCAGTATTGAAGGTGCACTCTCCCAGATTATTTTAAATGGTGCTTGTAAGCTATTCTATTAATCTGTGAGCCTCCTCATATTATAATTTAGCTACAAATAGTGTGGGTGATAAAATTTTAAATAAGAACATTAACCATGACAAAGAAAGAAATGGAAAAGAAACAAAGACATTGCCCCATGTGTACTGTATAATGAGTTGCTGTCCTCATTTTTCACCTGAAACTAATCGTTACAATGCTGCAGTGAACAGAGCCTCATCTATACATATATATCATTTCTCCAAAGGATGCTCTAGAGAGGATGTAGATCAATATGAATTCATTTTTTCTGGTAATGGAAAATATTTGAACTGTTCAGTTATCTGATGCCAAAGAAGACTACAGGGGGTATCATGCTTGCATTTCTCCTGGTTGCCCTGACAATTTCAGGTGCATGTAAACCTCCAGCTTCACATTCACTCTTGACAGGTGTGCTAAAGAGACCTGAATTATTTACACTGTTGAGAAGGTAAAATATGTGATTAGCAAGCGAGCAAAATTTCTCATTAAATACAACCCGCTCACACCAAAAAGCATTCTCCTGAATGTAGTGCATGTATCTGAAAACACCCACAACTCTGAAACAAGGAAACCACAAGCTAAATATGAGTCAACAGTGTGATACTGTTGCAAAAAAAGCAAACTTGATTCTGGGATGCATTAACAGGTGTGTTGAAAACAAGACACGAGAAGTCATTCTTCCACTCTACTCTGTACTGGTTAGGCCTCAACTGGAGTATTGTGTCCAGTTCTGGACACCACATTTCAAGAAAGATGTGGAGAAATTGGAGAGGGTCCAGAGAAGAGCAACAAGAATGATTAAAGGTCTTGAGAACATGACCTATGAAGGAAGGCTGAAAGAATTGGGTTTATTTAGTTTGGAAAAGAGAAGACTGAGAGGGGACATGATAGCAGTTTTCAGGTATCTAAAAGGGTGTCATCAGGAGGAGGGAGAAAACTTGTTCAGCTTAGCCTCTAATGATAGAACAAGAAGCAATGGGCTTAAACTGCAGCGAGGGAGATTTAGGTTGGACATTAGGAAAAGGTTCCTAACTGTCAGGGTAGTTAAACACTGGAATAAATTGCCTAGGGAGGTTGTGGAATCTCCATCTCTGGAGATATTTAAGAGTAGGTTAGATAAATGTCTATTAGGGATGGTCTAGACAGTATTTGGTCCTACCATGAGGGCAGGGGACTGGACTCGATGACCTCTCAAGGTCCTTCCAGTCCTAGAGTCTATGAATCCATGAATCTATGAAATAAAGCTAAAACAATAGGACGTTTAAATGTTCTCTCTCCTTTTATTTCACATTATAAACATATGAGAAATGTTCTCATAATTACATAGGAATCAATGGTAGAATAATCCATATTATTTTATTTTAAACATTATCAAGTACCCAAGGTAGAGAACTTGCCAGCAGAACTATTAAAAATGGCTGATGATCACATTATCAAGTACCCAAGGTAGAGAACTTGCCAGCAGAATTATTAAAAATGGCTGATGATCACACTATTGATCTCCTGTGGAAAATTAGCAGTGATGTACGAATGACTAGAAATTGGCTAGACAACTGGATGAAAGGAATCTTTCTACCCTTACCAAAGAAAGTCATATCATCTCCCTGATATCACATGTGGGCAAATTTTGCCCTACATAATCCAGGATTACATGAAGTGAATGAGAGAAGCAGAACTACCAACACAACAAGTAGGTTTCAGAGCAGGATGAGGTCCTTGTGATCAATTCAGTAATAACCATCCATCACATCACTCAAAAATACAGAGTATAATCACCCATTTCACTGGCTACTCCAAAACGTTTGATACCATCCAACATGACAATATTTGGAGGATGCTGTCAGACATGGGGATTCCAAAGTACCTCATTTAATTCATTGTAAATCTCTACCATCAACAGCAGACCCAGGTGCAAGCAGCAGCAGGTGACAGTGAGTGGTTTGCCACTGGACAGAGTGTGAGACAACTGTATTCTCTCCCCTAAGCCTTTTCAATATTCACACAGAATTTAGTCTGAGACAAACTCTGGAAGGCTTTTACAAAGTCTAAGGAGTTGAAATTTCCATAGATTGATGCCTCTTAACCTACCTCACATACATTGATGACAACACTTTTTGCTACAAACACTGATGCAGTGCAACAAATATTAGAGTCTGTAAAAAATATTAGTAAGAAATATGGACTATCCCTGACTGTGGGTTAAATTAAATGCATGCTTGTTGACACAGTTAACAAAAATATGATACAAGTAGTCGTCATGATTCATGGTCAAGCTGTAGAGACGGTAGTTTCTTTCACTTAGCTGGTTTTATACCTAGCCTAGCTGTTTCAAAGAAATCTGAAGAACACAAAGGAATGGTGGCAGGTTTATCATAGTGGAGGAGGAGATGGATTAATGGAGTGTGGCAGATAATAGGACATCAGAAGCTCAGTGTTTCAACCTAATGATGGGCCAAGAAGGCTTCTAAAAATTCTATATCACATCAGCAATAATCAATATGTGTAGATTACTTCTCTGGAATCAGATTGTTAATAAGAAATCATTGTAAGTGCCTTAATAAGTTTGGAAAAGGTTAAGTTCTAATCATATTGTATATTATTTGCTAACTCACAATATTATCTTATTAATTATAAATATCCAGAAATAGACACATGTACTGGAAGATATTTCTCTTTGTGAGGCACTTTCTAGACATTTAAAACCACCATAACAGGGAATGAAGCAATGATGCAATATTTATACAAATGGAAATGCCAAGAAAATCTACAGTACATTAAAGTAGCACTAACATTTGCCACAACTATGAGCCACAAATATCAGCTGTGTTGCCGTTAGAAGGCTTAGACAATTAGAGAATACTGAATGAGAAACAAAAACACGATAGAATAGAATTAAGCACTTTTCTGTTCCCGGGATCATGTACATACTTTATGAAACAACACAGTAGTGGAACTCCAGAATAGACATATGAAACAGTAGTCTACAGAGTTGTGCACACTAATCTCATTAGAAATCAATAGGAATTAGGGTGGGGTGCCCAAATCTCTTATGTCCCTTTGAAAATCCCAGAAAAGAATAACTCAGACATATGTCTATGCCTTATACAAATGGCTATTACATATCCTATTGACATTCGTTGACACCATTTTGAACATACAGTCCTGGATGCAGGAATGTTTTAAAGGAAGAAAGAGAGTATTGGCCATAACACTTTTTTTGGTCTAAGCTTCTTGTGAGACATGAACAGCAGAAGTAGACAAACTCCTCAAAAGATTTTCATGACAAACAGCCTATAGTAAAGTATAGATACAGGTCTGAGCCAAAAGGCTGGGTTCAAATACCCTCAGTTTTGAACGTGTTAATATCTAGACCCAAATTCTGATTTTAGTAATGAAATAGGGGGCTAGAATAACTATATAGCATATATTTAATGGGGGCAGAATTGTCTGCAAATAGGATTTTACGGGGCATATTTATGGTTTAAATTGTGATCATTTTACTCTGTTTGTATATATTTTATTCTTAACTAAAACTCAATATTCATGTACCTCCTTCAGCAAATCAGAAATAATTATATGTGATTTCCAAAAGTCTATTTTATACACCTGGACTCATCTTTTCTATAGCAGAGCTTAAAATATGAAGATATGTTTATGAAATGACGATCTGAATCATTGAAGTTGAAAATTAGCTTGGACCTACCTCAATGGAATGTCATATGGTAGAGGGGGCTACTTATTAAATGTTGGAGTATTTCAGATTCAGTTTTAGCAACTTGAATATCAGTTTTAAATTATCTAAATGAAAGGTTGGTAACAATTTGAATAGTAACATTTCACTTCCCTTGGGGAAAGGTCTATAGAAATGTATAGAGGTGAAACCAAAAGGGTTCTCTAGAAATTATTGTAAAAGCTTGAGGAATGTTTTACCCATAGTTGTTGGTTTTTGTTGTTGTTGTTGTGTTGTGGTTCTTTGTTTTGTTTTTTTTTAATCATCCCAGAGAGTTCTGTAGAGGAATAAAATACTCTACTAGTTGCATGTTATGTTTGGTTCAAAAAGCCCATATTATTCTATGTTAAATTCTACAGGATTTTTCCATACATTGGGAAAACAAAAACAAATGTTGATTTTGAACAACAGATGTTTTATCAAAAAATGCTCAGTCTCAAATATGGCTAAATTCTTGCTTCATTTACATGCATGCAACAAGCCAGAAAGGATACTGGAACATTTAGGGCCTAATCCAAATCCCAGTAGAAAGAATTCCTTATTGCCTAATTATCAGTAATTCTGAGCATCCAGAGTTCCCACTGAATTCTATTTAATGAGTGGGGAGGGGAAAGCGGGGGGCTAGTGGGACTTAGTAAGGTTGTTATAGAAATGACTCTAAAAACTTACACAATTGAATAGAGAGTGAGCACCTTTCTATAATTGTGTTCCATACTACTCTGTACCAGGAATATCATTTTCCATTTAATTGTAAGTGATGTTTCTATAGAAAATTTAACACTTTCTTTTAAAATTGATGAGGCTTTTTCCATAAGGGTGAGTCCAAAATTTCCAAAACACCATTAAGGTTAACTGTAAAAAGCTCAACGGGGAGGAAGAGTGGAGAGGAGGAAGCACGACCCCTAAATTATACATCACTTCAAAGGAGATACAATTATTTATGTGTCTTTATGGCTGTCAATTTGTCCAAGTGCCTAGTGATGTAAGGTGCACAGTTCCTCATTGATTTGAATGGGATAAATTACCTTTCTGGAGACATCCTATGTTATTTATTAGAAAATGTTATCCTTTGAAGAGTTTCAGATTTGTTTAGTATTTTTTCTCTCCTCCATTCGGAAGACTTGAATAGAGCATGATACGCCTGTTGTTAGATCACTCCTCACTATTGTAACTTGTGGATAAGTCTAAAGGAAATAGGGGTGACTATGGACTCCTCCCATAGTTCCAGAGCGGGAGGCTGAGGGAAAGAATTGCTCTCAACATAGCATCCAAGGCCCAGATGATCTGCCTACATCTCCCAGGGATGTAGAACTTAGCATAAAGGACTTTTGTCTTTGCACTGTGATCACAGCACCCTGGGAGTGTGTCTTTTCAGGGAATCTTACAGCTGCAATTGCCATCAGGGTGGGGGTGGGGTGTGGATCCTTAAATCACCATATCTTATCTTTCCCTAATTACTACAAGGCCAGGGGTGTGGAGGGACAGATATATACCCCATCCAACACAGTACCAGTCTGTTGACCCTTCTCAGCCCACCCAGTCCCTGCTCTTTCCCCATAACAGGTCCCTGGACACAAGGGTGAGTCTGCATGGCATCTGAGTGTCACACAACAAGGCACAGATGGTGCAACCTAGTGGTTGGAGCAGGAATCTGGCCTAGCAGTAGGAGCAGAATCAGAGGGCAGAACTGGAGGCAAGCTAAAAGAGCCAGGAGTTAGGAATCAGGGGTTTAGAGGAGGCAGGGATGACTAGGACTGGAGCAGAGCAGGCAAAGAGTGGAGCAAAGGCTGGAAAGGCAGCAAGTCTGGCACAGCTGCAGGCATGGACCACATTGAGGAGCCACAGTGCTGCTGTTGCTGCTACTCTTAAATAGGGATCTTTTGACCCTTCTGTCCAATCAGAGAGCACAGTCACTTAATGAGGGTATTGGGCCCAGTCAAGTTCACTGGGTTGCTAGAAAACTGCTGCCAGAGTCAGTGAGTTCCTGACACTGAGGTTGGGAAATAGGACTGTACCACCCAGACAACTGTTTGAATGAGATAGAGAATTTACAAGTAGATGGTACTCTCGATGTGTAAATCTGAAGGGGCATGACCTTTCCACCTAGAATTCTAACAGATAATTCAAAAAGAGATAACAAATATTCATTATTACGTTCTAAAGATGTTCTGAGTCATTCTAGAGAACCCTATTAAATTTCTATGGATCCATTAAATTCTATTCTATTCAACTTTTTCAATAAGTTTAAATATCTACATAGCTGAGTGAAAAGAGTCTGTCTGACACCATATCTGCGACATTGGTTTTATGGCTATCAAATGAATTCAGAGAAAGCTGATTGAAATTTATGGAAATGAATTAGAGGTAAAAGGATTTAATTGAAGGTTTATTGAAAGTAATTGAAATTAACAAAGGCTATTGATAGAGATGAGAAGTAATTAAATTAATGGAAATATATCGGATTTAATTGAGATTTAATTGGGAACTACTAAAATTGAATGAAATTCAATGGGGAAAATTGATAAGCTGTCTGCTGATTTTGCAGAAGATTGATATTAATGATTTTCAATAGTAAAAAGAAGCCATTATCAAGGAGAATATACTAGGAGAATACCAAGTGCATACAAACATGTATTTTGTTGTCTACCTGGAGGAAATATCAGCTTTAAACTTCATATAATTTCTGAGAACAACATTAAGTACAATTTGAATTATCTGAATGAAGAATAATCCTGCTAAATATAGATTCAGAAGGCCAAGCAAAGGGGAGAAGAAATGCTCCATACTCCTTCAACTTTTGTTATAATTGAGCACTGAAAGAAACAAGGTATAGATAGGAATAGGACTATAAGAATACTAATAATGCTCAGGATCATCTTTTGAACAAAATAGTCTATCACAATTATGGTATGACATTTTCTGGTTGCATTACTTGCAAGATCTATACATTCTTATTTCAAAATGACTCCAATTTTAGATGGCAAAGCAGAACATAAAGCTCTAGTTGTTAGATCATAAATATATAACTCCTGACACACACCAAGTCTTTTGTGTTTAAGTTTTGGCTAGTTGATCACTGAGGTTCTGGAAGTGCAGTGGGAGCTTCAAGCTGCAACATGGGGATTGAACCTATGTCCTGATGATAGCCTTGTGATGGCCAGTAAAGAGGCACCATGTACATTGCTAGTTTGGGAATGTCCCTGTGTGCAGGAAAGTGCCACCAGTTCTTAAAGGGTTTGTGAGGTCTCTGTTCAAGAAGATACTCTTGACATGCATTGTGTCACTAGTTACAATCCCATGTCTAAGATCTTCCCATTTTCGGGGGCAAGCTTCTTCAAAAGGTTGTGACAGGTTAACTATGGAAGCATTTGTGGAACCCTCCCTGAGTTAAGAAGGGTACAGTAACAGAAACTGCATTGGTTGATGAACCCCTCTTATGAACAGAAGAGGATAAAAGCGTCATGAAAATTATTTTAGATTTCTGTGGTTTTGGTAGCATGATGTGTTATGGAATCCTTTGGCAGTAACTAATGGTGGGGAGTGGTTGGAGTTGCTTTTTTTGTGAGAAATATGAGGTAGATTTGTACAATTGCTCATCTCACCTATGAGCTTTGACATATGGAGTACTGCAGACTTCAATTTTGTTGCCCCTACTGTTTATACTTGTGTAACATATTCATTCAATGGGACAGGTGTCCTCAGGAGGTTGATGATACCCAATATTACACCCCCATTGTGGCTAGTCACTCACACTTAACCAGGTAAGTCTCCCAGATCTGCTGATTTTCCCATGTATTCATTTAATTCCTAAAATGCCTGCCTCAAGGGGTGGTAGTCTTGGGAATGATGTAGTATCAGCAACATATTAGTGATTCTGAAACAATAAAGTCATCCTCTGTGTATCTATTGGATCCTCCCCCAGCCTAAGGGGAGGAACCACAGGGCCACAGAACCCACTGAGTTCGGGGGACAACTAATAAAAGAACAGGGACAGGAGTGAGGTCAAAGGGTCAGAAGGAGGGAACCTGACGGGGACACCGAGCAGAGAACCCCAGACAGCGCACACTGCTCCTCAAAGGCGTCAAGAGAGCCAGTGGACGCCGCCCAGAGGAACTCCGCTCGGATGCGTGATCGGACCATGGAGCGGAAGCAAGCCCCACAGTCACCGGAGTCTCCATCGGCCAACCTCCCCTCCCTGGTCGCGTGGATGGCCTTTTTTGCCAGGGCGAGGAGGAGGTTGACCAGGAGGTCTTGGGACTTCGTGGGGCCACGGATAGGGAGTGCGTACAGAAGGAGGTGAGGGGAAAAGTGCAACCAGAAACGTAAGAGGATGGCAATGAGGAGCCGGTGTAGGGGCTGCAACCTGGCGCACTCTAAGTAAACGTGCGCCAGGGTCTCCCTCACGCTGCAGAAGGGGCAGGTGTCCGGGACAGGGGTAAACCGTGCCAAGTACACGCCCGTGCTCATGGCCCCATGAAGGAGCCGCCAACTGATGTCCCCGGCAGGCCTCGGGACCAGGGTAGAGTAGAGGCTGGCCCACCGGGGCTCCTCACCCTCCAGAGGTGGCAGGAGGTCCCGCCACTTCGTATCGGGCCGGGACACGAGGGTGAGGAAGTGAAGGGTGTGGAGCACGAGCGTGTAGAGCTGTTTCCTTGGCGTGGTTTGGAAACGGACCGGCTGCAGGTTGTGCAGCCGGCTTGCGGAGAAGGGGCGGGGGAGCTGGTCGGGCCTACGGGGCAGAGGCCTGATGGAAAGGTCCGGAGGGCTTGGGGTGGGGGGTGGGCGGGGCGTGCCCTCCCGCAGGACCTGGTCGAGGTAGGCCTGAGCAGCGGGCGGGAAAGCGGCCTCCACCTCCTGGAGTACGCGCCGGGGAGTGCAAGGTCTGGAGAGCCCCATGCGGTGAGCGAGCGTCAGGGGATCCAGCCAGCCTCCCCGGTCATAGTCCAGGAGGTCTCCGACCCTGGTGGCTCCCGCCAGGGCCAACCTCTGGCGCACCGCGAAGGACTCCGCCACCTGCACACAAAGCTGGGGATTGTGTAGCAGGGGCTCCGCAAGGAGGTTGGCCCCCTCGGTGGCCGCCACGGACCTGGTCGCAGAGAACAGCTTCCAGGTCCGGAGGAATACAAAATAAAAAGGCGTCATATAAAAAATGGAAACTAGGGCAGATCACGAAGGATGAATATAGGCAAATAACACAGGAATGCAGAGGCAAGATTAGAAAAGCAAAGGCACAAAATGAACTCAAACTAGCTATGGGAATAAAGGGAAACAAGAAGACTTTTTATCAATACATTCGAAGCAAGAGGAAGACTAAGGACAGGGTAGGCCCACTGCTCAATGAGGAGGGGGTAACAGTAACGGGAGACTTGGAAATGGCAGAGATGCTTAATGACTTCTTTGTTTCGGTCTTCACTGAGAAGTCTGAAGGAATGTCTAGTATAGTGAATGCTTACGGGAAGAGGGTAGATTTAGAAGAGAAAATAAGCAAAGAGCAAGTAAAAAATCACTTAGAAAAGTTAGATGCCTGCAAGTCACCAGGGCCTGATGAAATGCATCCTAGAATACTGAAGGAGTTAATAGAAGAGGTATCTGAGCCTCTAGCTATTATCTTTGGGAAATCATGGGAGACGGGGGAGATTCCAGAAGACTGGAAGGGGGCAAATATAGTGCCCATCTATAAAAAGGGAAATAAAAACAACCCAGGAAACTACAGACCAGTTAGTTTAACTTCTGTGCCAGGGAAGATAATGGAGCAGGTAATCAAAGAAATCATCTGCAAACACTTGGAAGGTGGTAAGGTGATAGGGAATAGCCAGCATGGATTTGTAAAGAACAAATCATGTCAAACTAATCTGATAACATTCTTTGATAGGATAACGAGCCTTGTGGATAAGGGAGAAGCGGTGGATGTGATATATCTAGACTTCAGTAAGGCATTTGATACAGTCTCGCATGATATTCTTATAGATAAGCTAGGAAAGTACAATTTAGATGGGGCTACTATAAGGTGGGTGCATAACTGGCTGGATAACCGTACTCAGAGAGTAGTTGTTAATGGCTCCCAATCCTGCTGGAAAGGTATAACAAGTGGGGTTCCACAGGGTTCTGTTTTGGGACCGGTTCTGTTCAATATCTTCATCAACGATTTAGATGTTGGCATAGAAAGTACGCTTATTAAGTTTGCAGATGATACCAAACTGGGAGGGATTGCAACTGCTTTGGAGGACAGGGTCAAAATTCAAAATGATCTGGACAAGTTGGAGAAATGGTCTGAGGTAAACAGGATGAAGTTCAATAAAGATAAATGCAAAGTGCTCCACTTAGGAAGGAACAATCAGTTTCACACATACAGAATGGGAGGAGACTGTCTAGGAAGGAGTATGGCAGAAAGAGATCTAGGGGTCATAGTGGACCACAAGCTTAATATGAGTCAACAGTGTGATACTGTTGCAAAAAAAGCAAATGTGATTCTGGGATGCATTAACAGGTGTGTTGTAAACAAGACACGAGAAGTCATTCTTCCGCTTTACTCTGCGCTGGTTAGGCCCCAACTGGAGTATTGTGTCCAGTTCTGGGCACCGCATTTCAAGAAAGATGTGGAGAAATTGGAGAGGGTCCAGAGAAGAGCAACGAGAATGATTAAAGGTCTTGAGAACATGACCTATGAAGGAAGGCTGAAGGAATTGGGTTTGTTTAGTTTGGAAAAGAGAAGACTGAGAGGGGACATGATAGCAGTTTTCAGGTATCTAAAAGGGTGTCATCAGGAGGAGGGAGAAAACTTGTTCACCTTAGCCTCCAATGATAGAACAAGAAGCAATGGGCTTAAACTGCAGCAAGGGAGATTTAGGTTGGACATTAGGAAAAAGTTCCTAACTGTCAGGGTAGTTAAACACTGGAATAGATTGCCTAGGGAAGTTGTGGAATCTCCATCTCTGGAGATATTTAAGAGTAGGTTAGATAAATGTCTATCAGGGATGGTCTAGACAGTATTTGGTCCTGCCATGAGGGCAGGGGACTGGACTCGATGACCTCTCGAGGTCCCTTCCAGTCCTAGAGTCTATGAGTCTATGAGGTCCTGGTAGAAGACCGGCAGCCCGAAGAGGTCTCGCGGAAGACCCCTCGGTTCGAGATAAAGGAGCTGCCGGTCGTATCGGAGCCCTCGGAAGCGGCGCAGGAAGGCGTGCGCCAGGGCTCTCCACGCCGGACTACCTGCACCATAAAGGAGCCTCTGCAGTGCCTGGAGGTGGAAGACGTGGACCTGAGTGCGCAGGCACTTCAGGCCCTGCCCTCCCTCCTCCAGGGGCAGGTGGAGTACCCCTGCAGGGACCCAGTGCAGTCCTGGCCAAAAGAACTCCAGAACCACCTTCCGGAGGTCAGCCAGGAAACCCGGGGCCGGGACCAGGGTGTTGAGCCGGTACCAGAGCATGGACAGGACCAGTTGGTTGAGCACCAGTGCCCTCCCTCGAAGGGAAAGGCACCAGAGGAGTCCTGTCCATTTCCGGAGCCGCTCTGCCACCCTGCCCTGCAAACCTTGCCAGTTCTCCAGCGGAGACAGATGCGTGGCGGAAAGGTAGACGCCGAGATAGAGCAGCGGACCCGCGCTCCACCGGATGGCCTGAAGCGCGGGTGGGAGGGAGCCTGCCTGCCACCCGTCCCCACCACCAGGCCAGAGCTCTTGACCCAGTTGACCCAGGCGGAGGAGGCCGCCGAGTACACCGCCTGGCAAGCCTCCACCCGCGCCAAGTCGCCCGGGTCCTGGACCACGAGGAGCACATCGTCAGCGTACGCCGACAGGACCAGCCGCAGCTCCGGCTCCCGAAGCACCAACCCCGTCAACCTCCTGCGGAGGAGATAGAGGAAGGGCTCGATGGCCAGAGCATACAGCTGGCCCGAGAGGGGGCACCCCTGCCGCACTCCCTGCCCGAAGCTGACCGGCTCGGTCAGGGTCCAGTTGAGCCTGACCAGACACTCTGCTGAGGCATACAGCACCTGGAGAAAACCCACAATCTGGGACCCGAAGCCCAACGCTCGCAGAGTGCCCAGGAGATACCCATGGTCCACCCTGTCGAACGCCTTCTCCTAATCCAGGGACAGGAGGGCGAACGACAGACCATCCCTGCACCCAAGCTCCAAGAGATCCCGGACCAGATAGAGGTTATCGAAGATGCTACAGCCCGGGACGGTGTAGGTCTGGTCTGGGTGGATCACGTCCTCCAGCACGGACCCCAGCTGCAGCGAGATGGCCTTGGCGATGATCTTGTAGTCCGTGCTGAGGAGCGAAACGGGACGCCAATTCCGTCATCCTCTGTGTAGCGGGTTGGTTACCCACTCCTGCCCTGAGGGGTTTAAAAACCAGCCTGGGAGGGCTTGAAAGCTGCAACTCTAAAAGCTGGGCTGATTGGGGAAGCAGCCGCAGCTGGGCCATGCCCCAATCAGGCCACAGCTGGCCTGTATAAAAAGGCTGTGAGCCAGGAGCTGAAACAGTCTCCCTCTGCCTGAGGTAGAAGGATCTGGCTGTTTAGAAGCTAGAGACAAGGTACCTAGAGTGGAGCAGGGCTGAGGAGCGGCAGAGGAGCCGGGGAGCTCCAGCCTGGAAAGCCCCAGGCTGCAGCCTTGATAAAGGCCAGGACAGGTACTGGGGCTATAGATGGGTAGGCAAGTGTAAGGAAAGGCAGCAGGTCCAAATCCCTCTTTACCAGTGATGAATGACGTGTACACTGCAGTCTGCCCCAGGGAGCGAGGGCTAGATGGTGACTGGCAGTAGCCATATTCTGAGGTGAAGTGAGGGTAGTGGGTTGGGGTGGTTCCCCAGGGAGGGGAGAACCAGATTGATGGGGCACTGCCAGGGGCCAGCACCCCAGTTAAAAGGGCAGCAGGGTCCAGGGAGAGACATGGAGGCCACGAGGACAGGCAGATCACTGGCCTGCAGAGGGTGCTCCTGGCTGGCGGTGAGCTAATTCCCAAGGATGACCAGCAGGAGGCACCACAGGGGTGAGTCTGCATGTCTACACTCTGGCATAAGTACTGCAAAGAGAAAGGTACTCAATCTGCCTGTGGGTTAGTGAGTGCAATAATATTTAAGGAATTCTCTTAGCCTAAAACTGAACTCATTCAGGAAAAACTCCCTCTGTTCAGAAGCTGGTCTTGGAAATTACTTCTGGAGCAGGCCTTCATTTCACATTAAACAAATTTAGATTTATTTTTAATTGTTTATATATATATATATATAATGTCTGTGTGTGTGTGTATATATTTTGCACATTCTACATATTTGGTACATATTTTCCCTTAACAATACTTTCAGAAAACAACAGTACATCTTTGTGCTTCTTACAAAAGAAACATCTTCAATTTTAGAACAAATAAACTCCAGGGGTGGCAGTTTCATAATGCAATCTATGATAAATCTGTGTATATAAAAAAATCACTTACTCGTCTTATTTTCTAAAATGAACCATACAGATTGAAATTTTAAGTTCTTCTTCAACTAAAGTTAAATAATTAGGATTTCCATTACAGTTCTCAGGGTGATCTGTATTAGCTTTGAGGCTGAGTTGTGTGTGTGTGTGTGTAATACGCACACACGTTATATAATATGCACACACAAGTACTATTTTTTCCTCTAAGAGGAGTTAAGGTAATTGTGGTCTATCTTTGAGGTTAAATGTAGAAGATATCTTTTTGTGCTGTTTATTAAGATAAGGGAAATAGATAACTTGGATTCTATTCTATAATTATACATAGATATCAAGATATCTTTTAAATTGAGAAAACTGTTCTGTAATCCAATGTACACAAAGCATAATTTATTCCTTTATTTAGCCATAGCTTTTCAGTAAAGAAGATTTGGTTGTAGTGCAATGTGCTGCCACACTGAGGGATTCTTTCACTCCATGAGCTGGTGGAGTTTATATCAAGAAGGTGGTATGGTCGGGTTCTGAAAGGAAAGGTAACCCTAATTGTGTCTAGAGATGCCACCTGCTGTCCAATCCATGAACCAGCAATGTTATTCTCCTAGAAGGCCATTTGGCTCACTTCCTGAATCAGAGAAAATAATGCTCTGTTAGTCCCTTGGTAGAAGGATTTAGAGGTATAGATATATAAAGTTATTCCACCTGAATAGAGGCATCTATCTGCAGTTCTAAACTGTAGTTCTGTATTTTTATCTTTTTGTTGCCTTAGAAATAATTTGTCCCAGATGCTTGATTCAGATCTGAGTATGATTGACTTCAATATTTTCCAAAAATTTTATTTAAATCTAATTCCTCTTGTGCATAAATTAATATCAATTATTTGAGAGTAAAACAGATTATATGTCCTGTTTGGGGAGAGAGCATGTACAGAGGGATGTCTTTAAAGATCTATAGTAATACTTTGTTTTTTCATCTCTATTCATATATATATAAATTGTATTTATTGAAGATATCCATCTATGTTCTTCTGAGGTCATAAAGAAGGGTAAATATTAATTGCCAGTGCTAATCTATTAAATAAAGGCTATTTGACCATTAAAATTCCACCAAAAAAAAAAATTAAAATTCTCCCTCAACCTACCCTCCCAAGAAAAGCCTGAAAAAACAAGTGGTCATTGAAGGTCAACAAATGTGGCTGTGATGGATCCTATCAAAGACTCATCATGAGAACTATTTGCCAGCTGCCCTTTCCATTGTAAACCCTGGGTCTGTTAGCTTAAGCATCTTGTTTTCTGCAGAGTGCAACTGCTCTGGTACCATAAAAGAAGGACTATCATAGTCAAAACTAACACTTATTTCCACTTGGAACATAACTGGAAGCTAGTGCCGATACCAGAGAAGTGGTATAATGTGCGAAGGGCCACATACATGAAGGAGTTTTCTAGTTTTGAGCATATCACAGATGTATATTTTTAGCCTCTGCACAATAAGATTTACCAGTCCACATTATATATATGATTGGATATATTATAGAGAGAGACATGGGGCCAATTTCTGTCCTCAGTTACCTCCAGGCAACCCCTGTGACTTCTGTGGTGCTGTCCAGGTATATGGAAAAACAGTTTGGTCCATGATATAGACTACAATAGAAAATATTTGTGTCTTTATTCTCTAATGTCCAAATCCTCCAGGAAACCTGAGTAAATTAGTTTTTGGTAGCCATTCTCCGTAGACGTTGGGACAATGAAAACCTCAACCTGGTATGACCACTTGACAAAAGAATACAGTTGAGGTATTTATTGATGCCTATGCAATCTTTATTGCAAACATAGGCTATGTTAGTGCTTTGCTGTCCCAACTCTCATTGGGATTGACCTGTTGATTGCCATAGTCTCTAGAGCTGGAAACAAGGGGGCGGGGGAAGATGAAACTTACACTTCCTTCAAATTTTCTTGTTGTTTTTGTTTTTTTAATCAAAATTCAAAATTTCTATTTTAGAAAAATTTGACCAGCACTATAGTTGGTTAGAATATGGAGATTTTATTTTCCCATTTATGTTTTCAATTTTAAAATGTCAACCACTTGTAATAGTCATAGTACATTGACTAGACCCTTCCCATGTGCCTGCCCAAATCTACTTCACATCATTGCAGATGGGGGTCTCATGAAGCACAGCTTCATGCTGGAACTCCCATGGGTTGGCTCCCACTGAACTGTCCTTTATGCACAATGAAACTTCACTCTGGCCTCTACCCACTTGACTCATTTCCCCTTAATGTAACATATCTATGTCAATGTAGGACTTCAGGATTGCCACTGTAATAAACCTCTAGGACTTCAGTCTCAAGGAGGGATAGAACTTGTGCTCCAAACATATGGGTGGTGCTACAGCTCTTGCACTTAGTGGGGCTTCTGATAGATTTTTCCAAATTAGGATAACTGCAGAATAAAGTGTTTAAATGAGTCAACTACTTGTGGGGAATTCATAGATCCCAAAGGTTTTGCAGTCACCACACTCTGACAAGTTGTTTGGGACAATTCATTCCTTTGGTATTGTTTTCTTCTACTATTTTTCCAGATATCTTTCCAGAACCTGCAAAATGGAAAGATGGGGAAAAGTTAACAAACAGTCCTACACTATCAGACTATGCTGATATGAAGAGTTGAGCATTTTCCATTTAATCTATATTCAGTTTTTTGCTGCTGCAATTAGATTAGAAGAAATTGTTGTGCAATTCCTGAGTAGAATTTCCTTTCTGCTCAGCCAAACTATATATTTTACTTTAATGGAATATTGAACAATAGGCTGGGTTATTTCAGTTTTTAACAAAGGCATCATATTGGTGTCATATCCAAAATTAAGCCGACTGGTCTATTTATCAATGGAAGTTGTAGTCAGAATGCCTTTTATAATAATGTGTATATATACATTTTAGTAAACTAGCAGGTCCATTCACATGGAACATACCCTTAATAAAGAAATAGAGTTAATTTATGATATCCACCTTACTAAGTGCAAAATATCTCCAAAGGATATTCTGTGCCAATTTATAAATGCATAACCATTTCCTTTGAACTCTGCCACATTAAATTGCTTCACTCCTCTCAACACTTACGGTCCTGCTCCAACCTTATTTTTAATTCAGTGTCAGGAAGATGAAATAGATTTTAGCGTTCTTGTCAAGCTAAGCTTTAGTGCCTACCATCTATCAAAATTTTTGTTTTCAGACTTTAGCTGTCCTTCCCCTATGGTCCATACACACAAATACCCAAACCACTATCTTTAACTATTATAATAATAAATTAAAGACTCCTGCAAAACAACATGTGGATAAACTAGACAGAAGCAATAGAAGCCATGTGCAAAAGATGCAAACTGGTACACTTTATATACCTGTTAATATACAGGTGTGCAGTCTATTGTAACATGACCATGAGGGAAATCTGCCTGTATTCACCCGCTGTATTTTGAATGGTCACTTCCAGCGGTACTACCTCCTCTGAAATCTGTTATTTGGAAACTTGTTCTATTCAATTCTGAATCTCTTAAATGAGTAAATGTTTATATTTTCACATTAACTGAACTATGAGAATTTTTATAGAAAAAAACAGTTGGACTTACAAATTCAGTTTAAAGTCCACAGGCAATAAAGAATGTTGACAGAAGGTAGCAAAATTATATTTCTCTGACATTTTATGCTGTTGAAATATAATTTTCAATGAGTTATACCAAGCTACAGGTTGTGTTAAGCAAATAGCTGCTATAGATTAATTGCCATCTCTCAGCTGTATGGCTTCTGTAATATAATTCATTTGCTTTAGCTCATATGAACTAAGGCAATCACCATAACCCTTTTATTAGTACAGCCTGGGGCTTCCCTCAGTCAGCCCATTCAATCCCTTTATATGTTCTGGACTGTAATCAAAGCAAAGGTATAATTCCTGTAGCAATGCAATTTATATCTCTCTCTTTTTTTAATACTGCCGTGTGTGTGTGTGTGTGAAGTTGATAGGAATTTAATTTGTGAACCTTCTTCTGTTCCAAAAACAGTTATATTAAGCATTTGAAAATATCATTTAAGATATTCCAGCTTTAGAAAGGAAGGCTGTTTTTTAATCTCTTTTCATTTTTCTCCTCTCCCCCCAAAAATCACACCATTTTCCTGATGACTCATAACAAATATTAATCAGTAATTGCTGATGGAAGGCAAGTAACATGAGTTGTCTTTTGTTTCTAGACTCTAACATCACCCTGTTGAGCTACCGAATTAGGCCCTGGTCTGCAATTGGCTGTGTGCAAGTAGACTTCTGGCCTAGAGCCCCACTGAATGGGCCATAATCACTATTATGGTTATGTGCACTAAAATGCTTGGTCATTATTTGCCAAGCATAAGCACACGTGTTTCATGTTGCTGTTGCTCCCCCTTTCATGTATACTGTTTTCACATTGCTGATCTCGTAAGTAAAGAAGGACTTCTCAAAAGCTGTATGTATTTTTCAGTAAGTGTGTTTTTTAGAAAGAATGGTAAGATTTAACCCTCTTCATTTTGCAATTGTCCTTAATTTTTATATTTAGTAAATTAGGTAAGGAAGCATATTTGTCAACTGTTTCTTTTTTTAAAAGACTGGGTGAGTGTATTGCTCATGGATTGATAATAAGATACATAACTTTCTATGTCTGGGTCATCAGCTGAAATACACCACTGATAGGTAGTGGAGAAAATAATTATCTCCTGATGGCATCTTGATGGTTTAGATGACATGGATTGATGGTCTCAGCATATTTTCTATTGGATTAATATCCGTATTCCAAAAGCTCCTTTTTCACAATTCACGCTAAAGTTCACCCTTGTTTGGGAGCAGAAAGACCAAGAATTGGGTATAAAACAGAAATATCTTTAAACCTCTCAAATATATCTGAATGTGGATGTATAGAAGCTTGAATTGTTACTGCTAGAGTTGTACTGAGATGGCACTAAAGTAGACGACTTCAGTTTTCAGGGTTATTCCATCAAGTGTTGCAAATATTAACTTGATTTGGTATTTTTTTAACTATGATTTTGTTGTCTCTGTATCAAAACTCTTGGGTAGTTTTATGTTTGTTCAATAATTCTATTTTGCTTACTTGATTAAACATGTAAATAAAAGAGAAGATTGAGTTCAGCCTCATTACTGAATGGTTAAACAATCATTAAATAAAGCAAGTGTACACAGAAAAGTTATCTGATCTTCGTTCTAAAGCTTTAGTATCGCTTGACATTTACCATATTTTGAGCTATTACCGTCTGGCCTAGCAAATACTTTTAAAATATCTTCACAAGGAAGCCAATATTTAAATAACCAAATAAAATGATAAATGAAACAGTTCCCTATAAAACTAAAATTATTTGATTTAGTGGAGATTGAACGTACTGTAGGAACAGCAGGTGTTGTCTGGTTTAGATTGTCATATCCATAGTTGTTGCTTCTTTAATGGTAATTTATGATTAGATGTTTATGTCCAATATAAGCAGCAAAGAGTCCTGTGGCACCTTATAGACTAACAGACGTATTGGAGCATGAGCTATCGTGGGTGAATACCCACTTCGTCGGATGCATGTCCAATATAGAGCAGCCTTAGACTGGAATTTTCAGGATGCTTAGGAAACAAACCATCTATCTAGAAACAAAGAGTATGTGTCTTCTTGAGCATATGTAATAGTTTGGGGAAATGAAAATACCAATATAAGTTAAAGATGTTAATAATGGTGATGTATGACTGATGAGAATGCAACTTGGTTAACTCGATGACTCTGGAAAGTTAGATTCTGTATATGTAAATAGTTAATAAAGTGTCAGTAGTTGCTTCTTGAGAATATATGGTATAATTCTGTTTTTTTAGGACAAATGAAACTTCTTGCTGTGCAGTGCAAATGACATTCTCTGGCACATGTTTTTCCCATTAGGTCTTAACAGGGTGCACTTTGAAAACTGTGCTCAGAATCAGGTGGCTGGATTCTCAGGGATGGAGCGCCCACAGCTCCCTTTCATTAAAATGGTGTTTAATTCTGATTTAAGCTGGTAGAACTGACTGGAGAATGAGGCCCAGGAAGGTGATTTTAGACTATTAAGCAAGCAGTGCTAAGAGGCAGATGGGGGAAAAAAAGCATCTTGTTTTCAGGCATGGGTTTAACTTCTCAGTTCTGCATACAAAAAAGTTAGAGTAAGCATAGCTGAGTCATTTAAAGTGTTTTTACCTGTGAAGTTCTCCTGTAAGGAACACAAACAAAGAGAGAAACAGAATAAATAACACTGGAGAACAACGGGGAACTTTCCTCCACTGCAGCCACATCCTAGCAGAAGCTGGTGGGTTGAAAATCTCTTTAATTATAACTGTTTCAAATTTAAGGATTTTGGATTGAGACAAGAGGTAGAAAGCTGCTGCTTTTTGAGAAGAGATGCTGTCAATATTTATTATTAAGTGTGGAACATAAATGAGCCCTGACAGCCCATATATTCCAGCTGCACAAGGAAAAAAAAGATCCGTTTTCTGCACAAAGCCAAAACAAACTGGCTCCATGCAGAAGGGCTGAAGACCTGCTTGCAAAGTGCAATTTGCTACCTTGGGGTCTGATCCTTTTATTCCATCCCTTGTCAGTGGGCCAGAAGTCCTGCGGTGTTCTCCATCCCCTGTGAGGCTCGTAAGATATTTTAAAAAGGAAACGGATAACTTCAGTGTGGCCTCCTATAAAATTGTCATGGACAAGGTGGTTTTGAGGAAGAAATCTCTCACCCTAGAAATTCCTCATTATGTGGCCAGCATAATATATAGCCTCTGACAGCCAAACTACCTCTTGTCTTCTTGTGGTAGAGGTTTCTTTAGCTGAAAGTGGAACTGTGAAAAGTGTGTGTCTGGTGCCTTATAATCAGATTAATGAGCCCCATCTGCCCAGGATAGCCATGGTATGCAGTCCATATAGGAGAAAGATCTCTGATTTCAAACCAAGAACATCAGGCTTGGCCAGCTGGTTTGTAAAAGTGTGCCAGTCACACATGCTTTATGGGTCTTCATCTTTGGGGAGCATACCACTACAATGCCAGGGTATTCCCCCAGAAATGACATGTGATTAATTTGTCTGACTGCTGTGGAAAATGGGAAAAGGCTACTGTGTTCTAGGGGAATGCGGCTAAAGAAGCAAGCCCAAGAACTAGGTTTAGTTTCCCTGAAAGTGGGAACAATGACTGGAAAATCAAGAGAGGTAGCTCAGACACTGAAGAGAAAGAATGCACTTTGACTAGATACGTAAACAAAATAGAAGGGATCGAAATTCATGAACATAAGGAAGAGTTACAAGATAATATATCATGGCTCAGTAGAAATGAGGAATGGATTGGGAATAATCATAGCAGAAATATTAGAAAATAAGATAGTGGACATCCAAGGGAAGAGTGACTAGCTGATGAAACTTATAATAGTACTGAGCAGAGAACAAATATTTAAAGTTATGTGAATATGTGCCACAAGTTGGTTGTATGATTGAGAAGGAGGAATTCCAGTAAAAAGTGAAGTAACACAAGCTGAGTACTATATTATCAGAGCAGATTTGAATAAAGATGTGGGAGAACAAGATGAAGGCTATGATAATTGTCATGGAGGGTGAGGCTTTGAAACCAGAAATGAGGCTGGTGAAGATATTTTAGTTATCTACTATCGAGCCATGGACTCTGACTAACATATACTTTTGTAAAGAGCGAGGAGCACTTAATTATATACAAGACTTGTGCTAACAGATCCCAGATCAATTCCTCTTGTCGGGAAGTAAGAGATCTAAAAAAGGAGAATGTAAAGTGATCCCGGGAAAGCAGATTGTGTAACAACGTAGTTTGCTTGTAATAGATATCTGGATGAAAAGTCCAATGTGGGGAGAAAATATGGGTTGTGGACAAATAATAAACTAGTGGAGCCTCATAGGTAGGGAAGTTAGCCTGAAAGTTAAGGACAAAGTTAAATGGGTCTTGGACCAAGCCAACCATGATGATACCAATAAAATTTTGGGGGAAAAATTGGGGAAAACATTCTTCAGAAAGGGCACAAAATGCCTGTGGTGAAACGAAAGGTGGGAAGTGTCCTGGCAGGGAAACGTCCTGGTAGTCAAATGAGGTGCAGGAGGAAGAGAAAGAGGAGAAGGAAGGGTTTAAGAGACAGCAGAAAATAATAATGGTGCAGGGGGAAAGGAATTTTTCCCTCACTGCCAGATTGGTAGCATGTTTTGTTTTTGTTTTGTTTTTTATCTTCTCCACAGTAGGTTTGGGAGGAGTGGCTTAGTTGGGGGAGCATAGAACAAGGCTGTGATGCTGCAACTCATTATGCAAGTGTGGGGTGGATATCCAGTGGAGGTATTCCATAGGGAAGGGATACAGTGATCAGATAAATTGTTTGATAAAGAATTTAAAGGAGCATAAACAGGGGAGGTTGAGGCTTCTATGACTGACATGCCAGGGAATCAACTTCCCCCTTAATTATCATTTAGAGGGGGTGAAGATGGTAAGGTCCCAGAATCAGGTTTGTCAGGAATCACAATTCTTAAACTTTGATCTATAGAACTCATAGGAGTTAGTAAGCTCCAACCTGTCACACAGAGACCTGCTAACAGTTGCAAGGGCACAAGCTGAACCCTGGCAAAGGACTCCAGTTCTAAAACCTGATTGGCAGAATGATGGGGGTCCATAGCTTCTATATAAACCCAGTACTGGAACAAGAAGTTTTCCATGCACCTGGGATCCATCCTGCTCCTGTGGCTTGACTTTCTGGCATCCTGACCCAGCTTGACTTCTAGTATCTTACTTGTGGTTCTGATCTCCAGTTTGTCTTTTGCTTCTGATCTCCCACTATCCTGACCCAGCTCACTCTTGATTCCTGTCCTGTGACTGTGGGCCCTGTCTCTGGCCACTAGGCTTGGCTGCCCATGACCTGACTCTGACAGCATTGACTGGGGACCAGGATGGAAAAGCGGATTGATGGAGACTCTCTGGGTAGATATTGAAATGATTGTGAAGTTACCTGTGCCAGGTACTCCCAGAGCGTTAATGAAGTTGAAGCCTAATTAAACTACATTCAGTATCCCCAGTCCTCCTTCCAGTATAGCCGGACAATGAATGCAAGAGCTTAACTGCCCTTAGAGTCATTTGAAAATCCCAGCCTGAACTTCTATGAGCACTGCTTACTCTACATTATTGTATGTTTGATTACATCACATTATGAGTTCATAATCCAACAGCAAACTAAAAATATATGCACAAAAGGCCCAATCCCATTGACTTCAGTGTCAAATGGTTTGGGGTATGGTACCTGCTAGCTGCTACAAGATAGCAGGTGTTCAATCAAAGTTGTTAATGTATTTTCAGTGGATCTCATATACTTTAAAAGCAGGTAATTAGAATTATCCACAGATACTTTGAAGCCATGAATAATTCATTTCCTGCACATGAATAAAATAATTATTGTATATTATCATTCCTAGCTTTCTACTTCAATAAAATTGCTCACATCATGTCACTGTCATAGCAATGTGCCTTTTATTTCTCATATTAATGAATATTACTAGTAGAATGAGGAAGATTGTAATAAGCTTTAACATTACCTATAAGCTTTTCTGTTGTATTACACCAGAGTGATACAATATCCACATTCTGACTAATCATGGATTTGCATTCTCGCCCACCTTGGCCTCCTTTCAGCACTGTCGTTTTATGATAATTGCCAAGTATTTCTCAGAACTTTTTGCTTAGTTTATCTCCATTTCTTACATACTTCTCCCCTCATCAAAAAAAAAATCCATGTCATTTCTATTGTAACACTTTTCTTCTGATCATGCTAAGAAGTTTGGTTAGACTATCCTGTAGAGATTCACTATGACTCTGATCCTGGAAAGATGTACGCCTGTGCTTAACTTCATTTGGACTAAACACGCGCTTAAAATTAAGCATGTGGAGAAAACTTCTTTCTACCAGCTACAGCCCAGACCTGCATTTTTTTTAATAGAATTTTTTTTCACTTTATAGTTTAATCTTTGTTGAAAAGCCATTTTTAATGGGAAAGTTTGCCTGAACTTTTGTTGTTGAAAAAACAGCCCAAACACATGTATGTGTGTTTCGATAAACAAGACTTTTTTTAAAAAAGAAATTTGAAATCTCGTAATAGAAACTGAAAATTGTTTTTTTTCCTCAAAGTTTTTGAAAACATGTATTTATGGTCTATTTTTTGCTGGATTTTGTTTTAAAATATATTTTCCCAAAATTTCCCACAGACAACAACCTGGTATTTTTGACTAGCCCTAATCAATGCATATTGTTTTAAGGCTTTGTTCTATACATATCCAAAATTTCTGCTAATATCAAGGTACTTTAAAATATCAGATTATAGTTCTTACCTCTTTTGGGGTGCTTTGAGATCCTAATCTGGCCCCACACCCTTTTATAAATAAAATTACAATATAAAACATTAGACAAGAGAAGCATCAATTTACTTATTATTTGAAAGACTTTCCTGATTAATATATTTTTAGGTTTTAGGCATATAAACTTCTCTGTGCATTATTCAGTGGTACCCACCTCCATTGTTAGTTACACGTTGCAGAGTGGCCACTGGATCAAACCCTTAATTAAGCTAGTGATATAAACAACATTCTGTTCTTGGATGTACTTGCTCAGTTCTAAGTGATTTTAAACAGTTGTGCATTAGCTTCCAAAGGCAGAATCTGGCACTTTTTATGTCAAAGATTTATCATATTTCTTTAGAATTTCTCATTAGAGGTCCAATCCATTGAAATTCTTGGCAGATCTCCCATTGATTTCAACAGCAACAGGATACAGCCTAATATTTCCTTTAAGAATGCTATGTTAAAGCCACTGAGAGCTATTTTCAGCTATCTTTACTCCCACTGCATAGTACCTTACTCTGAGTAATCGTTGATTACTAATCAAATTGAAATCAATGGAACTGCTCATTCAGAGTGAGGGTGGCAGAAAACAGACCTCCTTGAAGTATACCAAGATAGAATATTTACATTTGATTCCATAGTTTTAGCAGTTAGAAGCTGCAAGTCCCCTTGGTGGTGAGGACAAGAGAAAACTGCAATCTGGAGACTGAGTCATTCCATTAAAGCTCAGAAAGTCTTTTTGAGGGGAAAAAAATGCCCATTTTGTTTATCATTTCTCATACATCAATAAAGCTTACATTTTTAACAAGGGCTTTATTCTCTGTTCATTCACCCTGGCATATAGTGTTTTCTAAGAGCAGCTGTCATGCTCTTAAGCCTTGACGAGGTATTTTCCAGCAGTAAATCTTACATCAAGCTGCTGCAGATTATTTAGTATTGTCTTTGTCTGTCTTGTCTATATTAGGCAAGGATTTGTGCTCTGAATCCTGGTGTTCTGTGTAAAAAGATAAGGTCAAACTTTTAGAAAGCATGTTAATCCTAGCATCTGTGGGTAGACCACACTGATGGAGGACTAAGATCTGGTACAATGTTATCAGTGGTTGCAATTAGTACTGATAGACAAAGCTATGCATAAGTATCCTTTATGATGTGAAAATGTGACATTTACAAGTTAAGAAAAATTAAGTTAAAGCCTACAGTTATGGTGTGAAGACTCAATTACACTTTAGAAAGTACCAAAATGTTCACATCTTTTGTCCCTGGTTCTAGGTCCCAATCCTGCAAACTGTTCCATGTACTCCCATGACAAATGCTACTGAAATCAATGGAGCTGGATGGTCAGGGGGAATGGCCTAGGACCCCTGTAAAAGCCTGAAAACAAATGTATCCTTCCAGTTATGGGTGAGGAGAGCGCTAAGGGGTAGAATAGAATGAAAAAAAAATTAAAATACAACTTGAAAGTCCTTCAATGGTAGAAACATTATTTCTCTCCAGATTTACTAGCAGTACCAATTATTAATGCCTCTCAAAGTACATTTCTGTGCTTACCACTGATGGACTATGTCTGCAAAAACAGTTGATTTTGGATTTAATCACACAACCTTCAACTCTCAAAGTAACAACAATCTGGTGGAGGAACAAAGATTATAACCAAAACTCTTCCTTCAGAAGAGATGAAAGAATATCCTGTTTAGCAGGGTTGGATTAATGCAGGGGCTTTAGGGCCTGCAGCCCAGGGCTCGGGCTAAGGGGGGCACCGCAAGCTGATGTGGCCCACTGCTTCTTTTCATTTGGCCTGCAGTAAGACTCCGTGCCACAGGCTGGAACACCAGTCCCCAAGCCTCAGCGCCCCCCTGGGGCTGGAGCCACAAGCATTGGCTTTCCAATGTGCTCTTGCGGCCCTTGGGCAAGGGGCATTCAGGGATTCTCTGCGTGCTGCCCCCACACCCAGTGCCAGCTCTTCAGCTTCCATTGGCCGGGTACTGCAGCCACTGGGAGCTGCTGGGGTGGCACCTGCGGGCATGGGCAGCAGGTATTACGCAGACTGGCATGCTTAGGGGCTGGACATGCTGATCACCTCTGGAAGCAGAAAAGCGCGGATCCAGGGCAGGCAGTGATCTTGCCTTAGCCCTGCTGTGTCACCCAAGGTAAGCGGATCCTGTACGGAGACTGTATCCCATCCTGCACCCCAACCCCCTACCCTAGCCTGGAGGCCCCTCCTGCACCCAAACTCCCAACCAGATCCCACACCCCAAACCTCCTGCTGCACCCCAGCCCCCTTGTCCCATCCCTGGCCCCACCCCAGAGCTCACCCCCCCAGCTAGAGCTGCACCTCCTCCCACACTCCAGTCACCTGCCCCAGCCCTGAGCCCACTTCAAATCCCCAGGGGCCCCACAAAATCGAATAGCCCCAAGCCCACAGGAGAGTTAATCAGGTCCTGCTGTTTAGGTTCTGATCCTATACTTGGTCCCACACAGGCCAACCCCTGCACTTGCAGAGAGGGTTGGAACCTGCCTTCATTTCCAAGTCTTAACAAATTATCTAAATATGTAGCACTGTATAACAGTTTATGACAAAAGCCCATTTTTATATAACAGTATTTCTGTCTTCTACACATTTTACATATTAAATATAGACAAGCACAAAACAACACCTTGAGATGAATTCTCTAATGCAGTCATTTAAATCTGAATAGAGTGAGTGCAATGTGGGCGGGAACCAGCACCTTTCTGATTTGCTAATGCTTTACTCTCTCGCCTCACCCACTTTACACAGGTGTAACTGAGTGCAAAAGTCAGTAGATAATCAGGCCGCTGGGATCAGCTCTTTAGCAGGTGTAAATTTATTTAGCTCTGGTTGAAGTCAATAGAGCTATGCCAATTAACACCAGGTGAGGATCTGCACTCAGGGATTTGTGGAAAGTTTCCCTCCACTAAAGCACTCATGGAAAATGTAGGCAGCCGGGTGTGCAAATTGATGGACAACAGCATGGAAACCTTGTCAAGAAAATGTCTTTGAAAGGCTCTGCTCATTTTTCCCTTTGAGGGGAAGGTGAAGCTTCCAGCAGTTATCATTCATTAATATTAGGAAAAGGATTTTTATCTTCCTGTTTGCGTAGTGCAAGTGTGTTGAACAAAGGATTCTTCATATTTGATGGTGAGAATGTGTGTGATCTTAGACTTTGCATCTGGTAATGGTGTGCATGTGAAACAAGTGCTGTTTCATTGAAGTGGAGCTGTGTGACTGAGACGACTGAGCTACAGAGAATAATCAGAGCAGTAGTGCTAGTGAATGAGCTCACCAAATCTAAAGCCATCACCACACAAACTGAAATGTCCAAAGAAAGGAGTTTAGCATATTGTTTATTTGTCTGGCTATGATCTGGATTGCTAGTCAGTGGTTTACAGACTGAGGGTCTGGTCCTAAAAACACGTATACTTACTGAAACTAGAGGAACTACTCAGATGAGTGAATTTAATTATATGCATAATTATTTGCAGGATCAGGCCCTGAAGGAGTAGGATATTTTGTGTATTGCAACATCATTAAGCTCTATTGCAGATTCATTTGCTGCTTTACTTTCATTGAGATCCATTATATTTACTGAACTTCTACATCTTTTCCAAGTATTTACAATGGAATTAATAGACCTCTGAGATTGAGGTTTTTCACATCTTGTTTTTGATTTTGAATAAATCTTGAATTTCACAAAAAGTTGTGACATCTCATGGAGTGCTGCAATAGTTGGATGACAACAAGTCCATTTTTCTTCGTATTATTGCTGCTGCTTTTCCTAATCCCTCAAGGGGGAAAAAAACTACTAAAATGTTTTCATGACCATTCTGTTCTAAATACTGGCCCCTCTTCTTCTGTGAGACTGGCAACAATGTTTAATGTATAATCCCAAACTGGGCACATGTTTTGGGATGGCAGCTGGCTATCAAGATTTTTTTTTTTAAATGCTGGGATCATTGAGATATGTTTCTATTCCTTGAAAGTGGAAGGGGCAGAGGGCAGGCAGATAGAAGAAGATACAATCCCTTTGAATGAACCAATGAGTTCAGGCTATAATTATCTATATCAATTATACACTCTCACATTGTCATTTTCCACATTAGAATTTATTTCTCCACTTTTAATATATCACCTTCAATTATCTTGATGTATATTTACTACCAACCAAGGAAGAAATGTGTTTTATTTACCAATGGCTCAGCCAAGTGTTTACAAAACCTCAAACTTGTTTTTTTATTAGTATGTTTCACAGACTTTTGACTCTTTCACAAAACAGTCTCTCCCACCCACCCATGCTTTGCTTAATCTAAGGAATAATCCATTGCACAAGAGCTTAGTTTTTAATAATTGCATGTTTTAACTCATCAGAAGTTACTACAAAGAATCTGCTTTTAAAAAAATTGATTGATATATTTTGTTTTGTTTTTCCCATGTCTAGAAATAGGGGCAGAATTTGAATCAGTAATTAAAAAACAAATAAAAATTCAACATGTAGCATTATAGAAGTTTTAGTTTCCCTATCCCCCATTTTTCTGATCAGCTCCCTCTTGGAGTCTTGTCCTTTCCTTCGCATCCCAGTTTCTCATGCTATAGAACTTAAGCCCCAAGACTACAGTAGTTTCTGCAGAAAGATACAGAGAGACCAGGACTGCCCCTCTAACGCTAAGCAAGGTAAAATAACTACATCTTCGTTAGAGTGGGTGGTGGTCATGTTAACTCTAGGTTAGGTTACAACTTGCTCTTTAATATACGTCCGTGCTATTCAGCAGTTTTAGATGACACTAGTAGGGTCAGACTCTCAGTAAGTGTAAATCAGCATAACTCCATCAACTTCAGTGCACAGACATTAACCTTTTACTTGAACCACTCCACTGGCTACCTGTAAAATCTAGGTGTATTTTGAAAGCACAGTATCCTTTCACAGTTCCTCTGTATCTCCCTTTTTTTTTTTTCATGCTAGATCTCAATGATCTCTTGTTGTTAGGTTATTAAATATCCCATAAATATCAATTTCTCTGTTTTGGAGGTGGGAATTTCACCATATTGTTCTACAGTTAAATGAAAGCTTCAGGGTTCTTGTTCTTAGATATTTTAAAAGTTAAGAAGAAAGCTGATTCTTATGTCTTTTTCTTGAGCTCCAACAGCTTTTGTGGTATACTCACAGTTATTTTAGTTTATTTGATAGTGCTCTGGGGTATACAATAAAGGACATTATATAGCTTTCATGATGGATTGATATTTTTAAACCAACTTTGCTTTTTTCATTCTTAGTGATTCAACTTTCTTCAGTGAAGTGCAGAAACTGAGAAATGCCCTAATGTTAATTCAAATGGAAAGAGATGGAAAACAACTGCACCTGGGGGGAAAAATGGAAAGACACCTGGGGATGTTCCAAATGTGAATTTTCTTAATAATTAGCACATCATACACCTAGTTAGCATCTCATAAATAACCATAAAGTAGTCACTTAATGAATCATTTTGCTTTGCACTGTCAGAGGTTACAGGAAAAGCAAAATGGTTTGTTTATTTTAAGAACAGGATGCAGTTGTTCCTTTGGTCTTGTTAGAAAAATATTCCAGCACAAGAATTAATAAATCTATTTTACATAGTTACACCATACAAAATGGTGAATCAGCGACACTCACAGATATTGACCGCATGTAATATGCATACTTTGATCTTTGATGGTTTGACCAAAAAAGAAAGTCTCAGCAATTCACCTATAATGCATCTCCTGTGAACATAGGAATCAGAATATTTGACTTTTAATGGTCCAATGATGCCATAAGCACCCTCAGCATTCAACTTGCACTGAAGTGAGTTAGGATGACAGTAGTTAGTACCTCTTGAGAGATGACCTCGAGCAAAATATAAGTCCTGAGAGGTGCCAAAGAAGCTTGACTGCCACTGATATCACTGGGAAGTGATAAAGCTGAGAGTTTTGCTTTGGAGGAAGGATGGTCTTGCAGTTAAGACATCAGACTTGAACTATTTAGATCTGAATTCAGTTCCGAACGTTTGTTGACTTCCTGGAGTATGTCACTTACGGGTTGGGACTAATCCAAAAGCTAACTGAAGTCTATGATTAGACATCAGTTGATTTAAATGGACTCCAGATCAGGTCCTCTGTTTTAGTTCCTATGTGCAAAAATAGGAATAATGCTTGCTTGCTTGCTTTCCTTAAAGGGAGGTGTGAAGATAGGTCTATAAACATATGAGATGAGTTACTTTGCTGATTAAAGCCCTGATTCAGCAAGATACTTAAACGTGCATAACTTTTAAGCAAATTTGTAATCCCACTGAAGTCATTGAGTACCATGATTAATCAGTATGCATGCAGGGGAATATAGGTATTTAGGTAGACATACCCCACAAATTGGGTTCATAAACTGGCTATGCCTATTTAAACCCTCTGCAGAACAAGTACAGTGATAAAGTGAGTCTTTGCTAATGGTTGCCAGAAATCTGAGATCATACATACAAAGTATTAACAGTAGCTGTAGAAATTGTCTAAACTTGAAAGCTAATGCAAATTTAAGATAGAATTTAGAATTTAAAGAGGATTAACTATTCCTGAATAAATCCATGTGTGGACACTCTTATTCTCGAATAAATTACTGTGGTATGTAGTATTTTTAAAATACTTTCTCACGCCAACTTCTATTTACACCATTGAAATATGCAGTATTTATTTCCTAGCCATGATCATTTGAATGTATTAGAAATTTCACCCACACAGAAAAGTCTCATTTCAAATTACAAAGTTTTTTTAACGAGTAGGAGTTAAAACATAGTTTAGTCTTCAAATTAGTATTGTGATTAACAGAGGTTATGGGTTACATGGCCTAGTTTCACATATTTTGATCAAAATGATGGATTTAAAAAAAAAGCAAATTTTAAATTTAAGCATAATAGCTAAATGACAATCACCACACTGGAGAATGATTTTTAAATTATGGGTGGTAGTAAATGAGTTTCTTTTTAAAATTTGTATCAAATGAAAAACAAAACAAAAACAAACAAAATTAAAAAAAAGACACAGAACTGGAAATCTAGTGACTCAGGTAGAAATGGAGATTATTTGGACAAGGTATTAATGAATTATGACATCCAAAAGGAACAGAGATTTAGGAATCCAAAAAATTCTTCTTATGCTTGTTAGCCACTTTTGTTGTTGTTGCTAAAGACACCTCTGACAGGATTAGAGAGAGAAAATGTGGTATGCTGGACTGATCTGGTTAACATTTACTGCACAGAACAAATGCACAAGGGATGGAATCCTGATCCTCTTGAAGTCAATGGGAAAACTCCCAGAGTGTTTAGATTCCTGTTTTTAAAAGTTATTGACATTTTAAATAGTAAGTCAGCACAGTCATTGGGAGTTTAGTCATGGGAATTGAGGGAGCTGAGCATCTCAAAGATCTGGCTGCTCATTGAACATTTCCACGTTTTTTAAACTCTGCCTAATCACAATTACATCTCATTAGCACCACCCAAATGAAATATTACATATTCATGGCCTTTCCTTTCAACATTCATTACCATACTGTAGTATCCTTTCTCATGTTGTAAACACACGCCTAAAGTAGTTCCTTGAGCCCTCCTCTCACTATGAAGTCTTCCTCTACAGAAACGTCCATGGATTCTACCTAACTGGCACAATAGCAAATTTATTGAGAAGTATATTAGAGACTCTTTTATTGGACCAACTTCTGTTTGTGAGAGTCAAGCTTTTGTCTTTACACAGAGCACATCTTCAGGTCTGGGTAAACTCAAAAGCTTGTCTTTTTCTTCAACAGACAATGGTCCAATAAAAGATAGTCTCATGATATTGGGGAGATAGGTGGGTGAGATAATAACACTACAAAAATGTATAGAAACTGGCATGTTCATCACAGTTTGCACCTGCCCTGATTGCTAGATTTCTGTGAAGAAGTCAGACTAGATCTCCTGAGGTCGCTTCCAACCCTAATATTCTACAATTCTATGATAGTTCTGGCATTCAACTTCCCCAAACAGAATAAAGTCAGCTGAGAAAAGAGTTACTCTCACACAGTTACTTGCCAGTTTATAAAGTTTTTCAGTGCACTTCTAGAGGAAGATTTTCAAAAACGAATGTCTAAAGTTTGGCTTCTAAATCCGTATTTTGGGACCTAAATAAGTGGCTTGGTTTCCAACAGTGCTGAGCACCCAGCGGTTCTTCTTGAAGTCCTTATGAGCTGTTAGCCACTTTGTGGTTTTGAAAATAAGATCACCTATTTAGTAGCCTAGATATGGATTTAAGAGCCTAACTTTAAACACTGTTTCCTTTTTAACTGTTGCTCGCTATCTATAGTCATACAGAATACAAATGCTAAGAGCCTAATCTTGCTGTTCTTATCAAAGCAAAGTTGCCATTTAAATGAATAGGTATTTTTTCTGGAGTAAGTAGTGAATTGACACACACACACCCCGCCCTCCCTCATGAACAGGCTGCAGGGCCACAGTGCAGCTACTTTGTGCCTGCCAACTTTCATGGATTGAGAACTGGTTAAAAGACAGGGAAAAAAGGGCAGGAATAAAATGGTAAATTTTCAGAATGGAGAGGGGTAACTAGTGGTGTTCCCCAATGGTCAGTTCTAGGACCAATCCTATTCAACTTAGTCATAAATGATCTGGAGAAAGGGGTAAATAGTGAAGTGGCAAAGTTTGCGGACAATACTAAACTGCTCAAAATAGTCAAGACCAAAGCAGACTGTGAAGAACTTCAAAAAGATCTCAGAAAACTAAGTGATTGGGGAACAAAATGGCAAATGAAATTTAATGTGGATAACTGTAAAGTAATGCACATAGGAAAAAATAACCCAGACTATACATACAATATGATGGGGGCTAATTTAACTACAGCTAATCAGGCAAGAAATCTTGGAATCATTGTGGATAGTTCTCTGAAGATGTCCAGGCAGTGTGCAGCAGCAGTCAAAAAAGCAAACAGGATATTAGGAATCATTTAAAAAGGGATAGAAAATAAGACCGAGAATATCTTATTGTCCTTATATAAATCCATGGTACATCCATATCTTGAATACTGCGTACAGATATGGTCTGCTCATCTCAAAAAAGGTATACTGACAATAGAAAAGGTTCAGAGAAGGGAAACTAAAATTATTAGGGGGTTGGAATGGGTCCCATATAGGAGAGATTAAAGAGGCTAGAACTTTTTAGTGTGGAAAAGAGGAATCTAAAGGGGGTGATATGATATAGGTATATAAAATCATGGAAGTTAAGTCCTTTAATAGCTATTAGCCAGGATGCGTAAGGAATGGTGTCTCTAGCCTCTGTTTGTCAGAGGGTAGAGATGGTTGGTGGAGAGGGATCACTTGATCATTACCTGTTAGGTTCACTCCCTCTGGGGCACCTGGCATAGGCCACTGTCGGCAGACAGGATACTGGGCTGGATGGACCTTTGGTATGACCCAGTATGGCCATTCTTATGTTCCTATGTTCTTATTTAACTTCCAGGAAGAAACAGTGCCTGCTGTTCCCCTGTGCCCTATGTTATTTTTGGACCATTGCACCCATATTGTTATGAATCTTCTGGCCATTCACCAAGGCCATCCCAACTCCCTACTCTCTCTGTTGGCCTTTTAAGAATCTATATGCAGTTTATCTAAAGAGCATACAGAGGTGCCAGAGCTGTCCCCACACATCTAGTTTGTTCATGGGTCCCTGCATAGTCTATCCACAGGCTTAGGTGGTGCAGGTGGTCTTCAATCAACTGTTCATATTGAGATTAAATTTTTAAAAATCAAAGTTTGGAGCAATCTGGTGAACAACTTGAAAGCTTGCTAGTATGTCTTTATATAAAAAAGCAACTAAAATCTTTTGAAGAATTTGTAACAGAATAAACAATCAGTAAATTATACTTTGAGGGTCTTTGACATCCATCAACCTTCTTTAAATGAGAGGTACCAATAATGTGTCTTTGTGAAAAGAATGCCTGAGCACAATCACATGTGGTGATCACATAGGATGTATTTTTGGATTTCTTAATGTAGCATACCACCCTGGAGTGTATCATTAGATGTTGTCAACAGCAAGGAAAACTGCCAATCACATTAACAACTAACTACTTTTAAAAATCAATCTAGTGACTTTAATTATGATTAAGTATTTATGAGATGAAGTAACATTGAATATACAAATCCTTTTGGTAATAATCTCAGAGTATTTATTTTCTCCATGGGGCTAGGCCTCTCTCTTACAAAGCACTTACAGTGAGTGTGTAAATTTGAAGTCAGTGGGCTTTCTTACATAAACAAAATGTGTGCTTGAGAGAAAGTATGTTAGCTATCTTAAAAAAAAATAATCCTTGAACCCACTTGTTGCTCCAACAACTAGCCATAACCGCATAACCTCTAAACGCATTGAATGAATTGTCTAAAACCTAGAGTTACTTCCCTTGAATTATAGCCTGCATTTTCTCCAGTCTGATTTTGTCCTCCTAGTTGAACTGAAACTGTTCACAAAAGTCTCTAATGATATTCTTTTGACAAAGGGCCATATTCCAAATATATTTAGTGCCTAACGATGCAGATGTTGGGATTTTCAAGAGAATGAAAGGAATTTAGATGCCTAACTCTCATTCAAATCAAACCTAATACATTTAGGTGCTTTTGTAAATCCCACTGGTGCACCTATCTCAATCTTCATGCACCTATATACCTTTGAAAATCTGGCCCTAAGTCTTATGATCTCTATACCGTCCTCATTCTCAACCTGTTACCTTCACCACTACTGATCATACCCAAAAACTGACACTGTGTGTGTGTCTGTCTGTCTCCTTACTGTTGAAACTCTAGTTCAGGACCTCAGAGTCTCCTGTCTTATTTATTGGAGCCTTCTTCTCCCCCACACGTTACCCATTTCCAGGTCCATTTCAGCTGCTGAGATAATCTTGCTTGCTTATTGCTCTGACCCCTCTCCATTAACATCCTGTTTTCCACCATATCAAATTTAATCTTCTTGTTTTCACCTTCATTTTTTTTCTGTCCTTAGCTGCTCTTGTCCTTTTTTGGAGCAATTTCTGCAGGTGAATGGTGGAGCAGTTTATTAGTCACTACTTTCTTGGCCTGGGTTTTGTTGAAACAATGCATACATGAAAACATTTTTTTGGTTAGCTTTTGGAGATTAATGGGCCTGGTTTAGAGGTCCCAGATCCTGAAGATCTTATTACCTGGCTAGTGTGCAGCTCTGCCAGTAGTTTGGTAAGATTCTCTACTCCTCTCTTGGATTCAACTATTGATACTGGCCAGAATTTTCAAAAATAGGAGCTCAAAAATAGGTTCCTGAATAACTAGGCTGATTTTCAGAAGTACTTAATGCCCACTGATTATAGAAGAAGTTTTTTTTGTGTTTATGTACAATATTAAATCTTGGCCAAGATTGTTTCTAATACCACATCCATAATTCTGTCCCCGTAGGTAATCCTGGTGATCTGTGCCAAAGAAAGTACAAAGGTAAGTAGAAGAAATCACACTCCTAATCATAAGAAAATTTAAAAAGTTCCGCACCATAGTTAGACATTTTCTTTCAATCATAATATCTTTTTAATTCCAAACCAGAGGAATTGTTGTAGGTGATAATCAGCAGGGTAGATTTTGGCTGTCTTTAGGCAGAAACACAGCTGAATGTTACCATGAGCAATTTTGAATTTACATCCTAATTAAGTCTGATTGAATTGACTAGCTCTACAATAGCAGATTGGTATCCATGGTGTAGGAAAGCAAATGCAAAGTCTGGCTGAGATTTGATTACAGTTGGCTGAAAAAAATGTTTTGTTTTGTTTTTTTCTTCTGTGAAATTACACACATCCCACCACCCCCCACCCCAAATCTCATTCAAAGCTTTGTGGTTGAAAAATTTCTGCTTTCCCTTGGGAAGTTTCAAACTGAAATTTATTTCAAATTGATTTCTGAAATGAAAGTGTTCTGTTTGTTTTGACAGAATTTTTTTTAACTAAAAACTGACACAATTACATTTTAATCAAAATGCAGCCAAAATTTTAATTTCATGTTGATTTGAACTAAAAATGTTTTTGTAATTTATTGTTGGAAAACAAAACTGATATTTTCCTGTAGAAAAAAATATTAGTTTTAATTAAATTGTGGTTTTGGCAGGAAAAATTTTGACAAGCTCTAGATTACAAAATTTGAAATCCACAAAGCACTATTTGTACTGATTTTCTGAATAATTTAGGCAATATAATTGCATCCAGTTATTCCTGTTTTGAGTCCTATAACTTCCATTTGAGTAAAGCATATCTTCCAGAAAAGCATTAATTTTGACTAATCTCCCTCACTGAGATCCTATGGATCTCAGACAGTTTGGGGTTTCAAACTGCCCAGTTCACCATATCTTGAGTCCAACAATTTTGCTGTTCTTTACCCTGTTTCTGATCTTGGTCCATTTCACATTCCAGACCTTATAGATGCAAATTTTGTCCAACAAACACATTAATAGAAATCTCTTATTTTGATATAACTTGCTTCCAATGAGCTGTTGCACTTCATGTGATTCTGTGTGATATTGTCATAAAATGTGTTGGTTACTAAAAATTAACAATATTTTCCTTTATTTGCTTTGTTTAAAAATTAAATCTCTTCTAAACAAGCATTAATTACCACATTTCTTTGTTTCAGCTGATTATAACTTCTAATTTCTGTTGCAAAGTATTTCAGTCAGAAAATCAGTTCATTCATTTCCTTGCACTTGCTATGTGGAGGAATTAATATGATCTTGTCATTACATCTAGTTTCAGTGGTAGAAGAGAACCAAAACCCCAAGTGAAACCATCTGCTTCTTTTTCCTCCTTATGACTAATGATCAAAGGATTCAGTAACTTACTTCTGGACATGTTTTTGGTTCAGTTAATCAATCTGTGATGCAATGTAGTGAAAGATAGTGTGGGATATGATTGGGAAAGACTAAATGAATAGCTGTTTGTGTTAATACCAGAAGACTGCAATGTCAAGATTTTGCAATAAATATGTCACAAAAACAGATGGCTAAGAGAAACAGAATGCACATTTTAAATGTTGTATCACTGTATAAATGGTGTATTTATATTTTAGATGTCTGCACTTTAAAGAATTGTATGAGCAGCAAGTTCTAGTCACTTGTGTATTTGGTGTAAGACTGTCCAATCGTAGATGAGATAAACACATCTTTCCTTTGTGGTTAATAATTGAATTATTAATTGGACTTCTTTGCTTCTCACAGTAATTATTTGAAGAACAGAATTTAGACTGCATTGTCCTAAGGAACACAGAGAATCTGTTTTTAATTCATTGCTGAATTAACTGCACTCAAAAAGTCAGCTTAAAAACCTGCTGGCTGTCAGCCAACAACAATTGCCACAAGTCAAAAGAGCTGCAAGAAGCAGGTCAGATTTAAGGAGCAGAGAATGCTAAAGCTCAATTATTTAAATCAAAAAACCAATGCAGATGATCAAATAAGCCGTTGACAATATTTGATCTGGAGTACAGGAGAACCATCTGTTCCTCTATAAGCTAAACCATAGTAATTCAGGCAACAATGTGTAGTTAATAGTGTAATGCAGCTTACATTTTTGGATAGTTGATTCTAATGCAATTCTCTGGCTAAATTTCTAGAGAATACTGCAGAATATCTATATGCTAAAAATAAAAATACACCACCAAATATATATATACGTTATCCAAACTAAAAGTGCAAAAATGATTTGGTTCAATATTTTGCTTTTCTTGATGTTTTATAGAAATATTCTCTTGTTACTTGTTACCTTATGAGCTATACATTGGGGTGCGGTGTACATTGTATGAGGATTCTAATTCCTGACTGCATCCTGCTTACTTTGCTCATAGGAGTCGTGCTATTGGCTTCAGTTTGGGACAATGATCTTATGCGTCAGTGTTTTAATACAAAGAACTATATACACTGTAACAAATTTTCTAATTTTAGTCACATATATCCCAGAGAATATCTTCTAGATTTGTGGGCCAGATTTTGTTTATTTTGCTGATGCAAAACAGCCACTGAAATCTTAAAGCATTGTGCGTCAGTGAAATGAAAAAGATTTGATCCTTTATAAAAGAGGAAGATCTATCAAGTGTCAGCTAATTTTCAGCAGTTATTCCAGTGAATTAGGCACTTTTGCAAATGCAAAGATCTTACTAACTATTGTAAATCTGACTTTGCATGAGTAGTGTTTTTTGGGGTTTTTTGTTTTGTTTTGTTTTTTTATCAATGTTCTTTGTTTTAGAGCTAAGGATAGAAATTGTTTTCCATGCTTTCTGAAAGAAAGTAGATACCATATAATTACTAAGGACCTCATTTACTTGAGTATTGACATTATGCCATCTGTAGTTAGCACCATATGTGTATCTAAACAACTTCCCTGGTGGTCAGCTTTCCAAAGCTTGCTCATTTTTTTTTTTTTATGTTTAACAAGTTTTTAATGATGTGAAACCATTCATTACTGATTTAGAGCCCAGGTTTACCATAAGAGCTGCATTGCACTTATCTGAAGAGTGTGTCATTTTATGCATTCTGAATAGTGATGGTAAGACTTTAATTAAGTGTTTGATGAATATTTTTCCTTTATGCAAACTATCTGAATCTTCTCAGTCTGCAAAATTGGATTCTGATTGCAGGGAAAGGGTTTTTTGCTGTTTCATGGTGAGTTCAGGCAAGATCTACTTTGACCAAACTCTGATTCAAGAAGTTTTCTTCTGCACCAAATAACGAAGCTGATCTAGCATTTCAAATTGGACAGGATGCTTCTGTTAGAGTGGCCCAACTGTTCTGAGTGTTGCAGGTTCATAGCCTCTGGGAAGTCATTCAGTTGGGGCCTTCTAACACTTGTGTGATTGGCACGGTACAAACATACAAGGAAATAACTTCTCTGCCTCAGAGAGCTTTCACTCTGTTACAGACAGAGGAGGGGGAGAGGGCAAGTTGGGCAATTTGCCCCAGGCTCGCAGGGGCCCCCCCGAGAGTTTTTCAGGGCCCCTGGAGCGGGGTCCTTCACTTGCTCCGGGACCCCCAGAAAACTTTCTCAGGGCCCAAGCCCCCAGAGCTTTTTCTGCTCCGGGTCTTTGGCAGTGGGAGGTCCTTCTGCTCGGGACCTGCCACCGAAGTGCCGGGTCTTTGACGGCAATTCAGCGGTGGGGGGGGGGGTCCTTCTGCCCCAGGACCTACCGCAGAAGTGCTGGGTCTTCAGCTGCAATTCGGCAGCGGGGGGCCCCCACCGCCAAAGACCTCAGGGCCCCTAAATTTTCTGGACGGCCCTGGTTACAGACACAAACACTACACACTTCCTTTTTAAAATTAGTTACATATTTTAAAAATGCCCTAGCAGTAGTTTCAGTATGTTAGCTGTGTTAGTCTGTATCAGCAAAAAGAATGAGGAGTACTTGTGGCACTTTAGAGACCAACAATTTTATAACAAGTACTCCTCGTTCTTTTTCCTAGCAATAGTGTTAATGATATGTAGGCATGATCACAGTAACAGAGAACACAGATGACTATTTCCACAGTCAGTTACTACAGTTTCAAGTGAATTAGATGTGCATTTGTGCATCTTCTCTCTTTAAAATCAGATGCCAAGATTTCAGGGTGGTTTTATAAAATCCTTTGGAGTGTGTTATTTTTTTAAAATAAATTAAAGGCTTTGAAGACACACCCTGTGTTTTAATGAATGATTTTGAGGGAAGCAGTGTCACATGATTGGCACCAGTTCCCTAAGCAATTCAGATCTCTCTCTGATTTGCCACAAATGGCACAAAACCAATTTCATGTGCATTCTTATCCCCTCTCATGTTTTCTGGGGTTCTAAGTTCTTTGTTTTTTTATGAGTGCCAAATTCACAAAACAGGTTGAGAATATTTTACACTCGTATAATGGAAAGACAAACTGAGATTAAATTGACTTTGGGAAACAAGGATAGTGAGTCTCCTGATTTCCCCCTGAATTCACCTGATTTTCAGTGCATAGGGAGTAGATTCTGGAATCTCCTGTTACAAAAGGCTGGTCTACACTAGGGAGGGAATCAATCTAAGATACGCAACTTCAGCTACATGAATAGCATAGCTGAAGTCGAAGTATCTTAGATCGAGTTACCTACTGTCCTCACGGCACGGGATCAAAGTCCGTGGCTCCCCCTGTCAACTCCTCTACCGGCCGTTCACATTGGTGGAGTTCCAGAGTCGATAGGAGCTCGTTCGGGGATCGATATATTGCATCTAGATGAGACGTGATATATCAATCCCCGAGAAATCGATTGCTACCTGCCAATACGGTCTGTAGTGAAGACGTAGCCTTAGTTACAGTTATTTAGACTGTCCTAAGAGAGGGCTTATGCAGTGGAGAGCATGAGGACCAGAGAGAGTCTCTGAGTGTTCAGAGAGCAGACACGCTGAAGTCCCTACTCCAGGAAAGAGCCGAAGGCAGCAGGGAGATCAGACCGTGGCAACTGCTTTTGAGGCAATGCACTTCAGCAATTATGAATAGAGGTAGCTGGTGTGAAACAGGGGTTCCTGAGTAGAAGGTTGCTGGAGAGGAAAGGGGATAGTTAACCTAGAAGGAGAGATTGAACTACAGAGTCACAGGGAGGTGCGTGGGAGACATGCAATTACTGCTGAAATTGCGGAGGGAATTGTTAAAGTGATGTGGCTATATTACTGGCTGAGATTTTCCCAGAAAGCCTGGGTTTCACTGCAGTCCTTGTATAGAGGGTAGCAAAAGACTGATGAGATATGTAACAGCCATTCTCCCATCATTTTTAACATGCCATCAACTTTTGATTAAACTTCATTATGCTTAGTACAAGCCATGACTTCTGCTATAAAGATATTCAGATGCAATAGAGAACATGGGGCTGATTTTCCCCCCTTCCCCGCCTGATCACTAGTTACCCCCTCAGGGCCTTCAGACCACTCCATGGCCTTCAATTCTTTTAAGGAAAATCTTAGGGGATTTACAACTCAGAGAGAGAGAGAGAGAGAGAGAGAGAGAGAGAGAGATGATGACAGGCAGCTAGTGGGTGGCGTGTTCTGAACTTTAGTTACACTCTGTTTGTTATGTAAATCAGCAAATACATATTCATGAGATATGCAAATCAACACATGGAGTAACTTGCATAGAACATCCACTTTTCTGGACCTTCAGCATTAACAAGTATAGAAAACAAGATGGAAGGATTCCCATCAGCTTATTTTTTTCCCTGCAACTTCCTTACTGATAATTTTCACCACTCTTCAATAAATTGTAGAAGAAGAATTTGGGCTGATGAAGGTTGATAGCTGAGCATAATCCCAGACAAACTTGCCTTTCTAGCTTCTCGGCTGTAGAGGTGTGCATGCAGGAGCAGTGTCATTTCGTGCAAAACGATGAGCTTCTGCATGCCAACACGACCATATGGCAGGCACACAAATTTCTTAAAACTACTAAAACGTAAGTGCATGTTTTTCGCTTTCCGTACGCTTCTCTACATATTTTGAGTTTTATGTGCAAGGAAAAAGTTAAAGTACAAATGACTATAGTCATAATCCTCCTGCTGTAGAGCTTTGTCTACAAGATGTTCTCTTTTACTCTTCACATTGTTAGTGTCCCATTTCTTCTGACTGTTGCAAGCTAACTTGCTCAAAGGTGGGGGAGGAGGGGAGAATCCTGTGTAACCTCAGTACTTTTGAAGTAAAACAAAAAAATCATTAATTCATCGTGACTTTAAAGTGGCTTAAAAAGGCAGCCACATTTATTTGATGGAAAATAAAATTACTTTTTTAAGAATTCTCTAGCTATTCCACTAAAATGTTTTACACTAGGAAAATGTATTTGTGATAAAAGTCACAAATTTAGAACAATGGGAATTTTTCCTATCTCAGATGCTGATCTTTTCAAGGACAGCACATGATATTTTTCTTTTGACACAATACTTCTGGAACGTATATGTCCAGCTGTAGAGTTATGAATGTTACTTCAGATTACTGCCAAACAACGCAAAGCACTTATATGCCTGGAATTAAAATACTGCATCAAACATATATGTTTTTCTTCGGTGGTTATGAAGAAGTGGTAGTACAGAATGTGATTCTTTTCGTAACCATGGTTAGCTACCTAATTGCAGTGCACATTATTTGTGCTGTTACTGAATGGTTTCACAGTGTGTAGCCACATCAGTTCTTGTCTTGATTTTTGCAACTTCAATTATTGCTGATAAAAGCTGACTTTGTTCAGGGACTCTAAAGTATGGGAAATGTGCTATTAAAATCTCCAGGGATCCTATTCTAATTCAAAACTGAGTTTTGTGGTATTCAAAAATCTGAACTTTCAAAAAATGGCTAAATAAGAAAATGTCACCTATTAGGCAGAGTTCAAAACTGAGAATGTTAATATTCCAATAGAGAGTGCATTACTGACTTATCTAGCAACTGTTTTCTTTTCTTTTACAGTTAAATTGCCATGAGATTTAGTGTCAGAAGACTGTTCAGCAATCGCTGTTGTAAATTGTCTTATTTTGATATGTGAATGAAAGTATTTTGTTTATTGTGAAGAGCTTACGTGTGATATGATCTTAGGAATAAAGCATATATGAGAATATGGTATATAACAGAGGTCGTCAACCTTTCAGAAGCGATGTGCAGAGTCTTCATTTGTTGACTCTAATTTAAGGTTTCACGTGCCTGTAATACATTTTAACATTTTTAGATGGTCTCTTTCTATAAGTTTATAATATATAACTAAACTATTGTTGTATGTAAAGTAAATAAGGTTTTTAAAATGTTTAAGAAGCTTCATTTAAAATTAAATTAAAATGCGGAGCCCCCCGGACCGGTGGCCAGGACCCAGGCAGTGTGAGTGCCACCAAAAATCAGCTTGCATGCCACCTTCAGCACACGTGCCATAGGTTGCCTAGTCCTGGTATATAAGATAAATTTGTAATCATAAATTTGAGGTACTCTTTAAAAATAAACACTACATCTGTGAAAGATGGAGGGAAAATGTCTAATTTCTTGTATGATTCTTAAATAGCAGATAAACTATAAGGGTCTGTGGGAGTGTAGAGCCTTGACTCAGGCAAAAATCACAGTGTAACTAGTGGTACATATTCCTGAATGATTACTGCCATATCTGTCACTTAATTTGTATCACTTTATTGTCATTAATTTATAATTTATGAACAAATATAGAACATGATTAATGGAAGATCACATTTACAGTCAATTTGATTAGGTTGGTTCAGTAGATATTGAACTACCTGCCTCTAAGAGTAGTACTAAGTTTGCTAAAATTGCAGTATGCTGTCCTTCTTCATTCATTCCTCTCCATCTACACCAGGAATTGATATACCTGGGGGCCAGATTATGCCAACTTCATTTGTGTCCAGGATAACCTCAAGTCCCTATCATCATCTATTCTATACATGTTCTTATACTGTGCTCGTTACAGATGTACGTGAACACCTTGCTGTACTCCATTAAGTAACATAATTTTGCATCTCTCATGTGTTTGTTCTCTCATCTTCTACCCAGGTAACAATAGTATGTAGTGCAGTGTTTTTGTGTGTGTTGTTGTTTTTAATATGTATGTTGCTATGTCCTGTTAGAAAAGGCAAGGTAAAAAGTGCACTTGCAGCAGAAGGTGGTAAGGTTTGCGATGGTCTTGAGGACCTGGGCAAAGTTCACTCTATAGTCTCAGACCCCCCTGGACAAAGTTCTGTCTCCAAAACAGATGAGCTTTATCCTTATTGTAGAGAGAATTTCATTGTGCTAGAGAAGCATAGTGTCAAACACTGTCCTTGTCCTGAAGCTTTACTCAAACATTCAGATATTCTAAGCCCATACCATAGGCCACCTTGAACATAAGAACAGAGACCTTGACTTTGATTCAATATTCTGTGGGAAGACAGCATAGAGAGCAGAAGACAGGTTGATGGTAGCCTGTGTTTCTGAGGAGACTCATGGTATTGAATACCAGCTGGAGATTTTGAAGTGCCAAAAGCTTCTTACCCAGTTATATTACATTATCCAGCTGAGAGGTGATGAAGGTGTGAATAACTGAAGTGAGATCACTATGCGTCAGAATGGGACAAAACCTCCTAGTCAAATGGAGATGATAGATTTAAGCATCTGCACTAAACAGAAAAGTCGATTGAAGGTACGCAATTAGAGTTACGTGAATAGCGTAACTCAAATCAACATTGCTGAGATCTTACTTACTGCGGGGTCCACACTGCGATTTTAATGGGATTCACTCTCCCGTTGACTCCCCTTACTCTTCTTGATCCGGTGGAGTACAGGAGTCAACAGGAGAGTGATTGGCAGTCGATTTAGCAGGTCTTCACTAGTTGAACAGGGATTAATGGAATACTAGTTGCTGCTAATTTATGAATGATGCGGGTAAGCATATCTATCTATCTCTATTCTTACATGGTAACCATGGCATCTGAGCACCAAGCTCTGAGATAAAGACCCAAATTGTGCCTTTTCAGGTAAAAGACCCAGTTTGGGGTAGTGCATGGGGAATCAGGAGTTGCAGTAATCCCTGGAGCTCCCAAGAACACTTTGCAACACAAAGAGCTGCTGAAAAACGCTCCCTTTAATGGCCAACCAGCAGTGTTGACTGGTGTGGAAGGAGTTTAGAGCCAAGACTACTCCTCTTCCCTGTTCTTCTCCATAAATCTTTAACTCTCGTAGAAGACAAATAAATAGTTCCAGGGAAGAAGTTTACCAAGAAGAAGAAGAAAAACAACAAGAGGCCAACTTCCTCTTTTATTACATTGGTGCAACGATCATTAATATGCAGATATTGTACCAGTGAAACAGTAGAGAAACTGACCTGGAATATTTCAAGAAATGTCTTCCTACTTGTGAAGCAGAAGTACCCTGGGTAGGTTTAGCACAATGTTTCTCAAACTGGGGTCACTGCAGTAAGTCCCTCGGCCCACGCCACTTCCAGCAGCTCCTATTGGCCTGCAGTGGTGAACCGCAGCCAGTGGGAGCCGCGATCGGCCGGACCTGCAGATGAGGCAGGTAAGCAAACCGACCCGGCCTGCCAGGGGTTTTCCCTACACAAGCAGCAACCCCAGTTTGAGAAACACTGGTTTAGCACTAGTATAGGAATTGGAAATAATGAAGAAAACTTTGCCCTCACCTTTATTACTCAACTCATGATGCCTCTTGCTAAATATCTTACAAGATGTAGAAATGCATTGTGTAGTAGGCTATTTCACAAGTATAATCTCATGATAAGCTTTCTAACATCTGTTCTGAACTTTACATATATTTTCTTCTGTTCTTTTCTGTGTTATCCTTGAGGCAAAATTCTCCTCTCCAGTCCTCACTGCAACTCTCTTATCCACGCTGCACAGCTCTTTATATTTTACATTCATTTTGCAGCCTGAAAGTCCGTTGATGTGAATTCCACAAGCAAGAACAGAATATATATATTAGAAGTCTTCAGTTCAGATAGCAGGTTCTCACTGCGAAACATAGAAAAAGGAGAATGCAAAAGCACCCTTTATTGGTAATATTTTAATGGCCTTTGTTTTTGCTCTCACTTTTTTTTAACTGCACGTACAATCATTTGCACAATCAGGAACATAAGAACAAACATTAACATCTAACATAATAAAAGGCGTCCCTCACATATGACTGTACCTATTAAATCCAGGAAACAGCAGTCCCCAAATTAGCAAATGAACTGGCTGATTCAAAATTTGAGTTTCAATATTTTCTGTGATTTAGAGTGTATAACGTCAGTTTATTACCTTCCTGTATAATTTTCACCCTTTTAATTTAGCAGGATTGTAAATAAATTTTGTCAATTGAGATATGTCACCTTCAAGCTTCATTGTGACAATAATGCTCCGTACAGTCAGTATTAGATTAATTGCTTCATCAAAACATACTAGGCTGCTAAATAGTTATTGGATTCAACATTCTTCATCAGTGTGATATTTAAACAAGATTATCAAGAACAATCCTTTTTGTCTATCCAGCATTTTGGGTAGAGTGAAGTCTCAGTCAGTGTGATTTTAAGAGAGCATTGAAGGAAAATGTCCATTTTGCTGCTACTTGTTTGAAGAAGCACATTTTAAAAGACTTTGGTTCTCCTGTACTTTCCAAAGAGAGATTTGTTGTAGGAAGAGATCTCCCACAGAAGAACTGTTTAATTAAAAATAGCTAGCTAAGCCTTGGAAGCATTAATTATCTCAAGGATTTTGGAGTTTGATTATTTTCTGATGATCCATTAAAACTATATATTGTCAATTAATGTTGGTTGTTATTTGCTACAGATTTTTATATTTGTTTCATTCAGAGGCCCCAATCAGGACTGGAGACCTGTTTTTCTAAGAGCAGTACAAACTTGCAGGAAGACACTGTTCCAGTCCTAGTGGGCGTTGATACTTAAGAGAAAATTCTGAAAGCAAAAGCTACTGCCCTGGGTGATTGAAGCTATAGTACTGGAGAAAGTATCTCGTGTGAACTCATTGGGAGGCATAGACAAGGACAAAGTATCTGAGGGCTTGGGGACTCACATGAATGTAATAGGTTTACTACTTTTACCTACTTGTGGTGTCTTAGTCCACCTACACTCAATTCCTGCTCCAATTTATATTAGCAGGGTGTGGTGTTTAAATGTGCTTGTAATTATTAGAACTGGGAGCACTGGCTGTTGGGAGTCTGAAAGGACAGGAAACAGGAAGGAGGGGGAAGGAGTTGAGGAGGCTGAGTGGGAGTGACAGAGGGCGCAGCTGCAGCTTGGTAAAGAGGTTTCCACTGTAAAAATAAAGTCCTGTTGAAGCTTGTTAGTACCTTGCCTGGTTGATACAACACAGAGGTGAGAATTCTTTGGTCAAAAAATGTAGTGTCAACTACATCTGTTGCAGAGAAAGGGACAGAATGGATACAGATAGAGGCGATGCCACCAAACAAATCACTGAACAGGCTTATGAAACTAACATGGTTAACTTCTAAATGTACGTGGCTATTCGACTGGGGGAAACCCCAAATATGCATAATAAGTCTCATGAGTACAACATTAAAGCAAGTTGCTGAATTCGCGGTGGGCCTGATCCAAAGCCCACTAGAGTCTATGTGAACCTTTCCGCTGACTTCAGTGATTTATCCCAGTAGGAAATTGCTTCCTACTATACACTAGCTCAGCTCTACTGCCCAGGGTATTGAAGGGATGGGGTGGAGCCAAAGTTCTGGCAATTCCCTGCCCACCTACATGTACAGGAAGGAGAATAGCAGTCCTGCAGAGTACACTTTTTCTTATGATGTGACCTACAAAACACATTTCCCTTGTGGTGGAGGAAGAGGGTGCTTGACAACCCTGCATGGGCATTCTGGGGAAGAAATAGTCTTGCTTCTAATATTATATATTTTGTATACTTAGAGCTGGATTCTTTTTTTAAATAGCATTAAAGTTACAGGAATGCAAAAGAAGTACCTGTAACCAAAGACAGAAGGTATCTGAAATCAAAGACTATTTGTAAAGAGTTTGTGATCCCAGGATCAAAAGGACTACATCAATGTGGTTCCTGTTTAGTCATTCACAATTTCATCTATGTTGTAGTCTTGTAGTTGATATATATCTCAAATGATTATTTTTCTTTGCAAATGTTGTAAAACAGATTAATAGAATCATATAAATTTAGAATTAGCTCTTGGCTGAGGTCTTCTATGTTCAAAATCTTCCAGCCAAATCATTATCTCTCAAATTTGGGACATTTAATGAAATCTGGACTGGAGAACAGACCCTTCACTATAATAATAATGGAAGTAATAGGGAGGGGAAGTCATTGGAGTGACACCAACTTCTCTCACTGGTAAATTTGGCCCTATTCATTCATGAATTTTGAGATTCAACATGAGTAAGCGAACTTCCTATTACGTTGTTTGTAAATGTTCTTACTACTCTTTTTGTGAAATACTGTACAGATTGGTTTCAGAGTGGTAGCCGTGTTAATCTGTATCAGTAAAAAGAATGAGGAGTACTTGTGGCACCTTAAAGACTAACAAATTTATTTGAGCATAAGCTTTCATGGGCTAAAACCCCATTTCATCGGATTCATGCAATGGAAAATACATCCGATGAAGTGGGTTTTAGCCCATGAAAGCTTATGCTCAAATAAATTTGTTAGTCTCTAAGGTGCCACAAGTACTCCTCGTTCTTTTTACTCTACAGTCTGATTCTTGTCAGCAGATTTATGATTATGTACATGGTAAAAATCTTAAGGTAGAATGTTGTTGACATGTAAGATTGTACTTTTTTATTTCAACTTTAGGACATGTGAAAGATCTTTTTAACACTGTTTATAAAAAAAAAAGTTGTCCATTTTTTTTCTTGAATATGCAGGCTTATTTTATAATGACATTTAGGCCTTCAAGATTGTCTTAAATGCAATGAAACTCTGGCATTGTGTTATAGTCTAGTTTCCATAATGCTACAGAAAAAAATATTTAATTGAATGCAATTTTCTGTTCCTGTTACTTTTAAACAGGAGGATAACTTACCAGGCTTATGTCATCTAATAGGGTCAGTGGAAAAAGACATTACTATATTTTGGTGCTCTGGGCATTTGTATTTTGATGGCCCAAACTTCCACAGTTCTGGGCCATCATTTATTGGATTATAAAGGCTTTGGGGGTAGGGTGTACACACTCTTATTGTCAAGGATAAAGAATAAATATGGATTGCCGAGTATTTAAAAAAAAAAACTTTTAAAAGACCAAACTTGTGAGGCATACCTTGTGTTGCTGCTCTGAAAAGTGATTTAGTGAAAACAGCATCTTTTTTTCTAACAGGTCTGTGTTTTCAACGTTATGTCTGCTGCGGTTAGGAACCAAAATATTTTACTTTGGTGGTTGTTCCTGTTAGCACTGTAGAGTCAACAAATCTGAGAGAGAGAGAGTCAGATTCCATTCATTCTTGTCTATCATCAACCCAATATTTTACTAAGAGCTTTTCCACACAGTGCACAACGCATACCAGAAATGTGTAAATTGTAGAGCGATCTAAAGTGTTGCACTCTAACTGCCCTGTGTAGGCCCTGCTGACACACTCTAAAAGCTATCTAGTGCATGTTGATGGAGTCCCATTTGAAACAGGGCTACGTTAATGTGCATTGGGAACCTTTTATAGTGCATCAGCAAGGTCTTCATGGGGCAGTTAGAGCACAATACTTTAGCACACTACAGTTGGCATCTCTCTGGTGAGCATTGCTGCACTGTGTAGACAAGTCTTAAATTCCAATCACAAGGCTAATCAGTTACACCTGTGCAAATTATTGAAAGAAATAGGATTCCCTAGGTGTTGTCCAATGTATAATCTGTAGACAATTAAGATGAATAGGTTTAACTTTATTTCATGTTGCTTTTTAATTAATGTAACCACAGAGTAGTGAGCCTACTGTTAATGATATCCTAACCATTTGTCAGATACATCAGAAAAGTGTTTTTTAAACTAATGTAGGATCAAAACTAACATCAAAAAAGATATTTTAAATGAGAGTTGCTATGCACGGATATGTGTATATATATGCATGTGTGTTTACACATGAGGGTTTGTAAGCAGATATTGTTCGCATCAGATTACTTACTGTGTCTGTTATAGTCTTTAAAATATATGATGAAAATCGACTGGCTACTTTGACTCACAAAGTCCTACAGAGTTCTGTGTAAATTAGAGTGGTCCAAAATAATTTATTTCAATTGCAGTTCTCTTCAGTAGTCTGCAGACTCAGAGTCTGGTAACAACAAAAATGCTAGATGAGTATGAAGTGCCAGAAAATGTCTTTGCTGTTGGATGTGTCTGCTTGACTGTTTACTTTCACTAACTTAACTGTTTTAAATAAGCAAATTATATCAGGGACATGTGTAAGGAAAAGAGAACTTTCACATGCCTACGAATGATGTGAATGATCTACCTGTCAGTTGACGATCTATTCATGAAGACGAACATGTGCTGTTCTAAAGTGATTTACATGGTTCAATGTGTTTGGAGCATTATTTGCCTCAGTGAAGATGTCATTTTTCACTGCTGTTACTCGATTTGTATAGACAGATTACTCTACGGCTAGAATTCTCTGTTGCTGTGGTGAATTGTTGCAAAAGCTTGCTGTCTGTATGGCAGTTCCCTACAGCAGTGGTTCTCAACCAGGGTTACATGTACCCTTGTGGGTATACAGAGGTCCTCCAAGGGGTACATCAACTCATCTAGATATTTGCCTAGTTTTACAACAGGCTTCGTAAAAAGCATTAGCAAAGTCAATACAAACTGAAATTTCATACAGACAATTACTTGTTTATACTGCTCTATATACTATATACCAAAATGTAAGTATAATATTTATATTCCAGTTGATTTATTTTATAATTATATGGTAAAAATGAGACTGTAAGCAATTTTCAGTCATAGTGTGCTGTGACACTTTTGTATTTTTATGTCTGATTTTGTAAGCAAATAGTTTTTAAGTTAGGTGAAACTTGGGGGAACACAAGATAAATCAGACTCCTATAAGGGGTACAGTAGTCTGGAAAGGTTGAGAACCACTGCCCTACAGTGCTAACACTCATCATGAACAATATTGAATCTAATGCAATTCACATGCAAAAATATTACACTATCAGTTCAGAAAATAGCCCCTCCTTTTTTACTGCAACATTATTTAAAATAAGCAAGATCTGGACCACAACGATCAAGACTCCTCATCATTGCTCATTTTAATGAGTTGTTGAGAAGAAGGATGGTCCAGTCACTAAGAGAGCAGCCTGAGAATCTCAAGGGCTGGGTTCAAATCTTGGCCACAGACTTTCTATGTGACCTTGGGCAAGTCACTTCCTTTTGTGTAAAGTGGGGATAACATTGCCCCATACAAGTGTGTAGTGAGCCTAGAATGATTGTATGTTAATCGGATACTGCAATGATAGAGACCAGGTATGGTAGATATCTAGACCTGAAGCATTTAAAATTTCCATGTGTTAAAGGATTGCTAGTACAGTGAACCCATACAAACTTTAAATGCAGTAACACTTTGCTAAGCCCCATTATCCCATGATCTTTTTCTGGTGAATCCTTTCCTATCATGAATGGGTACCAATTTGTGTGTAATAGTAGCTTACAACTCTCCTCTTCCTCCTCCTTGAATGATTTCATTAGATGATGCCATAATCCAACATTTGGATATCAGTCAACTTGCAATATTTTTGCTCTGGACCCTCCACTAAGGTTCCCTAAATCTGGTTTCAACCTGAAAATAAATAAGAACCAATGAAATTGCTTTATTTTATGCATTTCAGGCCAATTGTTTGTTGTGTTTTTTCCCCTTGTTTGATGGCATTTGCCCTGTTGACCACTGTTTTGTCACTGACCTATAAATAACACATCTTTTGGTCCAGTTACAAAGGCGGTGTCTGCCCCTCTTTTGACTTGTGCATTAAATCTATCATTGAGCAAAACATTCCTGGCATCAGACAGGGGAGCTTTAAATTGATACGTTCCTTCCATTCCAGAGTGCAAGCAAGAATGATTGTGTGTTATATGGGAAAACAGAAGTAAGCATCTTTCAATTTTATTGCACAATGCCATTTCACGTTGTTGCAAGAGTTCCATCATTGAAGAGGCCATTTTAAATCATCCCAGGGACACTGAGACCACTCTATGAAATGTTTATATCCAGAGCTTTCTTCAGGGAAGTTTGTTGGTGTCACTGGTTGCCCGTAGTTTTGGCCTGCATATCTCCATCCCCCAGAAACTAAATTCTATTTGGAGTATTTTACTCCTGGTACTCGTGTGAAATATTGTCTCTTCTCAACTCTACTTTACTATATGTTCAAGATTAAGATTGCCTTCCTGCCAAATGTTCAGGCTTCAAAAAGAACTGTAAAAGCAATAACACTGATACTGTGTGCAAATGCCATGCTTGAAGAAATGTTCTCAGTTCATAGGAAAGAAAAGTAAGACTTAATTCACATTCAAGGCATCACAGATACTGAATAGCTAGAAATCAAGCAATAGATAAAAGAAACAAATGGATCTGATTTATTTATTTCAGTATCAAATACATAAAAAGAGATAGAAAGACCAGGCAGAAAAGGGAGGAGTGGAACATTGTGCATTCTGCGGTCTTGCCTATCATTTCAGGAGCTTCCCAAAAGCCTGTCAATATCAAAAATAAATCTCTACAAATGGTAGGCATGTCACTTTAATCTTTTGAGACAATAAAGTTAGTTGCTGCTGTAATTTGATTTATCACCATGTTCAGATGTGTTGTAACACTGATGTGCAGACAGAACTCCTGGTATAGGCTCTTCAGAAACGAGAGCTCTCTTCTCTTCTCTTCTCTTCTCTTCTCTTCTCTTCTCACCGTGTTATCTGAGATTTCCCAGGTATTTATCTCCAGTATTTGCAGAGGTGATCCAATGGCTTGGACAGGTCTAAATGCACAAACATACAAGGCAGCTGTTGCCACTGTAATAGTGTCTCCGAAAGTGCTGGCTCCTGGAAGTGATGCTTTTATTTGTGGTGTACAATTGCAATAAATTAACATATATAGGCACCCTGTTAATTTACCTGATAATATCAGGCTGGAAAGGAGCTTTAAGTCACACCCCATAGTATGGTAGGAGGTGTAGCAGCACCCAGGTGCAGCACCCAGGGGCATTGTGTTACCAGAAATGGTGGGGGAGTGCGAGCTCATATTTCAATGAGGTTCATCATGAAAGGGGACATCTGGCAGTCTGCTGCATCACAGGAGACTGGAATTTTCTCCCCCCCCCCCACCATCCTTTACTCTAAAATAGCCTGAAACTGATGACTTTCTGGGCAGATTGAAGAAATTGTTTAATTGACAAGGTTCTATGGAAGATCAAAGGTATTCTTTTGGGAGGGAGGGATGTGGAAGGGTGAGTGGGTTTTCTGTTGCTGTAATGTACTGGACAGTTGAGTTATCTGCAGAACCAGTCCGCAAAAAAATTAAGGCACAACATTTTTTCATCAGAATTTGCTAATTTGTCAATTTTGGACAAATTTATGATGGAACCCAGGCAGAGTCCAGATGGATGGAACCCTGCTTGCCAGTCAGATTTTGAAACGTGTTTCACAGGCAGGGTTCAGTTGGTTAAGGCCAGTTTTCCTTCCAGTTTTCCCACCTGGCTCATCTACAGTTGAGGAGCCCACATTTCTAGGGTGCACGTGCAGTCTGCTTAGCACTAGGAGTCGTTAGAGTCTCGAGCATGTTCACCGAGGGTGGATTCTTCAGAGGTTTTATCTGTGACGTTTGAGAGAACCTCTACTTGAACATGAGCGAATAGCAATTTTTCAGTGTGTGTCGATTTTCATTGGAATGGCAAAAAGCAACAACCTAGCACAGAGACAGCTCCCTCCTTTCTGCCATACTTCAAACTCCTGCACCAAAGCATGGAGGTGCTAGACCATTTCAAAGAAAAAGTCACCAGAATGTTTTAATATAGACAAAACTTACTTTTCTCTAGCCTTATTCTCAGAGCAGCTGAAATGTTTTGCCTGCAACTTAAAAAAAAAAAAAAAAGAATCTAACTAAAAATTAAAAAAGGAAATTCACTCTGAGGCAGGCACCCAGCATGGAAAACTTCAGCCTGAATGGTTAAAGTTTGACAAAGTTATAAGCAATAGAAAACAAGGTCTTATAATGGGAAGTTCTGGGCAACCTGATTAATAGCTGGTGCCTCCAATCCCATATATAATGATTAGTTGTTGTATTGTCTGTGTATGAGTGTAGGTGGTCTTTATTATGTGGTTATATGTTTAATAGTTATGGTACTTAGAGATTTTTGCTCTTTAATCAATTTACTTTATAAAAATTCCTTTATACATTTTGAAAATCTCTTATATTTTTGTTTTTCTTTCACTGTGGACTTCTTTAACATCACTTTTCCACTTTGATATATATTTGTCTCACATAATTCATCATAAGTTTAACAGCTATCTGATGCAGGCATAAAGACATATTTTATTTTACTTTTTAACTTTATATTTCAAGTCCTTCTTAAAAAATTTACATAGTTTAGCATTTGAGATATGTAAATTCAATATGAAACAATCGAAAACTCCCTTATTTGTCAGATACAATTAGACTGCCTTTTAACAAGTTTTGTAAAATTTGCTGAAGTGGTGTCACTATGGAAGAATTCCCACAGATGTCAGAGGGGATATGAAAATATTCCCTGACTATTCCAAATTGATCAGAACTACAGAGGTCCACATCAGGCTGCACCAGGTTTGATCATTCAGATTCCCATTAATTTTTAAGCCTTTCTCTAAAATCTGCTATATGAATTATTTACCAGGTTCTTTTCACAAAGAAATGGGGGGGGGAAATAAATGTCTTCAGCTTCTTTTTACTCATTTTACTGTGTCAGGGTTTTTACCCATCTTATTGTCTACTGCTAATACTCCCAGATAAACTGAAATGCCTCTTAGTTCCCTGGTTACCTGCCATACACAATAAATGCACAAGAGGAGAGAATCAATATAATTAATTCAAACCGTGGCTGAAATTTAGCTTATGAATGATAAATGCCCCAATGCTCTTATGACTGGGCAAATCGGAGATTACCTACTTGTGTCTTGATCTTGACAAGTCAACATAAAAAGCTGCCTAGCCAGCATGGTTCATTGACCACAGCTGCTTGAAGATATTACCAGGTATGTGTATGAGATATTGATGCAGCCTTTCTGATTACATGACAAGGAAGAAAAGTTAGTAAGTGGTGGTGGTGTTTGTTTTTTTTAATATAGTATTAAGTTTCACTAGAGTGAAGTCTTAAAGAGAGAAACATGGAGTTCTGGCTACGTTGTATCACTCTGATTGCATGCAGATATTGTTGTTGGCAATCACTGGGCCCATCTCACTGAATGTAGGGCAACCCTGAGCTCAGCAATGCGGTTCTATTATTTGGGTTTGAGGTGGGAAAGTTACCAGCACCACACATGGGTGGTGGGAACTGGGAAATCTTGGCTTCCTGATCTCCGGATTCTATAGATATTATCCTCCTGTAATGAGCAGAGGGAGAAGAATCAGTGATTAGGGGAAGGTGGGAATTATTGTTTCCCTGAAACAGAGAGAGTCCTTCTCTGGGCCCTACACAAAGTGCATCCTTAATTATTTGGACTCTGTGTTGGCTGGACTCCTTAAGAAGTAGATCAAATGGTCCCCCCAAAATTCCTGTAAGTTGACTAAGTTAAACCAAACAAAAAAACTGGCAGTTGAAATAAGCAAGGCTGTTCAAACATTATTTTGGTGAAACATTAACAGCGGGTTAGGTTTAGATCTCTCATCTCACAGTGAGTTCACCTTTGGGAGAAAATAACCAGCCTCTTATATAAATCTTTGATAGATCATTCTCTGCAATTGTACTAAACTATTGGCAATTTGACATACAGTTTGATCTCAGTTTTGTGCTTCATAGATCCATTTTTGTGATCTATCATGAATCACTTTTTATTCCAAGATTGTATAAATTTATATACCCCTTGAGACAATAGTGAAGGATTAGACCAAAGGGGCTAGATTTTTTTACTTTATTTATGTGTCTAAAGATACATATTGTCAACCTACTTGTTTTTTTTTTCAAAAGCACCTAAGCATTTAAGTTCTATTGATTTGAATGGAAGTGTTTAGGTGCTTTGGAAAAACCTGTAAGGTGCCTATTCACATCTTTAGATATATACATACCTTAGAAATCTGGCCTTAACTCCACAAAAGACAGCCTCTCTATTATAGTATTTTATTTACGTTCCCCAGTTCTAATTTTATGGTAAATTTATACAATCCTCATAGAATAGGAGTTCAAATATAACAAGGGGAGTGCATGTTCCATTATGCACGATAGCCAATGTTACTACACGCACTGACTTTCATAGAATGTTGAAGACTCAGTCATATTTATATCATCCCAATGGTCTTTCAAAGAAACATAGATCCTGACTTTCAAATCTATTTGCATACTGCCTGCATACTGTTTTGCTCAACCAATGCCAGATGGGATATGCATGCACAAACACAGATGAGTTTTTGCACAACACAGATTCTTATTTACACTAAGATCCTTTTACATCATTCTGGCAGTGAAGGGCCCTTATAGGAATGAGAATTAGGCTCTAAGTATTTGTTCATTTGAGTTTGTATTTGGCAACTGATATCAGAGCAGGCTTTGCACATGTGCAAGCTGGGGCATATTTGTCAAAATGTCATCAGTAAGTAACTATGTCACATATGGTTAGATGCTGTTTGCCAGTTATTCTGCTAGAGGGAAGCCAAAGAAGATGGAATTGGACCAGGGGAATAGAGAAAGGTGAACACCTGGCAAGTTTCATATTTGTTTGGTCTGTTGGGAGACGAACACAGGAGAAGCTTCTCCATGTGGCAGGGGAGTTAATGCTACCAGTCAAGGAACAGGATCATAGATGCTCTACAGGTATAAAGGATGACAGGGTCTTGCACTGAAGAGTTTATATCCTAAGTAGACTATATATAGTGGCAGATGGGGGAGGATGCATATCTAGACTTCTTTTTTTTTTTTTCATTCTGTTCTTTCCTTTGCTTTACAGTATAACCCATTTCTGCTTCAGGTCAGCCCCATCTGAACTGAGCCCTCTCCTCTCCTTATGGAGTGTTCAGTGTGTGATTCATTTCATGTACTAGAATTTAGACTGCTTTTCCGGTGCTCCTCCATTTACCAGAAGGGCTGGTTTGTGAAGATCTGGGAAGAAACCATAAGATTGGTGTGTGTCCTGTTCTTTTCTACAGGGTGTTGTAAATAACTTACAATAATTTGAATTTAAGCAAAGAGGAATTAAGAATCTGACTGCTTAATCAACCTGAAGCACATATTAGTATTAAGGTTGTCCTTCTTCAACTTCATTAATCACCAAACTACCTAGAAGAAATGAGAATTCAACAAATATCTAGTCATTTGGCAACAGCCCAAGAGCCATTCTGTTACAAGTGTTAAGGGTGTGATTCTGATCTTACTCCTACGTAAATTTAGACATCAATGAATGTTTTGCTGATGTAAAACCAGTGTAAGGTCTTGATTCAGCAAAATACTTACGCATGTGTGTAATCCCACTAAAGTCATTTGGGTTACTAGTTACCTATGTATTTAATTACCTTGCTGAATAAGTCCAAAGGAGTATATAGCTAAAGTCTTGTTATAGCCACTTTGGTCCCAGAATTTTAGAGACAAGGTGGGTGAGGCAATATATTTTAATGGACCAACTTCTGTTAGTGAAAGAGAGAAGCTACACACAGCTCTTCAGATCTGGGCAAGGTACTCTGGTCTGGAAAAAGAGCTCAGAGTAGCTTGAAAGCTCGTATCTTTCATCAGTAGAAGTTGGTCCAATGAATTATGTTAGCTCACCCACCGTGTCTCTTTATACAGCTAAAGGAAACGCATGTGAAACCATTGCCCCCATAAATATGTTCACTTTTCCATATTCCAAATCATACAAAAGACCCCACAAAATCAATACTAAGTATAGGAAAAATGAAGATGACAAAACATAAATGCATACCTCAAAAGTAACATTCTTGTTTACTGATGAAACAACATTATTTAGCAGTCCTTCCAATGGCTACAGCAGTACTGCTTATCTTTGTACTGTAACTTCCATCCCTTTCAATATGTTCCATGAAGAGTTTCCATATGTTTAAAAATGCCTTCCCCCCACAACCTCCCGCCTTCTCCTCTCTTGTAGCAATCACTTTCTCAAGAGATGAAATCTGAGTATGGCCATTCCACTTCTGCTGCGGGAGCACTGTTTAAAATTGCTCTCTTTCTATCTTTAATGCATAAATCATAAATATCATATAATCTATAATACATCATAAATCATACTGTCATTAATCCATGCTCCCTTCTACACCCAAATCATTTCAGGGAATAAACTCCTAGAACACATGCCATTGATCCGAAGGGGATAATAAAGTTGTTATCATACATGGAGTACATTGTACACTTTTCTTTCCTTTGAAGTGCCAGAGGGAAGGAACTTGTTTATAATGGAACTGCCAAGAAACTTTTCCCACATCCTCTTCATAGTGCCATGCACTTACCTTCTTTCTGGGCATGTATCACATTTGTAGGAACAAGGATGAGGTTAATAGATTTTAAAAGAAAAACACAGTTTGCTGATAGTTTGAGGCCATTATCCAGGTATGTATAATGAGAGCAAAAAGACTGCAAGGAATGGACTTAAGTGATCGATTTTGTGCCACTGGGGATGCTAGTGAATGTACAGACATTATTTTCTTTTTCTGTTTGCTGGCATTTCCCTACAGATAGTGCAGCAGCATTAAATCTCTTTTACAAGAGTTCTGAATCTTCTAGTTGAGTATTATAGAACTTTAACAAAATGCAATGCACTCTTTGCTTGGGAAAAAATGTTTCAAAGAGGTTTGGCATTCAGAGGTGCTGAACAATTCTCAGTGACAAACTGAAGTTATCACTGTTCAGCACTGCTGAAAATCTGGACAATAAAAAACACTTTTTAAATGATCTTTCTCTCAACATATTAGACCATAAAAGGCCGATGATTTTTTGTTTGTTTGTGTCTACAGCATTACAAGCATTGCAATTTTCCGTTTTTCCCCCAGAGAGCATTTACTAAAGTATATTGTCCATATGCTGTCCTTGAGAACACAGAAACTTTACAGTCTCCTTGACAGCATATGCAAGGAGTTACATATTTATTTTCCAGTTCAACCAGCTTTGGCGGGTAATGGTTAAAGAGGCGACTAAGCAGAGATTGAGTATTCTGTGCAAAGAAGGATTAACTCTGCTAGACATCTAAGCTATTTTAGACACACATTGCAGCTTGTTACTTTACACATTTAAACAAGACTTTGCTAGTGGTGTTAACAGCAAGATTGCACCATTATGCTCATTGCATTGAATATTAATACACATATATCTCTATAGTACAAAACATTAAACCTTTGAATTATTATTCCAAAGGACATTCAAATAAATACGTAGCATCGGTTCTTCGTCTGCTGTTAATCAGTGCAGTTCCATAGAAGTAATTGGCAATACTCCGGTTTATATCAGGTGAGAATCTGATCCATAGATTATAATGCTGCTATACAAGGCAATGCCGCATTCTACTATAAACAACCTGGGCTAATAAACTAGTGTTAGTCATGGATTTTACAGTTAATTAGATCAGAATTCCTTTTAAATTTACCAGTGCTATCCACAATAAAAAGACTGAAGTCCAATGAGTATAATACTTAAGCTTGTAATCCTGTGTACCATTGAGTCTGGTCCTATTCAGATGGTTCAACTTCATCACTAGCATGGTTATTTTTTAATTTTATCTAGCAAGTAAGTTGCACATTTAGTGTAAAATGTTGCTGCAATATATCCCTCATTAATAAAGTTCTCATTAATCTTGTTAGGCTGCTTTCTCCTGCATTGTATAGCCAGGCTGTGATCTGAAAAGATTAACACTGAGAATCTTTCAACTGCAAGATCACTTAATTTGTGGAATCTTGACAAAATCTGCTGTTGGTCTCCAGGAATCCAAGAAAGTTGCTGGTAGTGTAGTGATAGTGTCTCTATTACAGTATCTCTCTTTTTTTCTGGCTAGGACAAAAATGCAAGTCCATATTGTGATGCTGTATGGATTCTGGGGGACACTTGAGGATATTATGAATATTAATATTGTAAAATTGCAATGAGTTGTGCCAGATATGTCATGTAACGTATGTCCAAAAATGTCATGATTTGCCAAATATGATAATCCCATTCATATGTTTGTATCATCTCTGTATTATGAGTTATGGATATGTCTGTCTGTCTGTATTTCAGATTTGGTCTATGATTCTGGGGAACACTGCCAGACAGTTTGGGCGTCAGCTCTGCCTAGTCTGCTTGATGGCCCCTTGATGACTATCAGCTATGCAACTGATCCGTTGAGAGAAAGCAGATGCACCTTATGACTCAGCAAGGCATACAGGGCATGCCTATGGACAGAACTTTAAGTCCTCCAAGCCATGTGCTGGGCAGCTTCTAATTTGACAGCACAGGCCACATGGCAAAAGACTATAAAAGGCAGCTGCATCTTTTCCATTTTGTCTTCAAACCAACTTCTTACCTCTAGAGTAACCTTTCTACCAATGAAGAGCTGAACAAAGGACTAAATGACCCATTCAAGCTATGGATATGATCCAGAGAGACTTTCAAGCCAACAAACTTACCAATACTGCTAGAAACCTGATATATGGACTTTGAAGTCTTTGTATGTATGTAACTACTTTACCATTTAACATCTCTCTCCTTGTTCTTTCTTTTTTCTTTAAAATAAACCTTTAGTTTTAGACACTAAATCTTCTTTTGTTTCCATGTACAACTGGCTTGGGATCGTATATTCACTCCAGTAAATCAAATCCATTACTTCCCTTTTTTTGGCATTCCTCAAGGATTCCTACATACCTTGATTGTCCTTCCCCAGTTTACAGCTATTCCTTTGCTCTTATGTCCATCAAGTTGGTAGCTATTTTGTCCCAGGAACGTCCTTTCTCCTTTACCTCTTTTAGCCCCTTCTCATTGGCTTGAAGCTTTCCATCCAGTGTGTTCAGCTGAATAGCAATTAGCCCAACTTCTATATTAAGAACGCAAACCTCCTCACTACCATAGAATGTCACATTTTGTCTGATTCTCTGTTTAATTCTTCAAGCAATCAATGTATTGACTGATTTTCCCAGGGTATAAAAGACTACAGACTATGCCACAGACTATGATCAGGAGTCTGTCTCTGTTGAATCCTCTTGCTACTGAGCTGCTGTGGTGAGTTCTTTGAAGACATTCATTTTTACCATGCATGATTCTCCCTTGTGCCCCTCATCCCAAGCTTTCTTGTGTCTATTTAAACTCCCCACAGTCTAATATCTTGCAGGAATGCTTCTGAATTTGGGTACTTAGATGCTCAAATAAGATTGCGTTTCGGCTAGTTTGCTGGAGCAAAATCGAAGTGTGGCTGTTCTAGTTGTTCTCCAAGAATCCCACCCACAAACTATTCAAATTGCGGGTTGAAGTGGGGATGAGGAATGGGGGAAAATAGACAAAGCAAGGATTTCTTTGCACAGGACTTCTGCAACTCACAGTGGGCTAGATTACGGGAGTGCAGTGGGAATGTGCACTTTGTGTTAGGCCATGCTGAATCACTATAGCCAGACAGCTCTTGGGGGAAGTGGAGTCCACTTCCTTTTCCTCTTTGAGGATATTTGTGCACCGAAGGAGCAGCCTGCATTTGCCTCTAGCTCTTAAACAATATGTATGGTGGGGAAGGAAACCTTCCCAGAACCTGCCCTTTGAATGCAGATATTCATACTAGGCACATGGCCAATACAGCCCAATGTGTCTTACCCGGACAACTTTGTTATGAGGCACTGATTTTAATTTCTAGCCAGTAATATGTATGTCTACCATTGAGGGTGTGTCTGCTATTTGGTATCCAAGCTGAAACTTGGGTTTCCATTGGCTTCCCAGCCTCTGTGAAATGATCATATCACAGAAACATCAAGGGCAATTTCTTTTTATCAGGTAAAGAGGCTGTGACCATTTCTTACACTGTGGATCTTGCTTGCATGCTTCATGCATGTTTAAAGAAGAAGGTGCTGGTTACAAAGGGTTCTGTGTGAGAACATAGGAATTCACTCCACCATTTGATCCAAAATAGCACAGATCTTTGACCTTCAGCCAAACTGTGAGTCCCTCTCTTCCCAAACTTGTTGGGAGAGACAAGTGTGCTGAAGGCTGAAATTTGTGCAGCAGGAACTTGGATTTGTGGCTCAAGAAGGCAAGAAGTTGTATGTTTTAAGCAATCCTGATGTGAGGAGGTAGATACATTTATTTTTGTTTTACTGAACTGATTGGGTAGTATTATTATTTTATTTTATTTATTTGTATTACCACAGCACCTAGGAGCCCCAGTCATGGATCAGGATGCCATTGTGCTAAGTTCTGTATGGCAAAAATGCTTAGGCTGTGATTTCCAATGGTTCCTAAGTGAGTTGAGCACCCTGCTTCCATGGAATTCTGGTTGGAGTTGGGTATGCTTTTGAAATTCCCAGGCTTAATGCTTCCTTAAATTCTTTATACATTTAAACAAATAAAATACAGTCTGTGTTTTTAGATCAACAATGATTTTATAACTAACTCTAATGCTGTCATTTTCTATTGAACTAATGATTGGCAGTCATGTATTTCCTAATGTGGCACCATTATTCTTACTTATGTACAGTCTGACGTAATTAATCTCAGTGCAAAAAGATAAGAATATTGAGTTATTATGATTCCCAGCATTTTACTATAGACAAAATCTTCCTCAACACATCATGGCCACAACTTGTCTCTCATCTGTTTCATAATATTCAATATTGAATTATTGTATAATTAAATATTAACATAATACAGTGATTATGCCCATGGTGTATCATAGAAGTAAAATTTAATTAACAATGAGTTATTTAATATGAAACAGTTGAAAGTGATAAAAATATGTTTCAAAACATGCAGAAACATACTCCTGTGGAGTAAAATGTGATAACCACATGCATGAATTGTAATAGACTTGCAGAGACTATGGTAATTTATTAGTATGTAAGTGAAATAAGGGAGCAATTCTAGCTTTCACACTTAGCACTGTGCTTACTGGCTAAGAACTGAATCCTGCCACTATATCTGGGAGTGCTGAGTGGTATACCAGTATAGAACCCCATTGAAATCATCTGTACACCTTTGCACCTATGCTCATTGCTCATACTAGTATGCAGAGAGACTATAGCTTCCTGGGAAGTGTTTTGTGACATATTTGTTGGGGTAAAACTCTGTGCAACAATAAGTGTATTGTAAAGATAGACTCGATGGCTGCTAAGTATATTCATTGTAATATGATCAACATACAGACAAGCACCCTGCGTCTGAGACTTAAATGACTTCTCAAACAAAAGGCCACAGTTATTAGGTGAACATTAGAATATGTTCTGCTGTAGTTTTATTTCATTTAATTAAACATAATCAACTTTTAGGTGAATTTGATGAATGTTAGAGTATTGGCAAGAGCATAACATAGCTGTCTATTCCCCTATTTATGTGGACCTGTAACGTAAACTTGTATAGGGATTTTTCATGCTAAACAAGAGAATATACTTCATAGTATGAAGAAACACGGTGGAAGCTCCTCTAAATGGTGTATCTCTCTTTTCATATGCACACCACCACCATCTCACCTATTATAGATTAGGAAGGGACCTCAGGAGATCATCTAGTCCAACCCCCTACTCAAAGCAAGACCGATCCCCAAATTGCCCCCTCAAGGATTGAACTCACAACCCTGGGTTTAGCAGGCCAATGCTCAAACCACTGAGCTATCCCTCCCCTTCAAGAATCAAGCTATTTTTTAATATCATCATTGGCATGTCTGAAATCAGGTCCTCTGAAGTGAAAGCTTATTGGAGTGGTTCAAAAAGCTGTGTATGTACAATTGTGTTTTGAATTAGTATATAATTTAATGTGAAACGCTATTTTCCCTCCCTCAACTATATATTTTGTTTTTTTCCCCTTTGAAACTGTGCTCTGCCTTGTTAACATATATTATATCATTTAAGAGAGAGCCTGACATGACATAACTCAAAGTCACATATTAAAAGAAACCAGTTATTCAAAATAACCTGCTGTTAAAGAAATTATAGTTCCCTCTTTGTTCATCCTACTGATAGAAATGTGATGGATTATATATATATTAACCATATCCTTTTTTGCAGTGCATTGCAGGACTGAATTCAAACACATGTCCAAGTTACTCACAAGGTTGTAATAGGAATATTTTTCCCTGCAATACCTAAAATAGTAGTTATTGTTTTGTAATCTATTTTCTCAATTCTCTTCTCCACAGTTTCTTATCAATCTGGTGCAGTCACATAGTGTAGATATTAATGTTGCAGGCTGTTTTCAATGCACTTTGTGAAAAGTCAAATAATTTAACCTGTTTCAAGATTTTCATTAATAATATTATTTCCTGTTTTAATTCTATTTAAAAATATACCAAATCCAGACCCTTTTGAGAATAATAATAATAATAAAAAACTCTGTCTTGATCCATGTTTGAACATTTGTCCATTAAGCACTCACAAAGAGCAGGCACAGTAATTGTTTTAGCTATAGATATTTTATCTGGTTTCATATATAACAGCGTCCACATCATCAGCATAGTCAGCATTCCTGATACATCCTAAATTGATTAGTAATTTATTTTTGGAACTGCAATAACCACAATATATTGAGAAGGCATAGCAATCTTGATTATTAATATCAGAAATTAAGGCATTAATTAAGAAGAAGTAGAGACTGCAGATTTTGAAACTAACACAAATACCAAACCATTATTTTGAATTAATTTTACAATACAAATGTGAAATGATTTATTAATTATTGTTGAGGAATATTAAAATATAAAGTATGGTCCAGTGGTTGAGACTTGGGAGACTTGGGTTGAAGTCGATGGAAGGTTTTTTAATTGATTCCAATGGAATTTATCTCTGAGGCTAAGACTGGGACATCCCCTAGCTCTAACATACATACAGGGAAGAGACCAGGAACATGCAAAACAATAAATGAGTCGTTAGAAAAAGAGTATGTATTATAGGTAGCACTTGTCAAAAAAGGGTGGTGGAGTGAAAATCTGTGGAAACCGTTTTTTCTATTTTTGTTGAAATTCTCAACAATAATTATCAGGAATGCGTTCTCCTCTCCAATCAATGTGAAAGGCCTCCATGAACCTGTGCTGCTCTCTGCACATGGATAGAATGCCACTGTCTTTTAAATAATGTTCAGGTGGACTCTGCAAAATATCATTTTTTTGTAACACAGGCATGAACCTTCGACAGTATGGGGAAGTCCAGAAAACGTATCTTCAAGATTCACTGCCTCAGTGAGGAGCAGTAGATGCTTACTCCTCGCTACCTTACTATCACTGGTACCTGCTAGTGGGAGAGCTGGTGGGGAACAGGAGCAGAGGCACTTTTGTCAGTAAGTGGGAATGGAAGCACAAGTACCCACCTAAGACTATGCTGTGATTTTCATTGTTACCATTTCAAAATGGAAGTATCATGTCAAGGCATCAGACCTGTCAGTCATATAGGAGAAGCTTTCTCCTTCTTTGAGACTGAGACCTGGTCTACACTGGGGGGAGTGAAGGGGATCGATCTAAGATACACAACTTTAGCTACGAGAATAGCGTAGCTGAAGTTGACGTATCTTAGATTAACTTACTTCGCGTCCTCGTGGTGTGGAATTGACGGCTGCCGTTCCCCTATCAACTCCACTTCTGTCTCTCACCCTGGTTGAGTTCCAGTGTTGACGGGGAGCACGTTCGGGGATCAATGTATCGCATCAGACAAGATGGGATACATCGATCCCCGATAGATCGATCACTATCCACCGATCTGGTGTGTTTGACTTTGGGGCTTGATTCGGGTCAATCTCTACTTTTAACATTTGAAAAGTAGATCTCAAGCAATTGTTTCTACTGGCAAAGAACATAAAAAGAGAACAAGGTATACAGTGAGAACATTTAAAATCCTAGTGTGAGTTCTACAGATAAGATTAGTTTTAGCTGTATTCCACATTTTAAGTAGAGGGAATACCTCTTAAACGTTTCATAGTTCTAACAATGGCATAAAGTGTGTCAATTGCAAATAGCTTAAAATAAAGGCCAGACTTTCAAAATCAGTAGAAAAATAGGGCTTCTATATATTAGTTTGGACACTCAAAATTGAGGCACACAAAAATCAGTGACCCCTGGGAAAATTTGGCTGCACCAGTTAGATGTTCACCTGTGCAACTCCTGCAAATGGGAGAGCAGGCAGCATTTGAGGGATGAATCTTGGAGACTGGCGTTGGATTGACTATCAAAAACGAACCTATTATTGAAAGGATAGCTCTCACATTTCTAGTATAGGAGTGACTATGCTAATATTGTGTTAAGCCTCTGAACACCTGGAGTAGAAACTAGATATTCATAGGAGCACACTATGAGTGACCAAAATGATACTTCATTTTATAAAGAGTTTTGTGTCATCTCTTCTGACAAACCTGACTCTTGAGGCTTACTAAACATTACCACTATCTTTACCCACTTTTTAGGGTGTTTAGACAGTTTAAACTCACTGCATCAAACTCTGATGTTTATGTGGAGTGTGTATATCTTTTCCCATTTATCTTTGCAATTGCATTTGTTTAATGAAAAGATCTTCTAAGGAAGCACACAGCAAAGATACAGTGCCACATTCCATTATTTCCATCAAGATTATCTATAAGTGCTTCCATATTAATTGTCCTGGGATTTAAGATAATTCTGCAAACAGTCACCTTCCCACCTCAGAATTCATTTCCTATATTAAACAGATTGCCCTTCAGCCTTTAATACATTAAAAATCTGGTTTACAAAACCATAAACAGTAACATGAGTGAGTTAAACCTCACTAACAGTGCAATTTACATCAGTTGTTAGTGTTAATTTATGAGCAGACTTTATTAAACCCATTTAGTTTTCTAAAAGGACTGTAAATTAATTCTGTGATTTGGGACACACTGAAGTTATTATTGCACAGCATCTTATTAAAACATTTTAACATCCCTTGTCTGCACAAATACATTGTGATGCTGTGAAAGCTTCATCAATTCTTTGGTGTATGTACTGCTGCAACCATACAATGATTTTCTTTAACATACAAGAAAATTCTGGTGCTAATTAGATATTTCCTGTTTAATTACATTTGATTGCACTGATACAATTGAGTCCCATTTGGGCGTTATGGATAATGGTTAAGGGGATTGTTTCTTGACAGTCCCAAACCATGTATACAGTATGTCCATGCCTGCTTACTGTTTCCATTAAAAAAGAATTCCCAATAAGTGCATGCAACACATTAAACAATAAAAACAACTATATATATCTATGGATAGATAGATATTAAAAAAAACTTGGTTAAAAATATATTATTGGATGAACACTTCTGTTATTTATAGAATAATTTATTTTAAAAAATACTGCAGAATGCTACATATGGAATATATTATTCAATATAAAATTGGAAAATTCTCTGAAAGAAATATTTAAAAATCAATTTTATTCCTTTTTGTTCAAATATCAATAGTGCAAAATACAAGACACTTATGAAGTGTGATCAAATACCTTCCAGAGCAGAGATGTGAAAAGGGAAATTTAACACCTCACAGGTGTTAAGAGCAATAAATAACAAATGTTCAGCTGTAATTTAATCCTTTTGTCAGTCAAAGTATTCGCTACAGAGAAAATGTCTTGCTGAGCATGTTTTGTTTAATAGAAATGCTTGTTTGTTTGAGTAGCAAAGTGTTATTTTTATTTGAATGGCAAAGAATATGGAACCATTTCCCAACAATGTACAAACCCACAAATATGATTAAAGATGATGGCCTTTATTGGTAGCAGTAGCAATAATAATGATGTATATTCCATCAGCAGTGTTACACAAACTAAGTAAAGAGAAGTACATGGGTCCTAATCCTGGATGCTGTCTTTGTAGCACTCTATGCAATGTTTGTGAAGTGGGTTACCCTACTGTATTTTAGATAATTAAATAATTTCTAGTGTTAGCATTATGTATCTTGAAATTAAATGCGAGAGAAAATTGATGGGCCAAATCTTGTGGTCCTTACTCATTTTTTTCTGAGTCTTTACTATTTATTTCAGTGGGTGTAGAGAATAAAACCCAAGTAAAGCCCTCAGGTTAGTATTTAAAGAGAAAATATATAATTTATGTTATTGTATCTTATTTAGTGTATTGAGAGCTCATATTAATTGAGGCCTTGGTCATGCAAAGACTTACACATGGGCTTAACTTGAAGCATGTAAGCAGTCCCATTGACTCATAGACTCATAGACTTTAAGGTCAGAAGGGACCATTATGATCATCTAGTCTGACCTCCTACACAAAGCAGGCCACAGAATCCTACGCATCCACTTCTATAACAAACCCTTAACCTATGTCTGAGTTATTGAAGTTATCAAGCTGCAGAGAATCCTCCAGCAAGTGACCCATGCCCCATGCTGCAGAGGAAGGCGAAAAACCTCCAGGGCCTCTACCAATCTGCCCTGGAGGAAAATTCCTTCCCAAGTCCAAATATGGCGATCAGCTAAACCCTGAGCATGTGGGCAAGACTCACCAGCCAGCACCCAGGAAAGAATTCTCTGCAGTAACTCAGATCCCATCCCATATAAAATCCCATCACAGACCACTGGGCATACTTACCTGCTGATAATCAAAGATCAATTGCCAAAATTAATTGCCAAAATTAGGCTATCCCATCATACCATCCCTTCCATAAACTTATCAAGCTTAGTCTTAAAGCCAGATATGTCTTTTGCCCCCACTACTCCCCTTGGAAGGCTGTTCCAAAACTTCACTCCTCTAATGGTTAGAAACCTTCGTCTAATTTCAAGTCTAAACTTCCTATTGTCCAGTTTATACCCATTGAGTTCAATAGGAAACTTATATGTTTGAACTTATGCAATAAGTGAAATTCCGTGTAGGATCAGGGGCGGGGGAGGGGGAAATGTGTAAAGATATGTAGATTTGGGTGAATTGGCTGTAGCATGATAAAGAGCATTGATGTCTCTAGAATAGTTATCAAAGAGTTAAAAGTAGAAACAATTTTTGTTTATTTTGGTTTGGGTTTTTTTTTTACAGCTAAATGATAATTAATGAATATGTTTCATGTTTAATTGGAAATGGTAATTTTTTATAGGGTAAGTAAATACCCAGAGCCCCAGAAATAAACTAAAAAACCCACAAATGTTATATGAAGATGGGAAAATAGAATGGCATCTATTTCAGGAAAAAGGAACAGAGTGTATTAAGTTTGTGTACAATTCACTACAAAGCCCTGAGGACTGGAACTCTATCACCTTGTTATTTCTTACCACTATGCATTCTTAATTTCTATGAAAGACTTTTTTTTTTTCGTTAAATAATCTTTCAAAAACTGTTGGAAACAGTATTACATCCCCAGAGTATAAATTGGCCCCGGAAAGGCTATTCATTGTCCAAGGGTGCTGTCACTTATTAGATATTCTAGTGGCTGGTTTGGTGATATGCAGTTCCGGAAATGCTCAGCCACCCTTTGTCTCCTCCCCTCTGCTGTTCAGTTAATTTTTTATCGAACATGGTTGTTGTTTATCTAAATCACCTTTAATCTCTTTATAATTGCTCCAAACATAAACAATTCCATTTCCTGGAACCCTTCTCCCAACATTCCAAAGCTGACAATGTACGTTCATTCTGGTTTCAATTTCTACATTTCAGTTTAACAGTTCTTCACATTTTTCCTCACTTGAGGCATACACCCAAACTAAGTTTCTTAAAATCAGTCGAATCCCTGTTGGAAGAGAGTGTCTGTGTGATAATGCCTGTATCTTTAATATGTTTGGGCCCTCTCCTGCTCCCTTTGAAAATCAATGACAAACTCATTGATTTCAGTGGGAGCAGGAGCAGAGTCTTGGAGAGACAAGGAATATTAAATGCAGCATGGCTGTGGCTTAATATGCCAAATTCTGCTTCTAGCTGTAGCACTGCAACCTCTGTGCAGATTAAACTAGTGTACTTGAGATAAGCTGGTCTGAGATAGGTAATGTTACCTAAAACAGGGGGGGGGTTGTGATATTTCTGTTCAATTATTTTATATATTGTAGAGCCAAATGGTCTGATTTGGTTCCCTTTGCTCACATTGACTAGTGTAGTGGTTCTTAAACTTTTGTACTGGTGACCTCTTTCACACAGCAAGCATCTAAATGTGACCCCCTCCTTATAAATTTAAAACACTTTTAAAAATATTTAACACTGTTATAAACGCTGGAGGCATAGCTAGGTTTGGAGGTGGAGGCTGACAGCTCACAATCCCCCATGTAATAACCTAGCAACCCCCTGAGGGGTCATGACCCCTAGTTGGAGAACCTCTGAAGTCAAGGATTAAGCATGGGACTACTAAGAAAATAAAAGCTTGTGTGCAAGGTCCAGGACAATGCATATGGCAGTGATATGTGATAAGTTTTCTAAAGCACACTAACATGTTGTTCACTAATTGAGCCGTGTGGTCCCTCCTCATATATATAACCCTTCTGCCCCTCTGAGTTGGCAGCAACAAGGGCCAGGTTCAGTATCCAGGGGTTCCGTTTCAGTAACACAATGCATAACCGGCTCAAGCCCCCACCCAGTGACCTAGGACACTCACATACCACACCCCCCTGGACGCCTCTAGGAGGCAATACTTCCCCTCTCACAAGCACGGAGTCTGAGTGTAGCAAAATCTTTTTAATAAAGGAAGGAATCAATGCGGCATCCCATTGGAGAAACACCACAAACAGGGTTATAACACAAACCATAAACAAAAACCCACCTCCAAGTACGTTTGGCACTGTCCTTTTTCCCCTTAGGGTTTTAAGTCCAATCACCCCAAAGTCCAACAACCCAAAAGTCTCTGGTCAATGCCACCCCAGAGTTCGAGAGTTTATCTGTAGAGGTCCCTCCCCCCAGCCTGGGTAGAAAAGGGCACCTTACGTGGTCCGGGGCCAACTGCCCTGCCTCTCCGTGGGTTCTGCTTCCGCTTTCTCCATGAACTGCTCCGCTTTGCCAGCCGCTCTACTCTGCTCCTCCAGCCATCCTCAGAAACTGCTCCGCTCCACCAGCTGCTCTGCTCCATGAGCTGCTCTAGTTCTCCCTGCAAACTGCTCGGCTCCGCTCGCTCTGTGGGCCACTCCACCCGTCCCACAGCTACTCCGCTCTGCCAGCCTCTCCGCTGCTACCAGCTGTCCCGTGATCCGCTCCAGCCGTCCCCACAACTGCTCCACTCCACCAGCTGCTCTGTTCCACAGTATAGCTTCAGGCTCCCCCACTAGTTAGCACAGTACTCAGTGCTCTCAGCTCAGTAATTTCAGCTCTTTAGTGATTTCAACTCTTAGTGATCTCAGCTCTTAGTAGGGGAGCCCCAGTGCTAGTGCACCATTAGCCAAAAGTGAGTTCAGCTCAGTAATCTGTATTTAGATTCTTGAGGGAATAAAAAAATCAACTCTGACATTCCACAGTGGAGAGAGGACAGGGGTGGAACTGGTGCTTCTGGCTCCACAAGGAGACTGCACCACCAGGCACAGATACCTGTCCCCAGCCTCTCTCCATTCACTGGGTTTTGGAACCCATGTCCCTTGTCTAGCAAGTACCACCCAACTGAGGTTGAGTCATTTGTCACAAAGCAGTCCCACAGCTCGGCAGTCTGGGATAGGGTAGGCGTGTCTATGCAAATACACTCTCTGAAATTCTTTCCACCAGATGTCAGGGTAGAGCTTATCCTGACTCTGCTTACATCTATACTAAAAGTTTCTTAGTGTGCCTTACCGTAGTGCTGTTTGAAACAGTACTATATTAAACGACACTAGGAAACTTTCAGTGTGCACCAGCAAGGTCTACACAGACCAACTGGTGTACTTTAGAAATAACTTCTCCTGTCCCCCTCCCCGAGTGGCCACACTGTGTGGACATGCCCTAAATTACTACTTATTGGGAGTGGGGATGATGGGGTGGACTAGGCCATGAGGCCCCCTGCTGGAAGCCTCTCAGCCCTGCCACATCTCACCCCAGAAAAGGGCAGGGGAGAGGGTCCTCCAAGCTGCCTAGAGTGGCTGTGTGGGACTCAGCCAATCAGAAGGGGCTGCAGGGAGAAGCCAATCAGAGCTCAGAAAGCTAGTATAAAAAGAGCTTCAGGGCTTGAGTGAGTTCAGTTTCTTGCTGGAGGAGTATAGACTGTGTGCCTAGCTGGCTGAGAGAGTTATAGGACCTTGGGCAGAGCAGTGCTGACAGAGACTGGGGTGGGGTGGGTGGACCAAGAAAGAGTTCCCGGCTGGCTGCTGCAACTCAACCAGGACAAGGCCCTAAGGTAAGGCTGCAGAATATGCTGAGGCCACAGGAAATCATAGCAGCTTAGTTAAAGGGACATGGCAGATGGCTGCTCTCTTTGGGGTTCTTGGGCTGGGACCCAGAGTACAGCATGGGCCTAGGTTCCCCCCCCCAGCACCCACTGTCAAAGTGGCCTGGACTTGGATGCTCCCCGGAAGGCAAACTGAACTGGTTAGCAGCCCAGCTGGAGAGCTGGGTCCAAAATGGCACAGAGAGGCAAAGAGTCTCCAGGGAGGGAGCCCTGGTGGATGCGGTCCCACACCAGGGCTGGGGCTGCTTGCAGAGTATGGGCAATTTGAGAGAGCCCAGAAGGGACTGAGATGGTACAGGAATTTATTTTATCTGACATGCAGACTGTGTATTACTCAGCTGGAGGGCTGAGTCACTGAGGACTCGCCACAAAGCAGAGACACAGTGCAGGTGTAATGCCAGCAAACCCTGGTTGTCAGCAGGTGGGATCAAACCTGAAGCCTCTGGAGCTTACTGCGTGAGCCTCTACAGCATGAGCTAAAAGCCAGCTGGCTCTTAGCTAAGGATGTAGAGTAGACTCATTTTAACTTTCTCTAAGTGGTCTTGGTGCCACTAGATGGGACAGAGCACTTCACACAGAAAGTCCTGGGTTACACCGGCACACACACTTGGCCAACGGGGACGCTCACAAGAGGTGAGTGCCACCTGTTACAGAGTGTAAAGATGGTAAAATCTGCCTCTGGAGTGCTTTGAGCACCTAGATCTAGTGTCAACACCCCATATAAGCATCTAATTTGGGTATGCAGTATGTCTGTACTGATTTTTATAGAAGGGGCATTTCAGATCCAATTTCTAATGTCCATATCTGTGTTAAATAGGACCTTTGTTTAAAATGCATACACGTATTGCAGGGATGGTTGCCAGTGCAAAGTCCTAAAACAGAAAATAGGTCTGGCTGTATGGAGGCAATCACACTATATGTTTGTGTGGGAGATATATGAAACACTGATACTGACTGCACTCTGGTCAATAACTTGCACTTTCTGTAGTTCAAATTGTACACATGCAGGCTGTCGGGTGTCACATTGTATCTGATACTTTGTGACAGATTCAGTCACAGTTCTTATCTGTGAGATTGAGTATTTGGACCAAATGTTCCAACGCTTATGGCAAAGAGCCAGTGAACTGTTTGTCATGCAGATTCAAATAACTGACATTGGACTGGTGGCATTTTGCTGGAGAAAAGTCTGCTTTACTGTAGAAAAGAAAGTTTACTGTTTGTATTCAGGTGTAGTCAGTACAGAAACAATCTCTATTTTAAAACTATGTATGCAAGTAGCAAAGTACAGTTAGATGTGTGATTCTAATATTTCAAGTAAATATAGAAAAATTTAATAACATTTAACAACCCATTTTAACATTGTAACAGTGTTTTCTTATAGCTCTTTTCTTTTATTACTTATGATCCTTTTATTTTTAATGTGGTTACTCCCATCCTAAAGGTTACAGACTGATTTAAAAAAAAATAATTGCAAAGTATTTACAAGCCAATATGCAAACTATATCAAGGGAACATTTCATGCCTCACTGAAATAGAGCCCTTTGGGGGCAAAGACTGTTGTTTACTGTATGTTTGGACAGCACTTGGCACTATTTGGACCTGACTTGATTAAGGCCTGTAGCTGTTACTGCAATATAAATGTTAAACAATAATAATTCTCCTCCCCACCCCGTTTCTCAATGGGGGAGGAAATGTTCGATCAGAACAGCTGAGAGGAGAGGGAAGTGGGGGCAGGCTGCACCTTTCCCCACTCTACCCCTACCTAGAATGCGTATGAAGATCATTCCTGGTCATGGATGGAGAAAGAAGGATTGAATTCTCTGCCTCTCCCTTTGGCCATTGACTGGATTGTGGTGTGGGAAGGTAGAGTTGTTTGCCTTTCATGGTCTGCACCCCTTGTGTGCAAAGCCCTCAGGGGATATCATATTTCCTCTCACTGCTGCCCCAACCTCCCTGCCTAATAATGGAGAGACAGTTTGAGCTGCATTTCCAAGATTCCAGTTTTGCCTTCCTTACAACACCCTGGAGTCCCAGGATGCAGAGTAGGATTTAAAAGTTGTAAATTTATAAAAGTATGTCATTTTGTCACAACTTCCATCCTGTGTCTAGTGCAGATGAGACACTCAAAAGGGCCAGTTCCCAGAGGTAAGCATGAGACCCAGGAGACAACCAGCGGACCTTATTAGCATGGAGGAAGAAGGGGAGATTTAGTCTTTACAGACTGAGGGTATGTCTACACTTCAGTTAGATGCCAGCGGACTTGGGCTCGTGGGACTCAGGCTGAGGGGCTGTTTAGTTGCAATAGAGACGTTTTGGCTCAGGCAGCAGTCCGAACTCTGGGACCCTTCCACCTTGCAGGGTCCTAGAGCCCGGACTCCATTCCAAATCCAGAAGGCTGCACTGCAATTAAATAGCCTCTCAGCCTGAGCCCCTGCAAGTCTGAGTCAGCTAGCATGGGTCAGCCACTGGTTTTTATTTGCAGTGTAGATACCCTTAGGTAGCTTTCATTTTGTTCCTTAGTGCCCAGCATCCCTTGTCAAGGGAGAGTGAGAGGATTCCGAGGGGGACTGAATCCTAAGATTTAGGCTGAGGATACTCAACCCTCAACACTGGTTATATGGCATAGAGGCCATTTAAACTCCATACGGGACCCAAATAAATGCCACTTCAAAATCCACCCATGTCTGTGTCTCATTCTCTGGCATGCTCTTATCAATAGAGAGATTTCTTCAGGGAAGTGCAACGACTGTTAAACAGCAAACATGCTACAATAAAAGCTTAAGGGAGAGATTATAATTACTGTATATGAGATGAAATTCGGCCTAGGAAAATGATAATGGAGTTTTATATAGTCAGGATTTGACTTTAAAAGTGCATGTCAGACAGTACAGAGCCTCTTACTACCACACACTGACTCTGAGAAAAAGGCACAGCTTACTGATTCCACTTCCTATGCAAGCTGGGTGTTCCCGATACAGGGTTCCTATAACTGCACTGACCCAGTCCAGTCCTACTTAGCTTGTGAGATATGACAGGATCACAGCTCAAAGTGCTAGGCATGTATGAGCATCTTCTGCACAGGATTGCTCCTCAATTTCAACCCTCCCCTTCCTTTGAGTGCCCATGTCATAGCAATCTCCTAGGCTAAAGAGAGCCATGAAAGATTCCCCATGGAGTTAATCAGTGCTACTGCTTTGCTTAACTACAGAGATCACTATAGATTGACAATGAACTCCCTGCTCTAGGTACTAAATGTATTTCACATTCAGATCACTTTCAACTCTTGACCATAGAACAAAAAAAATGTTCAAGGGAAATATCATCCCAATGACGACATTATAAACTAAGGGATTGAGGGAGGCATATAGTGTCAGGCAACAAAGAAAAGGAAAAATGCTTCTCAATAAGTGTAGAGAGCCATAATATTTCTCCTCTTTCTACTCTGGCTGGCCGACTGAAGCCAATATTGGGGATACTGCCTACTACAGTCCATTAAAGAGGCATAAACTCATACACCAAAAAGGTACAGCCTGCCTGCCTGTGAGAGGCATTCCATCCTGGCACTGAAATGTCTTGAGTTCTGCCAACTCTAATTTAAACAGCTTCCCTATTTCTGTGTTCTTTTGATGGATGTGACTCTGGATTCTTCAAGGGCCTTTCTCCCAGTGTTAGCCTTCCTTCTCTATAGTAAGGCAATAGGATTCAACTCTCGCTTCTCCTAAGTGCTTCCACATTCAAATACTCTTCCTAAAATTGTGGCCATGGTGTCACTCTTCTCCCTGTCCTATCACCTGTTTACACTGAAAATGGCGGTTGAGCATTCTGTGACAGCATAGTGTAAATTGGACAATACAAATAAATTAGAATAACAGTTTTTATTTATGTAATATGAGTGAGAGCCTAGCTCTATCCCTAGAAATAGCATTTATTATCACAGAAACCAACCAATGCATTTGGTTCCTATTGTATTACATAACATACCAATCTAAACATAAACTCTAGACTTTTTATACTTGCTAGGATTAAAGGGTTACATCTGTCCCTACAGATTGACTCCAATCAGGCAATCATGTGAATCTACTCCCCAATCTGCATCAGATTCCATAACTTACTTTACTTCTGATTTCTCTGTGCATCTTTTCATTTCTTTCTGAGCAAGCTCCCTAAAATACAAATTACTTCTATAGCCTGGAAAACTTAATATTTGCCATAAAAAGAAGTGAATCCTCTATCCCTGCCATCACAAAACAGTCCCTGATACTTCTCCTGTGGTGGTGATGGGTTTTTGTTTGTTTGTTTTTGTTTTTTAACAATAATGCCTGCAAACCCCCTAAAAATTAGATTTGATGTCAGTCATACTACTATAGGTATCTTCTCTTTATCTCTTGCATCAAGTGGCAAAGGAAGTTCATAACCTTGGTAACTTCCTTCATCCCTTCTCTTGCTTCAAATCTTGCATTCATTTTCAATAATATAACTAGGCCCATGCTATCTAACAGCGAATCCACTAATAGTTAGTGTGCAAAAACTAATTAGCTTGTGTGATATTCCTGTCTGACATGTTTCTCACGGTGTCTAGTCAATACTTCAGCTCTTTGTTTTCTTGAAGTGTTCCAGTTACCTTCACATTACACTTGATCTCCTTGGTATTACTCTGCATCTTGCTCTCCACCTCTTATGTTTTTCTGCATTATACTGCAAGGAATGACAATGCTGGCTCATCAGAAGTAAAGTGATGGAAATGTATAAATAAATTGCTATTTGGCATCCTTCTTAAAACTATAATCTCACTCTCTGTCTGAAACCAACATACTGACAGACGCATAAAACATCTGTACTAGTAATCATTCAGTGCCAGAAAACATGGCCACTCTAACAAGCAAAACATCTTAAAATGAGAGTAAGCTGAAAAATCCATTTCGCTAATTGAGGAGGGAATTGCCAACAACCATCTTGACAATAAGAGGCTCACGGGTTTTAATCACCGAAACAGAAATGTGCTGAACAGTCAACTTCTATAGTATATTATATAATGTAGACAGTCACAACACAGAGCATATCATCTTGATTTCACACAGCCGAAGTGGATAGGTACCATTCCTTATGTATAGCAAGAAGCTACTTCTACACGTTGATGATTTTTTTTTCATTTAGCTGACTGTACCAGTACCACAATCAAAGTTTCAGCAATGCTGGATTCCACCACTGTGGTTGTATATCAATTTAATTGCAGGATATCTCCCTTATTTGATTTAACTTCTCCCTTCCCTCCACTCTGCCCAGGCATACATTTCAGGATTTCATATGATGACTCATTTTTATTTGTGGAGAAAGTGGAGTTGTTCCATAAGATCATATCATGTATATCTCATAATTTATTGTGTATATAACGTGCCAATAATGCAGTAGTACCCATTAGATGAGAGCCATCTCTTTTGGTTCTCAAATCTATTATTCTCCTGTTTTCAGTGGCATTTGTGGATCTGCTTTGCACTCTCCAACTTACACTAGTTTTTAATTGATGAGTGGTACATTAGTAAAAATTGCCTCCTGCTCCCAGACTCCGTACACTTTACCACAGTATACAGCTGCATTTCACTATTCAATTCACCTTATTGTATCTATGGCATAACAGGGATGAAAGCTAGGCATGATGGAGTGTGAAAGGAAATGACTCTCTGATGGGTTTGAGGCAGGGTGACCAGATGTCCTGATTTTATAGGGACAGTCCTGATTATTGGGTCTTTTTCTTATATAGGCTCCTATTACCCCCCCCACCCTTCTCCTGGTTTTTCACACTTGCTGTCTGGTCACCCTAGTTTGAGGATGACTCTGGCTGTTCCCAAACCATGAATATAGGACTGCTGGCTCCATTTACAGTTGGAAAACCACATTTGAATACTGAAATTGTCACTCTGACAGGCCCATTTCCTAACCTTTCTAAATAAAGATGAAGAACTATGCTTGACCTAACTCCTCTCACTTGCATCAAATATATTTCAATGACAGTTCTTCCAATATACTTTTAGGCCGAACTGATTGGGAAATGGATTTTAGTTTTGAACTTTCCCAGAAAGCTTAATTTTCATCCAAAAAATGTTCATGGAATTTTTCAGGCTTTCTTCAATAATGCAAAAACCAAAATGTTATTGGTTTTTAAAAGACCCAAACCTGAGCATTTTTATTTTTTGGAAACCAAAAATGGCTTAAGCAGCAAAGAATCCTGTGGCACCTTATAGACTAACAGACGTTTTGGAGCATGAGCTTTCGTGGGTGAATACCCACTTCCTCAGAACTCACCCACGAAAGCTCATGCTCCAAAACGTCTGTTAGTCTATAAGGTGCCACAGGATTCTTTGCTGCTTTTACAGATCCAGACTAACACGGCTACCCTCTGAAAAATGGCTTAGGGTTTTTATTTTATTTTTATTTTATTTTATTTTTTGAGGGGGGGAGGGAGGATTGGACAAAAATCCTAGGGGGAAAACAAGAAAAGGAAAAGCAATATTTCTTATGAGAATGTCCATTTAATTGGAACAAAAGCATTTTTCATCATAAATGTTTTGATTAATTTTTTTGACCAGTTCTACTTTTGAGTGCTTAAAAATGAATATTAATGAATCCATCCTTATACATTGTAATATAGCAACATAGTTATAATCTTCTGGCCACTAAATATCATTTGTTCTCACATCTCTGCATTTTGCTGCGCTATATATTTTGTACATAGTAAAGTAAAATTAATGTTTGTGAAAAATGCTGTATCATCAGCTCTGGTGACTTAAGTCTACTATTTAGCCACAGAACAAATACATCACAGGCAACAATAGTACAACTCGCTCTCTAGCTGCTCCATCCATGTGAATCTGCTTTGTGTTCTGAAGGGTCCCTTAAGGGGTAAGTGTGTGCTTGTATCCTATTTTGTATACGTTCTGACACCACGCTCATCACCATCATATCTGAGCATCTTTTAGTAGTGCATGATGCAATGTCTAACATCTGTCATACATTTATTCTCGCATTGTTTCTCCAGGAGTAAGAGGAGTAGTGAGTACAAGGAGTGTGGTGTGTGTAGTAAGGAGTAGTGTGTACAGGAATTGTTTTGTTTTGAACTATTTTATTATACACATATAATTCCTATATATTCACGTTGCTCTGTGTTTGTTAGAGAAGGCAAAGTCAAGAAATGCTCCTTGCGTTTACAGTGGAAGGTGGTAAGTATTGTGATGATCCCTGGGATGGTAGTTCATTGCACAGACCTTTGCTGGCCACTGAAAGAGCTCTGTCTCCTGCTTCAAACTCGTTCGCCCATTCAAAGGCCCATTCAATCTTCTGGACTATGACTGCAGACTAGAGCAGAGTAATTCACAATAAATAACTTGATAAATTTGACCCCTTTTTCTTTATCTGCAAAGAGCTTGTAATTTTTTTTTACAAAATTGTTCTCTATTCATAATTGTCAAATAAATCATTTTGTGTTCCTGACTATCAAGAACTATCAGGTTCAAGCTGTCAGTCAAGTATTGGTTATTTGTGAGTCAATATTTGTGCTCTGTGATTGGTCACCTAAATCACAAGGTAATGTTTTTGTGGCATGAGTGGTTGGCTTAACCTTTTTATACCACCCATGTGCCTGAATAAATTGAGATATTGAAACCTCAGGAAGACAGTGAGAAAAGAAGCACTCCAGGGAGGGCAAATAAGCCTGAGATATTTAAGGGCATTTAAATTATTTTCTTGTTCTACTTTGCCCTCAAAAAGACCACTTCATTTGGCTGTACTCATAGACCTTATGTATAAAATCAGCAGGGTTTTTTGCCTCATTGAAAGAGAGTGAATATGTGTGTTTACCAGACTTAATATTCATTTTTTCTCTTATCACATTAATAGTCTTTGATAGCGTTTGCATGCATAGAAATTAACCTTAGCTGAAAATTTTTAGATCTGGATCTAAACTCTTCCAAAGACTGGGGAAGTTAGGAGTTTATGATCTTAGTAAGACCATGGGAAATTGAATTATTTGAGAGAATTTTTTTGAATTTCAAGAAATACTCAATCTCTCTCCTAATTAGAATGTTGGTCCAAACCCAGAGCATACCTTTTGATTCAATGGAATTTATTTGGATATTGAAAGAATCCATTAATAAACAATAGACAGGCCTTTGGATCTTGTGTGTATTAGTTTGAGGACTGGTTGGAAAATGGTACAGTAACAAATGTGATTGTGGTTCTGTGTGTCTTTTGGGGGAAGTGTCTAGTGAATTGTGGAGATGAACTCCTTTTGTAATCAAAATCCTTTGTACACTGAAATGTTAGCTAGAAAATAGGAATTCTTTTCCAAGGTGAGTGTATTCTTTTTCTTGCTGGTCTGATCAAGTGGTGGATACATAGCTGAAACAGGTTGCAAAGTTATTTCTCACAGATCCCCATGTGCAGTCATATTATGTCTGATTTTGACATGGAATGTGTATCATTTGGGGGTTATAATATTCAAATCAGGGGAATGGTTCTCTGAAAAACAATTTCACTGAAATAGAGGAAATTTCTTTTCAACATAAATGGCATGCAAACGTATTAAGAATAATAATCTTGAACAAAAAATGTTTCCATCTATTGCACACACTTTTGAAAAATGATAAATTATTTTTCTTTCTGTACTTTTTATCATTTAAGGATACTATTCATCAGACCTGCACAGAATCAGTTCTCGTGTGTGTTGTGCATATTTTCTTATGAAAGTACTGCTGGCCTGAAGAGGCAGTGTGGGGTAGTAGTTTAAATTCTGATAAATTCAAGAAGCAGACATTTGAACTTGCTAGTCAATTCCCTTCCTCACCACAAATGGCTGCTAGTTTTCATAGCTATTTCCCATTTTTAAAAAAAATATTCTTCTACCATATGATATTTTGCATTGAGATACCCAAGACATCAGAAAACACAACCTCACATAGTGCTTAAAATAAAATAGGCTTTCCCATTTTCCTCTCTTTTGTTCAGGGTATATACTCAGAATTAAATTTGGTTACAGTGTTTTGCTCGGAGTAAATATTTTAACTGCAAAGTATGAATGGCAAACGTGTTTGTCTTGCTTACAAGTCAGCTATTGCCTGCAGAACTATTTTACTCAAATTAATTTAGACCCTACAGCATGTCTTTACTAAACATCACATTATAAAAAAGGCAAAAATATGCCGAACCAGCCATTAAGAGAGTAGCACTTCAGATGAGTGGAATCAGCTGTATTTAATCTTTTCCTGGTCCATAACTGTGAAGTCAACAACAAATGAAAAGCAAAATCCTCAAATGCTTTGAGTATAAGGAAAAACTGACATTAGTGGGAAGCTATCGATACTGGCAAAAGTTTAGTTGGCATACAGACTGCAGGACTGAATCTGCATATGAGACCCAATTCTGCACTTCTTACTGAGGCAAAAATTCCATTAAAGTCAATAAGAATTTTGCCTGAGTGTGGCATAAGGCAGTGGTTCTCAAACTAGGGCCACCGCTTGGTCTGGGAAAGGCCCTGGCAGGCCAGGACGGGCTGCTTTGTTTACCTGCCGCGTCCACGGGTTTGGTCGATCGTGGCTCCCACTGGCCACAGTTCGCCGCTCCAGGCCAGTGAGGGCTGTGAGAAGCTGCGGCCAGCACGTCCCTCGGCCTGTGCCACTTCCTGCAGCCCCTATTGGCCTGGAGCGGCCAACCGCTGCCAGAGGGAGCCGCGATCAGCCGAACCTGAAGATGCGACAGGTAAACAAACCGATCCGGCTTGCCAGGGGTTTTCCCTGAATAAGCGGTGGCCCTAGTTTGAGAACCACTGGCATAAGAGCCATACTGAGAAAATGTATAGAAGACAATAATGGAGAAGTATGTACTGGAACTCATGATTAGCAGAGAAAAGCAGGAACAATATGTGCTAGATTCTACAAACAAATGGAAATGCTGCAATTTCTCTTTTTATGAGTTTTTATGACAGACAAAAGGCTCTAATCATAAAATATTGGTGGAGTACCTGATTCCTTTTCCCTTCACATGTGTTCACCTCTCTCATTTACACCATTAAATATGTTTGCTAGGTATATGATATCTATTTTATCACCCCCCCCCCCAATGCAGATGCAGGACTCGCTTCCCACCGGCATTTCGCATCCTGCTTCCACGCCTCTTAGTGCCACGTTGGTGCATCACTCCCATAGCAGCTCCACGGCCTGTCACAGCCCCCGCAGGCCAGGGTCCTCGCTCCTCAGGCTGCACTCCTTTACTCTCCCTTTGCTGCTGCAGGAGGAGGAAGGGCAGGCGAAGGGCTGGGAACTGTGATCCCTGGTGGGAAGCCACTCTGTCTAAAATATTGGACTGAACGCATTGTTGAGATCTGAGTATGGATAGCAATGAGTATTCACTTTATTTAATTGAGAATAAGGTTTTCCTATACATTTCCAGGAAGGAAGCAAAATTAGATTTACCTGCTTTGTCTTGGTTTTTGTTGTACCAGATACAAATCCCACTAAACTCATTTTAAATTATCTCACTGAAGTAAGTAGGATTTGAATCTGGCCTCTGGAAAGAAACATGCTTGTAAATTTCACTACTGTATTCTGGTCTGTTCCCAGGAGTAGAACAGGCTTGCTGTGTGCATAGTATGTGTCACAGAGCCATAGAACTTCACTCCAATGCCTTGTATTTAACTGTGGACCAACTCTTTATTAGTACAGTTGATGGCTTTTCAGGATCAGATAGGGATAAAATTATACATGTACACTGTGGATCTTATTCATCATGAAGTCCAGTATATTGAATCTCTATTTTATAGTGAAATAAAATGAGTTGTATCTATGCATTGTCTAGTGTACAAATTGCAAGTCTGATAGCGATCTGCATACAGTGAATTTATTTGTCAGAGGGGAATGATTATGCTCTGAGGGCTCCATTTACGTTTGTGTCTATTTGCTCAGGGTCCTTCCTGACCACAAGGATAAGTATCCCACTTTTTTAAAACTAATAGAATTACTCCTTTAGCTTAAGTGGTACGCACCAGATGGTAGTGGTAAAGACTGGGGGCATCTGTTTGAAGATGATGTCAATGGTGTCTGTATTGATGTCATCACAGTCTATTACGTGTGGATATAAATTACAAAGTACTTTGAATGTTCTATCACTATTTACAGTCTACCACTTTATCTCCTTGATATCAACGGCAACTACATTTGTATTCGTGTAGTTTCCTGTTCAGTAGACAGAGTAAAATAAAGAATAAATATATAGTGTTCTGTTTTTTCATAATTTTCAGATTTTTTTTCTCCTTAGCAAAGCAATTAAACCTTAAAGAAATCAGAAGGATTAAATGGACTGGGAATATATATTGTAATTAACTGCGGAACCACCTAAAATGTACATTTCTTATACATTTGATATTCCAAATACCTGAGCACATATGCATGGGAAAGAGTTTTTGTTTCTGTTAACAATTTTGCTTTGGTAGTTCAAGTGTTTGATGTGAATTTTCCTGTGGTAATAGGACACTTACAGCTTTTTATGAAACAAAGAAGGAAACATTCTCCCTATACTTTAGAGACTTGCATTTTGTCATAGCTGGTGGCTCTTATGCAGGGGCGGCTCTAGGTTTTTTGCCGCCCCAAGCACAGCAGTCAGGCAGTCTTCGGAGTCTTGCCTGCGGGAGGTCTGCCGGTCCCGTGGTTTAGGTGTACCCGCCGCCGAATTGCCGCTGAATCCGCTTGAAAAGCTGGTGCCTGGAGCCACTGCTCCTCTTATATTAAATCCAACATTATTCAATTATCTTTCCAAATTGTGTGTTACCTATTTGAGAACTGCATTCCTCTTAATGGCCTTCAGTACAAGGCAACCCAGTGTGGATTACTGTATCATAAATCTTTAAAGAATATGTGGGATTTAGGGTGATTTGTTGGTTTTTCCTCCATCCTGCACAGTAACATGCATTGATACAGGTTAACTAAATCCGAGCTAGTGAAGTTTATCTATTGACTGTCCTAGCAGAACTATTTCTCCATTTCAGTCCCATTTGCTGCTGAAACTAATTGTTAAGTCATGTGTAAATACTAATCCTCATCAAGAAGTGGCATTGAACATTATTGAATAGGCTGTGCAATGTGCTGTAAACTAATGCTGTGTAATAAGTTCAAAGATGAGCTGTGGCTTAAAAGGAAGAAGTATATTAAAGCCTTCTCCTAGAGAGAGGCACAAAGGTCAGCTTTGTGTGGTAGCAGTGGTTTTATAACATTTGCATTCATGCCCTTTTCTCCCCCATGACTTAATTCAGTTGCCATTTGACAACACTGCAGCTATGAAACAACTGTAATTACTCTGATGCAATAACCGAGCAACATTTTTCCTAGAGAAATGGCAGAAGAACACTAGGGAGGATGGGGACAGGAATTGACACGCCGTCTCACTTTAGCTCTGAACTCTGTCTGCTCTGAGTTTGTGGAACTGTGCACAGGGAGGGAGAGCTTGAGAGCAGGTTGATGGAAGGAGAAGGGGGGCATGGAATGGGGTTTGCAATCCTGGGCTGTCACTGCTAAAACAACTATAAAGCAAATGCAGCCTGAAGCTGCATTAGCTTTATGAAGTGAAAGCTAGTTTCAAGGGCCACCCGCAAGCAGGGGAATCCTTGACACTGAGTTCTTCAGGTCGCAGCAGAATCTTGCAGCTTGAGGGCTAAATCTTTATTTGAAGGAGACCTTGTCTCACCCCAGAAACAAAAATTGGAACACTATTTGAAGGAAACAACTTAGAAGTTTTCTTTCCTGCTGCTCCTGGTTCTTCTATTGGTTCTAACCTGAGGTGGTTAAGATGAAGGGCCAGATCCTGCAGTGCTTATGTCAAAACCCTCCCAGTTGGCTTCAGAAGAGTGTTGTAAAGACTTTAGGACTGACCACAATATATCCCTTTTCATATGTACATTGTGTTCTGAGCACCCTCCCTCTCCTCCTTAAAATCTGCTTCTGATATGGCACGTTTCCCCACAGATTGTTGTCACGCATTCCTTCACTATTAACTCATTTCTCATAAAAATGGCAATAGTGGGTCAGACCCACGGTCCATCTAGCCTAGTATCCTGTCTTCCGACAGTGTCCAATGACAGATGCATCAAAGGGAACGAACAAAACAGGCAATCATTGAGTAATCCATCCCCTGTTGTCCGCTCCCAACTTCTGGCAAACAGAGGTTAGGGCCATTCAGTGCATGCTGTTGCACCCCTGACCATCTTGGCTAATATGATGGATCTATCCTCCATGAATGTATCTAGTTCTTTTTTGAACCCTGTTATAGTTTTGGCTTTCACAATATCCCCTGGCAATGAGTTCCTTGGGCTGACTGTGCGTTGTGTAAAGGAATACTTTTGTTTATTTTAAATCTGCTGCCTATTAATTTCATACTTGATAATGGGTGGACTTCTTGTTTCACTTGGGAGACCCGCGTTTCATTTATAGCCAGTGCAAGAGCCCATATTTTGCCTGCTAACAATGGCTAAGTAGGTTATAAGCTATGTCTATCGCTCAGTGTACAAATCTTTCTCGTTCCATTGTTACCTTATGCTTGTCCATTCCCCAGTCAGTTAACATCTGTTTACATCATCTAGTACAGCATCTAGCACCATGAGTTCACTGGGGCCTCTTGACCCCTCCTTGGGACTTTTAGTTGCTGCTACCATATAAATACTAACTGGAGCAAGCTGGATTGTGAGCTCATATTTCCTGACTGTGAAATATCCACCTTCTTTCCACTGCTCACAGAGCTGGACAAAATAGTGCAAAATATATGGAAATATTTAATCACATTTTACAATCAACTTGCTTTGCCCATTCCTTTTATGTCTATTTTCTATGTATGTTCTAGCAGATGAGTTCCCTGGCAGGAATATTCATGGAAACAGAGCAGCATAAGTGAATGTTAGAAAATATTAATGGAAATTTTTTTTGGAATTCATAAATGTGACCGTTTGCACCTGAAATTGGATTTTAAGAGTTAAACTAATTTAGTTAAGGCACAGAAACAATGTCCTGTGACCCATGTGTCCACTCAGAAGTAACTAACATACATTGATATCTAGTTGAATATCAAACTAAGTAGAGTGTTAGGGTCACCTCCTCCCCCAAACCCCATGTCCATACTCTACACACTATTATAATAATCTTCACACAAAATATACCTTGTGAGGTATCATTCGAAAACTAATAACCTGGTGGTCAATAATATTATGGTGAAATGTATGTAGGAACATTATATGTAAAGTTATAAATTCCCTTTGAAGGATGTCACTAACATATGGTCAAGGCCAGACATCCTTGCCTAGGAAAAGTTGTTAAACTGTTCTATCCCAGAAAAAGGAATGTAGTTTCCCCACCTGCAAATTATTTCTGAAGTACTTTGAAAGACAATGAAAATGTATTTATGTATCACACCTAAACAGACCTATCCAGCTAACAAGGAGTGGAGGCAAACCTCACACTATCATGGCAGAAGAGGAGATTGATGATCACATATCTAATGTTCCTTTCCTTGCACTCGAGCGTGCAGGAACTAAATAATTTTTCATTTTAGCTGACACAACTCCAGTAGGAGTAGCAACAGGTCCTTAAGGCAAACTCCATGTTGCTTACCTCACAACTGGAAATAGACATTTGTCTGGAGATATCCTTCAGAAGATTCAATTTCAAAGATCTATTGGACTATAAAAGAGTGGGGCAAAGTTACCATTGCAGTCTTCGGTGGAAGACAGATATCAGCACTTCAACTTTGGGAGCCTAGCTCTTGATGCAGGAGTTGGGTCACCTTTCTTGATGGAAACATATGATAAAGCTTTTACCTTGAACTTAATCTAGTTACTAGAAAACATTATTTCTCTTGTAACCATTTCTGACTTTAATCCTTATGCTTGTACCCACTTAAAATCTATCTTTTTTTATCTAATACACTTGATTTATTTTTTAATCTAAACCAATCCAGTGCTCTGTTTGAAATTAACTATTTGGTAACTCCAATTAAAGTAACAAACCGTTAGATATCAGAGGGGTAGCCGTGTTATTCTGGATCTGTAAAAGCAGCAAAGAATCCTGTGGCGCCTTATAGACTAACAGACGTTTTGGAGCATGAGCTTTCGTGGGTGAATACATCTGACGAAGTGGGTATTCACCCACGAAAGCTCATGCTCCAAAATGTCTGTTAGTCTATAAGGTGCCACAGGATTCTTTGCTGCTTTTACAAACTATTAGATATTGACCCTTCAAAGGAACAACAATATTTAGCATTCCTCTGTCTGTTCTAGGGAAGGGTGGACTTTTCAGAAAATGCCTTTGGGGGGTGGGGAGAATTATCTTACCAGTTGTTAACCAAAGCTGGTGGAAACCTTTGGGAATTTGTGGTATTGCAGGCTGGCTCCAGGATCCAAAGCATTGGACTAGGGCTGCCCAGTACACAGATGTAGGCCTGTACTGCGCTGAAAAGTTAGGTCAATCCAACTACATTGCCATGGAATGTGAAAAATCTACACCCCTTATTAGATGTAGCTCAGCCAACCTAATGCCTGGTGTAGACAGCATGAGGGAGAACACCTGCTATCGGAGTAGTGTCTACTCTGAAGCACTCCAGTGGTGCAGCTGCAGTGCGGAAGCTGTGCCACTCTAGCATTTCAAGTGTAGACAAGCCCATAAAGTGCATGCTTATCACTAACTGTGGGCATCCCACACAGAGAGCTAGAGTAGCAAGGCACTGTGAGGCACTCAGAGTTACAAGGTAAGAGGTGACACAGCTCTTCACTGCTCTGGATTGCACCCCAGAATGCAGCAGAGTATAAACGAGGAAACAGATATATTAGTTTAAGTGTTTACTAAGAGACGGTTAGTGGTGTTTTAAAAAGTGACACCTATCTTAAAAAAGCCACAAATTAATTTAATAGGCCCAATTCTCTCCTTGCATTCTGGTGTTTCCACATTGAAATAGTCAATAGTTTCTTGTGGTGGAAAGTCTTCCCAAGCAACTGTGGTCTGCTTTGGGCCCTGAATCACCTCTGGAAGTGAGGGAAGGAGAGTGGCTAAGGAATGAAGGGAAAGTGCTAGAACAACACATTTGCAAGAAAACTTCCATTGGCAGGTTACCTATGGAGATCTGGCTGAAGTTTAAATCTGCCTTAAGTTTCCTTTGGTGGATGTTGATGATGGAACTTAAGAGTGAACTGCCCCCGCCCTTCCATGATGCAATGAAGCGTCAGTTTATGCCTTGAGACCCTTGCTTTGTAATAGGACATGAGGACAAGTTGAGAGAAGAAGTGGGGATTTAAACTCTGGAAGTTATTATGTAGTGCTGAGATGTTACACACCGTTGTCATTTTAACATAGTGTTTGCACTTGAGCCAAACATATCAATCAAGATAGTATCTTTGCTTATGCACTGAGTACTATGTGCATGCATCTATAGAAATGAGCAGTCTTTATATCAAATTGTATATTCTGGCAGAATCTGGATGGTGGTAAAAAAAAATATTACCCACTCTTTCAAGAAGAATTGATATGTACATCAATAGATATTTGAGATGATAGATTAGGCAGAGTTTTGTTCTGATAATGTTGTGGGAAAATTCACCCACGCATCAACTTTGATCAGAGACTCAGCCTGAGGCCTGTTTATTGACAGCACAACAACTGCTCCCCCGAAGCAAAGCATACAGAAGCTTTTAAAGCTTAAAACCACAACAAATTACACACAGCTAGGTAACAATGTCCATTTTAGGAATTAAGTTACACATACTAGGGTCATAGTGACCTGATTAGGAATTAGAGAGTTAGGGTCTCTTGGTGCTTTCCAGCGTTCTTTCACAACCTTGCCCGGTATGGGTACAATTTGATTTATGGTCTTTTTTGGTACTTTCCACCATGCTTATACCCTTGCCTTTCATGGAGTGTTTTCTTACACAATTGTCCTTTACAGGGCACAGCTGCACAATGGGGCCAATTACATTGTTGGGAGGATATCTAAAAATTCATTTTAAATAATTGCTTCACACAAGCGATCATATTTCATAAGCAGTGCACACATATTGCAAATTGTTCTTGTTTCAAGGGCTTTCCCCACCCCTTCCTCCCAACCTTTGACCACCAATGTCAGGGAGCACAGCACTTAGCTTAGCTCAGGTTTTGGGCCTGTTAGCTGCAAGGCAGGCCTAGACCAAGCAAGTAAAGCTTAGATCATCAAGGCCAGCTTATTTTTTCCACTACAATAACAAATGCCCCTTATGAAATGTATTATCTTCATCCTATAGAATAGTGAAGAAACCAGATGACGATACATAAAGTTCTTAGATAAAGTATATAAAACTTTCCTATTCATCCCCTACTATCCAGACATTTTGTGTGCCTCCACATTTAGCACTTGTTATGCTCCCAAATGCTTTACAACTGCTCACAAAAGATATGTCTGCCTAGATATGTTTATGAATAGTTATATGATGTGTTTGCCTGCAGTAGCAGGGGACTGAACTGTATAAACCAAGAGGTCTTTTCCACTGCTATGTTCTCATGTAGATATTCAGAGACCTTAACTGCTCCATTATTTTCTAGTTACTTTGACCTAAGTTATTTAGCAGGTTTATCAAGAACCATTTAAAAAACACCACTACCACAACTCAAATCAGTAGATATACAGGATGAAATTCTGGATTCACTGGAGTCAACAGCAAAATTCCTATTGATTTGGATGGGTTCATACTTCCCTCTACCTCCCTACCCTTTACCCTTAGACTTAGGATTGCTCACAAGTAAAAATAATAGTGCCCTGAAAAGCTTAAAACCAGTAAATTAAAGGAATTGATCTCCTGTATATGTGGTAGAAGGAAACTGTACATTCACCTGTTTTCATGTATTTAATAATGAATTGCTTTTGGAGGAAGATTTGGGATTTCCAGTTAAGAGTTTTTTTGGAAAAAAAGAATCAAATTTTATGTCCAATCATAAAACAGCTTATCTCTTCTAAAAGACTCCACTGATTAGAATGGTTAATGAGCAGAAATAGCCATTTCTCTTCATATCTGGCAAGCTCCAGAGTTAAAATATTTAAGCAGCAGGTTTAAAACACAATTCTAATCGTTGGTAGTGCAAGAGTGATAACAGTAGCCTTGGGATCTTGTCCCTCAGCAATAATACAGTTTCCTTTTTTAACTAACCTGCTTTGTCTTTGGTCAGGGAAGGCACACTTTTGGGAATTATAGTATGTCCTTGTGTAGTAACACAATGCTACCTTAAAAACTGAGTTATCCTGTAGATCAGCGGTTCTCAACCAGGGGTCCGTGGCGCCCTGGGGGGGGCATGAGCAGGTTTCAGGGGGTCCACCAAAATAAACCAGAGACTGGTGCCTGTGTTAGACTCACTTTTTTTTCGTTAATAAATGGCTCTACAGGGGTGAATTAAAGTCTGTAAGAGCACCCAAGATTCTCACTGAAATTATCGGAGCATTGTAGATCCACTCTTTTGTAACCAGACAAAGGATTAAAAGATTATTTCACACTCTGTTTAAGAGATCTAATTAACAATACAAGGCTTCAAAGTTTGACCTCATTTATACTTGGTCAGCCTCCTTGACTTCAGTGCCATCAGCCAAGGTATAAGTAGCACCAAATTTGTCCTTGATCTTTGTTTTGTACATTTAATTGCTTTGTATACTGTATTTTTGCATTTGTAATATAGTCATCCCATGTACATTGATTAACTTAAGGTAGATCATCCTTTTTCTTTGTATTATTAAACAATAACCTTAGAAAGCTGACTTCTTAGGGGAAAACGAGTCTTGTGAGTTCAGTCTTGTTAGCAAATACTGTGACAGAGTCAGGCCAGATGGCTACAGGAGAGTGATAGAAGGCAGATACATTAGCCCCAGGTTAAGTAGGTCCCCTTTCCCTGGGTAAGGTAAAGGGAAGGTTCCAGAACAATCAGGAGCTTTCTGGAAACAATTAAGGCAGACAGGCTGATTAGAACACCTGCAGCCAATCAAAAAGCTGTTAGAATCAATTAAGGCAGGCTAATCATGGCACCTGGGTTTAAAAAGGAGCACACTTCAGTTTGTGGTGCGTGTGTGAGGAGCTGGGAGCAAGAGGTAGAAGGAGCAGAGAGGGTATGCTGCTGGAGGACTGAGGAGTACAAGCATTGTCAGACACCAAGAGGAAGGTCCTGTGGTGAGGATAAAGAAGGTGTTTGGAGGAAGCCATGGGGAAGTAGCCCAGGGAGTTGTAGCTGTCATGCAGCTGTTACAGGGGGCACTATAGACAGCTGCAGTCCACAGGGCCCTGGGCTGGAACCTGGAGTAGAGGGCGGGCCTGGGTTCCCCTGCAAACCTCCCAACTCCTGATCAGACACAGGAGGAGTTGACCTGGATTGTGGGTTCCCCCAGAGGGGAAGATCTCTGAGGCAAACAATCTGCTAATAAGTGCAAGACCCACCAAGGTAGAGGAGGACCTTTGTCACAATACATGTAAAGCTTGCACATCTACAGGGAAGTTAAAGTTATATGCTTTTCTTTTAAAAATGACTGCTGCCACTTGGATACTTGAGAGGCTTTCTCTCTGGCATCATGTCACAAATGACAAGTATAAAAATTATTATTCTCTTTAGGTGCGCCTCTACCAGCTGCAGATTCTTGTGTCTGTTCCCCAGTTTAAGTCATGACTAAAACTATATGTTAAAATATTTAAAAACAACTTTTCTCAAAGATGTACTGTTCTGAATTTGGAAAATGCTGTGTTCTCTGCCTCCTAAACAATGACATACTTGCCTCCCTCTGGCATGTATATTTATTTACCTAGTATATCCTTCAGCTGCTCTAAATAGATTGGGAAAATTACCCTGCCAAATTGGCATTTGAGGAACTAATACAGGAAGGATTCTCTATGAAACCATTATTCATGTTGTGGTGGCACCTATGAGCTTTAGTCATGGACAAGGGCCCAGTATGCTGAAACTGGTGGGTTAGGTGTGAGATCTGTTGTGCACAGAAGTGAGTCTGATACAGGAAAAATAGAAGAAAAATATAGATAAAGACGAGTTTTAAAAAGGAAAAAAAATGCTTTTATAAACAGTGATTGAAAATCTAATTCTGCCCTAAGATACATTGAACCTCCCATTGAAATCAGTGGGATTTGTATGTGCATGTCTCAGGGCAGTATCAGTACCTGTATCACGGTATTAATAAGCCTTTTCCTCTTTAAAGCCTCTTTTTTTTACTGTATTTTCCCTCTGTCCCTGCCATGGTGCTAGTACTGCTGAATGCTGATGAGAACAAAAGAAAAAGGAACATTAGAGTTGTTTAAAAATCTTCACACCCAAATCAAACTGTGTATGCTTGAAACCAGGGTACCTTTTTAGGTACCTCCATTATAGATTTGGGTGCTTATCTCTAGGCTCCCATTCTTGAAAATTCTTTTCAGCTGAGTGTTTCATTAAGGGAACAGACACACTCTTCCATTGTGGAGGACACTGGTTGCAAGCCATGGGAAAACTCCAGCTCTCTGGACTTCTATCACAGCATCCTAGAGATGAGGTGGGAGAATCTTTGTATGAAACAAAATATCCTTTCTTTTCTAAGGCCTGGTCCACACTACAGCTTTAAATCGATTTAAACAGCATTAAATCGATTTAACGCTGTATCCGTCCACACTACAAGGCACTTAAAATTGATTTTAAGGGGTCTTAAAATTGATTTCTGTACTCCTGCTCAACGAGAGGAGTAACCCTAAAATCGATATTACTATATCGATTTAGGGTTAGTGTGGACGGAAATTGAAGTTATTGGTCCCATTCTTTTACTGAGCTACCCAGAGTGCCCCGCTCCGGAAATCGATGGTAGCCTGGGACTATGGACGCACACCACCGAAGTAATGTGCCCTAGTGTGGACGCGTAAAATCGATTTTATAAAACCTGTTTTATAAAATCGATTTTATTAATTTCAATTTTACTCTGTAGTGTGGACGTGGAAGAGGTCTATGCTCAGGAACCATTGCAAACTTCCAAACTGTTGTGAGAGGAAAAAAAGTAAACTCCTTAGTTGGGCTTGCAAATAAATCTCTGAGAATACTGTCACCTTTCCTCCTCTTCCAGACAATGGACACCTAAAGAAAGAGTGGCATCTATGAATTCACATCTGTTTAGAATACAAGTGCATCTCAGTGGGAAATAAAGAAAAAGGGAGGAAACAGAGGTCAAAACAAGTTAAGTGGCCACCAAATAAAGCTGACAACACATTTTTTTAAGCTGGTAAACCTCCATTTAAATGTAGGGAAGGAGGAAAGGTGAACTACTGCGTTAACAGTCTACATCCAAAAATGGGTCTGTGGGTGCCAGGACCTGGGTCAAGGGAAGGAGCTTAACTTATCCCATCGCATTCTGTGGTCTGCCCACAATGGCACTGTCTAGTGCAATAGACTATAACTCACACTGCTATTGATGGAGCAGATTCAAACTTTGCTTAAATATTGCATTAGGTAAGCATCATATTGCAAGTCCACTCTGAGCAACCATTTGTAGAAATATATCTCAATGAATGTCTCACTTAGTTTTCCAACTCTTTGTTGAATAAGAGCCAAATTCTGATGCCCTTTCTCCAGTTCAATAGTATTTTAGTACAGAAATAGTCTCATTGATTTTGATGGGTCTGTTTGTAGACCAAGGAACTACTCCCATTAATAATGTATACATGTTTATACATAGCAGAATCTGGCCCCGCTTCAGGAATTGAAGTCTGTGGAAAGGCAGCTGAAGAGAGGTTCTACAGGGTTTTGGGAAGGTTGGTTCTAAATTTTGATGAAAACTACTAGTCTCAAATCTCATAATTTTTCAGCTCATAGACTCATAGACTCATAGGTCAGAAGGGACCAATCTGATCATCTAGTCTGACCTCCTGCACAAGGCAGGCCCCAGAACCCCACCCATCCATTTTTATAACAACCCCTATCCCAGGACCGAGTTATTGAAATCCTCAAAAATGGTTTGAAGACCTCAAGCTGCAGAGAAACCACCAGCAAGTGACCCGTGCCCCACGCTGCAGGGGAAGGCGAAAAACCTCCAGGGCACCTGCCAATCCGCCCTGGAGGAAAATTCCTTCCCGACCCCAAATATGGCGATCAGCTAAACCCTGAGCATGTGGGCAAGAGTCACCAGCCAGCACCCAAGAAGGAATTCTCTGCAGCAACTCAGTACCCATCGCATCCAACATCTCCCCGCAGACCATTGAGCAGACCTGTCTGGTGGTAATTCAAGATCAATTGCCCAAATTAATGATCCTATCATAACATCCCCTCCATATACTTATCAAGCTTTGTCTTAAAGCCAGGAAAGTCTTTTGCCCCTACTACTTCCCTCGGAAGGCTATTCCAGAACTTCACTCCCCTAATGGTCAGAAACCTTCGTCTAATTTCAAGTCTAAACTTCCTAATATCCAGTTTATACCCATTCGTCCTCGTGCCTACATTAGTACTAAACTTAAATAATTCCTCTCCCTCCCTAACGTTAACCCCCTTGATATATTTATATAGAGCGAGCATATCCCCCCTCAGCCTTCTTTTGGCCAGGCTAAACAAGCCAAGCTCTTTGAGTCTCCTTTCATAAGGCAGTTTTTCCATTCCTCGGATCATCCTTGTAGCCCGTCTCTGAACCTGTTCCAGTTTGAATTCATCCTTCTTGAACATGGGACACCAGAACTGCACACAGTATTCCAGATGGGGTCTCACCAACGCCTTATATAACGGTACTAACACCTCCTTATCCTTGCAGGAAATACCCCGCCTGATGCATCCCAAAATCGCATTTGCTTTTTTAACAGCCATATCACATTGGCGACTCATAGTCATCCTGCTATCAACCAGTACCCCAAGGTCCTTCTCCTCCTCCGTCGCTTCCAACTGATGCGCCCCCAACGTATATCCAAAATTCTTATTATTAATTCCTAAATGCATGACCTTGCACTTTTCACTGTTGTATTTCATCCTATTTCTAGTACTCCAGTTTACAAGGTGGTTCAGATCTTCCTGAATAGTATCCCTGTCCTTCTCCGTGTTAGCAATACCCCCCAGCTTCGTGTCATCCGCAAACTTTATTAGCACATTCCCGCTCATTGTGCCAAGGTCAGTAATAAAAAGGTTAAATAAGATCGGTCCCAAAACCGATCCTTGAGGGACTCCACTGGTGACCTCCTTCCAGCCCGACAGTTCACCTTTCAATACGACCCTCTGGAGTCTCCCCTTTAACCAGTTCCTTATCCACCTTACAAGTTTCATATTCACTCCCATCTTTTCCAATTTAACTAACAGCTCCCTGTGCGGAACCGTGTCGAACGCCTTACTGAAATCTAGGTAAATTATATCTACCGCATTTCCTTTATCTAAGTAATCCGTCACCTTCTCAAAGAAGGAGATCAGATTGGTTTGGCACGATCTACCTTTAGTAAAGCTGGATGTGGAATGCACTGTTTGGTCAACTTTGCAAGAAAGAACATAGTTTACTACTAGCCCATGAACTTAATAGTTGGGTAAAGGATTTAGAATACTTAATAACAGGCCAGCACTCTTTCATGTACCAGTTGGGGCATCCGTTATCTACCAGTAAGAAAATCTGATGAGTTCTCTGGTGGGTCTGATATCTGTCACCCTCATATTAATCTTTTCCCTTTGCCCTTGTGCTTCCTACTCTTTGTGGAGGTTTGTACTGTGAATCTTGTTTTGAAGTGCTGTTTATTTAAAATGAAAATCCAAACGAAAGAAAATGCAAACATAATTCTCTTTTCTGTCCCTATTTTCAACCATAACTCTCAAATATCGCATGGGGGGGGAAAATCTACCTGTTCTTCCTACATGCTTCTAGTTTTTTGGTTGTCTTGCAGTAATCATGCCAGCAGCAATCTTTCTATCACATTCAGCTGAAGCAATAAATATACATTTAGTGCCAAGGGGCAATCCTGAACTAGACATAAGCCTAAAAGTTGAAAAAAGGGGTAAAACTACAGTATTTGCGTGCAGCTCCAGGGATTTATTCACCAGAGTTTAGGAAGAGATTAGATCTGATTTCTCCATATTCATGACAAATCCCACAGCAAGTGAAAAGAAACTCACAGTTGAGCCTAACTTTCCTCAAATCTCTCAAGGGAAATATAAGCAAATGGTTATTCACGCACAACAAAGGCAAAGAGTTTTCTTCAACTTCTTTCATTCTTCAACATAGATGACCTTGGAAGCATGGACATATTCTGTTGCTAAAAGGAAGACAGCAGATGATTCTGTTTGGAGTTCAGGCTGAGAAGACATAAAATTCCTCTTTAAAACTGTATTGATTTGTGAGGCAGGGAAAATATTCCTGTGTCATTTTATGGATCTGAGAAAAGAGTTAACATTTATAAATATTCAGTGTTGTAGAGACACTGGATTTATGATTTATTACAATAATCTACCTCCCCAGCTGCCTTTTTTTGCCCTCCCCTCTCTTCCTTTCCCACCCTATGACTGGTAAGGTGTTAACTGGCCACTGTACCTTGAATAGTCCTTTGAAATATGTGTTAATTACTTACACTAAACAGACTGTTCCACCTTGTATCTAGCTATGACACTCTGAGGGTAAATCTGAAAAAAACACACCCTTGAGCGCAGCAAGTTTCAGTGCTGTGAAGTGACTGTAGACAGTACAGCTCCCAGCACTGCTAGTTATGCCGTCTTGTGGAGGTGGTGTTGGGTTTTTTGTTTGTTTTTTAGAGCACTGGGAGAGCTCTCTCTCAGTGCTCTGCCATGACCACACCAGCCATGTTAAAGCGCTTCTGTGGCAGCCCTTTAACATTGCCAGTGTAGACTAGCCCTACACTTAAAATGCTACAGTGGCACAGCAGCGCATCTGCAGCTGCTCCTCTGTAGAGTTTCAGTGTAGACATTACCCACAGCAACAGGAGGGATTCTTCCATCTGCATAATTAATCCACCTCCCTGAAGGCAGTAGCTAGATTAATCGAAGAATTCGTCTGTTGATCTAGCTCTGTCTGTACTGGATTAGGTTGGATTAATTACGTCATTCAGGGCTGTGGATTTTGCACATCTCTGAGTTGCGTAGTTAAGCCAACTTCATTTTCTAGCGTAGCTCAGGTATCAGTACTTTTCCCAGACCTGAAGAAGAGTTCTGTGTAAACTCAAAAGTTTCTCTCACCAACAAAAGTTGGTCCAATAAAAGATATTACCTCACAGACTTTCTCTCTAATATTCATAAAAGAGATTTTTAACAGCACCTCATATTCCTTAGGCTTGTCCACAATTAAAACACTGCAGCTGCACTGCTATAGCGAAGATACTGCCTACACCACTAGGAGGGCATAGGTAATTTGCCCTCCTGAGAGGCAGTAGCAAGATAAACTATCTACACTAGGAAATTAGGTCAGTTTGACTCTGTTGCTCAGGCGTATGAATTTTTAACACCTCTGACCAACATAGTTATACCAACTGAATTTCCTAGTGTAAACCATGGTTCAGTGTTGTGCCTCATAGCTGGTTATTGTAATAAAATTAAATTAAATAGATGGCTAAATTGCTGTCGTCTACCTTGTCATTGCACTGGGCCACAAGCAATGCTGCTCTTTCATGAGGTTTTGAATCTTTAAGCTATCAAGTAATGATGTATTATCCATTGTACACAGTTTATCACCATCAGCACAGTTGCATTTCCATATATAAAGATGAGACTAAATCTGTACATATAAACATATAGGTACCTTCTTTAAAATCAACAATTGCAAAATCAAAAGAGTCATAAGGCCAAAAAGTTGCTCTTCCTCAAAACTTAATCACGGGGATATTAACATTCTCCTGCACTGCCTCTTCTCTCTCTCCCCCACCCCACATGCAACTGCAGGGTAAGGATTGGCCAGTTCACAGGCCAAGAGAGAAGTTGAAGCAAAGGGATTTTCTATGTAGCATCTCCTTTCTTTTCTGAAACTTGAAATGCAATTTATTTTTTGCAAATCAGAATGAATTGTATGTAACCAATCTGATGTGGAAAAGGAAACTATTTCCAAAATAAAATACTTCTCTGGTCATTTGAAAAGGGACAGGAGCATCCAACTTGAAACTTATTGTATTGCCTAGCAATGAGATATTAATTTTCCTTTTCCTCTTATCAGTCTCTTGGCTTTTCAGCTTTCTTCCCTTTCTAGCAATTGATTTTTTCGCAGGAGCAAATTTTGTGTTTAATGTTATATCTGTCAACTCTGAGGTCTGTACTTTTTTGTTGTTGTTGTTTTTACCCAGCTTCTTCCAAAATGCATTCTCAAAACTCAAAGTTAATAGCAGCTATTTTTTATTGAAACAAGAATAAAAATGTGTATGTATATCCTGCAGTAACGTGCAAACGCAGACTGCTCTCATTGCTGCTGATTCAGCAAAAAATAATTGGATATTACATAGACTCAGACTCAGAGTCTATGTAATATCCAATTATTTTTGGATTTTTTTAATATGGATTTAATTTGGATTATTTTAATATGAAGTATTTTGATCTGCTCTTACACCACTTCTTCACTTATATAAATTAATTCAAATCAAATATACTTCTCATTTACTTTAGTAATAATTATTACAATATTCAGCGCTTATAGGACCTGATGTTTCTGCTGTTAACTTCACTATGAATAAGCTCAGGCCTGTAGTGTTTATCTGCTGATCTCTGGTCTCATTGAAGGATAGGAAGCATCATTATGCCCATTTTATACATATATGGACAGATTTTCAGGAGCTATTTTCAGCTGAGGGTCTGGCCAACAGAAATTGATGCATAGAATTGTAAAGTGACTTGGATAAGTGGTACAGCGGTCAGAGACAGAATAGAGCCCAAATCTCCTGTCTCCCAGTCCAGTGTTCTAGGCACTGGGCAAGAGCTTGTGTGCGTGTGTGTGTGATGTCAGAAACAGGCCCAAAGTCTATCCTCACACATGTTAATGTTCTATTTGGGGAAATTGCAACTCTGTTGAGCAGTAGTTACTAGCCATGGAAGTCCGGATCTATCTTATTTAATCCTTAAAATTGGAAACATCTGTGACAACTAAGAATAAAGATGTATTTTTGAAACCTACTGTCAAGCTGTCTGGAGGGGCTCACATCTGAGATGCCAGCCTCAGGGCAGACTATCAGAAGGACACCATGCTGGTAGTGTGTTCTATAGTTAGATTTCATCAACCTAGTAATAAATGTGAAAACTCCTAGATCACTGTAACAGTCTTACCATGGAGTCAGAGACAGTCCCCTGGGGCTCTACAATCTATCTTGCAGTCCAGGCAAGCTGGACTTAGTGATAAATGGTCACTTACACCAAAAATTACTAAATATTCAGGTTGTTTCCAGTCCCCAGAGACCAGTCACTTACCCCAGATCAATTTATAGTTTAGATCTCACACTATAGACAACACTTGTAGCCAAGCCTGTAGTAAACTAACCAAAGGCTGATTAATTAGGAAGAAGAAATAAGAGAATAATTTACATGTTAAAGTGAGCAAACATATACAATCTATATCCTAAAAGTGACAGAGCTATCCCATTCTGTCTATTCAAAGTGTCTTTCAGAGCAAACCCTGGGCTAACCCTTGGAATCTCTTCTTTTGTTCGCAAAGAGGTGAACAAAACTTCATGGAAGCTATTTTTATTTTCCCTCTTCCAGCATTCAACCAATAGGATGTGGCCTTCTGCATGTACTTCTCCATAGATGGATGGGGCAATTAACAAAGATTTTGTCGTACAATGACCCACTCAATTTTGATATTCCTCCTGGATGGGCAGGTGGATCCACTCTTCCTGTCTGAGTTCACAAGTTCAGAGCAGGCATTTTTACAATTATACAAAAAAATAAGAATATTTATTATTATTATTATTTCACCTTGTAGCATGGAATACAGACACTAAAAGTAAGATCAATGAGTGCAGCAACTTACAAGCATTTTATAGTCTGCACACTTCCTTACAAGTCTAACACCTATTTTGAACAATATTAACATATAGGTGAGCTGGTCTGGTTCCCAGCTATGTATTTGTCAGTGCTCAGCTGACACTTACAGACTTGGCAAGAGCTGCCACCTGATTTATCAGCATCACACTTACATTTTGTTAAAATACAGCTCTTTGTGTCCCAACAGAATGAGGGACGGATCTCATAAAAAATGGAAGACCTTCCTGTGCTTTGATTAGTTAATTGCAAATAATGGCAAACAAAATACAAAAAAATAGCCAAAGTGTCTTGTGAATCAGAGTACTCCTGATTACAAAGCTATTTGTATCTAGTTGGAGTATCAATATTTTTTAAAGCTTCCCTGTAAATCAAGTTATGAAAAAGTTAACAAGGCTAATAGAAAGACAGACAGTCATTAAAATAAAGTGCAGTTACTCTATATTTAATATACCTACTTACCAGATCTGGAAGCACTGAATAAATATTTTAACCATAGATACAAAGGTGAGTAATCAGTGAGTAAAACACTAAGATAGGTCCTGAAGCTCAGAGAGTATCCTACAGTAAGAATTAAATGACATGGTAGTGACAGAGCAGCAGAGCTGCTAAATGACCTGGAAACATCCCAAGGCAGCCAGTCAGTAGCGTACTAAAAAATCTGCATTGACAATCCTGTATGTGCTCTTACTGATCAGCTAGTGCATTCCCCCATTCCCTCCCTTCTTTCACCCAATCATGTAATATTGTCTTCAGCATTCACAAAGGCATTCAAATGTATGCAGGACACATTACTTATCCAGGGGGTTGAGTTTAACTTTGACCATTTTCATGCTTTTTATGGTGAGTTTGACATCTTTAAGGGTAGCTGGGAAAGAACATGATACATTTTAGAAATAAAACTGTCTAAAGTCCTTGCATTTCAGTGGATGAGAATCTGTAGCAATAGCACAGATACTGCCTAGAATGGTTGGGATCTCTTTGTTTCTTATACTGTATATTCTGTGATGGGGCAAGGCCAGATGGCTACAGTAAAGTAGTAAGGAACAGGTAAGTTAGCCCCAGGTTAACCAAATCCCTAGTACCATGGTAACCAAATGGCAGTTGCTCCAGGTTAATCAAGACAACTGGGGCCAATTAAGATCTTTCTAGAAGGTGGTGGAGATAGCTACATTGATTGGGCCACCTGAAGCCAATCAAAGGCTGGCTGGAATTAGTTAAAAGCCTCCCAGTTAGTCAGTGAGATTCATGTGTGAGGAGCTGGGAGCAAGAGGCCCAAGGAGCTGAGAGTGAAAGTGTACTGCTGGAGGACTAAGGAGTACAAGCATTATCAGACAGCATGAGGAAGGTCCTGTGGTGAGGATAAAGAAGGTGTTTGAGGAGGCCATGGGGCAGTAGCTCAGGGAGTTGTAGCTGTCATGCAGCTGTTACACGAGGCACTATAGACAGCTGAGATCCACAGGGCCCTGGGCTGGAACCCGGAGTAGAGGGCGGGCCCGGGTTCCCCCCAAACCTCCCAACTCCTGATCAAACACAGGAGGAGTTGTCCCAGACTGTGGGTTCCACCAGAGGGGAAGATCACTGAGATGAGCAAATCCACCAATAAGCGCAGGACCCACCAAGGTAGAGGAGGAACTTTGTCACAATTCCAATAGATGTCCATTACCAATACTGTGGCAAATAAAACAGTTAATGCAATGTGGAAAAAGATAAAAACAATCTCCATATCTAGCTAATATTGCTGCTGCTCATGTCTCTAGTTCTCACAAACTAATATTATTTGATATTTCTTTATTTTTGTAGTTGAATTGATATCCCCCGTCACTATATGGACAATCTGAGATTCTGTGGCTGACGTTTTATGGATGCCTACTGCATGTTCCAATCCAAAAGAGGGAAAAGCAAATATGAGACCCTTCCTCATGCACACAGAGTGGGGCTGAAGATTCACATAACACATATCTAAGTAAAAGGGAATGTATGAGTTGTTTGCCTAATTTCTGACAAGAATATCTCATGGCCATTTTTTATTAACTCATATCAAATTTAAGCTTCATTTCTTTTTCATTGACTTGGCTTCTCATAATATACTATAGAAAAATTCCATGAACACTTAACTGGATCTCGTGCAACCATTCATTTTGTTTTGTTCTGGTGAATATCCCAAAGATGGAAAAACAAAAGATCTACACCACTTGCTATGAACACCCAATCTTTGCCTGCTGAGCATTTGCCTTGAAAACAAGAGTCTGTTTGTCTGTGTGATGCATTCTCTGTTTCTACTGGGCAGCAAGATAATCATCAGTTCTTTGTCACAACCTGCTTCTGTAAAAATTCTTAGGCTTTTCCTACTGTATTTGCTCAGTTCATAAACAATATTTCATTGCACTGAAGAAGGCCCTAAATATTAAAAAAAAAAAAAAAAAAAGGATGTTGCACCATTGTGGGACATTTCCATTACAAATCTAAAATAAAATTAATTCTTTTCTTCGGTGTTGTTTGTTTGGTTTGTTTGTTTGTGTTTAAGCAGTGCACTGAATCTCAATGATATTTGAAAAGCACATCATAATTTTTTAAAAGAAGAACTATGCACATGGACATCTGGAGTTACTGATGATTTTGCAGGGCACCAGCAGTTTATTTCCTGTTATGTGCAATGCCTCTTACTGATCTTTTTTTTTTTTTTTTTTGGTTTGTTTTTTTTGTTAAGTCAGCCCTTTCTTCTAGTTCCAAGATCTGCTCTGTTTAAATTAATTGTTCCCCGGCAGAAAAAAACAGATCTCTCTTTCTCAATGTCTGCAATCTCTCTGTTGCAAACTCCATGTGTGTGTTACTGCTATAGCTTTTCTCAGCAGATACTGTTGAATTGTGTTAGCTTTGTGATGTGGACAAATCTTCTAAGTCATGTTTGGGGCTGCACCACAGTCATTTGACCAATGTGATTTGAACTGGATCTGATCCCAAATTACAAGATTGCAAATGGGAAATCACTATATTGTTTAACCCGATGTGCCTCCTAGCCATGAGGGGATGATATTCTACTTTAGATATAATAATGAACTGGGACTCAAAAAGACATTCACTTTTATAGAGACAAGCTGGATGAGATAATATATTTTAGAGTACCAACAGTTGTTGGTGAGAGAGACAAGCTTTTGATTGTATACTGAGCTCTTCTTCAGTTCTGCTGAAGCTCAAAAGCTTGTCACTGTCACCAACAGAAGTTGGTCCAATAAATATTACCTCAGCCACTTTATCTCTCTAATATTCTGGGATCAACATGGCTACAACTAATACTGCATATATTCAATTTGTCCATTTCTCTGTCCCTGTGTGTCAGTGCCCAAGTTGAGGGCAGTCTTGCCCAGTGGTTGGAGAAAGAGTTCAGCCTATCACAATTGAATCCAGACAGGACACATCCAAGCAAAGCCAAAGGTCATAGCTAGGTGTCAGAAACCAAAGTCTGAGGTGAAGGGTTAATCAGAATCAGTCAGAAGGCAGAGCCAAGGGTGTAAGTCAGGAGCCAGAAATCAGGAAGAAACTGGGGGCTGGAATAGAAGCAGGTACAAGCTGAGGCTAAAGCAAGACTACAGACTGCAGAGGAAGGGACAAAACCAAGCACAGCTGTGGGATAGATGTGCGTTGAGCAACCACTAGCTTAAGTGTCAGCCTGCTGACTCCTGTAACCAATCAGGTGGTATAGTTGAAGGACATAAATCCACACTGTGTAGAGGTCAAGCATGGGAATTGACTACACACAGCACTGGCAGAGTGTCACCTTGCTTATTAGGCACAGAGACACTGTCAATTAATTGATTATAATGGAAGATATCAATTTTCCATGGGCGGGGGGAGTGACATGGTAGGTAGTTCCACACACCGGGATAGGTTTTGCTGCAAGACAAGATAGCACAGTAGCCAATGGTTAACAGGTTACATAATGTCTCTACTCATGTTCTCAAGTTAGCAAATTAACATTTAATTAATACTTCGATAAAATGTTATTAGTATAATAGAGAGAGAGAATTCTGATTTAGGGTCCATAGGAATGGAGTAGCTCCTCTGATTGTCCAGAAGATACATTCCTAGGGGTTAAAGCGAAGAAACTATGGAAGTATATGGCAATAAAGATTGTCTCCATTGTGTTTTAAGGCAGGCATTGGTCCCTGGGAAGGGGAGGTGGGAGGATGCTATATCTTATACTGACATGTGCCAGTTTTTCATAAACTCAAGATTGGATCTGTGAGAAGAATGTCTCCCTACAGAAGAAACTAACACAATAGGAACAGGGATTCTTTGTTCAATCTGAAACATAATTATTCAGTTATTGCTTCAACATCTGGCATTTCTACGGACCAAGCATATCTTTAGAAAAGGCAATGTTATTTTGTTTGTTCTGCTTTTCTCATAGATAATCAGTATTTGCTAGGCCTCTGGTCTCTTGACCATACTCTGGACTTTGGGTCTTGAAAAGAGCTGGCACAATCCATATATCAGGTTGTTATATAAAATGCACATGGATTTTAACCCTTCAATAGTTATTCAAACAGCTTCTATCGGGGCCAGCTGTGCTCAGTTGTCCATTTATTGGACCAACTTCTGTTGGTCAGAGTGACAAGGTTTTGAGCTTTAGCAGACTTAATAAAGTGCTGAGCCAAGACCCTGAAGTAAAGGCATTTGAATTGTGATTTCAACTGCTCCTTGCCTTGGCTTTATTAAAGGAGATGTACATATTTTGATTAATTTGTATTGGCTTCTCATTGCCCTGATCCTGTGCAAGAGGCTGTATCGACAGTGAATTGTAAGGGAAAACAGATGGGCTCACCCTCAGTGCCACACCTGGCCAAAAGGGAGTGCCTAGGGTGGCTCACCCCTTTACAGTGAGATTTCTTCCTGAGGGAGTGAATATGTTTGCATTATATACTTGTAGATTTTCTGGTTGCTGTGGTAATTCCACACACAAAAATTATGCAGTTATGTTCTGCCAATATATGTGCTCATATATTAGAATATATTTTATTATTAAATTTGCAGTGCCCCTACAGGTCTCAACTAAAATCAAGACCTTCCTGTTCCCCCTTGCTGCTTGTGCTGGGTGCTTTTCACTATGCCCATGGTAAAAAGAAGTTCTAGCCTTGAAGAGTCATATACAGATGCTCCTCGACTTTATGCAATCGTTCCGTTCCGGAAACTTTGCGTAATCCGAATTTTACATAGTTCGGAAACGTATATTGTACAAGCATAAAAACCAAACAATTACAACAAAGATATTGCATTTACCTTAATCCTATTGTTATCCTGGCACACTGAAGGCTGCATTTTGGTGGTGGGTGACAATGGGCTTAATTTGTAGATGAGGAAGGAGAGGAGACAGACATGATTTCAATTAAATAATAGGGTGAAACAACAGAAATATAGTATCACTGAAATAACATGAGACTGAGAGGGCTGTGAGAGCGCAAAGCCTTCCCTTGTGGGAGATGCTATTGCTGTATTCCTCCGCACACCGCACTACAGTACTTTGTGTTCTTATACGCTACTCAATTATTTTCTGCAACGCGAAAATTTTATTTATGCCTTATGGAAATTTTTGCGTAAGGTTGAATTTGTGAAAGTCGAGTTTTGCATAACCCGAGGAGCGTCTGTAATTTAAATAAAGATTGATAGGGGATGACTGACTTGTTGTTCTCATTTCACAGCTGAGGAATTGAGGCTCAGAAAGATTGAGTATACTGCTTAAGGTCACACAGGGAATCTGTGACAAAGCTAGGAATTGAACCCAGATCACCCAGATCCTACACAGTGCCTTAGCTACATGATCATCATTGCACTTAACATATTCATGTAAGGCATAGTTTTTATCCATGTCCTTTTTATGACTGCAGTGTGATACGCACCCAAATAGTGGTGGGGAAAACAGGATATTGTCAACAAAAAAGTTTGGTTTGGAAGGTAATGAGAGGAAAAATACTCTGTGAATTGAGTGCATAATAACTTTCTTTCACAGATTTTTTTTTATTATCAGAAGAGGAAGTCTCATACACTCATGAAATAAGATCACCACACAAGGCAAAGTCTCCAAGCCTTTTCTGTTTCCCTTTTTAATCTCCAGCACAGCTACAATGGCATTAAATTATGGTGGACAGATGGAAAAATCCTATGGAAGAGGTCATCTAGCACAACCTTTTTGCCAGGTTTGCTGCAAATCCATCAAAATATACAGTTGTTGAACTGCTAATGAGTTCCTAATTAGGAATTAGCCAATCATATTAATAATATATAATGTTCCCCAAGTCTGTCAACCAGGAGAATGAAACTGTTACCTGTCTGCCTGCCAGGCTGATACATGTCTATTTAAATATATGACCTTGACCATGCTAATTATGCTTCACTTTTCTCCCACAATAACCAATGGTGGTATAACAAGCTTTTTCAAAAAACGTACAGCTGCTTTTTAATGATCCAATTTACTTATTCAGAATCCTCAAGTGTTACCAGGTGCTATTGTTTGTTGTACAGTTGTGCTCCGTATACCTCATTAGCTCAGTGCAAAAAAGGTCAAATTCTGTTTGTTTATTTATTGGCATCAGTTAGATCAAGAAAATACTTTGTATTTCTCACCAGGAGTTTAATGGGTAAAATTGTCTATGGATGTTTAGAGAGACAAGGTGGGTGAGGTAATATCTTTTATTGAACCAACTTCTGTCCAGAGACACAAGTTTTTAGTTCAGGATATTCAGGTCAATTATTTGTGTGCTTGCATCATGCAACAGTATGAGTCAGGAGGAAAAGTCTGACCTTACCTAAATCTCTTAGAGATTTGTATGGGGCAAACCGAATAACTGTACATAGTCACTTCTCAATTAGTCAGACTGAGAAAATTGCAGTGGCTAGTGATAATCAGCAATGACTTATGATAGTGGCTACAAGGAGAATAAAATTAAGATAATATATAGGGTTGGATTTCAAAACTGCTCAGCATATGCCTAACTTTGCTACTCTAGGAATCGATGGGAGTTTTACTATTGACTTCAGTGAGAGAAGAGTTAACCTAAACATTAACAGTCAAACTAAATGTAGAAGCATACTGAAAAGCAAATTCTGCCTCAACATAACCAGCCTACATACAGATCTAGAGTCAGGGATACCCACGGAACATTTAAAGTCTTCAAACTGTGAACCTATAGAAGGTCTAGCCAGGTTTCACACATTTTTCCACTCTTGCTATTTGTGTCATCCTGGGGATAGAACACTGTCTTGCAGTATCGGGGGGGGTGGGCAGAGAAAGGAGGCTACCAAAATAGCTGGATGGATCTTACAGAGAAGGAGCAACAAATAACCCTTTTACATGTCCAATGCTGTAAGAAGCAACACAGATCCACTCATTGCTTCTGTTTCTGTTTACTGTCTTGTCAAGAGAGAATGCACACAATACAGTCCGACCTTCTGAGAAGCTGAGTCAAAATAGCTTCCGTTTACCTTCCAGAATACATAGGAAAGGTTGCCTCAGCCAATCAGGTAGCCATAACTGATACCATGTGATGTATCAACCAACCCAGTTCAACACAAAAGTTTTGCAAGTATAACCCACTGAGGACTATGTGTTTCAAGTCCCCTGGATAGCAATCCACAGAGGATATGAGATGTTACAATCACCAACTACTGAGCACACTATAGCAGCTTATGCTTCTAGCTCTGGAAGTCCTCAGTTCAATCCCTTTATGTGTTGACCAAGAGGACAGCCATCACACAAACTTACTAGTAAATGGCATTTATGGATTTATTTTGAAATTTCATTATATTTTCTTCTTGTGTATGTGGGTGACTTACACTTTAAAGTATTCCTATTTAAGTTAATTGCAGTATTGGTGCCCTAGTTGTGAACTATATACAAAAAATTAGTTAGTGTATAATTTTCCTAGCTGTATGTTGTTAAACCCATATGGATTTAAAATAGATTTAGTTAGAAAGGAACTTGGAGATATGGTTTTTCTATTATTTAAAAATCAAGAAAAGCCCTTTATGAATCAGAAGAGGGGACAAAATGGGAAATACTAACTTCATTTGATGAATGTTGCTTATAGTTCCTTTTTGTCCTGCTATTTCCAGGAAGGAGGCACTTTGGAAATACTATGCAATTGGAGAATTGATTTAGACATTTAGGTGAGCCCAGAGGAACAAATGAGAGTGCTGTGGTCAATATTTTAGCTTTAATAGGAAATTGGGTATTCCAAAGCTCACTCAGTTCTTTTAATGAGGATTGTAGACTTCACTAAAGCCGAAAGTAATGTTCACTAATTCTTTCAAATAAATATTTCACTTTTTCTCTTTCCTAATGTGAGTGCTTGGATAATTGAAGCAAAGTGTTGGTGTTGAATCATGGCAATTAATTTTAATTGTAAATGTACATTTCCAGAGGGGAAAAATATTGAAAGCCTCTAACACCTTTTTGAGTTTTTTAAAAATGTGAGCTGTAAATCCTGATATTGCTTAAAATCCTAAGAACAAACAACAACAAAAACCCCATAATTGCTTATTTAGGATACACTAAAGTTGAATAAACTGTTAATGACTAAAAAATAAACTAAACTGACTAGCTCATTAGTCTTATTTTATATAACAAAAAACTCTAAGAATGTGTTGTGTTTATACAGACATGAGGAAAGTGGTTCTGTAGTCTTTTGTCTTGGTTAGAGCATTGTAAGTTATATCATGCCTAATCTAACTGAATATTACTAAGAAAAAAATAAATCTTTGGTACATTGATGCTGCTCCTGGTAATGCAGAAAGATTGTTACTAAGAGTAGTCCCACTCAATTTTTCATTTATTGTTTGCTTGGTTCTTGACACTCAGGGGTTTAAAGAGAGAGAGAGAAGAAAAAGCACAAATTTAATTGACAAGTAACAGTATTTGTGTATATACTTCCTGTGCCAATGGATTCTGTCATACAACTCTCTATACCCAGGTCACCGGGAACAGAGTTTTTCACTTGTTTAATACAAGTTCACTCAGCTTAACTATTGAAGTGACCACAAGAGGTTGACCAAAGACTTGTTCTTAATGTTTATAGTATTCACTTAAAGGGAAATGCTTCACTTAAAGTTGTGAAGCTACAACCGTTCTAAAAAAAAAATTACCTTTCTCATTGCAGATATCCACCCTTGGTCCAAAAGATGGTCTTTAGTGGGAAATCCTTTGAGCCATTTTTCACATATGAGCCAAAAAATAAACCAAAAGGGAAAAAAAATTCAGCAGGTACGTCATTGAATACAGAGATGAGTTTGGTCCCAAATCTACAATGCCTGAGATATCCCTGCTAGGGATAGAGGTGTCTCTATCTAAAAGCACATCAAAAGAACCAGAAAAAACAAACAAGCAAATACTTACTATTCTCACTGAAAGAGAAGTCTAAAAATATCTTTGGGTGTGATCCAGATCTCATTAAAGTCAATGGGAAGCTTTCCATTTACTTGAATAGGATTCAAAGCATGCCCACAATTAGCAGTCAGTGGACAGACTCCCACTAACTTCAATAGGCTTTGGATCAGGCCCTTTGTGTACTCTCTAATTCATCTGCTGATGGGTAGAATCTTCCTTGAGTAACAAAAAAATAATAATTACAAGTTGATAAAGTGCAGGCCAAATATTTTCAGTGGTATTGGAAAATATTATCTGAAATGATTGTGTTCCTTCATGTGGTTTTTATTCTATGAGAGATTTATGTTCTGTTCTCCTTTAATTCTTTGCCCAGTTTTCAATCTTATGACTCAGGAAATAATTTGGGTTAATACAAACCTGCCCAAATGATCTACAGAACTTATCTCAAACTATGTAGGAATGGTTCAGTGTCCATGCCAGCTCTGGGCAATAGTTGGTCACATAAGTGTCATCAAGGAATCTATCTTTGAAGTGTAAGTCTGAAAAGAGTGAGAGACTCAAATAGTCTAGGTGAAGAAGAGTGCTGTTCAGACTCAGTTCGTAGACAGAATGAGGAGGCCGAGTGTTGGTTTGGTTTCTGTCCTTCCTCAGTGCCCCAATTCTGTGATGAACAGCAACATGGCTGTTCATCAATTCCCAAACTCTTCCAATTCTCTCCCTCCACCTCTTGAAATGAATCTCTGAGATTGTTCTCAAAGATACACCACAGGTTTCTGAAATATCCTTGCAAGATTTGTCTGCCTTTTTTCCTTTCTCTCTCAGAAGAATAGTTTTTTTCCCCATTTAATCACCTTCCAGTGGCTCTTCTTTTTTCTCCCCAGTGTATTAGCAGAAATGGTATTAGAAGCATGGCATGCATTTTGATTTTTTTTTTGAGTCTTTTGATTCTTTCACTCTTCTGTTGACCTAATACCTTGTCTGTTGTATCTTACCTTTCTTCTTTTACAAAATCTTTAGTATCATCCACTTTGAAATAACAAACATGTTTGCTGGGCTCTAGACCTGTTTGAACTGTGAGATATCTCATATAATGACCAGTTAGGACATCAGTGGGAAAGTACATTCAACTTGGTTGCCCACTAAATGTCTTCAAAGAAGATGAAAAGATGGGCAGGAAAAATAAAAAGTAACTTTTTATACACAGGTAGGAAATCAGAAGCCCTCCCAAGTAACTTCTAAAATCTCTGAGAAGGGGAGTCATTATTGCCTGGGTTTGTTTTATCCTCATTTGAATACGTTTTGTGTGCTTTTTTGACAATCCCACTAGAAGCCTATCTGCCTTTTTAGGTTCCTAAATACCTTTAAAAATCTGGCCTCAGGTGCACATTTTTCTGATAGAATAGAACGATGCTTTGTGGAAATGGAACAGCCCCTTACCTTATCATTCTCTTCTGTCCAATAATAGTCTCAGGACACCAATGCTGGTATTTAGGGCTGAGTTGGGAAGCTACCCTCTTCCTCCTCTTCTTTGCTTAGGGCTGCCCTGCTCACCCTGTATTACTTCCTACACAGACTGGTGGGGTGAAGACTCTGGACTCTGAAATGGGAGCAGCAGGTGGAACTAGTGGTTGGCTGGGAAGATGCTGAAACTCCCAGCATTTCCAGATGATAGATGAAGCAGCAGCACTTGATGAGCTAGGTCTTTGGTCCATCAAGTGCTGCTGCTTCATCTATCATCTGGAAATGCTGGGAGTTTCAGCATCTTCCCAGCCAATCATCCTTCTCTCTTCTAACAGATAGAAAGAAGGGGATCCCACCCCCCCTTGATGTGCCATCTTTCCCCCCTCCTTGAGTGTGCACAACATTTCTCTTTTGCAATGACCATACGTCTTCTAAAATGCAGGAAATTTCATTCAGGTTTCCAAAATTATTCATGGACAGCCCTCTTCTCCCACCCTTACTTTCGTTTTTTGTATCACTACCAATTCTCCATAGTGCTGAAATCTAAATACTAACCTTTAAAGAAATAGGAATGGGAAAGAGAGATACCAGGATGATACTCAGGATGGCTATAAATGTGTACACACACAAACACATGCTCTGAGTAGTTGGCTATGGGCCTGCTTGGGGACATTAACTCCTTTGAGATAACTTCCATTCTTCTCCTAATTCTTTCCCCTTTCTACAGCCCATCACCTTAAAATGATAGAATGCTCTTCCACTGCATGTGGTTGAGACTTTTGAGCCACAAAAAAACTGGGCATTCCCCCCTATTAAAAGTTAGATTTAAAAAAAAAAGTAAGCAAAAGACATTTTAACTATGTTTAAGAAGCTTCATGGGTATTGAATATCCCAGACTGTATCAAAGGTAATTTCCTGTCATCTTACAAGAATCTAGCTGATACAAGTCAGCTGCACCATGGCTACTCTTTACTACAAGCTCCATTATATAGTAAAATATTTTGTTTTTGCAAACATGTCAAATTTCCAGGTAGAATGATCACTGAAGGTAATTCTCATAGCATGCAAGTATATGTATGAAAAGCTCCCAGCTAGCACCATCCTAATCTTTTCTTTCAGTAAAGACTCAAATGCTCTCTCAAATCATGAGGTCTAGCTATGTTTTCAGAATTGTTACCCTTCCCTGACTTTCCCTGCATGCCACTTACCTCTGGTACAGCTGTGAGCAGCACGACTCCTTTGAAAAATGTCTGCACTGAATATAAATTTGCTGCATTTTGGCAGATCTCATGTTTTCACTTTCAGATCTTTGGAGAGACTATCACAGCAGTTTAAAACATTATTGTTTTGATTATAATTATATGGAGAGAATGCACGGCAGTGAGGTACAGTGTAAAGCTTTTATCAGATGAGTTTGCGGTGGCGGCATTACTCACAAGTGATGAAGCCACAAATTAGTTATGCTGCTCATCACAAATGAATACCAATCAAGCCTGTATGATACCCCTTCATACAATTTGTATGTGCCATGTCTTTTATGGTAAATACAACTGAAAAATGTTAGTTTTAACCTTTTTTTTTTCTTTCCCCACTATCTGGAATCAAATGGCTCCAACGAGGATAAATTTCAGAAACCTCAAAGAATGAGCTAAAAGAGTTGCATATGCCTCAATTCTATAAACACATATGTATTAGATATAAAGTAAAGTGAAACAATTAGAATCCAAAACATGCTCCTCATCTGCTTTTACTAGTTTTCAATCCTATCACATTTGGGGCCTCAATTATTTATGTCCCTTTAAGCTGTCAGTAGATGCAGACTCAGTTAAATAAATGACTTGCTCAATTTAACTATGGTGCCATTAAATATAAATATATAATATTTAAAAGGGCTAGTTCCTCTACTGCTGTAAATCAGTGTTGCTCAATTAAAACTAATTCCTGTTCAGAATATTTGTTTCACATTCATCCCTTTTTTGTGACTTGTTTGTGAACGAGTCTTGATTTATCTTTAAATCAATTAATTCATACTAGTAGTAGTAATTATAACACCTAGCTCTTGTATAAATATTGGATGAATAATTTTTAACCTGAAGGTTATTCCAAACTGTTCATTTTATTTATCCACGATTTAATATCAGTGTTGGGTAGCTGATCACTGAAAATCTGATCCTGTTTGATTGGATGACTAAATTTTACAATGCTGAATAACAAATAGTGAATAATTGTGCTAATTGTTAATGATTAATTTTTTTTCTCCTAAAATCTGTGAAACTTTTAGGATTCAAAACATTTTCACAAATACAGAGCAGTGATCCAAAATCTTCAAGTGTGGCAAACTAAATCTAGCTCTTTCATTCATGAAAATATTAGTGAACAACTTAAAAAAATATTGGCCCAGTTCTAATGAGAATAAATATGAAACATTTGATGATGATACAAGAGGTAAGCAAGCCAAAGCCAAAAGGTATTCTTAACTGAAGAACCAAGACATGATGACATACAGCAGAACAGTTGTCACAATTTATTTTTGTATTCTCAACCCACAAAGAGAGTTACATTGTGTTAATAGAAGACATATGCTTAATGCAGATTAAATAATGCTGTGTTGTATCTATGAGACTGCTCATAGTTGAATGTGACAATGTTGACATATCATAAGTAAGAACTTTAATACCAGAGTGAAAACATGAAAATTGGAGAATATTTCATATGCAAAAAGTAATTTCCTCTGCCAGTGATTCTTTGCATTATACCTGATGCTAGAAAACAGCTTTTATTTTTGAATGTCAGCTTCTTCCATCACAGCCCAGTTCTTTCTCTTTTGAATCTGTAAGCAATTTGTAGTCCTATGTTTATGATATTAGTCATAAGTTGTCTGTTCCCTCTCTAATGCATTTTATGAGTACAGCATCAAATTTCCATTGAGGAAGTCATATACTCCCCTCTCAAATGTTGGCCATAGCTGCTTTCTACATTATAAGTTCAAGAAGGGACTGTTCCTTCCAAGGTGATATAGTCCATGTGTTTTAGAAATCTAGGTTGTTGATGGCACATGTTCAGCCTTATCACTTAACTGCAGAGTTAGGAAGGAGGAGTGGGTGTAGGAAACAGTGACGAAGAAAGTAATTGATTTAAAAGATCTAGTAAAATTAGTGGAAGTTTGAGAGTTCTCATTAGGCTGTGCTTTGAACTCTTTAAAGAATTGTTCTGTATCATCATTGGTAGCATAGTTAAATCTTCTGTCATGTCAGTGTGAATATATGTGAGTAAAATACTGCCAGACCTAACTTTCCCCTCCTGTGGTAAAATTTGTGGGATGGGACAATGCAAGAGGAATTCTCCAGTAAGATTCCCCCTCACCCTCCCACAGAAAGCCTTTCATGCAACCCCATTATGTGGGGGCGATTTTCACCCTCCCCATAAAAAAGGCCATCTGGCCCATCCCCAAATCTGAGAAGGATCACTGGAGTACACTGCAGGCCAGAGCTATCCATGTGAAGGCCATGTGCCTTCTGGCTGGCCCTTTGTCTCCCCTCCTCCCGATGTGCTTTGCCAAGCTCCCTGGCAGCATAACTCCAACAGAGGTGCCTCCAGGATCCTTGGGCAGCGATCAGAAGAAATTACTCAGCTAGGATTTTTTCCCCCCTTTCTGATTAAGCCCTGCAGGAGATAGGCCAATGTGCACCCCCTACCTCCTCTCTTACCTTGGTCCAATTCCTTTCCTCTTCCTGGCCCACCCAGTCTCCAAACGCTAGCCTAGCATGGCCTCTGGATTTATGGAGTACCCTCTGCATCAGCCAGAGGTGGAGAAGGCAGGGCTGTCGATGTAGCCGAGGCCACATCTATGTGGAAGTTTTCCCTCTGCATGCTGATCTAAGGGAAGCATCCACCAATCAGAAACACCTGGATCCAGAGATAGCAAATAACAGCTTTGGAAAAGGACAGTCTTGCGACAGAGTGTTATCAGCTGGATTACAAGGGAAATTATCTTTTGTCTTTTGCAAGATTTTGTTCAACACTGTCACTGCCAGTGTCCCATTCATCAAGATGATGTAGATATAGTCAGTTAGACTGCAGAAACACCATGAATATTTAATCTTACCCATTTTTACAAACTCAGTTATTTTAAATGCAGCACTTTACATTTTGCCCTTTTAATGCTATCAGATAGAATGATTCTGTTATCTGAAAGGAGAAATAAACACTCCAGACTACACAGTTTGGTATTTTAAATATTTTTTTTTTTGCTTTTTAAAAAAAAAGCCTGAACAACAGTGATTTTTTGCCTAATTTCAAACATCTTGGTTCAAATACTTGACTTGAACACAATAAGCTTCCTGTTCAATTTAAGCGAAAAATAAAATCTTTAAAATATCCAGATCAGAAGAAGTGAATTGATTAATTTAAAGTATTGTTTATATAGCTTGTGAGCCCAGGCCTATTGGAGTCAATGGAAGGACTCTGACTTCAGCGGAGCTTGGTCAAGCACTTCATATATAATGGCCCCTTTTTGTGCCAGATTAATTTTGTGAGCAGGAGGGGTATCTATTATGTACGATTTTTTTTATTAGAAAGGGGGGAAATGTCTTAAATTAAATATCCCTTGTGGATTCCCAGTCAGGTTTACATTTCAGAAAAAAAGATCTCAGAGATAAACAAGCTTTTCCAAAAACTATGCTACGAATACTCTGATTAATTTGTGTTAAATATATGTTAGGATAAAGTTTCAGGAAAAGCTATTGCGTGACAGGAGAAGACATGTTCATATGGAAGATGTCCATGTCCTTGGTATTGTGGTTATGGCAGGCCTCAGTATGTGGCACTGTTACCCATAGTCATGCAGGCTATCTTTGAGCATGTAAGCAAATGGTCAGTCTTGGGAAGGCCTGCTGGTTATACAAAACTCTGTTCTGAGTAGAAGGAGCTGACTCCATAGCGTAAGACTTTTCTTTCTACCTTGGTCTTTGATTAGAGCCAATTCTTGAAACAAAGCTGTTCTCTGGGAACTCTGTTGGGATGAGATTGCTGAAAGAAGATATTACCTTGCTTGCTATTGGACCAACTCTGTTTTTAACACTGGTATGCATGAGTATATAAAACAAGTTTCACTTACAGTATGTATACCAAGATTTCATGTCACTGATTTCTCCTCAACTGGGAAAGCATCTTGCTACTTATGTCATAAGAAGAGACAATGCTATACATCTGAAGTTCTTTAAGGGCCTGATCCAAAGCCCAGCAAAGTCATTGAAAAGCCTCCTACTGACTACAATGAACATTGGATTTGGCACTAATAGCAGATTACAGAGATTAAAAGAATAAAAAAAAGTTCTGATCACTGTCAGTGTTAATACAAACTGCTGTGCTTATGATAGCAGCAGCAGCTCCACCTTAAACACATGGAAATGAAACTGCCAAAAACATTATATGGTACTAAATGTATTGTATGTATTGTATATGGAAGGCAAGAAGGTGTACACTCCTGGATTAAATTGGCTGTAACAGCGCTAACTGTTTGGGATAGGACATGCTGTGAAATCTATGCCTCGGACCACATGGAGCTGCCTCAGAGCACCAGATTGGGGAACCATACCCCTCAGTGTAGAATCCACTTCCTTTCCAGTTGATACAGATGTACCCCGCTAGCAGCAATACTATGATGTTGCATTGAAGTTAATAGAAATGGTGGAAGCAGTAAACTTTAAGGACTGAGCCCAAATGGACCAGATTATTCATTCTTGGTGTCATCTGTTTTAAATGTGTTTAAACCAAAAAAGAACTTGTTCTTAAATATCTAATTTAAGAGCTATTGAGAGAACAAAGTGGGAATAATGATACTGGCTTTCTTTGTAAAGCACTTTGAGATCTACCAAAGAATGGTGCTATTTGAGAACTAGATATTTTATGATTAAAGTGTATATTCTGGACATTGATATCACTGAAATCTTCTGGTAAAAAACCAAGAAATCGAACAGAAAGCAAAGGGGGTTAAATTGCCTTTTCCCAGCCATTGTCTGGTATTTTAAAACACATTTTCCTGCTTTTTGTGCAACCTTAGGCCTTGGAAACATCATAACTTCAATTCTTTTATATTACTTGAGATGTGTAAGGCCAAATTCACTTTTACAAAGTAAAATCTGGCCCAAAATGCCCCTTTAAACAATGCCAGTAGGAAATTGCTCATCTTTATTGTACACATGGCTAATAGAGATACTAGTTTTTTGACCAAAGTGACCTAGTAATTAACTACAAAATGTCTCCCAAATTTCATCCATCCTGAAATATTTTTTGTGCAACTATATTTTAATAAAAGCTTTGCCTTTTCTGCTATATTTTTGACATAATCTAATGTGATGTTCTAAAATGCAGTATAACTACTGAAAAGGAAAATTGTTTCAAATGAAGTAGGTTAGAAAAAAGTGTTTTTTCAAGAATTTAATTTGCAATCTTTTACAAACAGGCTTAAGCTGAAATGTTTTGTGCTGTGATTGATAATGCATGTATTTAAATTATCAAAGTCCGTGTGCCTGGACATATTGAAAAACTTTCTCACTTATCTAGTATTAATTTTGTTCTGCTTTTTGAGTCTGTGGGTAAACCTGTATACTGACAGGAAACCAAAAGAAGGAATAAATTTGAGAGAGATATTTGTGTGTTTTCTCATTTTCAGATCCTACGTATTCCATAAGGCCCTAACCCAACAAATCATTTAAGTATACATTCACTCTCCAAGTATGTGAGAAGTCCACTGAAGACATTGAAACAGCTCATGCTTAAAATTAAGCTTGTGCTTAAATGTTTTGCTGGATTGGCGTCTAATTAGGCACAATCTTAGGAGTTGCTGAGTCAAGTTCCATTAACTGTGATACTGCAGATACCATGGTGTGGTAGCTTTTGATAAATTTTGTGTCTTTAATGGGAACCATTCTATCTCCCTTTTGTACGTAAACCATGTGTAGCTAATCTTTCCTCATAATTTGTATTCTTGAATAACCTTGGTTTCCCTGTGCCACTTCCTCTGCTAATTTCCATCTCTCTGTTAATATTTGTAATAAAAAGGACTCTGTTAAGATTTATTTCATTTGTCCTGTGGTTTCCAATGTAGGAGAAATTCAGGAACTCTGCCTTTCTCTTTAAATATTTCAATGGCTAAAATGAGATAAAATTAAAGTACTAACATAAATGTATTTAAAAGTGTGTTCATTTAACTTACCAGGTATTATTTTCTGTCTGATTAACCCAACTATGTTGACTAACTGACCATGCTATCGAGTATTTCTCTCCCTTCTTCCCGCTGTGTGTGTTGTAGTGGTGCCCTAGAACTTTAGTGAAGAAAATGTTAAATGACAGCAAGGAAAAAACAGTTGTTACTTGCAGGTAAACATATGATTAGGACTCTCTCTTATTGCTGGATCTTTTTTATGCATTTTATTTTCATTCTTTCACACATTCATTGAACAAGTTGGAAAAAAATGCATCAGTCTGAAACAAAGAAAACATATCTATTCATCACCATTCAAAATATTGTCACCACTATCTCCCCAAATCAGCAGTATACTGTTGATCCTTATGATTTCCATAGCTGTTGCTGTATGGAATCCTTCCAGAGATTACTAGAAAGGTTGTCTTTGACAGTCTAAGCTATTGACTGAGCAAGTACACTACTCTACTAAAATACTAATAAAAGCAGAAATTTTAGTTCATTTCTCTAGATAAATGAGAGAACCAAAGGATAGAGTCATAAACTTTAGGGTCAGAAGAGACCATTATGACCATCTAGACTGATCTCCTGCACATTTGCAGGCCACAGAACCTTACCCACACATTACTGCAATAGACCCATAACCTCTGGCTGAGTTACTGAAGTCCTCAAATCATGATTTAAAGACTTTAAATTACAGCTAATCCACCATTTACACTAGTTTAAACCATCAGGTGACCCATGCCCTATGCTGCAGAGGATGGCAAAACCCCCTGCCAATCTGACGACGGGCAAAATTCCTTCCTGACCCCAAATATGGTGATCAGTTAGATCCTGAGCACGTGGGCAAGACCATCCAGCCAGACACTTGGGAAAGAATTCTCTGTAGTAACTCAGCGTTGTCCCCAGCTAGAATCTCATCACCAGCCATTGGAGATATTTGCTGCTAGCAATCACAGATCGGCTACATGCCATTGTAGGCAGTTTAATCATAACATCCCCTCCAAAAACATATTAAAGTAAGTCTTGAAGCCAGTTAGGGTCTCTTGCCAACCACTATTCCTCTTGGAAGGATGTCCAGACCGTCACTCCTCTGATGATTAGAAACCTTCACCTAATTTCAAGCCTAAACTTGTTGATGGTCAGTTTATAGCCATTTGTCTTTGTATCCACATTGGCATTTAACTTAAACAACTCCTCTCCCTCCCTGGTATTTATCCATCTGATGTATTTATAGAGAGCAATCCCATCTCCCTGAGCCTTCTATTGATTAGGCTAAACAAGCCAAACTCGGAGTCTCCTCTCATAAGATAGGGGTTTTTTTCCCCTCTATTCCTCATATCATCCTAGTAGCCTTTCTCTGCACCTTTTCCAGCTCAAATTCATCTTGGGAGTACAGAATTGCACGCAGTAGTCGAGGTGAAATCTCGTATAATGGTTCTAATACTTCCCTGTCTCTACTAGAAATATCTCACCTGATGCATCCTAGGACTGCTTTTAGCCTTTTTTCATGGTTGCATCACATTTTATTAGCATGCTCCCACTTCTTGTGTCAAGGTCAGTAATAAAAATGTTAAATAAGATTGATCCCACTAGTAACTTTCCCTCCACTTTTCAGTATGACCGTTGTAGTCTCCCCTATAACCAGTTCCTTATATAGTCACTAGCAGGGATATTGAGCATGTGAGAGTCTGTGCTGGATTAATGGATATCAAAGATAATTTTGGATTAATGATGCAAAGTAGAAGAAAGTGAAGAGTCCCAAAGGGAGATTATAGTCATGGCCTCACACTGAAACAAGTTAGAGAGAGCACAGCCTAAGAATATCTTTAGATATGTGGCCAGAGAAGTAAAGATGAGAAATTAGCCAAGGAAGTTCATTGAAACAACTTGGTCTGGAGAAGAGGGCAATAGAACACAGCAACTAACATTAATAACTGAGTAAAAGTACCTTGCACTTACGGAATACCTTACACTTGGGGCGACGATTGTTATAAGTACCAACAAGACCAATGGTACAAATCAAAGGTTCTTAAGATTTTAGTTATCCCAAGAGTGGTCAAGTAATTAGCAAATCCTTGCATAATGAGTTGATTTCTGATTGTGGATTTCTGAATTCATTTGCAGTGGTTTCAAAAACTACCTATAGCATCCGTTTACTTATTACTTTTGTGTAGATTTTTCCATTGCCGGATTAGGAAACATTCCAAAAAAATCTCTAAGGATTTGAGTCAAAGCACATTGATTGCAGTGGGGTTTGGATCAGGCCCTAAATTTACAGATCATCCAGGCTCCATAAATTTACAGAGCTCCATCTATCTCCTTGAATTAAATAAGTTCTGTTTGTGAGGAGAGCCGGAAAAAGGGGAAATACCAGTATAAGAAGTTAGTTTGAAATTTGCATAACGTTCCTGTCCTGAGACCAAGAAAATTACAGAAAGATCCATACTTTATTTTTGATTTGGGGTGGAATTTGTTATGTGAGCCATAGTTCATGACCATTAATCACAATAAGACCGGATGCTCATGGAAAAAGAGTTATGATGTAATTTATGGGAAACATCCTGTTTTATACAGAAAAAGCATGAAGAAATGTAATTTTGAAGTCTTCCATGCTGGATTAGTAATGGCGAAAAACACTATAAACCGAGATGAAATATTAAAAAATCACAATAGACAATACTGTGCTAGAGGAAAAATATTTCTTCCTCTAAACTGAAATAGAATTTTCATTTCTTAAATTTGACCTAAAATGACAATTATAATTGGATATTTACAAAGAAAAATATGTAAAAAGCCTACAAGCAATAAGTCAGTGATTATGTACTTGCTAAAAAAATGCATTGCACTTTTAAAAAAAAATCCTAATTAAATCCTAATTAGAATGTGCAGTAGAGTGTTAATTCTTGCTAGTTATTCCCCTAGGGCCTTCCCTAAACCTTCAGGAACATAAGCTTACTCAGATATGTAAGAGATAATTATCAATAAATAGGGACCATCACATAACGTGTTCACTGCATTGCTTATTTGTGGCTTACTGTCTGTTTTATCAGACAGAAGAGAAAATGTAATATGGAGAATTTTTGTTACAGATGAGCATTTTCAGCTTCATCAAAATGCAACTACTGCACTACAAAAGGCTGGTCATCTTATCATTGTGTAATAATGTTGGCATAAGCCTAGATTCCACAAACCCAAGTTGAGATGCTTGCGTGTTGGAAAGGTCATTTTAGATCTTGAGATGTGATGAGCGCAAAGAAAAGTGAGGAAAAACATAAATTCTCTATTTAAAACATTTGACCCATTTTGTAATGGGGACTTTTCTCCTTGGAACCAAGAAAAGACAACTTCAGAAGGTCTCAGTGTATGTTCTTGGACTTTTTTATTTTGAGGTCCAACTTTTCCCATTTTAAAGCCTTTGAATTGTTCCACCTATTATTTTATTTTGTTTTCATACATACTTTCCCTCTGATGCCTCTGGTATTGGCCACTGTCGGAGATAGGAGAGGAGGCTCGATGGACAATTGGTTTGACCCAATATATATCATATTTACATAAGCACCAATCCATTGTGGAAAGCACTGAACAATAATTAAACATGCATTAAAAAATTCAACAGGTCAATTGGACCATAAAAGACTAATAAGGAGAATGAAGAGAGACAGGCAGCCACCGATAAATCAGCCAGCAGATTTGTGTTAGAAAAACAGATGGTTTTACTGTATGAGATACGCTTTGAACATCATCTGCATAGGACTGAAAAGCTTACCTCGAAGCCATGCATAATCTATATTATTAGTGTTTAGAGAAATATGGGGGTCAAATTAGTTCACTTGGCAGCTTAATAATTTATATGAACAAATCATTGGAAAAAATCTTTATCCTTTTCATAAACTGGGTGTAAATTATCAAATGTTCTAAACCTTGAAACATCCTTATCGTTAAGGTCTTCCCTTTGACTAAATTCAAATATTTAATTAGTGTCATTAACAAAGTGACTGAGAAAAGGTTGCTGTCCTCCAATCGCTTCTGTCCCTCTTCCTATAGCAGGGAGGCTGTCACCATATGTGATGGTTCATGGTTCATTACATTCTTGTCCTGATGTCAAAGAGGATCATCTTTCCCAGCTGAAAAAGCCAGTTTTAGATCTGTTTTGCCCAAATTACTAAACTTTTCACATTTTTTTCCAAAGTGCATTTAGCTATGTTAAAGATTCCATTATTTGGGTGGGGGGGGGGAAAGGTGCAGTTTTTCTAAATAAATAAATAAATAAAATTGATAGATATGAACACACTGTCAATATGAAACACTATCATGTTGAACATCTACTGGGCCTGAACATCACATTTAGATCTGGCTATCCAATTTTTGAAGTGTGTTTACTTTTACTGAAATTGGCAGGGTCCACCTGTTGCTTGAAGCCTTATTTGAATGAATTAATTGTCCTGTGTTTTCTTGGAGGCCAGTTTAGTCAAGTATTCACTTCTTTTCATGCATATATGATAAATCATTAATATATATTTCCCTACTTTATTTTCTTGCTTTTGTTAATCTTAATTCTGAAGACTTAATCCTAAAAATGAGCAAATGGTAAAATAAGATTTTTGAAGGGATATGATGCTTTTCCTCTAAATATCACAAAGACATGTATGAGTATTAATTCAGTTTCAGGTAGGTAAGTGGTATTACAGAAGCCATTTTACACAAACTTTGGACAATGAGTTTATGGCCCAGATCATCAATGCTATTTATGCTACAAACTTCCACTAAAATCAGTAGGAGTTTGGAGTCTAAATACCTTTGAGGATCTAAGCCTAAGTGACTTACCCAAGGTCATTTAAGGTAGTACTGAGCCCAATTCCACTGAAGTCAGAATTAACTGAAAGGGTGTAGGCTTGGGTCTTGAGTCAGAAGCAGAGCTGGAAATGAGAACCTTGAACTTTTTTTCAGTTACTTATTCTTCCTACTAGACTATGTTCCTAGATCCTCTTCCATTGCACACTTGCTAAAGCTAGTGGTGGTAACGTGTAGACGTTTCTGACATTATTGTGCTGAGCACCTGCTTCTTTACAATAACTGAACTTCAAATAACAAGTTTGCTGCAATACAGCATTCAAATTCACCATTCATTACAACACTTGCTTTTCTGAGATGACTCTTGCTTTCTTTCTCTTCACAAATTCATAATTCTATATATAGTCTGGTTTTTAGAGTTTATTTTAAAATAGGTTAGAATAAGTCACAATACTCCTATTATATGCCCCATTGTCCCATTCCCAGGATGAATGTTTTTTAGCCAAGAAATTTTCAGTAAGCTTGAAGTCTTCTACAATTACAGCGCATAGGATGCTTTGACCTCCAGCTGTTTTTCCCCTTCAGATGACATTTCACCTTGAATGTAAGCTAAAAATTAATCCTTTCTCTGTCTCTTTTTGAAAATTAGCAAGACTTGAAATGTATCTTTGGACTCCTATGACCACATTTCTTTAAGGATTTTCTCTTTATTCTCCTATAGCTTCAGAAGTTGGTCCAATAAAAGAAATCACCTCCCCATCTTGTCTCTCTAATATCCTGAGGCTGACACAGCTACAACTACATGGCATACAATCTCCAGCTAGGTCAACTAGTAGTATACCAATATGAATAATGACATTATGCACAGAAGTATTCCTGTCAGAAGATGTTGCTTACTATTAATATATCCTCTCTGAACTGCCCGGGTTGACATAGCATCAGTCCATAGACAACTTTCCAAGAATGATGCTTCTGGGAGTTGAATTGGGACACAGGAGGTCACTAAGTACAAAAGTATTCTAACCATAGCCAAGGGTAGACACTGGTAGCAGGTGATCTAATATATGTACATATCTATTACCTACATACAATGCATGGGCCAGATCTTTATTTGTGCACACTCTCAAACACTAGATGTACCCTCTGCCAAATTAGATATCTAAGTTAGCCATGTGTGTAAGTACCATGTGTACATGCACATCTGATATTTCATGCCTAAATTAAATACATGCAGCAATATGTTCATGCCATGTTGAAAGCTGGGCTTTGAGTTTTCCAAGGAGAATCAGATTTCACACAAAAGAAAGTCAAAATCAAAACACAATATTTTGATCAACCCCAAATAATCTTTTTTCTCAGAATTTTCCTCACTGGCGAACTTCAAAAAGTTTGTGTTTTTTTCCAACTCAGAACAAAACCAAATTTGAAATTCTTGAATTTCTTCATAAAATGCACAACTCTAATTACCCTACATCAAAAGGGTGTTGTGAGCACACTTCTATGGATGTGATGCTCAGATTCTATGGTGATGGCACCATGTGAGAACCTAGATTGTAAATGCTGCTGGCGCAGCATTCCCCTGCCAGTAACAGTGGTCCTTAGAGTTTAGTCAGTGTTCACCCCATGATCAAGTGGCGTTCACTCTAGACTAGTCAGGACAGGGTTATTTTCATTAAACAAGGAAAGAAAAATAAGACCTTTAAATGCCTGGTCAGGTTCCTGGCTCTAAATTTTAAGCCCATCTGTGTATTCTTCAATCTCTCCTAAAGAACAGGACAGTTTTACATGGGTTAAAACACCCAGGTTATTTGTAGGTTTGTCAGACAAGCTCATTTCAACATCAGCAAATCAAATAACGGCTATGAGAAAAGACATACGTTTGGTGCGCTGAAGGCAAGAGGGGTCATCAACTGGCATTTACACAGATCTGTACTTTTAAAATATAGTATTCGCAGTTCTTTGAGGCTTTCTCTTAGCAGCAGCAAGTGAAGACTAGAGCTGTGCAAAAAAAGAGGAAAATAAATGTTCTCTACTAGTGCAAATCACATTTTCATGGCTTTGTTTAGAAGGTTGGGGTTCTCCCCTCAATTGGCATCTACAAAATGAAGATAGAATCCACAGATGGAAAATTCTTTTTTACCAAGGATTGAAAATCTATTTTCCAGGTAAAACTGCTGTACAGAGAGCAAACTTTTCACCATAGAAGTTGTATTCACTGACACAAAGTCACATTTTTTTTTACTTGGGATCATATTTCTACACTTTTTATAACTATCTGTTTAGGAAGTTTTTCTGGTTTACAAACCATTGCCATAGCCATCTAAATATCAGAAACGAAACACTGATCATTACAGCATTGAGTTTATGCTGTTAGGGAACTTTATGCAATAATATAATCATCAAATATCTATTAGGCAGGTCATTAGCATATTGCAGCATAAGCCACTTTACTCCAGCCAGGCCATCTTGTTTCTGTGTTTTTTATTAACCTGAGCGAAAGTGTGGACTCTGCTTGTACATATCAAACCAGGTATGTCTAGCAAAAGTTAATATTTTAAAAGGTGTATTTAGTATATGAATGTACTTAAATAATTGGTTATCACATATTCAATACTCAAAGTATCTGCCCTCAGGTTTTTGGGGTGTGTAATTCATGTGTTAATTTTTCCATTACAACCTCCCATACATTTTGAAACCACTCCTATAATTTTGGACTTTTTTTTCCCTTTTTTCTAGTGAGAGGCTCTCCATAGTCTAGTAGCTACTAGTGGAAGAGAGACGTGTACATTTTTTTTTATGAATATAACAGGTATATAATGAAAACAGAAAGTGAAAAGAGGTCATTTGTATTCCATTTGTTTTTCTTTAATGTATATATTTTAATCATATGTATTATTGTTTGCAGCATGTTCCCTTTCATAATAGAGCAGTGATATCAGGAACAGTGTTCATTGCAAAAACATGCACGTTACATATGAACAGAATTAATAACAAGAACTACTAGGAAATTGTACCAAATTCCTTTAAATTAATCCTGCCTCTCACATTAAAAGACATTTTCAGAATGTAATGAATGAGGATCTGCCTAGAGTAAGGCCTGAAGGATTGAGACCTATTTACTGAATTTCTGATGCAAATCTCTACATTCATGTCTTCTGAACTGCGTTGAAGTCTCTGTAGACCTTTTAACTATTTGTTTTCATCAAGCTTTATTTCTTCTGGCTTTAAGGCCCTATGGTAAGAAATTATCCTCTGTTCTTTGCAAGCTGGGTGGCTGTTCTTATTAACACAGAGAGAGCTTGTATTTAACTAAATTTATTTTTCTTTAAACATTACATAACATAGCAATGACAGTCACTTGGAGTCTGTTCTGTCCCCAGCATTCTAGAACCCCACTTTCCCCACCTTTTAGTCTCTGCAGCAACCCTCAGAGCATTACACAACCATAGTAGCTATTCCACACATATGCTCATGGCAGTTTGTGTACTCAAAGATCATAATTAACCTTAGGGCTTGATCTTGTACAGGACTCTGGCGGTGATCCAACAAATCATTTAAGTATGTACTTAACTATATGAGTAGTCCCACTGACTTCAGTAGGACTATTCACCAGGCTTAAAGTTATATGCAGTGCTATTGTAGCTACTTTGGTCCCAGGATACCAACAAGACAAGATGGATGAGATAATATATTTAATTAGCCCAGCTTCTGTTGGTGAGAGAGACAAGCTTTCAAGCTACACAGAGCTTTTCTTCAGGTCTGAGAAACACACTCAGAGTGTCACAGCTAAATACAATACTCAGTTAATCAGTTGGCAAGAGCAAACTGGATGAATGCACAGCTTTGTCAAAGGAAGGTAGGGTGCAATCCACAGTGAGGTGCAGAGGAACATGAAGGGATGGGGGGTGAGGCGGCAGGCAGCGTCTCCAGACCTGCATGGCAGGGAGGGCTCAGAACAGCGGCTTAGGCTGAGCCAACCCCGTGCGGGCAGGTGGCAGGGGGCCATGGGCTGGCCCCATGCTCTGCCTCATTTTCCCTTTGGGAAAATATGGTCATCTTATAGTAATTCACTACTTCCTGCCTCATCCAGAAGTGCAGAAACAATAAAAAGGAATGGGAAAAAATAAATAAACTTTCCAAAACACCAAAAAGCCTTGGTTTGTGCTTTGAGCAATGGTTTAAGAATTTATTTTTCATTTTATCCTCACTCTTCCTAGTTTTTGCCTCTTTGTAGTTTGTGTTTTGGTTTTAAGTTTCCTTGTTTTCAACCCAGTATTCCAAGTCTGTGGCTATTCCATTTTTAGTAGTTTGGTGTTCTTACCCTGCTTTGCTGTATCATGTTCTGTTTATGATGAAGAATTTTCATTAAGGTGCCATTATTATTTCTGATTAGTTGAAGTCAGAATTGCAAGAAGTAACAGATGCGATTCCTCATATTTTAGCCTGTGTTTATGTCAGAAAAGTTACTACAGAATCGATTGTGTTGGGTTTCTTTGGGTTAAAAAAAATCAGTGTGACAACAGTTGACTGGATTGCTAGCCGTGCTTATGTACTATGCAAAGTTTCAATATCATTCACATTTTGTTTCTCCCTTATGACTAGTTCTACTCCACTTGTGCTTGCTGGTCTGCATCCAAAGAATTATTGCCTAGTGAGGAAAGATGGCTTAGATACACATCATAGAACAAGACCTCAGGGAGAAAGGAATATCATCCATGTCTCTCTTTACTGCTTTGCTATCTACTATTCCTGTTATAATGCCTCTTGTTATACTTTTAATTACACTAGTTGCTTTCAGTGCTTTTCTCAAGGATATTCAAGTACTCCCTTGAATTTTTTATTTTTCTTGCCTCAATATTTGCATTTAGCAATAATATTGTATTCATATATTTAATGAATTAATTTCTCATTATTCTTGATTACATTTTATTCATTTTCATGCAGGCATCTGTGCTATTCCCGAGCACCTTCTTCTACATGCATGTCCTAACCCTCTCATTCATATCAGCGTCACCCAGGATCAGGCCCATAGTACAGCAAGGCTTGTGCGTCTCTTTCTCTCATATTTTTCATTAATCACTAATATATAGAATGCCATATCTGGCCCTGGCTACACTTGATCTATTTGAATTCTGGTCTTCTAAATAATTAAGCCCTGGGACTTAAAGATAAAACAAAACTTCAAATGGCAAGACAAAGAGTGCAAACAAAGTAGAGAGAAGGTAAACATCATGGAAACCGTGGAAGATGCTATCACTGCTTGCTGCAAACCAAATCAGGAGGAAACTAGACACCTCTAAAGTACAGACTTGAATATTAATCTGTACCAATTTCAGTCGGAATACAATATGGCAAACATTTCCCCTCAATCCTCAAAGCAAGTTAAAACAACCCCCCAAACAGCAAGGCTAAACAAGAACAATGCAAATTGAGTTAACATAAAACATGATTGGCAAGCAGAAATGTTAACTTAAAAACTGACACACAGGCAGACTTTGCTGACTCTCTCCAGCTGCCAGCAAGTTTCTTCCCCTTGGTAGGCTATCAGCTAAGGAAAGCATACTAATTCTCCCAGCTGGAGACACAGTGGGGGACTGGGTAAAAGAGCATGCCTGTACTGGATGTGAAATGTAAGAATTTTTACATGCAGAAATATGCCTCTCTCTCCCTTATTTATTTGTATATATAAAAGTTCTTGGAAGAACTGGCCAGTTTCAGCAAATAGAAATGGTTACCTTAGGGTCATCAGTATTCCTTAGTGCGTCCTTGTACTGGACTTACTCCAGTCATTACTTTAAATATTGAGGTTAGCTACCTTACCTTACAAATCTTACTCCATTATCTAAAATGGCTTGTGAATATGTGAGGCTAATGCATCTGAGAGTGCTAGTTTTGTGCAGCTCTTTTGCTCTTGACGGGGAAATATGAGGACTGCAGCTGCTTTACTTAGAAGAAATATATTGAATGCAACAAGTACAGAGGAACAAAGTGGGAGGACACTTTGTGTTGTCTTTCCCTTTGGGTGCCTGCTCTGCCTGCATCATGTCTCTGTATGACCCAGAAGTGGTTGAAGTGAAAGCCAACCTCAGCACTTCAACAGTTGCTTTCCATACATGACTTAAGGGATGGTTATGTGAAAAAATTTCAGGGACATACATTTCTTAAAAGTAATAGTATAGCTGCACTTGACTTAATTATAGACATCTTTCAGCAAAGCCCTAACCATGAGAGTAGATCCTGGAAATAGTTTAGCCCTTATACGTCTGTAAATACATGTTCCTTACTAGATACTGATGGCAGCTGCCATCTGGTGTCATTCCATTGAAAGGCTCTAAACATGCCATCAATGTAGCCAGAATCTCTCTTAACTGCCTTGTTAGTTATCTTAATGCAATTATAGAGCCTTCTAATCTATGCTCTGGATACAATTAGGAGTCAGGAGAAACCTGCCCTGCCAATATGACTACATGCAAACAGAGGTGATTGATTAATGACTGCATCTGCCAAAGTATCACCCTATTAGCTTATGACATCTGTGCCAATACCTGAGCCTGTCAACAGGGAGGCGTGAGTCCATTTTCAATAACTCCAGCATAATGTCCAAAAAATGTTTTAACCTTTCGAAAACGCTTTTGTCTTTTCCTTTGCTTAAGGAGGAAATCTCCCTGCATGCTATTGGTAGGTTGTTGGTACTATCTGTTAGTGTTTTTTGTAAACTCTCAAATGAAACCCAATCCAAGGAAAAGAGAGGGATGTAATAGCAACCTATAAGTTTTCATTAATACCCACCAAGGATAAAATAATATGTTGAACACATCACTATTTATGTATAACTGTCTTTAATAACTATAAGCCTAAATGTTAAGAAAAGTGGCGCTCAGACAATCACTAAATAAATAAGTAGAAATCAACTGAGTACAAAATTGAATGAGTTACACAATAAAAACACATTAATCTATGTGTAGCTTGCAATCTAGTTGAAATTAAACAAATGAATTTTAAAGTAAACAAATATAACTGTTGTCTTGTCTCTGACATTAGTAAGTCTGTATTGTAATTTCTGTTTCTTTTTACTGCTCACTTGTAGGAGGTATAATTGCAATTTTTAATAACCTCACCCTTTAGGAAAAACGAATGTTGTATAACAAACAAAATGTTCTGTTGGAAGCTTTTCCATCAGCTCTGCTAAAAACAGCCCTACTTTCAAATTAGAAAACAAAACCAACCTATCCCTGATACAAAAATCTACCACACATCTACCAAATTTTGTGTAGACATACAATTTAAAAAAATTATTTCCGGTAACATTGGAAAACTGTCATTGTCCAAAGTAAATCACTTCCTGTTAAATGTATAAAGATAAACCAACCATAAACTACATGGAAAAAACCAAAAGGAGTAAAAAAGCTAACAGTGTGAAATTTTACATGGATAAGTTGCCTGCTTTTGGGGGGGGAAAAAACCCAGGAATTTATGCCCCATGTTAAGCCCATTATAGAATGCGACCTTAGGTATAGAATCATTATCAGGTGCCTCCTTAGCATAACCTGGACTTCATTTTTACAACACAATTCATGAAGCCCTGAAGATGAATACTAATTTCTGAGATGCTTATTTCCCCCAATATTATTATTAAGGGAAACATTACTGAGTATATATGCTGTAAGCATCTTGTAATCATGTTTCCCAAAATTATTTTTCTCTTCTGCTTGAGTGTATCTTGCCACCTCAGTCTGCATCATTTCATCGTAACTGTCATGTATGCCTAAAGATAAAATAAAAAAAAAATAATTTTAAAAAATCCAGACCAAAGCAATTATAAAATCAGAAAGGCAAACTTTTTCTACCTTTGTCCAGCAACACAGATTTTATATCTTTTTATATTGCTTGCTTTCCTTTCTTTTTCATCTTTATAAGCTTTAGGAACTGTGCCATTTTCTTCAATCTTGCCCTCAGGAAATCCCAGTATATGAATGTGCTTTCATTTCTTATGCACAAACTATGATTTATTCTAACCTACAGTACACAGTCGATAAACAAAATACTGGGGAGACAATTTGATGGACCGATTACAGAGAGGTAATTGTAAAAATGCACTTTTATTTCCTTTAGATATTTTGTGCAGAAGTCATAGCATGGAGTGCACATTACTGAAGACAAATTATGATTAATGAGCAGGCATGCCAACATTTGGGCATCATTTTGGCAACTGTAGATTTATGACCCAATTAGAAATAAAAGATGAAGACACACTGCCTGGTGGTTCATGGAGGGGTGGTTCAAATTGTAATAAGATGGAACTATTATTTATAAGAACTCTGATTAAATCTAATAACATACATCTAAAGTATCACTTTTCTGTCTACAGTCTCTCAGAAAAGAATCATCTGCTGTAATAATATCAATCCTTGTGGATAATGCCATTTTACTTAAATCAACAAAACTACTTAATAAAGTGATCAGCTTATCAATGTTTTTAAAGGGCTCTGTTTCACTGGCCTGTGTTTTAAATCAAGATGTCTTGGAGTATGGTTACTGCACATTAGAGCAGCAGTATTCAAACTATTGGCTGTTGTCCACTTGCTGATGGTCCACAGAGAAGTGGCCCTCCTCGATCTTGACAGCATCTGGTTCAAAAACTTGCTCCTTATCTTCAAGATACATAAGGTGAATTTCTGGCCCAAGTGATGTCAATGGGAATTTTGCCTTTGACTTCAGTAGAGCTAGGATTTAATCCTTAATGATCTGTGCTCAGGATACTCACAATTCCAGGATCTATACGCCATCGATAACACTACCTCTTTAACACAATGGAATTGCTTACCGCAAGGGTGTAGTTTATGGGTACAGGTGACTGCTTTCTCAGCAGCATGTCCAACCTGAACTCCCACAGTATCTAAGAAACTTCACCAATATCTATTCCCGGGGTCAGCAACCTTTCAGAAGTGGTGTGCCGAGTCTTCATTTATTCACTTTAATTTAAGGTTTTGTGTGCTGATAATACATTTTAATGTTTTTCAGACGGTCTCTCTTTATACGTCTATATATTATATAACTAAACTATTGTTGTATTGTAATATAAACAAGGTTTTCAAAATGTTTAAGAAGCTTAATTTAAAATTTAATTAAAATGTTGATCTTACACCACCGGCCCGCTCAGCCCACAGCTGGTCTGAGGTTCTGTTCATATAGGCCGGAAGAGGTCTGAGCGGGGCCTGCGGCCGGGACCCCAGCTGGCAAGGGTCCGGCAGCCAGAACCCCAGACCAGCAGTGGGGCTCAGCCCACTTCCGCTCATGGGTTCCATACGCTGGCTCCTGCCAGCTGGGATCCCGGCTGCTGGACCTGCTCAGCCCGCTGCTGGTTTGGGGTCCCGGCCCTGCCCACATACAGTGGGTACCTACCTTCTCCCTGGTTCTGGCCCATTCTTTTCCTCTTCTGCACTGAGCACAGCACTGTGGGTGAAGGGTCTGGCCAGGAGCTACAATGAGGGAGGGGGCTCAGGACTGGGGCAGGAGGTTTGGGTGTGAGGCACTTACCTGGATAGCTCCAATTTGGTGCGAGGGGTGCAGGTGGGAATTTGGGGGGGGGGTGCAGCAGCTCCTGTTTGTTGTTCAGGGTGGGGGTGGGAATGTGGGGGGTGCAAAAGTCAGGATACGGGAGGTGTATGGGGTGGGGGGTGCAGGGTATATGGGGAGGTGCAGGTGTCAGGGCAGGGAGTGAGGGGGTCTGGCTATGTGTCGGGTGCCAGAGTCAGGGCTGGGGTCATGGGGAGGGGTGAAGGAGTCAAGCAGAGGGCTGGGTGTGTATGAAGGGGGTACAGAGCTCAGGGCAAGGGCCTGGGGGGGTGCAGGGCACAGGTCATGGGCCTGGGGAGGGGGCTGCGGGGCTCAGGGCAGAGGGCTAGGTGTGTATGGGGGCAGTCAGGGCAGAGAGCTGGGTGTGTTGGGGGGTCGGGGCTCAGGGCAGAGGACTGGGGTGTGTGTAGGGGTCAGGACAGGAGGCTCAAGGGGATATGCCCCTATTCAATCCCTCCCCTTCCCTACGGCCCTGCCTCCACGGCCCTGCCCCCACTTGTTCTCTGCCTCCACCGGGAGCAGCGAGCACGCTGACTCTGCCCTTTCTCAACCCGTTCCCTCAACCCTCTCCATCGGCTGGCAGGGAGGGAGGGACGGAGAGGTGGAGGAGGGGCAGGAACCCAGCACACTATGGGAAGAGACAGGGGATCTGGCAGGACCAAGCTTTTGACCCCTGATCTATTCTTTTGACCTTTCCTTCCCTAACTAAACACATAGTATTTTATCCTCCATATACCTTTTCCTATGCTCCAAATTGTAAATTTGCATACACAGCACGAGCAAGTGTAGGTTTTATGTGCAAAATTTGATATTACCACAAATTTTGCAGGTGCAAAAATAGTTTAACACTTTGAAGAATTAGACAACTGCAGGATTCCCATAAATATAATTACTGAGTTGACAATTCTACCATTTCTGTCTAGTAACAGAGTAATACTTTTGTTAAAGTTCCTTTTGTTTCTAATATACTTAAAAAAACCTCTCATTATTATTTTTAACTTTGCTGGCCAGAGATTTCTCCTTGTTTCTTTTTTGCTTCCCTTTTCAATAATAGAATGATTTTCTACATATTCTTAGTCCCATTAGAGTTTAGATTTTTTGTCTTCTCCGCAAATGTATTTATGGGACTTGGAAAGCATGGAACGCAAATGATCAGACTGTATAACTACCGAGACGTACAGTCCTGACTCTCTGTGCAATGTTTTGATCTGTTACTTAACTTACAAAGGGTTTTCTGCCTTTTTTAATGGAAACATCAGCAAAAGCTTATTCATGTTATATTCCACTCCAACTAGAGTGGCTATAAAGAATTTACATTGTAAATAATTCCTTTGACTATTAAAACTAAAATATTTTTAAATATTGAATGTCAGTGCTACCTTTCATCCTTTGCCTGACTTGTGTTCTTACAGTCAGGGATGGTCTCTTGCTATGTTTTTACACAGTAACTAGCACAATTGGGTCACAATCTTCATTGGGACTTCCATGTTTCTACACAAGGTCTTAGTCCATGAACAGGGCTTCTTGGCACTATGATAATACAAATAATAATAATAACAATTAATAAATAGGTGCTACCACAATAATATGCTATGAATTTCATAATGTTGATTGTGCTGTGATTTTTTCCCCTTTTTTGCATCTTTCTCAGCTACGACAGTTAAAGACTAATCATTTTCACTTTTGCTTATTGCCAGTTTCTAGTCAACTTAATTTTCAAGTCCTCATGAAGTAGCACAAAGCAGCAATCTCTGAGTTTCGGACAATGCAAGATGTAAAACTACAGTTTATATTATAACTTTTTAAACTCATATTTATTTTTGGTTGGTCCTAGACTTTTTTTAAAGATTTTATTAAAATCTACATTTTGGGCCAAATTTGACTTCCTAGATTCTAAGGCAGATGGGACCATTGTGATAATCTAGTCTGTCCTGTTGTAAAACACAGGCCATAGAACTTCCCCAAAACAAATTCACTTGACTGTATCCTTTAAATCTGGCTAATGTGTTGCAGTATTTAGCGATACAAAAGAGTATTTAATACAAATTATTTAATTAAACAATGTAAACTTACTGATCTCAGACGTGTCATAAAAATTACCAGAGCTGAATAAATGGTGTGGTTAGAGCACTGGACTTGGACTCAAGAGAGGTGGTTCTAACCCTGACTCTGCCACAAGCTGTTCTAGGTGATTGTGGCAAGTTGCTTCATCTCCCTTTGCCTCTGTTTTCCCATCTGCAAAATGGAAATAATGATACACCTCTCCTTTGCAAATGCTTTGAGATCTATTTATGAAAAATGCTATGTAAGAGCTAGGTATTATTATTTATTACTATTATATTAAAATCACAAATGTTTTACTCAAAAATGTCATTGTGTGTGTGTGTGCGGGGGGAAGCCTCATATCTTCTTTTCAGCAAGTTCTTTACTCTCCTCAGCAAAGGTGCCTGTGTGAATGAGGGAACAGAGGAATTGTCATAGAACAGAGCAATGGACCTCCTACTTGGCATGCTGCTTCCAGTAGCAGTCTATAGTGGATGCTTCAGAGTAAAGATAAATACTCGTTACAGTATGGGGAAGAGGGATTCAGTACTGCCTACAGCTGCCAATAATTTTAAGCTATAGAGCCAGAGGACTGAGAATCCTTGTAATGCTGGCCTACATAGTATAGTTGGCTACACTATTTGTCTACAGTTCATACAATTGCCTAATACTATTTTGAATCTTAATAATCAATTTGTCTCAATAGAGCCTTGTGGTTTTAGACATTAATTATAGTTCACTAAAAAGACTTTAAATTTCTTGCTTTTTAGTGACATTGAGTTTGTCTTGCTCTATTAATTTGGGGCAGAGAAAATAGGACTCCCAACTATCTTTAACTGTACTATTCATTTTATATATGTATCTCAATCAGCCAGGCAGACAGGTCATTATCACTCAACCCCGTCAGCAGTAATAGGCTCAAAAGGCAAAATGGAGTTTAACCAAGAAAATCTAAACACAATTGAACATACACAAGAGTGAATTTCAGCATTATGCTAACCGTTAGTGTCCCAATGAGGGTCTCACTCTTGTTCTGCAGCCAAGACATTATTGCATCTGACCTGTGCATTGTATACAGCTTTACAATGCAGAAATCTGAATACAATAAAATAACCAACCCAAACTGTCCTTTTCCAAGACCGGATACATCAGGTGCTTCTGAGAGGATATCTGGGCTGTGTATATAAACTGAGAAAAATGCAAATCAGGGTAAAAGTGGAGGCATTATCACCCACTTCTGTGATAATGATGATTAATCCTGAAAAATGCTTAAGCATGTGCTTGACTTTAAGCACATCAGCAGTATTTTTGATGTGAATGGAACTATTTATGTGCTTAAGTGCTTAGCTGGACTGGGTCCTAAAGTAGCAACTGAATGCAACTACACAGTGACACTGAAAAAAACCCAAAAAACCCAGGTTTGAGTGGGGGGGAGCTGGTGTGGTACTCATCATGATAGTCGGCATATGTGCTGTCCACTGCCCACCTTGCACTAATCAATTGATATTGCATGGTGACCGAGTCCTTCAAACTTTCACTCACACAGGTTACCCCACTGATTTCAGTGGGACTATTTATTTGTGAGAGTAAGGAGCATTCATGGTGCAGAAATAAAGGAAGAAGGAGGCACATGTCAGGACCTCAATGGGGCCCTGGGTGATCACTACTTTCCGCCACCCAACACAGATGTAATGAGTTTGAGCAGTGTCAGTATAAGAGAAAACTAATACTACGATTATTCCTCAAAAAAGGTTTTTAATGACTTACGGCTATAAATGCAACACAGACAGAATAAGGAAAGGAGAAATAGAGACCAGCATTGAATAAGGATTAATATAAATGGCAAGTTATATCGCAAACAAGCACAAGTACAGGTAATATTATGCATCAATTACTTACTATTATAACGCATACTATTAGCATTGAATATAAATGATAGGTGATACTGAAGGCAGGTACAAGTACATGCACACCTTCTGTAATTTACAGACTACCAACCTTGCACATACTGTTCCCGCCACCAGTGAACACAAACACAAGTAAAACTATTATATCAGCAACCTATAACTACTCCTAAACAATGTAATACGTCTATTAATATTTTACTACTATTTATAATCCTGCAGCATTGATATGACTTGAGATCAAATTATCCTGACACTACCATTTGTAATACTGTCGTGCCAACACAACTTGAGATCAAATTAGCTTGAACAACCCAGACTTCTTTACTCTGTTACTTTATACTGCATGCAACCAAACTTTTTTAGTTCAAAACCTTACCCTGCCGAAAATACGTTACCCTTTAGTTGACCGCTCTTTGCACTGGACAGGTACAGATAGTCGGTGTGATTCAGGTTTCCTCGGTTCAAGGGGTGTGGGTCTGATGGATCAAAGAGAATGACCTCTTAGACCAAGCCGCAAGCACAAACCCACCTGAGGCTCCACACATCTTATCTCATCTACCCGCTGTGTTTTGAAGCAGGTCAACCAATCAGGTTAGGCCAAATGTTTACTGTGGTAGTTGTGGTTATTTTGAAACTATGATCTATACACAGGTGCACAGCTCATATTTTCCGAATACAGCCAATTGTCCTAATTGTGATTAATGTGTCAGACACAAAACATTTGAAAACAGCCCAAAGAATTACTTGGCTGCTTTACACCTTGACTACAAGTCCATATCTAATTGTGCAAAGCCTGCTTTTTGGAGCTTACCACAAGTCTACAATATTTCCTAGTTCGAATTTGCTACGCCTAATATTTCAAAGCATGCTTTTTGCAGTTGACCACACGTCAACAATATTTCCTAGACTGAACTTGCTACACTTGTTCTGGTTGCTATGCTTCACCTCTGAGGCTTCTGGAAGTTTCAGGCCTAACATTGAATAAGCTTGACAATACTTTTACTTGAGAAGACTTTATCACAGTAATCACACATGGGATACATTTTTTGGGGATTAGGCCCTAAAAAAGGTCTCTGCAACACACAAGACAGCATGTGTTCTGTGCAAAGGCAGCTATTCCCTTGTGCACAGTGCAATAAACACCATGGAGGATGCCTACTATGCTAACCTCCTCTTTAACAGCCTCTTTGCCAACTGGCTGCTCCTGGAGTGCTCTCATGTCAGCAGCTGCATGTTCATGTTAACAACCCGGAGAGACTCTCTGCATTCCCTATGGGCTGTTTGGGAGTTCTTATATAATGTTTTGAAGGGAAATACTATTTTTTTTAACCTTAAAAAGGGAATTCCTATTTGCTGGCCTGGGCTCTTTATGCAATGTACAATGGATTATTTATGTTGGCTCTGGCCAGGCTTTTAGATTGTTTGCTGCCAGCCTAGTTTCTCATTTTGAAAGGAAGATTTGGTTGCTTCCAAGTATGGGTTAGTAAGTCTCCAATGGGAGGGGGGGAAACGTTTTCTTGCTCTGCTGCCAGTGCATTCAAGTAAATACAACCGAGGTGAGCATGTTAGACCCTGCTTACCATAGTTACAGGATAATGGAAGTCAGATTCAGTTTAGGATTTGAACCCTGAGTGATGGAGAACCTCTGGAGACAGAGAAAACAGTGAGGTTTTGATGGATACATAGGCCACAGCCACTACTCTGGGAGTCCTGCAGAGGGACTGTGCAGCTCAAAGCAGGGAGCACTGGCCAGAAAAGGGGACAGCTAACCTTGTCACAGGAGCTACTAAGTTAGCACACTTCCCAGAAGCCTCTTTGGGCACAGTTGCAAGGGAGCAGAGCTGTAATTTACAGCTGATTCTTTCATGTCAAAAATCCCAGAGAAAAGGTTGGGGTAGTGCTGCCCTTCATTTGAGTAAATACCTTCTGGAATAATAGGATCCTGGTTGGCATAGGGAAGGATAACTTTACAGTGACTCTGGTCTCATCTATTTATTGAGCAATAGGGGAGATACTGGTAAGGAAAAGAGATGGAAACCTAATGCCATCACTATTATTCTTTATTCTTTTTTAACATCCACATAGTGCTGCAATTATGTGTAATTTACCTAGTAATGTATCCATTTCAGAAACACACTTTTGCAAACAAGATAACCTGGAAAGCTGCTCAAATATTCAGAAATTCAAACATGATCTAATCTGAAGTAGAGTGTTCGGATTCCATGGTAATGGATGCAGTACAAGAACCCAAAGAGCTATTAAAAATAAATAGGAGAAGGGTGGAGTCCCAAAGTTTATATCTGAATCCAGCTCTGTACGCCAGAGTTTTGATATATTTGGATGCAAGGCTTTGCCTCAGGCCAACATTATTGTGATGTCCTGGTTTTGCCTCCCTGTTGGTCAGTCTGAAATTTTAGTTTGATATTTCATTTGCTGGCATTGCATCTCACGTCTTCTCCATAACTCCCGTCTGCTCCATCAAGGACTCCCCTTGTTCTGTCAATTATGGTTCAGAAGTCTGAGGAGCCTCCAGCTATGCTTTCCTTGCAAGAATAGACCTTTTCTATAAAATGCTTCTGAAAAATGCTGTGAAATTCTATCAGGAGAATTTATCAAATGATGATTTAAATGAAAATACCACAAGATCTACTTTTCCATTTGCACTATGCCGTGGGAGACAAAAAGAAATGTAAAAGGCTCAGGCCAAATGTTTAGCACAGGCATTATTTGGAAGGGCTTTCTAATTGTGCAGTGTAATACTCTGCACTGATGGAAGGAGTTATAGGAAATGGACAATGCCATTCATTGTCCCTGCTGTTAGCATTGTCCTTTTTTTCTGTGATGGGTGTGTGTGTGTGCGCGCGCACTTCCTGTTCTGATTCCTGGATCCCGCTCCCTGAATTCAGTGTTCCTGTTTGTGAATGTTTGTGTACTGTTGGGTGTGTGCAGTTACTTAGGTCATGCAGCTACATACCAGTCATTTTGTCAGACTCTTGCTGGCTTAACTGGTTTATGGTTATGACAAATATTCTGACTGACCACCTATCTGCGTGACTTGCTTTTGATTTGAGATTACTGCTCTGGGGTGCATCACAGCATGATATTATGGTGACAAGTGCATCTATTCTGCAGCACATGCTGCCGGCACACCCTTTGGCTGCTGATCCTCCAACTGTTCAATGCTGCTAGCTTACCCTTGCTGCACAACTGCATCACAGTATAACATTCTCTGTTAAGAAATAGATGGGGAGAGGGATGAATAATACCTTTAATGGTAGCTGATTTCACATTAACTGCAGCTAAACCCAGTTTCTCTTTCAATCTTCAAATTCTAATGACTGCAAAGGTCCATCTAAGGTTTTATAATCTCCTAAAACTATGAACTGCAGGCTCTTAACACTTACCTTCCAAAAATTTTCTCTCCAGTAAAGTGATTCATGGTGGCATTTTAGTAAGGATAGAATCATCAGGAATTTTCAGTGATCTCTCAATGTCTTTACTGGACTTAGGCTTTTCCAGGCTGGTTCATTCAACTTAAAAACAAAACAAACAAATCACCCCCATCTCCTCCCCACAACCCCATAACAATTTCCACAAACAGTAGGGGTAAGATCTTGGTTCCCTGGCAACAGTCTTGTATCCTGGCCAGATTCAGCCCTCTCTCTCTTTGCCACCTAGCTAACGGCAAAGTCTCTGATTCTTTCCCCCACTGCCATACAGCAGTAAAGACATAACCGGAAATGATGTCAAGAGAAAGTTCTGATTCTTTATATTCCAGTTTGGGGAGGCAGGTCTCCCCAGCACAGTGGCATCTGAGGAGACATTGGTAGGGACTGGAATCTCTCTCTCCCAAATCTCAGCTGACAAGAATAGGAGAGGTTTGCATAGGTCCAAAGAGCTGATCTCAGTGGTGAAAGAAGGGCTCTGTGAGGTCTGTGAACCTGTGTAAGAAGGATGCACTGGTTAAAAAAAAAAAACCTGACTTAGAGGAGAAATACAAGCAACTATAACAAATAAATAAAGGATATTGATTAGCTGAGCACCCAAATACCACTTTGCTTGTGCCAATGCAATACTGATAAACCTTATACACTTTTTGCCTAAATTTGCCTTTTAAGAATTTACTAACATAGGACTGGAAAGGATCTTCTGGGTTACTGAGCCCAGTCCCTTGCTACTGAAAGCAATCCCATCACTTAATCCCATCCATAAACTTATCAAGCTTCTTCTTAAAACAGTTTCGTTTCTGGCTCCCACTACTCCTATTGGAAGGCTGTTCCACAAGCTCACTCCTCTGATTGTTAGGAATCTTCTTCTATCTGTTTTTATGCCACATTTTCCTTTTAGATAAATAACTCTTCTCCCTTCCTGCTGTTACCCCCACCCCTTGATATATTTATAGAGAATTATCACATCCCTTCTTAGTCTTCATTTTGCTAGTTTAAACAAGCCAAGCTTTTAGTCTTCCCTTGTAAGATAGGCCCTCCATTTCCCTGATCGTACTAATAGCCCTTCTCTGCACCTGTTCCAGTTTGAATTCATTATTATTGAATATGAGTGACCAGAATTGCACGCAGTATTCCAGATGAGGTCCTACCAATGCCTTGTATAATGGTATTAATACATCTCTGTATCTATTGGAAATATCTTGCCTAATACATCCTAGGATCATATTTGCCTTTTTCATGGGCGCATCACATTTGTTTCATCAGGAAATTTCATTAGCATACTCCTACTTTTTGTGCCCAGGCACTAATGTAAATATTAAATCAGCTCAGCTCAAAGACCAGTTCTTGAGGAGGAACTCCACTAGTAACCTCTCTCAACTCATCTTACCTGTGGTACAATTCTTGTACTTGTACTAAACCTCATCTTCTCCAGTTTACCTAATAATTTCCCATCTGTCACTGTTTCAGGTCCTTCACTGAAGTCCAGGTAGATGAGATCTACCATGTTTCCATTGTGTGGAGCATCAGTTCTTTTATTTAAGAAAAATGTAAGGTTAGTCTGGCATGATCTACCTTTGGTAAACCTATGTTACATTTTACCCCATTTTCTTTTGTCTTTAACTATTGTTTCCTTTTAAATTTGTTCTAAAGCCTTGCATACTGTTGAAATCAGACTAACAATTCGGTAACTGCCTGGATCACTTTTTTCCCTTTCTTAAATATAGGTACTATGTTTTCTATTCCCTAGACACACGGTACCATCCCTGGTTTGATAGATTTATTAAAAATCCTTGCTTGATGGTGGTTTCATCTTAAGGGCAAAATTCTCTCTGATTTTTCCACAGCAAAGCTTGACTCTGATATTCTATCAGTGGGACATCTGTATATATAGAGTAAGAACCGAATATCACAGAGGAGATCTGCTCTGCGGATTTGAGAGGAGAATTTTGCCCTCAGTATAAAACCAACATCAAAAAGTGATGTGGGCTGAATGTTTAAAAGTGGCTTCTACATTTGGATCTGGTGTTTAATATAAACTTGTTCCTATTTTTGGTCAACATGGTAACTTGTCAAAAAAATGGTAGCTCTTAGATATAGTGGAGCTGAATTCAATGCTAATTAGTGTGGAAGTGAAGAGCATCTACAATAGAGAGAGACATTTTAAAGAAGACACCTTTCCAAGAAAATTAACAGAACCAAAAGTCTTTCTCAAAGACTAAAATTCACTAGTATTTGTATTATAATAGTGCTTTGATGCTCTAACCAAATTCAGTTCCACTGCACATGGTAATATAAATCCTATAATCCTAGTCTTTACCCTGAAGAGCTTGACATCTGAATAGGTGAGGAAACAGAGGTACAGAGAAATGAAATGACTTGCATAGGATTTCACATCAGATTGGTGTCAAGAGTCAGGAATATAAGATCAGTTTCTTGACTTGTCCAGCACCCTAGCCTCTGGACCACACTGTCTCCCAAGATATAAATATTGATTTGGCTCTATACACAAGCTAGCAGTGCAAAGGCTTGTTTGGTTGTTTCTTAAAATGAAGTGAGGGTGCATATCCTAGTGTTTAAAACACTAATCTGAGATTCAGGAAAACTGACTTCTATTCCTGGCTCCGCTAAAGAATAACTCTGTCATTGGTCCTATTACCAAACATGGCTATGCCTTATTTCTTAATTAAGAGCATGTCTTCCTCACAGCCATATTACTAGTTTTATTGTATTCATATTATCTAAGGACTTTGAGAACCTCAAATGGTAGGCACTAGATTCTGTATTTTTATCATTCATTATTGTTGTTAATAGCATCGATGCAGAAAATAATTTAATATAGTGAGCTGTAAAATTCTTGAATTCCCAGCACAAACTGTATGGATTTCCCTCACTGGTGACTTTAGGGACAGTATTGCATACCTGGAATATTGTAAATTGCTTGATATGTCAACAAGTGGAGGCAAAAGACATATCTGGCATCAAGACTAAGTTTGATAAGTTTATAGAGGGGATGGTACAATAGGATAGCCTAATTTTGGCAATTAATTGCTCTTTGACTATTAGAGGTAAATATGCCCTATGGCCTGTGATGGGATGCTAGATGGGGTGGGATCTGAGTTACTACAGAGAATTCTTTCCTGGGTGTCTGGCTGGTGAGTCTTACCTACATGCTCAGGGTTTAGCTGATCGCCATATTTGAGGTTGGGAAGGAATTATCCTCCAGGGAAAATTGGCAGAGGCCCTGGGGATTTTTCATCTTCCTCTGGATTCTCTGCACTTTGAAGTCTTTAAACCATGATTTGACGACTTCGGTAGCTCAGACATAGGTTAGGGGTTAGATACAGGAGTGGGTGGGTGAGATACTGTGGCCTGCATTGTGCAGGACGTCAGACTAGGCAATCATAATGCTCCCTTCTCACCTTAGATTCTATGAAATCAAAATTATCCAGTGGTGTCTATTATTCGGCTTTGCAAATTCAGTGGGATTTCATTCTTAGCTGTGTTCTGTGCTAGCAACATGAATGGAACTGAAAGAATTGGACAGAGCCACAATCATTATTAATACTAACTGTATTCATTGCTGTTAGGAATTATTTCCAGTTTGTGCTGGTCTAATATTTCTCATAATTTCATTTTTGGAATCTTCTTTTTCTTTCTGTCTAAATATTTTAACTTTTTTTCTCAAGGCAGTATGAGGTCCACAGAAGGAATTCTATAGCTTTCATCTTGATTTATAGAGATGATGATAAAAGTTTAGTTTCACAGCTTGTTACCCATTTCTCTGCTAGATTACTGCCTACAGCATATATTCAAAGACAGGTTACCCATAGCTGAATGTAGCTTTATTTCAGTAAACATAGCCTACAGTAGCAACATATTGAATTTCGGCTGAAACAGCACAGAGAATGGAGTAAAAACACAATGTAAGTTGTTGTGTTGCAATTAACTCTATGCTCAACATTTAGAGACCGGTATGGCTATGCTAGAGGTGGTTGAATGTGCATGAAGTCCATCTAAACCCAGCACACCTGCTCAAAAGGTAGCTATAGTTTGTGGCTAAGGCACTGGACTGGGACTTAGGGAAGTTGGGCCCTGTTTCTGGCTGTGCCTGGGTAATCATAGGCAAATAGATTTGTGACTCGGTTTCCCATAAAGTTCACCTGCCTTGCAAAGATAAATTTGCTTTTATTTTATATATGTATATATATATTTGCAATCAATTAACATCACTGAGAGAAAAGTAGTTGCTAGGGGTATAAAAGGGAGGCTCCATATTGAGTTTCTCTGTTGCATTCCGTATTGGATGTCACCAGCATCAAGATAACATACATGGTGACACATGCCTTTTGTTCCTGAAAGCCAAGGATGCTCCTCTTGTCAGGGCCTGTCCAGGTATCCCTGGAAGAGTCACAAAACCAAAGGGCCAGATTTTCAGCCTTGCTCTATACAGCAGCTTTGTACTACTCTGGCAATGCAAAGCAGCCACAGAGCTGCTACCTTAACTTGTATGGTGGAAGAAACTGTTTTAACAGCTCTTCATCATTCTCTGCTTAGCCCTGGACAGAAGGGGGCCATTCTTCTTTGTTCTTTTTGTTCATCCCACATCACCATCTTTTAATCTTGATCCCCTCTTTTGGAACAACAGCCTCTTCCTCTTTCTGTTCACCATGTATCTCACTTTCCATCCTTTCTCAAACCTGGCTTATTTGTTGGGTTTTCTGCTGATGGCTTTCACCCCAACCCATCTATTCACTTGCCTGACCCCACTGTTTTCTAAAAAAATAGCAGTACTTTTGTGATTCATTTCCCCTTTTACTTATGGTGCTTGTCTACTTTTTAACCTCACCCCTTCTTTCCAAAACTACTTCCTTTGTCTATATTCTTGTTCTTTTTTGTCTTGTATAAGCCCTGATTCTGAATCAGAATCATCTAGCATGGATCACTTGATCCCAGCTAAAAGCAGCAAAGAGTCCTGTGGCACCTTATAGACTAACAGACGTATTGGGGCATGAGCTTTCATGGGTGAATACCCATTTCGTCGGATGCATGTCGGATGCAAAGTGGGTATTCACCCACGAAAGCTCATGCTCCAATATGTCTGTTAGTCTATAAGGTGCCACAGGACTCTTTGCTGCTTTTACAGATCCAGACTAACATGGCTACCCCTCTGATACTTGATCCCAGCTGAATCTCGTTGATTTCAGTGGGATTCCACATTGGTACACAAGTCCAGGCTAGCAGATACCAGTGCAGGATCAGGTCTTTAACTGTAAACTGTTGATATACAGTCTTTCTGTCTATCTTTTTCTTCCTCCCACCACCTTGGTCTTTATAAAGTGTCATGCAACCCCAACTCTCTGTATAGTTGATTGTTAATTATAACAAATATCTTCATTCATTCTTAAAAGGTTGTGTTTAAAAGCTATTGACTGCACGTATTTTACTACTTCACTTGGATACAGGACAGGCATTAAGTATGTGTGTGTGTGTGTGTTTGGGAGAGTGTGGGAATAAATCTTCATCTTAGATATATTACCTTATTTACAGGTAACCCCTGCTTCCTTTCTCTAGTTTTACAACTGAAGCACAGACTAGAGGCCAAGGGACTTTCCCAAGGCTACACCATGAGGCAGTGGCTCATTAGGTTCAGCATCCATTATCTTTCTGGTTTACATCATATTGTCTCCAGTAGAATTTTGTACATTAATCTCTCCCTGACATAGTCATGCTTGCTGAAGTTGCAGATTAAGATTCTATGGTTGGTGCTTAATTTTTAAATTAGCGTTTTCCATCGAAACATGTTTACTGCTGTCACAGAAGAATGAGCTGGGATGTGCACAGTTCATTGAATGACATGTAATTATAGAAGGCCATAGATGTGTACTTATGCTTGTTAAATGAGATGATGGCAGTTCTTTTCTCCCCTTCTATGAATATGCTTATGACTCCCTCACCCCTTTTTCTGTATGTCTTATCTGACATATTCTTAAAGAGCTAGGGTGACAAGATGTCCTGATTTTATAGGGACAGTCCCGATTTTTGGGTCTTTTTCTTATATAGGCTCCTATTACCTGCCATCCCCATCCCAATTTTTTGTACTTGCTGTCTGGTCACCCTATAAAGAGCTAAAATGTTATCTTTTTCGCCATCAAAGTCTTATTGGTCAGAAACAAAGGTGTCCTTTTCTTAGGCAAATCAAGTGCTCTTTATAAACCTCTTTCTTTTGCTAGGCCTGTTGTGGGCCCAAGTGCTGCCTGCAGAGATTTACTGGGACTTCAATGGGACTGCTCCCAGGCGTAAAATTAAACATATATGTCATTGCATGATTGGGGCCTTAACCATTTGAAAAAATGGATGAAACTTACTCTTGCTTTTTATAATAAGAAATCCAATTCCTGATGTCAACTAAGAAAATGTCAGTGACATTCGGGGATGCAAGTGGAATGCCAGCAAAAATTCTGATAACATCCTCTGAATATAACATGTGATATTGGACATCTTGAAATTAACTGTGGGGCATCTCGTTCCTCACAGTCCTACATTCACAATGCTTCAGGGACTGAATCTGGATCAACTTTCATTCCTAAAGTTAGCTCTTAAGCAAATTGGAAGCCATCCCCTTAATTTCTTTTAAGGAAGAAAAAGCTTGTCCTACTTATGACAGAGGAAGCATGTACACCTGCTGAGGGGAAGAGGTAATCAGCAGGGGGTGTAAAGGTGGAAGTGAGGTCATCAGAGGGATTGGAAGGCATTATATTCTGAGAATGGGGAGGGATTTTTGGCCTTCGGAGTGACTGAGAAGAGGAAAGGCCAGAGAAAGAGAGAGCTGTGACCAATGGGGAGAGAAGATGGCTAAGGTTGATGGAGAAGGTCTATGAGGGAGGGAATCCACTGGAACTGGGAGTGTGTCTGGGAAGTGGATTGATTCAATTATTTATATTAGAGATGGTCAAAAATCAGAATTTCTATCCCATGGGAAAATCCAATATTTCAACATTTGTTTTCATCCTTAACTGGGGCAAAATGTTGTAATATCAAACTCTTTGCATAATGATAGGTTCCAAAAAAATGTTCATCCAGAAACATTAATGTTTTGTTTTCAACCTTTTTGATACGAACAAAGCATTTTTTACATTTCTGAATCCAAATATTTCACTTTTCATTGGTTCAGTGTTAACCTGCATCCAGTTGAGCTGCTGCAGATATTCAGGGGTATTTGTAGTTTGGTATCTTACGCCCTTATTCTACCTTTGGGCCTGGCTCTCTATATCTCTAAACTATATTTCCCTTGATGTACTAAGGCATGTCAACCAAAATTGACTCAGAATAAAATACTTTTTGGGAAAATAAATTGGAGGCAGTGGTGGCGGCGGTGGGGGTTAAGAAAATGTGGTTTTCACAAAATCAATATTTTCTATGGGAAAATGTCAATTTTGTCCCTCACCCACACATTTTTTCCCAAAAATGTTTTGTTCTATTAAAAACATATTGATGGAAAATTCTCAATCTGCTGCACTGTACATAGTAATGATATTTTCTGTCTCCATCTACCTTTGCTGTCCTCAGGTGGATGGAATGACTAACATGTAGCACTGTCTGAGTGATCATGTTGCCCTCTAGTTGCCCTCACTTAGAATAAAAACTCTAATGCAGGCATAAATGTTTCACAGATGACTAGTGGTTGCAGTTGTGAAAATCCTATGTGCCCCAATTATTATTTTTTTAAATCAATGTGTTTTGTTTTTTTTTTTAAATTACCCTTATGTTACAGTTGAAGATATTTAGAAGTCACAATTTGCCGGTTGGTAGCACTCTGTTAACATTACCATGGATATTGTCTATCAGGCTTACATTAATCTCATTGATTTCAATAGGGCAACACATGGAGTCAGGAACTACTTAACAGAAAGGTGGCAGAACCAGGCCCTTAATTCTTGGTCAATTCCTATATCTATTGTATACATTGAGATAAATCAGTTGGCAACCTTTCAGAAGTGGTGTTCCGAGACTTCATTTATTCACTCTGATTTAAGGTTTTGCGTGCCAGTAATTTTAACATTTTTAGAAGGTCTCTTTCTATAAGTCTATAATATATAACTAAACTATTGTTGTATGTAAAGTAAATAAGGTTTTTTAATTTTTTAAGAAGTTTCATTTAAAAATAAATTAAAATGCAGAGCCCCCTAGACCGGTGGCCAGGACCCGGGCAGTGAGAGTGCCACAGAAAATCAGCTCACGTGCCATAGTTTGCCTACCCCTGAGATAAATAGTAGTGTGAAGGTTCTATGCAGTTTGAATTTTAAAACTATTTGCATTTGGCTTGATAGAGAAATCTTCACTTAAGTGTATTTGTGACAGGGTGGACCAGGCCTTCATGGACCTGCTGAAGGCTCCGCTGCTTTTCTACACCCCACTCCAGGAAGCAACGAGGTGGGAAATAAAGAGCAGCAAGAGTGAGTCTTCTTGGCCTTCCTAGAGAGGCCTCATTGGAGCAGCCATCCTAAAAGCTACAGAGACCTAGTCCTTCCAGGGCTGGTGACAGCCAATCATAGCCCAGCAGACTCAGATAATATGATCTGCACGGCTTTAGCAGGTCAGTTCCTGCTTGAGACAAGAGGGGTAAAGAAGATGGCTCCTCTCTGGCCACACAATACTAACAAGTAGCCAGAGTTTATGGTTGCCTGAATGTACACTGAGATTGCAGAGGAAGAAGAGCCTGAAGACATTAGCCCTGAGATAGGGCTGGAGATAAAAGTGCCCTTAGGAAGAGGCCGAAGGAAATAATAGCAGAGGTCTGAAGTTGAGCAGTATGTGGCTGCTGTGTAGAGGGTCCCTGGGTTGGAACCCGGAGTAGTGGGTGGGCCCAGGTTCCCCTACTGCCACAGGTAAAGGGAACAGGGCCTGTTTAGGAGCCTAAACAAAGGGCTGAATTTAAAGGGGCTAGAGCTGGGGTGGAAGACTCTTGCAAGGGCAAAGAGACTGTTTATTTCCTGGACTCTGTAGTACTCTCAAAGGGGGTCATTTGGACTTTGTGATCAGTCCACCAAACCACTGAAAACCCACCAAAGTCAGCTGGCAGCCTGTGGGAGGAACCAGAGGTAAGAAAAACACTCTGTATTCAGTCATTAGGAAGCACTCAAAAGGTGAATGCTCCTTTACAGCACTCATCTCAGTGTTTTCACTTCATTGTTTAATTTTATTAGGCTCACAAACAATATTGAGAGGAGAGAGAGAGAGCATGCAGGTTTGGTAAAGGTTTTAATTAATGGTAATGGAACTCTCCAGAGCACCCCATTACACAACAATATTATCTGAGTTAGAACTGAATCTGCTTTAACATCAACAATTTTTGTTTGTTATCCTCATATATTTTTCTCCCTCATCTAAAAGGTCTTTCAGGATAAGCAACTGACTCTTTACACAGCCTTGAATGTTTTTGAAGAAGGGTCTAGCAGCCTTGAAAAGGACTCATAATGACTCCTTTGGATTTCATTGGGTATGTTTGCTGAACTCCTCAGGGAGTCTTTGAAATCCTGACAGTTCGTGTTCATGCAGTGTGTTTGCCAAAAATACTCTTTGTCAGAAAGTTTGGGAAGCTTTTTTCTGTTTGCTTCTTGAAGCTGCATGGCATACAGAATGCCTGCAATGAGAAAATGGGATAAGGAAAATGGTGAAAATGTAATTACTACCAGCTATTTAGATGTGGTAATCTTTTCATGTGAGAAGATTTTCCATGAAACAATGGAGGAACAGTCTTGCAAACAAAGAGAAAGGGTAAATGTTAGGTTCTGATTGCCAAGCTTCCTACAAAACATCTAAAATCCATGAAATATAGTCCCTTAAATATCCTCAAAAGAGAGATGTTCCATGTACCCCAGGAAGATTATAGTACTTGTAAATTGGGAGTATCCACTGACACCTGGGTAGGGAAGTCATGCATTTAACAGTGCCTCTGGGACTCGCTTTCAATCATCAAAGTGCAGTACCACCTCCAGATACAGTAGATCCAAGAATGACATTTTAGTCCTGGAAATGGTAATGCATCAGTATTGTATTTTGATCCTTTCTTTAAGTAAAACTTCCAGGAATTAGGATACATAATGGTGCGTGGAAGAGGGGCTTGTGTACATGGCACATCAGGCTGCATGTTGCTTTGTAGAGTGCCTTAATGTGTTGCAATATAATGGATCCACTTTCATATATATGTGAGCGCTAATGATGTATCTTTTAGAGCATACCAGCAGGGTCTACATGAGGCAGTTAGAGTACAACATGTTGGAGCACTTTACAAACCACAGTCCTCTAATTCGCTTTGTCGCACCATTTAGACAAGCCCTCGGTTTTGGTAATATAACTGCAGTTCAACTCTTAATTCTTACTCATTAACAAAATTTTGAACACTTCTTTGTATTAGGATGGGCAAACTAATTTTCATAAAACATGAACTGATCTTTACATTCACCTAAAAATCAAAGCAACCCCTTTTTGAGATTAAAAAAGATGTATTATTTTCCCCTCCATGTCTCTAGATATAACAGTTCAAATAATTATGGGAAAACACTGTTTAGGAACTTGCACAACTTTTTGGGGGAGATTATTTGTTTTTGTTATTTTTTGTTTTTAAATATTTTTAGCTTCTTTGTTATTTTAACTGGGCCCAATAAAGGTAAAAGAAAAGATCCCTGCCCTGAGAAACTTGAAAACTCATATTAGACTTGAAGAAAAATAAATGTGTGTATGAGAGTGGTGGGAGGTGAGGGTGGGAGGGGCTAATAAGAACATGGAGGGGCAAGGAAATGAGGGCAAGAGAAACATCCAGAGGATCTAGGAGAACAGTGCCTCACTTCATGCAACCAAAAAGAAATCATGAGATAAATGGATAAAATGAATCATTACAGGACTTACTCAGCAAGTTGCTAGTAGGCCTCATGGAAAACTGGGCCTTGAAGAGGATAGTAGTGCTTTCACAGACCAGCTCAAGAAGATGAGATGCAGGAATCACGGAAGAAGGTGTGGAAGTAGCTGTGGGAGAAACAGACACTCAATGAGGCTGATTGAAGAGGGTAAAGGGTGATGAGAAAAGAGACTGAATCAAATAAGGAAGGAGCAGAACTCTGTAGGGCCTGAAAGGCAATGACAGGAAGACTGAACTTTAATTTAATCCCTTGCTTTTCAAGGGACATTTAATTATTTTTTTAAATCTATATTAATAAATGGAAGCCTATGCTTTGCAAAAAATAAAGATTCTTATTTGAAAGTAATTTTAGCCCTACCTTTTAGGCCTGCCAAAATAATCATAATGCAGCAGGCCAGGATTTAAGGCCTGCCAAATTCTATCAGCGCTTGAACTTAAAATGTCTTATCTCTTCTAAAGACCTACTTCCAGTGACGCAGACCTGAGTTTTCACCACTTATATCAGTGGGAGCAGTATTAGGTTCTAATTCTAGAACCCACAGTTTTTTAACTAGGTTCTAACTGTGACATAGACACTTCCTGTTCTGGAATTCATATTGAGGTTCCATATTGTTTTCATTCCTGTTCTGGAATTCTAATGAGGGTAGGGAAAGTGAGAGAGAGAGAGAGAGAGAGAGGGCATTCTCCTGAGATTTCCTGCACAGTCTTGCAAACCAAAGATGTATTGCTAATTATCCAAGGTAAAGCATCAGTAATAATTATGCCTGCTGTGGATTAAATTGTTATCTGAGTCTGTTCAGGCTATGATTTGGGGTTCAGGTTCACAGTGAAAACAAGACTGGTGTTTGAATTTTTTTTAATATAAACAAAATTTTATTATCTCCTTCCACAGAATTTTTGCCACATCAAAAGTGAAAATCATTAAATAGGAGAGTTTGGTTATGAGGATTCACATTTAAAATCTCTCCCTTGACATTCAAAGGATTTCAGGTGGATTTTTACTCTTCTTTAGATAGATTCCAGAAGATAACTGGAAGCTGTTTGTGTACATGCCTGATCCTTATAAGCCAGTGTGTGCACATTAGACTTCCAACTATTCATGGTATCCACAAGAAACTATCTTCTTGTGCACATCCTGCCATGCAATTCTTATCCAGTGTCATGTCCAAACGTGAAATTTATTTTATGTGAGATGTAGCTACGCCTACTGCACATCTGAGCAATACTGACTGCTGTTCATAGAATCATAGAAGATTAGGTCTGGACGAGACCTCAGGAGGCCATCTAGTCCAACCCCCTGCTCAAAGCAGGACCAACCTCAACTAAATCATCCCAGCCAGGGCTTTGTCAAGCGGAACCTTAAAACGCTCTAAGGATGGAGATTCCACAACCTCCCTAGGTAAAGCATTCCAGTGCTTCACCACCCTCCTAGTAAAATAGTTTGTCCTAATATCCAACCTAGATCTCCCCCACTGCAAGTCGAGAACATTGCTCCTTGTTCTGTCATCTGCCACCACTGAGAACAGCCTAGATTCATCCTCTTTGGAACCCCACTTCACATAGTTGAAGGCCTCTATCAAATCCCCCCTCACTCTTCTCTTCTGCAGACTAAATAAGTCCAGTTCCTTCAGCCTCTCCTTGTATATCATGTGCTTTAGCCCCCTATTCATTTTCATTGCGCGCTCCAATTTGTCCACATCTCCACAATTTGTGTGGAGAGCACAAAACTGGACACAATACGCCAGATGTCACCTCACCAGTGCTGAACAGAGAGGAATAATCACTGCCCTTGATCTGCTGGCAGTGATCCTACTAATGCAGCCCAATATGTCATTAGCCTTCTTGGCAACAAGGGGACACTGGTGACTCATACGTAGCTTCTCATCCACTGTAAGCCCCAGATCCTGTTCTGCGGAACTACCACTTAGCCAGTTAGTCCCCAGCATGTAGCAGTGCATGGGATTCTTATATCCTAAGTGCAGGACTCTGCACTTGTCCTTGTTGACCCTCATCAGATTTCTTTTGGCTCAATCCTCCAATTTGTCTAGGTCGTTCTGGACCCTATCCCTACCCTCCAGCATATCTACCTCTCCCCACATCTTAGCGTCATCCGTGTTCTGCTAGATGACCATAGTTTAAGGCAGAGCTAGTAGAAGCCTGGTTCAAAGCCAACTAAAATTAGTTGGTTTCTTACAATGTGCTCTGGATCAGACCTAGAATGAATAATGGTATGCTGTTCAATACTCCTGTCTGGGGGAAAAAGAACAGGCTGCCAAGCCTTTTTCCTGCTCTTGCCAACCCCTAGAGGTGGAGAAAGACAGTAGATTAAAGAGGATATAGAATAATTAGGAGACAGTGATTGGATGGGGGACCCTGAGAACTGATTGCATGGGATCCTCCAAATCCTACCATGAGCCTGTGACAGCATGCAGTCATTGTAAAAATATTAGTTAAACAAAAGAGCCTAATCTGGGAAGTGATAAATGCAAAAGACAAAGATATCCTATAATGCAGCAGAAGTTAGGCTCAGTGTGTTTTCATTGTGTGTATGTCTTTGACCTATATGGATTATTTTCCCATCATTGTTTTAATGTCTTGAAACCAAATAGTTTTCTGCTTCATTAATATTTTGAAATATTCAACTTTCAAGTATGTAGAATAAGGGCCATCATTCATATAATACTTAATTAGAAAACAGTTTGAAATTTGGAGAGGCTCCTAATTTAAATCAATTAAAGGGAAAGTTGTCAGTTTCATTTTCACTTTGCTCAACTGCACCTTCACAGCAAGAGAATGGAAGAGGATATCTGTTGCATCCAATCCAGCTTCTCCTTGGAATGAAACTAGTCCACAGTGTACAAACCCAAGAAGTGATACCGGTAATTAGAAGCAGATAGTACTGTGAAGAGTAAATAGAACAGCTGCAGCATAAATGTGGGTCATCAGCTAGATCATTACCAAGTAACTCCTTTCATAATGTCAAATTAAAAATGTTTAGAAGTGTTTTATTCATGCCAAATTTTAGGTAACATCTAGTTGATGAAAACAGTGGGATCTCTTTCTGTTACAGCTCTTCACTTTAAACAGTGTTCTCTCCTTCCATGTTTTAGCCATGCAATCTGGTTATTTTTATTTTATTTTGTGTGGTCTTATACAGTTTTCTAGCCATTTACAGAGGAAATGTTAAATAATAACTATTTTAAAGAACTCTTTTTCTGAGAAAATATTTGCCCATTTCTCAGGCAAATATCTCAACCTGTATTGACAATTTTATCCAGCTAGTGGTCTTCATATTACGGCACCATATTGTTGTCATTCCTATACCTACTAAGTACTTTGTCTGCTATTAATTCACTCTTGTTTTATTCCCTTCACTGTTCTTCTGCTGTTAGATTTGATTTATGTATAATATGTTCTTAAAATGTGAAGTATTTTTACAATTCTTTATCTATATATACACTGACTTCAGTGCTCAAATAATCTTTATCAACGTGTACTGTTTTTTTCTTACACGTGCTATATTTTTGATAAGAAACAAGTTGATCATGCTTATTTAAATTGCTGCTCTATTAAAGGATATTTTCTGTACTAAATCACTATTATCCAATGAGACCATCAGTTAATTTACTCATGATAATTTATTGTTTTTGCTTCGGCATTATCACCAAGACTGTACCTGGATACATCTTCAGTATGCTAATACTCTACATCACACAGTTCCTGTGCTTGAATATAACATAGATAAAGTCAAATGCTTCCCCCCCCCCAACAACCGAGTCACCACACTACAGCCCCAATTCTGCCCTGTGATTCACTCAAATGGACTCCTATACCTGTTCAGAGCAGCTTGTGGCATCAGGACCTAATGACATGCCCAGTTTGTTTGTGTGTGTGTGTTTAAGAGAAGATGAGAACCCTATGCAAAGTTTTTGTGTTTGTTCTGTTTTTCCTGCACAAACCCCAGCCATGCCTATACTGACATTAGGGGATGTGGTTAATGGGAACAGATTGATGGATTCTACTGTGGTGGCTTAATGCAAATTGAAGATCCTCTTCCCCCTTTACACCCCCAAACCCGGTTAGATCATCTCATGGCCAGAGTCACTGGGGTTAGGGCTGAATTGTGCTGGTGGATAGGGATGAAGTAGATGAAATGTAGACCATGGAAGGGCCTAGGTGTATATGTAATTGTGTATTCAAACACACACACACACACATGAGATGTACAGCTCTGCAGCTGGTGTAAGCCAATGGAGCTATGCTAGTTCACACCTGTGGAGGAGCTGGCCCATATATGCATGAAAGTAAAGGGATTGTGTCTAAACATGATTTGAAGAAACATGTAATATAGAACATCTTGTTACTTTTAATAACTGCGACTTAGCTTGTTTTTAACATGTTCCCTTTGTCACTTGAGTACCTATGATAATGGAAAGATGCACTTGCTTCAGTGCTAGTCTGCTCTTTTAATAATCTGTGCGAGTGACACAGATTAATAGAATGTAGCATTTGAGGATCCATGATAAGAAAAAAAAGGATTGTTTGAGAGAAATTAGTCATATGCAGAGGGACCTATTAAAGTTGCCTTACCAATCAAGCCTTTGTTCTGAGCATGTGTGACTGAAAATGCAAAGATAGTCTGTCAGAATTTGTTTGGCTAATGATTCTAACTCGTTAAAATTTTAACCATGGCTCCTTTTGCTGTGCTTCAAAGGGTTCATAAAACTCTTATTAATTTATCTTGCTCTTGGAAAGACCATTATTTTATTTATTTTTGGACATTGACTTGACAATGTTCTGGTAGATGCTGTTTATATATATATAATTTTGTTTTGTTTTGAAATTGGGGTTCTGTGAGAATTGAAAATGAACAAATTCACAGCTCAGATAGAAGGATTTGGGCTTCTCTACATGAGCAATTAAAGCGGGGCAAGCTCTGGCTTGAATCTACCCCACAGTTGCCTGCCATGGTCCAACTGTCCATGTGCACCGTGGTGACAGGTGTTAACAGCTCATGCACTTTAAGCTTGTTCAGTTTCAGAGAGGGATAGCTCAAAGCATTCTGACAACCTGTTAATGCTTCCCAAAGATGTCACGCAAACCGATTTTAAATGGCACACTGCTGCCTGCCAGGACCCCAGCAGGGAGCAGCGTGCCATTAAAAATCCTGCCCAGCCCGGCACGGCCCGCTCTTCTCCGCCCTCCCCTCCCCCCACCCCTGTGGGGGCAGGGGGCAAGGGGCAGGGGCAGAAGCTTGGTCCTGCCGGCTCCCCTGCCTCTTCCCTTAGTGTGCTGGGTTCCTGCCCCTCCTCCACCTCTCCGTCCCTCCCTCCCTGCCAGCCGAACAGCTGATGGCCCTTACGAGGGAGGGGTCAGGAAGGAGCAGAGACGGCATGCTTGCTGCTCCCAGCTGAGGCAGAGAACAAGTGGGGGCAGGGCCTTGGGAAAGGGGGGCGTGGAATAGGGGCATATCCCCTCCAGTCCCCTGCCCTGACCCCCACACACACACACCCAGCCTTCTGCCCTGAGCCCTGACCCCTCCTCACACACACCCAGCCCTGAGCCCTGACCCCCCCATACACACACTTAGCCCTCTGCCCTGAGCCCTGCAGCCCCGCATACAGGCCAGACCCCTGCCCTGGGCCATGTACTCCCCTCATACACACCCAGCCCTTTCCTTGACTCCTTCACCCCCCCCCCCCACAACCCCAGCCCTGACTCTGGTACCCCCACACATACCCAACCCCGCTCACCTCCTGCCCTGACACCTGCACCCCCCTCACATGCCCCAACCCTCTGCCCTGACTCTTACACCCCCCCACATACCCTGCACCCCCCCATATCCTGACTGTTGCACCCCCCCAATCCCCACTCCCATCCTGACCACCAAACGGGAGCTCCTGTACCCCCCCACACACATTCCCACCTGCATCCTTTACACCAAATGGGAGCTGCCCAGGTAAGTGCCCCACACCCAAACCTCCTGCCTCAACCCTGAGACCCCTCCGTCATTCTAGCTCCTGGCCAGACCCTTCACCCCCAGCCCTGTGCTCAGTGCACTTCCACTGTTAGTTCAGTGCAGAGAGAGGAAGAGAATGGGCCAGAACCAGGGAGAAGGTAGGTACCCACTGCATGTGGGCAAGGCCAGGACCCCAGACCAGCAGCAGGCTGAGCGAGTCTGGCAGCTGGGATCCCAACTGGCAGAAGCCGGCAGATGGAACCCCTAAGCAGCAATGGGCTGTGTGGCTCAGCCCCACTGCCTGTCTGGGGTCCCAGTCACCGGCCCTGCACAGCCCGCTGCTGGTCTGGGGCTCTGGCTGCCGGATGCTTGCCAGCCAGGGTCCCGGCCACAGGCCCCGCTCAGCCCGCTGCCAGCCTAGGTGAACAGAACCTCAAACCAGCTGTGGGCTGAGCGGGCCAGTGGCGTAAGATCAACATTTTAATTTAATCTTAAATGAAGCTTCTTAAACATTTTTGAAAACTTTGTTTATTTTACAATACAATACTAGTTTAATTATATGATATATAGACTTATAGAGAGAGACCTTCTAAAAACATTAAAATGTATTATCGGCCCGTGAAACCTTAATTTAAAGTGAATAAATGAAGACTCGGCACACCACTTCTGAAAGGTTGCCGACCCCTGTGTTAATGCAAGTCAGCTGGGTGCACGTGGACAGTTAGACTGTGGCAGAGTAATGTGGGACAGATTCAAACCTGAGTTTAATTATTCATGTAGACAGAGCTGGACTGGAGGAACTGAATGACAATATGAAGTGTGATAGATTATAGCAATGAACTACACACAAAAAAGAATTACAATAGATGAAGCACAAAACAGGTTCAAGAGTGAAGCTTTTAGAATACTGTATTTAAGGTAGAAATATATTGGGCTCAAGTCTGCTGGTCTAAGAACCCCCATTTAGATTCACTGGAAGTCTCATGTACGTCATATTGCAGTACCAGCCCCATTGTCTCTATAGAAATTAAGACCAGAAGGCACCACTGGATCATCTAGTCCAGTGCTTCTCAAAGCCGATCTGACGCTTGTTCAGGGAAAGCGCCTGGCAGTCCAGGCCGGTTTGTTTACCTGCTGCATCCACAGGTTCAACTGATCACAGCTCCCACTGGCCATGATTTGCCACTCCAGGCCAATGGGGGCTGCATGAAGGGCGGCCAGCACGTCCCTTGGCCTGCGCCGAGTCCCGCAGCCCCCATTGACCTGGAGCAGCAAACGCGGCCAGTAGGAGCCGCGATCGGCCGAACCTACGGACATGGCAGGTAAACAAACCAGCCCGGACCGCCAGGGGCTTTTCTTGAACACACAGCAGCCTGACTTTGAGAAGCAGTAAAGAACACTAAACCCAGCAATCAACATTAGACCAAATTATTACACTGTACAGGAGACTAGACACAGTGAGAGAATAGGAGGGACCAAGGTGCCCCAGTGCCCTAGGCCCAGTGCTTTATTTGTAATGAAAGAGGTGCTGGGGCTCAAACAATTAGGTGCCAGGGTTCAAGTAATTTTTTTAATGTCATAACTGACATGGCAAATCCAGAGGTGCGGGGCTATGAACTGCCAAGCCTAGAGGTGCTGGGCTCAGCCCTGGAAAGCACTGGTACAAATTAAGCATTGCCTAGGTCCCTGCAATAGCAGGAAAATGAACAAGTTCATTATCAGTCCAACCCTACATATGTCCATCGGTTAGGCCTTGAGCATGTGAGCAAGAACCAGCCAACTAAGCACTTCTCTGTTCCCTTTGATTCTGCTGCCTTTTCCTTTATCCCAATTACTATCTTTACCCCTTCCCAATATAACCTTATCTGTTCCCCTTTAATATTGCTGTGTCTTTGATTAATTTGAGTTCTTCATGCCCCAGAAGTCATAGGGAATGTATATTTATTCACTCAGTAACTAAGTGGAGTCTCCACAAACTGGGAATCCAGTTTAACTTCAGTAAGCTTGAAGTTTGGGGCTGAGACCTCCCATCAGCACAAGAAGCACAGAAAAGCAGGTCAGTCATTCGTAGCCCAGGTCTACACGGACTTCCACTACACAACAGACTTCCTCTGGCAGAGCTATTTGGGTCAAGAGAGTAAAGAGCTGTGATCCCTGAGTGACACAGCTATACTGGCAGAAGTTCTTGGGTAATCACAGCTATACCAGCAAAGCTGCACTTTTATCTGTATAGCTTGTTTTGCTTATTGAGGAGATTTTATTATACAAGTACAAAGCACAGCTTTGCTGGTATAGCTGTGTCCACACTAGGAGCACTCTGCTGGTATAGTATACAATTATTCCTATACTGGCAAAGCTTTCCTAGCTTAGACATGACCCTAAGGTGGGCTATGCAGCCACATAGGAAGGAGGAGCAAATACATTGTATCATACTTGACTATGTATGCAAATAACCTATGCTGATTTGAGCATCTTTACCAGTATAGCTTGACCCAATTAAAGGGCTGCACCAATTTAAACTCTAGAGTTAGAAACTGATAGTTAGATATCATTAATTCAATACTAAAACTGTGTAGACAAGCCCATTATCTCATACATATTAAATCAACATAAATCATAGGGGCCTTCTTTTTTTCTTTTTAATTTAAAGACACCTATTAAGGAAATTACCAGTAGATTTTCACCCTAATCTATGCAAGATACTCTTAATATTTTTTGTAAATTTTACCCACAGATTAATGCATAACAGAACTTGTTCCAAACATGTGTGCATACATTTTTAGAATTCCCTCTTCACTCCAGTGCCAAAGAAAAACTGCGTGTCTTGTGATCTTCTGCTCCAGCATTTCTGTCTTTTACACAGAGAAAGGGATTTTCCTCATCTTCAAGTGTAAAGGTTCAGATTGTGCTCATGCTCTCACTGCTTAAAGTTTAAAATGGCAGTTGCAACTGAGCATATGGAAGGAACAGCTTTTTGGGCATCAGAAGCGGCAGCATCACAACAAGCTGCATTAGCAGGCTAGATGAAGGATCCTTCATCGTTGATAAACACCATGTAAAGAGTTCTATCTGCATGAGGATGTGTGTCCTATTCTAGGCAACACCAAGGGGATTTCTAACTCTCTGCCCAGATTGGAAATTCACACTCAACTATGTGGTCGGCCTAAGATGCCTGTATGCTACTGCATATTTTTGGATTTTTCTGATTAATACCATGCTTCAGTGCACCCATCTGTCTGTGTACTAAACTTAAGTTTCAAAGGAAAATTAGTGATATACATCAATTAACAATGAAGGGACAGTCTGAGATTTTTTGTATGAGAAAGCTACTGAAATCTTAGAAAAGTATTGCCAAATTGATATGATAGTCAATGCCAATATTTTTTTTAATTGTCACCTAGATTAAATGGATTTTCCCAGTCTAATAAATAGAATTCTGTCATTTTGCAGAACATTTCTGACTCTAGTGATCTAGAAAATACAAAAGACTGGAGTACCTTATTGCCATTCTAGCCTACACTGCAGTTTGCTAGAAGACAGAAATAATGACTTATGGATGACTCACATCATTTAAAAATAGTTAAGCATGTCGACAGTACATAAAATCACCAGTTATGACTTTACTAAATTATCGATACCTTTTTACATACACAAGGAGTTCAACTTTGAAAATTGAGCAAGTCATTCTTAAAACTGCATCTCTCACATCCATTTTGCATGAATCTGAAAATAAGAGAAGCACTGTTCTCCACTGGGTTTATAATCAGAACCAATGAGATTAGAAGTTACCAAACAAAATAAAACAAAATAAAGTAGCCTATAACAAACCTAAACTGTTGCATTTAGAAATCTTTATGCCAAATACAGTAAGAAAGAATTAACCTTCTTCACAACCCTAGTTGCTTGGGGAATACTTTCAATCCTGTTGATAGGTTAAAAAAATATTCTATTTGCAGCTTTAAGGTTGGAGAATGCAGCGAATTTAGTAAACTCAAGCCTCACTGCACTTGTCTTTCATGCTACCAAATGTGTCCTTTTAAGATATTATACTGTTTCACACCTGATTGAGTAAAGAATTTTAAAAGATATCTCCTCAGAGTATATCTATTCTTAAGTCTCTTATCACTTCTTAATATTGAAACATATAAGTTTCACTATCCATGGACCGGTCAGTGGGGAAAAAAAAACACTTACAAAAATTGTCATATTTGTTGTCAATTATCGATATTTTTAAAACTTGGTTTGAATTTCTAAGGAAGATGTGGATTTTATATTTTGTATTTAAAATAATATTAGACAGCTTACACCATGTGCTCTTGTTAGACATTTATTTCTTTGTTCAATTACTTAAGAGAACAAATACTGGGTACCATATTTGAAAAAAGTGGTTAATGACATGAAAATTAACAATAAATTACATTTGCTGAAATATAATTGCAATTGACTAAAAATGACCAAATTTATCACAGGAGTAATTCTATTAAGGTTAAAGTTCTATTAGAATTACACTGGAAATGGTTTGGACAAATGAATCTGCAAGCAATTTCTCTTAAAACCAAGACTGAAAGACACACAGGTACTGTGTACTTAACAATGATTTTCTGTGACAAGTTTTTGACGTCTCTTCTCAGCTGGGTGAAAGAAAAGGTACCTTAGGCATATCTGTATCCTTCTCAAAGACTTCAGATTGCTAATTACCAAAACAATTACAATATTTTATACATGTATAGCAATTTCCAACCAAAAGCCTTACTTCAGAAATATTAAAACTAGGGCTGTCAAGTGTTTAAAAAAAGAATTGTGATTAATTGCATGATTAAAAAAAATTAATTGTGATTAATTGTGCTGCTAAGCAATAATAGAATAGCTTTTATTTAAATATTTTTGGATGTTTTCTACATTTTAAAATATATTGATTTCAATTACAACACAGAATACAAAGTGTACAGTGCTCACTTTATATTTATTTTTATTAGAAATATTTGCACTATAAAAAACCAAAGAAATAGTATTTTTCAATTGACCTAATACAAGTACTGTAGTGAAATCTCTTTATCATGAAAGTTGAACAATGTAAAACTTTAGAGCCTACAAGTCCACTCAGTCCTACTTCTTTTCAGCCAATCGCTCAGACAAATAGGTTTGGTTACAATTTGTAGCAGATAATGCTGCCCACTTTTAGTTTACAATGTCACCTGAAAGTGAGAACAGGCATTCACATGGCACTGTTGTAGCTGGCATCACAAGATATTTACATGCCAGATGTGCTAAAGATTATTTGTCCCTTAATGCTTCAACCACCATTCCAGAGGAGATGCATCCATGCTGATGACAGGTTCTGCTTGATAACGATCCAAAGAAGAGTGGACCAACAGATGTTCATTTTCATTATCTGAGTCAGACAGGTTAATTTTCTTTTTTGGTGGTTCGGGTTCTGTAGTTTCCTCATCAGAGTGTTGCTCTTTTAACACTTCTGAAAGCATGCTCCACAGCTCATCCCTCTCAGGTTTTGGATGGCTCATCAGATTGTTAAACTTTGGGTTGAGTTCTGTAGCTAATTTTAGAAATCTCACATTGGCACCTTCTTTGCATTTTATCAAATCTGTTCATCAGCATGGAACATGTGGTCTGGAATGATGTCCGAAGCATGAAGGGCCTTATGAATGTTTAGCATATCTGGCATGTAAATACCTTGCAACGCTGGCTACAAAAGTGCCATGTGAAAGCCTGTTCTCACTGTCAGGTGACATTGTAAATGAGAAGCAGGCAACATTATCTCCTGTAAATGTAAACAAACTTGGTTGAACAAGAAGTAGGACTGACTGGACTTGTAGGCTCTAAAGTTTTACATCGTTTTGTTTTTGAGTGCAGTTATGTAACAAATTGGTATTCTATTGTTTAACAGTGCAATTAATTGTGATTATTTTTTTTAATCAGAATTAATTTTTTGAGTTAATCGTGTGAGTTAGCTGAAGTTAATCGACAGCTCTAATAAAAACTGATGTATTGGGAGACATTTTCAGGCAGGCATCTTATAATTTGTATGTATGCATATAAAGTTTCATATATACATGCTTAGATTTACATGATGCAGATGCAAACACCAGCTAAGCATTCTAACATGCAAACGTGGTGTAATATCTCTGCGTGTTTCATATTCAAATCTGTACTCCCTAAATCAACTGAGCAATATTCTTTGCCATTGTTATGGCTCTGCTACATCAACTGAGTGATATTTCATAGAATCATAGGACTGGAAGGGACCTCGAGAGGTCTTCTAGTCCGGTCCCCTGCACTCAAGGCAGGACTAAATATTTTCTACACTATCTTTCACCGGTGTTTGTTTAACCTGTTCTTAGACATCTCCAATGATAGAGATTCCTCTACCTCCCTAGGCAATTTATTTCAGTGCCTAACTACCTTGACAATTAGGAAGGTTCTCCAAATGTCCAACCTAAACCTCCTTTGCTGTAATTTAAGCCCATTGCTTCTTGTGCTAGCCTCAGAACTTAAAATGAACAATTTTTCTCCCTCCTCCTTGTAACAGTATTTTATGTACTTCAAAACTATTTGTCCAATAAGAGTCTGATTCTTGACACCACTGTAATGCCAGTTGAGTCCAGTTACAACTTCGACAATTGCATAACAGCCATGTGAAGTAAATATTATACTCATTTTATGATACATAAAATGAAGTACAGAGAAGCATAGTTGCTTGAAGGTTCCATGTCAGACAGTTCTCTTTCATATCAATGGCAGAGGTGTGACTAGAACCAGGAGTCCTGAACTAGTACTGCCTCCCTGCAGGGCTTGCTGTGAGTGATGTATAGGAGGAAGTAGTAAGTATTGCTGATTTACATCAATCCAGACTAGAAACTCCTTTCTGGATTTTTAGCCTTGAGGACTCTAGTCAAGGGCCCAATTCAGATGAAAATCATGTATGTGATTGTGAGGCTCAGTGAAACTCATTGATCCTTCTGACTGCTGTAGCTTTTAGCCTAATGATTATGCTGGGTGGGGGCATATTCTTAACTATCACTAGGGAGGGAAGACTAATTAAGTCCTATGAATGGTAATTGCCTGGGACACCTAAATCACTGACTTTGCCAGACCAGTTTTCATATACTTTTCTGTGTGTGTTTGTGTGTGTGTATATATATATGAAAGAGCGAGAGAGAGGGCTTCTCTTCTGTTTGTTAACTGTCTTCTGTAAAACACTGACCTTTCTCTGAGTAGATCAGTGTCTTAGAGAGGCTGGGGCCACATTCTAATCTTAGTGAAATTCCAGAGTAACTCCACTGATGTCTGTACAGCTACTCCAGAGGTCTGCTGGTGTGTAATTCAACACAGGAGCTTGAGCAGTCTGAGGCGGTGGGCCTATTTTGAGCTGTATCTTGTCACAATGTCTGCATTAATAAGTAGAAATCTTAAGTGCATTTCTTATTGTTATATTGTTGTAAGTAATTAAACAACACACTTCCTGAATGTAACACTTTTACCATGCCAAGTAAAGCTAAATGAACAGAGCGGGGACTCAGAAGGTGAAGCCTTGACTTTTTACCTTCATCCTAGGGCTGGGCTTTTTTTGAAGCAATATCAAAACAAACTGTTGAGGATGTCTGCACTGATTGCCTGTGGATAAACAGAGGATATTTGTTTTCTTTGCTGCCAATTCTATAATCTTCACAAGCAGGAATATCTAGATTGAAATTCTGTTTGGGAAATAAAGAGAAGAGAAAAATGACTTTACTTTGAATTAAGAATTGATGTTACTGACAGACTCTATCACAGATTATCAGTGCAGCATTGACTTTACATCTTACTTGACAATTCTTCTGTCATTGAAATTAAAGAAATTCAGGACACCTTCAAACAAAGCTGTGTCTAATTCACTACAAGTGTGCTTGTCTGCCTTGGGGGACCTTCAGAAGTGTGTATTTATGATAAACTACTTCAAGCATAAAGTTTTCAGACATGCGAGGGTGTTCGTAACTATAAAAAAACACTTTTGTTTAATTCAGATCATTTCTCGTTTAAATAAATAAATAAAGGGCTCGCTTCCCCTCTTTTCTGCCCCCCCCTCCATTTTTATACTTTAGTGTAACACTCAAACAAGCAAATCTGGTTAGATTGTCTGAGGTCTCCGCTCATCACCAAAGCTTCTGAGGGCAAGCTAAAACTTTCAAAATGTCATTGAGCCTGCTTTTGAAATGTAGCACATCAGCAATTCTTTCCATGAGTGCTTAATTTGGTCCAGACATGGGACCAGAGTCTTATGGATTCATAGATTCTAGGGTCAGAAGGGACCGATGTGATCATCTAGTCCGACCCCCTGCATAAAGCAGGCCACAGAACCCTACTCATCCACTTCTATAACAAACCCCTAACCTACGTCTGAGTTATTGAAGTCTTCAAATTGTGGTTTGAAGACCTCAAGCTGCAGAGAATCCACTAGCAAGTGACCCATGCCCCACGCTGCAGAGGAAGGCGAAAAACCTCCAGGGCCTCTTAACTGGTGTAAAGTGATATAGCTATATTGCAGGCAGCTGTGCTGTGCCAGGTTACACCAGCTAAGGCTTTGACCTTCTGTCTGACCACACTGTTCAGCATAAGTTGTGTTGCTGCATCTGAGAGGTGACTATCACTATTGTGATTATCTAGGGGCCTGTCTACAATGGATCACAGTTTGGACTATGAGGGTCTGTATAGCATAGTGTGATGTGCTGCTCTGTAACTCCTCCATGTGGCTGTTGTGGGTGCAAATTAAAAGGTTCCGAATTCTCATTCATGTAATTAAGGGGTGACCGTAATCAAGTCACCCCTTAAACTTCTCTTTGCCAAACTAACTAGATTGAGCTCTTTGAACCTGTCACTCTAACACTTGTTTTCTAACCCTTTAATCATTCTTGTGGCTCTTTTCTGAACCCTCTCCTATTTTCAACATACTTCTTGAATTATGGAGAGCAGAACTGGGCACAGTATTCCAGCAGCAGTCACACCAGGATCAAATATAGAAGTGAAATAGCCTCTCTACTCCTATTCAAGATTCCTCTGTGTACGCATACAAAGATCACATTAGTCCTTTTGGCCACAGAGTTGCACTAGGAGCTCATGTTCAGCTGATTATTCATCACGACCCCCAAATCTTCAGAGTCCCCCATCCTTTAAGTATGGCCTATGTTCTTTGTTGCCATTAGCCGTATTAAGACACATATTGTTTGCTTTTGCTCATCTGCCAAGAGATCCAGCTCACTCTGAAATAGTGACCTGTCCTCTTCATGATTTACTTCTCTCCCAATATTTGTGTCCTCTGCAAACTTTGACAGTGATAATTTTCTTCCAGGTCATTGATAAAAATATTAAATACAGCCAAGAACAGATCCCAGTGAGACCCTGCTAGAAACATACCCACTCAATGATGATTTCCCATTTACAATTAAATTTGAGACCTATCAGTTCATCAGGTTTTAAGCCATTTAATGTGGACCATGTTAATTTTATATTGTTGTAGTTTTTTAATCAAAATGACATGTGCTACCAGGTCAGACCTCCTACAGAAGTCTAAGTATAGTGCATCAACACTAGTACCTTTATCCACCAAACTTGTGATCTCATCAAAAAATGATAGTGATGCTTCCCAGAGGTATCCAGGGTTGTGATGCACCTCACCACTGCCTGTTCTTAGCGTGAAGTAGTCTTGTCTGTGTCTGCTGGGATTCATCTCCCTGAAACCAATATTATCTGGCCCCACAAGCACTTACTTCTAGGTGTCCACAGACCTTGCCTTCTCTGTGCAGGCTAGTGCTAAGTACACACCAACCTCTGAGATTTCAGAACATTCCCCGTATTCAAACTTTAAAATATAATCAGTACATATATGTCACAACACTATTAATGACCAGCATGATTCTGGCTTTCATTTAAGGTCTCACATAACATTCTTTATAGATAAATACTTTGACAGCAAAGTGTTAGGTATAGTGAATTTAATCAGGCTTGATAGCGGTTGCTGTTTCTGAACAGTGAACCCTCTGCCAGTTGGGATTGAGAGGTACTTAGGCTCATAGATATCAATTTAATTTGACAGGATCTGTTCCATAAACCCATGATTATTGGAATTAGTTATTTACCCTCTTTTAATTCTTTATTAATTGAGTCACGTATCACCTGTTCCACAATCTTGCCAAGGATCAATATCAGACTGACAGGCCTATAATTACCCATCTCATCCCAGTTCCCCATTCGAAATATTAGCACATCATTAGCTGTCAGGAGAATGGGAGGAGACCATATCCCTAAGAATATTTTGTACAGCAAGATTCCTGATGGCTCTCAAAAGCGGGATCTCCCTTTATGGTGGCACCAGGATGTGTGCAAAAATGATATGAAGTCATTCAACATCCAGTCAATCTGGAGGGAACATCTAGCACTGGATGCAGCTCAAAGTGAAGCAGCTTTGATCCAGAGGATGGAAGAAAAATGAAAAAGAAGAAAGCAGCATGCTGTAATCTTGGATTCTAACTCAGATAACACATGGATCTGTACTGTTCTCAAATTGGGCTTGTCAGTCATAAGTGGATTCATCAGGCACCTGACTAGGCCTTTTACATGTACACCAGAATCCAATAGTTTGATGGTTGCTTATAATGGTATGATTAGCTTACCTCCAGTGTTTCGGAACTTCCCAGTATTCCAAGACTTATGGAAAATCAACATTAACGATCCACCAAGTTCCTCAGCCAGCTCTTTTAAAACACTTGGCTGCACGTTATCTGTACCTGCTGATTTAAACATTTTCTGATGTTTAACATCCTCAGGAGACACTAGTGAAATGAAAAGAGTGTTATCATTATATGATATGACTACAGCATATGTTTCCCCCCCAAATACAAAACAGAAATATTTATTGAAAGCTTCTGCCTTTTCTGCATTATTATTGATAACTCTACTTTTTCCATCTGATAATGGACCAGTATAAGATTCTTTTTGTTCGTAATACATTTTAAAAACTCCTGGTCATCTGTAACTCTGCCGGCTGTAGATTTCTCTTTGTGTCCCTTTGCATCTCTTATCTATGTTCTGCAGTTCCTAGCTTCTGATTTAGAGAACCTGGGGAAACCATGTACTCTCTCTGAGTCCACCATGCTGCAGAAAGAATCCCCTTGGTATGTCCTAATCTAATCGAAATAGGTTCTTATACCATATTCTTTACCTTGTGACACAAGGGCAGTCTCTTCTTTATCATGAGGGACACCACAGTCCCCATATTGTCCCTTTCCATGACTGACTGTTGTCTGCCACAGAGTCCAAAAATATGAAGGTGAAACTACCAGTACTGTATAACTCTCTGCCTAAGGGTCTGATTCTGCTCTCACTGAAGTCAATGTCAGTGTCCAGCTGAAATAAATGGAAACAGGATTCCAATCCCAAGCTCAGCAGGGTGCTTATGCTGATAAATAATTCTTCTCCTCCAAAAGCTATGGTACTCTCCCCCATCCTAGGCCCCCAGAGTTCCCTTAGATAAGGAATTGGTTTAGAAGCTTAGAGCAAACCAAATGACATTTCAGGCTATTGGGCTGGCCCGAGCCCCCTGTATGTAAGTTAAAAGCACACAGTGATGACCTTGAAAACCATTGAGGTGATAGCTTAAACAAGGAGATACGGTTACCTCAATATATGTAGAACTTATGCATAAATCAAGGTAATCTAATAATACTATTCCTTAGGCTTACTATAGGCAAGTTTCAGAAATACTGAGGTAGCATCATCTCTTTAACTTAATGCCTCAGTCTAGAGCAGTGGGCACGATTACAAGGCTGAAGATTATTTTGTGGCTGCAGATATTGCAGTAACAATAATAATAGCAGAGGTATAACTACTTTGTCTTTCTGATCCTGCAGTGAAAAAACACCTTCCCAATGGATTTTTGTTGCAGATTCCCATCCTGATATCCAGCTAGTTAATATTCCAAAACTACACATGATAGGACAATTCCAGCCTGCTCTGGCATCAGGAGAGAGGGGGTGTATGTCATACAGCTGGTTCTAGCTCCTTAATTTTAAGGGACCAGCCCTGCCCCAGCACCATTTAAGCCATAGCAAGGCAGTTCTGCGTCCATCAATATTCTTTAGTGGACCCTACACCAGAAAAGGGTAGATGTAGCAGACCAAAGTTTCACCAGGCCATGCTCCTTCCCCACACACCCCTATGTTGAGAAAGTGCAGAGACAGCAGGCCCAGGATTGGCATGCTTGCACCAGAAGAGCATTCCCCTGCATCAGGGATAATCTCTGCTAGGTATTTGCACTCAATTTCCAGCTCCTTTGTGCCTCCTGAATGGGAGATAGAGTCACAGGTCTACTCACATGCTTAAAGTTAAGCATGTGCTTAAGTGGTTTGCTGTTTTGGGGCCAGAGTGTGGGACCAAGTCCAAGTTGGGTATGACCTGTGGTAGATCATTACATGCCTCCTAAGTTATGGTAATACAACTAATAATATCGCTTGTAGTAAAACAGGCAGCTATGAAAGCCTTGTATAGCACTGTTCCTAAGCCTCTCTTTTACAAGTGTATACAGCTACAGGCACTATGAATATAGGCATAAACATCGAGAAGCATAGTGTGGGCATTGAGGTAATGAATGTAGTATATACGCTACACCTGGAAAGATGTTTGTATTGTAGTGGAATATTGCAGAACTATCATGAGGGCACACACAAAGGTGTGCTTTGTTGTTTCCCTGAGGCAGCGACAAAAGAAAGCATTAAAAGCTATTTGTTGTTCTATGGATCAAACCTGATTTGTACTGAGCAGTGGCAGCAGAGTGCTAAACAGATGAATCCTGTGTCTTTAGGCATTGTCCTGACATGTGATGTGTACTAAAATTAGGCTTAAATGGGACCTGAAAGATCTGTTGTCTCTAAAGGTTGGTGAATTTAAGGGGAAACAATATAATGTTTTCATTTCTTGGCACCAAATACTTAACAGCCTTCACGTGCCTTAATAATATTTAATACAAACATAAAAATATAAAACAATAAAGCAAAATGCTAAACTACAGAGCCAGTAAATCCAGTCCTTAAAAATAATAAATAAAATTCACTCAAGAACACTTAATTCCCCACTCACTAAGCAAGAAACATCTAATAGAAATCAGCAAAGCATGGAAAATATCAGATAGGTCCTGATTGTCAAAAGTGCAGACCCAGTTTTTGTGCAGTTACCATGATTGTATATAGAATCATAGCTGTTGGACTTATTAGAAAAATATCTAGTAATTTGCTATCCACAACTGAAGAAATTGCAAGAGTTGAGCAAATAGACTGTAGTAAATTCAACAAATGTATTCTCCTTTTTGTTTTTGTTCACAAAATATCCATGGGCAGATAAGGAATTCCTCTAATGTATTTGTTGTTTGATTTCTTTTCTTGCAAATTGAAAGGTGAACTACATTGCTTAGTTGTGATTGCTCTCAGTTTTCCCTATGGCTCCAGTTCAGGGCAGCAGTTAGGCATGTGCATAATTTAATTATGTTATATTGATGCATTTAGGGACTGTCCTATAAGGACAATTTCCTAAACTGAGGCTGAAGTTTATGTTCCTTGATTGGATGACTGTCTCTGCTACCAGTACCTGCTTGGGCTACTTCAAAATTTGCTTTTTGTGCATGCTTGAGCATGAAAGTCTACAAGTCTCTTTTGTACTAGTCAAAATCACTTGCCCAAATGTTTGCAGAAAGTGAACACAAAATGCAGGAAAACGACATGACAGTTCAGTTTTATTTCCTTTTTTTAAAAAAACAATGAAAAAATAACAGAATTGTAAACAATACAAGTTATTTCTTCAAATGAATATTCCTTTTTTTGCACTATTTAGTCTACTCTAATAATTTGCATATAAATTAACTGCGTAACTGTATGCATATTATTGCGGTGCAATTGCACATGCACATCTTTGACAATCAGGCCTGAAACATCTTCATTTTCAATCTTTCTTCCTGGAGATGTACCACAGTGGTTGTGAAGGAAGGCAGGGAAGACATTGTTTATCATTTGTGTACCATCAGGAGTGTGGTAGGCTCTTTACAATAGCTAAGAAGTTAAGGTTCTTGTCCCAGGTAGATTATGCTTTACACTACAGTCTTGTCTAGATGAGAAAGTTTTTTCAGTTTTATTTTTGGGGCAAAAACTTGCATCCACACAAGAGTTCTTTTAGATTTATCTGGTGTCTTATCCCAATTTAATTAATGAATCCATTGTGACAGTGACAAAACTCTATTCTGATTTTGTACCCAGAATTTTTTAAATTCTGTGAGAGCTCCTTGGCTTATATCTTGGGAGTGTCCATTCTCCTGCATTTGCTCCAATAGTGCTCACATGTTTTTGAATTCTGGTGACTACTGTTAAGATAGGACTGGATGTAGGTGTCTCTCCGGAAGGTAAGGAAGTCCAGGACCTTTGGATGGGACCGTGCAGAAGCACAGGACACGGCTCTTATAGTGGACTCTGAGTATGCAGTGTGAACAATGCTCTAAGATTTTAGCTACTTTGACGTGTTCACACATGCACTAGAATATGAGGTAAACTGTCCAAATGAGGCTACAGAGATGTCTCATAATGCATCAAGATTAAAAGGGATTCATGGTGACACAAGTTACACCATTAATGTCCATAGGGTCTTGAAAGAAAAGTTATAGTTTTAATTACATAATGTGGGTGAGTTTCTAAAGATCCTGGCCTCCTGGACCTTTCTACATCACCTCATGTTAATATTGGTGAGCCAACCACAGCAATCACCTAGGCCTTACCATGGAGAAATACCCCTTTGTGCCTGTGAAATCTAAGTCTTGTTCTGTGGAACAAATATTAGGTACCTGGGTCCTATCAGTTTCCCATGTACAATTCAGGAGCCCTGAATCTTCAGATCCATCAGTTGCATCCTGTGCACTGCCCAGCTTTATGACCTGGGGCAGCAACACTTTCTTAATCAGGGAGTGAACTCATTACAGCAACCTCAACAGTTGATGTACCAACACCAAGCTAGTCAGTAGTTTTTGTGGGTGGCATCTTCCTACCGTCTGATCTGTGACTTTATTGGGACACTGCAGGAGGAAGGTGTGCCGCATACCTCTCCCACGATGGGCCCACAGCTGTGCCTACTCGGTGACAGACCCCCTTTGGGGCAAATTTTTCAGCTCTTTACATTAATATAAGGACTATCTGTTAAAAGTGGGCATAGAATACACTAATAAGATAAACAGACAAAGAAACATTATTGTTGACAATCTGGAATGACAGGAATTGTACCTTGTTACTGCATTTCATTTGCAAGGATATGGTATAGGGGTTATTTATTGACATTTACATTATAAGGCACTTATTTGCAGGCCTTCCATTACCTTGGCTGTTTCAAAAGGCATTCAGCTGAAACATAGGATGAAAGATGTTAGCTCTGATGTGCCTAATCTTTAATTAAAAAGAAAAAAAATGTTTTAAGCGAATATGTCAATATTTCAATTCTCCAGTGTCAAAAGGTATAGTCATCAATAATGGGATGCTTAGTGAATGTAAGTATTATTAATCAGGTAAAGAAAAAAATGTGATTCAACACTGTATTTAAATGCTATACCATGTTTGATATTTCAGTTACCTTCACAGAGGTTTTTAATGATGAGTATCCGATGAGGATCTATATCACCATCTTTATGTATAGCTGACCAGCACAATACAAATAAATAAAACATAATGATTGTAAGGGAGCTTCCAGTGAAGGAGAAAGATCAATTCAGATGACAATAAATGCAGCATCCTCACTTGAGGTGGTCAAAAACTGGGAATATCTTTTCACAAGTTATCATGAAAAAAATTGTCCCCATTTTTTGTAACAAAAAAATCAAAATAAAAAAAAAATCAAAATTTGAATTATTTTGACCCATTCTTTTCCTCAGAGTCAGTGAAACCCATTTCCAAACTCATGTTCATTTGTTTTGTTCTGATTCCACTGACCAATATGCTCAGACAGTCCTTCAATTCCAGCTACCTTCTGCACTGTCAAGAACTGGAGAGACAAATGGAAAGGATAGAAGGGGAATGGCAGAGAAGTGCCATGAAAAGAGAGAGAGAAGCTGGGAGGACATAAGTAGAAGAAGGGAGGAGGATCAGATCTATGTCTTATTACTGATGGTGATGATAATGAATTTTTAAAAGGCACATTTTGAATCATGTCTTTTGGGAATTTCTCAAAATTTGCTCTCCTAATTCAGTGGAATGATACTCCTATAATTTACATTTATGTGTTAATTATTCTATCCTAACAGGGGCGAAACATAGTTCTTGTTGATTATGTTGGAAATAATGTGGTTCATTTTGATTTCTGTGGGACCAAAGATTATATAGGAGGGAAGAAGGTTTTGCTACTGTATAGACCATTGAGATCAAATTTGAGGATTATCCTGTCCTATAGCTAATGAAGTGTTCAGTGAGATAGTACCTGATTAACTCAAGTAGCTGAAATTTCTGCTAGAGTAAACAAATTGACAATCACAATAGGTGGGACTGGCAAGCAAATATGTTCACATATACTTCAGAACCTAGTGATACAATGATGTTATTTCATTTAGCCTGTGAAAGACTCAGATACCTTTATACAACAAGCAAAACTGCTGTTGTATCCTGCAGAATAATAAAATCTGTAACTCTCTGTGTGGGTGACAGAAAGGTCATCTCACTGACAAACTGTCCTATATATCTTTGCAGATGTGTAATGCATTGATTGACTGCTAGAATACAAATTAGTTGTGACAGAAACCATATGTCTTCCTATTTACTTCATGCATTCTTCATGTACCGGCAGCTTAGACAGAGTGAGCTGTAGTGTTGTCTTCCTAGAGATGAAATGAATGAATGAAGTAAAACTTTATTCTGAGCAATGGAAAAATATCAAAAGGTTCAGAGATTCAATTCAGCTAAACAGCCAAAAGTTTCATTGCTTTCTTGAAGCTCATTCCAATGATATAAACTTCTTGAGCCTGGAAAATAGAACAGTAACATAAATCATGAGAGAATTGTCTCCTTTATGAGATTTCTGGTACCTCCTACTTCCAGGATGGCTAATAATAATAGAAGAAAGGCTTCTCTTACAATATTTGAGCACAGTGGTTCTCAACATTCTGTATAATGAGCCCATGTTACCAGAGAAAAAAGTTTTGGGACAGAAGGGTAGTTGTGACCATCCTGCTTCTTTTACCTGCCCACCTCCACCCCATAGCTGTTCAAGAACTCCCTGGAGGTTGGGATTCCCTGGGGCTGGTTGAAAATTTTCCTAAAAATTTTTTTCCATGGATTTTTTTTTGACAAAATTATTATTTATGTATTTGAGGAAACTGTATAGTTGCTCAAAAAACTGACTTTTCCTCAGAGCTGAAAATCCCCAAACTAATTTTTGCTGTATTTTTGCCAAAATGTTTCATAGAGTCAGACTTTAAGGCCAGGAGGATCCATTGTGATCATCGTGTCTGATCTCCTGCACACTGCAGGCCACAGAAACTCACCCACCCACTCCTGTAATAGCCTCCCAAAATCTGGCTGAGTTACTGAAGTCCTCAAATCATGGTTTAAAGACTTCGAGTTTGAGAGAATCCACCCTTTAAACCAGCAAGTGACCCATGCCCCCTGCTGCAGAGGAAAGCAAACCATTCCCCGCTCCCTGCTGGCCTCTGTCAATCTCAGATGGATGAAAATTCCTTCAGTTAGACCCTAAGCAGGTTGGTGAGCCTCACCATGAAGACACCTGGGAAAGAACTCACTGTAGCTCTCCCCATCCAGTATCTCACCTCCAGTGAAAAAAAGGAGACTCTCACATTTTCACATGGCTCCAGAAGCTGGGGATTTAGGAAAGACACCAAATACCACAAAACTCGCACGGTAAAATAAACCCCTCCCTCCAAACACACAACACTGAAGATAAGAACATAAGAGCAGCCATACTGGGTCAGACCAAAGGTCCATCTAGCCCAGTATCTTGTCTTACAACAGTGGCCAATGCCAGGTGCCCCAGAAGGAATGAACAGAACAGGTCATCATTAAGTGATCTATTCTCTGTCACCCACTGGAGTGTCCTGGGCCAGTGCCTTCCCCCCTTGGTGCTGCAGTTCATCTGCTAGCCACGGATGATACCACTCACGCCTCATGGACAACAAGGACAAGACAGCATCTGTGATGGGCTCTAGGGCAGGGGTTCCTGAACTGTGGGCCGTGACACAGTCCCAGGTAGTCAGCCTCTGCAGCCATGGGCAGAGTTTGGGAGTGTGGTACGGGAGGGCATTACAAAGTGGATAGTGATGGAGTGGTGCCCAGCAATGGCCCCCACCCAGGGCCAGAGGAGCCCAGTGCCCTCAGCAGGTGGCAGAAGGCAAACAAGGGTCTGGCCACGAGAGGTAGTGGCTTCTAGGGCAGCTAAATGGTTCATGGCCATTCCCGCTCTGAGCCGCCACAACCTGTGATCCATGGTTATCAGGTCCCATGGAGTATTGGCCCCATGACTCTCTCCTTTCCCCTCCCCCCCCAAGAACCAGGGTTCAGCAGTGCGGCTCTCTCCTCCTCCTGGGCAATGCCGTGTTTGGGCCGTCTTCAGTAGTGGCTGAGCCCAGCTAAAGCACCTGCCTCTGCCCAGCACTGGCAGCCCTGAACCCTTCCCTTGTTCCTGGGCAGGAGGTGCCTGTGAGGAGCCCCAGGATGCTGGTAGGTGACTGGGGAAGGCCTGCCTGGTCATGAGCTCAAGGCATTCAGCAGGCAGCTGAGGCAGAGGGTGTCAGCGGGGGCTGGCTGTGGCACTTGCCCGGCCCCTTCCCCCTCTCGCTCGCCCTGGTCCCTGCTGAAGCACGAGGCCATGAACGTCCCGCAATGCCCCTCTTCCTGGTGACTCTGTGGTGGCTCAGGACCAGGCTGCATGCTCAGCAGCCCTTTGCCTGATTTCCCATTTCATCAGCCAGAGGGGATGATGGCTTTTCTGCCTGGTGGGTGAGGTGGAAGGGGGCAATAGCAAACTGTATACACTGCTAGTGGGGGAGGGGGCACAGTTTCATGGTTCATCTGCCCTCTCAACAGCTTAAGTCATGGCCCCCTCCTGGGCAAGTCTTCTGTTACCCTCAGTCTCCCTCCTGGACACAGTGGGAAGCGTTAATACTGAGCCACAATGCCTATTGCAGTTGCACAAGTGAGCCTCATGGGAAAAGAGTTTGGGAATCCTGCTCTAGGGGACTTAGTGCCAGGAGGCCAGAGGCACATACTGACATGCCTACTCTCAAGAATTAATCATGAGAGAGAGGTGATTTCTAAGTGAAGTAAGAGAGAGAGAAAGAAATCCTGACATTTGAGAGTTGTCTCTCGAGATCATGAGATTAATCCAGATTAATTTTACTTAGAAATTTACTCGCTTGCTGGAGCACTCGCTCACTGTCTGTCCACCCTGGGGCTCCCAGCAGGTGCCACAGTCCCCTGTGGAGGGCTGACAGCAGGAGCCCTGACCACTGAGAGGGAGAGGCTCCCCTGTCAGCCTGGGAAGTAGGAGAGGGGACCCAACTGCAGGCCCTGAGGCCTGGGGAAGGTAAAGAATCCTAAGACCCTGGGAGGGCTGAATTATGGCCTAGGGGCTGATGAGGCTGTACAATGGCAGGTTCTGAGCAGAAGGGGTGAGTGCTCATGAACTGAGGGCAGCGAGGGGTTGATGAGGTAGGAGGGCTGAAATGATGGGTTGGTGATTAGGAGGGCTAGGGTACTGAAGTCAGGGGGGTTGGGTGGGGACAGAATTGATGGGGGAACTAGAGAAAAGGATTAATTGCTGTGTAGGTGACGGGCAGATGTGGGGGTGAGAGCTCCTGCAGCAGGGGCCAAAATCAGCATAACCTGTACATGCAGGAGAACGGGTGACAATAACTGTCCCACACGCACACCCTGGGCATAGGCAGTTCAAACATCAAGAGACTGACCTAAAAAACAGACTATGCTCTTTTCTTAAAAAATCAAGTGATTTTGGGGCCAATCTCATGATTTCTGGGGGGGTCCGACTCATGATCTTTGATCGCTGGAATTTGGCAATACGGCATCCAGAGGATCCAGCATGCCCAAGCAGGGGTGTCTGCTCAGGTTCCCTGCCCAGGGCCCAGTGCTGGGGTCACCAGAATGCAAGTCATAGGCCCTGCATTGCTCTGAGCTAGGAGAGTCCCTCAGACTGGAGGCCTTGGAAGCAGCCACCTCCCTCTCAGAACCAAGGAGACAGAGCCTTACAGCCAAGAGAGATGTCAGGACACTCCACCCACGAGGGGGAGGGGCATAGAAGGAATGGTCCCAGGCCTTCTGGTTCAATGAAAGTGCAGCACCCCCCCACCCCACCCAGTAAACTGCCACTCAGAAACTCCCCCCACAATGCTGGGGGTCTGATTGGGTAATGAATTGTCATTTCTTGCCTCCACCTGCCTACGGCCAATCTAGGAGGGTCTCGATTGACTCACCAGCACATCAGTTGAACTTTTCAACCAATCCGCTGCCTCCCTCACATGGACTGCAAGGCATCCAATTGAACAGCTCGCTTGTCAGTCACTCCCATCAGAGTGAATTCCCTCCCCATCTCACTTCCACTGCACCTCACTTTGCCCACCTCAGCATTGCCCATGGAGATGACTTTGATCCTCAGCAACTTGCCCGCTTCTTTCCGCTTCAGTGGATTTGCCTCCATCCCTGGGAGAGAGTAATCTGCCCATAAACACACATGGGGGTGGGAGTGACTCAGGAAGCTGCCGCTTTGCACCTGAGAGTAGGGGAAACAACTGTCTCAAACCCACTGCTCCCCATGCTGCTGAGGCCGAGCCGTATTCAGTTTTGAATAGGCCTCAGATTTTGTGTATTTCAGTGAAAAGTAAAAAGAAAATCTGTTTTTGTTCAAATTTTCTGTTGGAAAAACCTCCATTTCCTGACCAACTCTACAGAGAACACATGTGGCAGCACAATCATTTCTGGTCTTCAGAGGAACCTGGAAGTGAAGATTCAACATCATTCTCACACAAACAACGCATTTGAAACTACTTTTCAGGGAAGGGGAAGGGAAATTTGTGCATTTATTTTAGCTGAACCAGAGCACCCATCTATAATCTATTTCATGCTTAAATGTGTTGAAATGGTTTAAAAACAACCATCTCCAGAAGATGTCATTGTTGAGTCAGATGTGACATCTGTAATTATCTTTCTTCCAGCTGCAAGTTTCTGGACTTAGTACACATGATCCTTGTGTTTTATGCCGTCTCAGTTGTCTGATCATAAGAAATAATGATGCTGTAGGGCACTGTCTTCTGTTTTCAATGTTAATATAACTGAAAGTGACCACTTTGATAACCAATGTGAAATTGATAGGGAACAGACACTTCCTGGTTCCTTCTCTGCTGTGTTGGACATCCCTCAGTTCCTTTTTAATTCCAACAGAGGGCAGAGAGAGGGAGAAGGAAAGGAGACGGAAGATGGTGCACCATTTGAGTGGCCATTTACTCAAATTGAGTGGGGACATGATAGGATGAGTTGCTGAGGGCTTCAGGCATGGCTGGAGTGACAGTGGGTTTTCTCTGCCTTTCTGCTTCTCTGATTGCCTGTTTAAGAACAATAGATAACCACATTTGGCTCTGCTCCTGACTGGGGAGCAGAAAAACTAAGGAATGATGGCCTGGATCTCACAGCCATTTTCTACCTACCAACCCCACCCCTTCTTTAGTTGAATGAGTGGGTTGGTTTGTGGTGTGACTGGGTGTCCTTTGGAAGTCTTGTGCGGAGGAAAAATTTCCCCAGACTCTAGGCTAGCATTGAGAGGTCCTGTCTTAGTTTGGAGCTGGTTGGTAGCTCATATCTGTTATTGTCACAACTGAATTGTGGTGGTCTACTGTGTGGGTTGGGTTGGCTGCGGCCAACAGTGACAGCTGAAATCTGAGGACTGGGTTGGGTGAGATTAAGGCTGGGCCTTTGGTTATGATTTGGCACTTGTTTAATGACAGAGTGAAGTACCCTTTCCACACACAAGAAGAGATAAATCCAGGGGATTCTGGCAATAACAAACTTTCTTCAGCATGGCTGATAGTGAAGTTTAAGGGTAGCCTGCCCCCTTAAGCTTTAGATATCTTTACTGATGTCAGACTGTGCATATATTAATAAAGTGATGGCTTTCTGTGATGGGTTTTTCTGACTTCTTTCTACACTTATGTCCACTGCTACAGTTTCCCTCTTCTGGGTTTGCCCCAATAACTACATATAGCATCTCATGATTCAAGTAACACCCCTTTTTAGGATCTAATTTATTAAAACAACATGTCAATGTCAAGTCAACAAGTTTTTCCCAGACTCTACTGTTCCTATCCAAAGCCAGGTCCTCCTGCCTGGCATTTCCCAAAGCATCTCCTCTCAATCCTTGCTCATGAGAGGCATCTTCCACCCAGTCTTCCCTGGCTAGTGTGGACGGCCCTCAGCTCTTAACCCTGATCCTGGGTACCTCTTTTCTTTCTTTTTTTAGGCAGACTTCATCTTAAAGAAGTACTGCCATAACCCTTTTGGCACATGACACTCAGTAACCTGACCCATCCACAAGCTAAACCTTTGAAATGGGGTGAAGGGATGCATATATGTACACCAGGACCAGCACATTGTTATTTAATCACATGATTTTCTGTGACCTAGCCATGTCCACTATACTAGAATTGTGAGTCTAGTAAGACTGAATGCGCAAATATCAATACGTTCACTAAACACTATAGGATGTAATGTTAAAATGTCCTGGTTTTAAGCGGGAAATGGGAGTGGAAGCATAAAAAGACACAAGAAATCCTTTCACCCCACATTTCCAGAAGCAGGAGGTACCAGAAATACTATAAGAATCTGTCCATGTGAGATCTCCATCTTAATTACTAGATTTAAAGAGCTTCAGACAAGTCTGCATAAACTAAAAATAAGCATCTGACCTTTTGGATTTTTCTCTATTAGAGGAATAGACATTCTAAATTTATGACTCTCATCTAATGCTGATTACAAAGTCTTTGTGGGAAAAAAAAACAACAAATCCTGTAGTAGTCATTCAATTTTTTCATCATGAGGTTTCATTGTAAATCTCAAAAAGTCATCTAATAAATTTGTCAACAACTTGATGTTTACTTGCCATGTTAAGAATAAAAAAAAATGCACATGGATTTCCCATCCATAATGGCTAACTAGGTTGAAGCTATTGCTGTATAAAATGTTCTGAAGTAATTTTATCGATCATGCTATCTAGTTGATTGTTCCTGAACAGTTTGAAGTGTAGCAACTTGCTAAGTTTGGGCCTCTGACTGCTATAGTACACAGAACCAGTCTTATGTCAATACAATTGTGTAGTATTCACTTGCCTCCCAGATATTTGTGGCACACATTATGGATATGAAACATGGTGTTAGAAACCATTTATAATTATTATTTATTTTAATCCTGATGTAGAAGTTTTTTTGTTAGTTGTTATTAGTTAATTTAGTTCTTATGGGAAATCACAGACTGACAGCCCTGGAAACCAAAATCCCTCTGTTTATCTACATGGCTGGTCTAGTACAGTCAATGACAACACAAGCTTACCCATTACCTCAACAATATGCCTAATCTTGGATAGCCTGTTGATTCTATCAATAAAGATGACAGTTACTACTAGATGTGGTGGTGGCGGCATTATGGTCTTGGCATTTGCTCACAAAACAATAGTTTAAGACCTCTTTCATCCCCAGACATTCCATTCAGGTTTTTGCATCACTCATCACTAGAGTATCTGAGCATCTTTCAGTAGTACATTAAGCCACATGACTACTCATCTGTCAAATGTTTGTTCTCTCATTCTCTCCTCGGAGAGAGAAACTGGTGCAGAGGAGTGTCATATTTTGGTAATGTGTGTCTTTGTTCTTGTTATTTGTTTTATGTTAGAGAAGACATGGTCAAATAAATGTGCTTTGGAGCAGAAGGTGGAGATGTGTGATGGTCTTTAGTTCCTTGTGGAGTTCTCTCTACAGTCTCAGGCCACTGGTGGAGAAAGTTCTGTCTCCCACTCAGATGATCTTTAGTCTTATTGTTAAGTGTTCCATTGTGATAAAGGAGTGTAATTCTCAACAGTATTGTCCCAGAGATCTAGATGATCTTTTAGATATCCTGAGTCCAGGCCATGGAGTGCTTTGAAGATAAAGACTGAGACCTTAAACTTGATTTGATATTCTATGGGAGGCCAGTGTAGGGAGTGGAGGACAGGTTTGATATGTTCCCAGTAGTCTGTGTCACTGAGGAGATGCTGCAGCATTCTGCACCAGTTGGAGTTTCATGATCGTAATCCAGCCAAAAAGTGACAAATATGTCAATAACTGAGGCCAGGTCTCCATCCACCAGGATAGAATGGAGTTTCCCAGGCAAGCAGAGATGGTAGAAAGTATTAGTTGTGTATGCTGCCATGTGAGAACATAGCATGAGTGAGGAATACAGAATACTCCTAGACTATAGACTGAATTGACCGATTGTGGATGTTTATCTTCAGTAAAAGACGACTGAACCATGACTGAAAGCTCTTCAGAATATTTTTTCTTTCCACCAGCATCATCTCTCTCTTTCTCAGGTTCAGCTTCAGCCAGCTATTCTTCATCCAAGACCTACTCTTATCCAAGCACTTGGCCATCTTGGCGGTTGTCTGCAGTAAATGATAGGTAGAACTATGTGCCATCTGCACATTGCCGGTGCTTGAGTCTGTGTGTCTGACCAGGTCACATAGGGTTGAAAAAGGAGTGGAGAGAGAATTGATCCTTGTGGAACTCCACAAGTGAGGAGTCTAGTGGTGGATGTGCCATTTACCATCACTACTCTTTGGAAGCATCCTTCCAGGAAGAACTCAAACCATTTTAGTGCTTTACCCTAGCCCCCTGCCACCTCTTTCAGGTGAGACAGCAGAATCTTATGGTCAACAGTAAAGAATGCTAGAGAGGAGTCCAGCAGGATGAAAAAATAGTTGTCTGTCCTCTATCCATTGGTAGGAGAAAAATCATCCATCAGTACTACTCAAGTGATTTCAGTTCCATGTCCTGGCATGAATCCAGATTGTCCTGGGTCTAGAATGTTAGTTTCAGTTAGATAAGATTGTAGTTGGCTTTTTGCTAGCTTCTACATGAGCTTGCTCAGGAACGGGAGGTTTGACAGTGGGCTAGAACTGAAACAAAGCTTTTGTTTTGTTTTAGTGTTGGGTGGACTATTGTGTGTTCAAAGGAGGAAGAGAAGATTCCTTCTCTGAATGAGGCAATGACTGTTTTGATCAGGAGTATCATCAATTGTTCATGCTTTTATTTTTTCCTCTCACAAGTCAGGCAGGGCATGAGTTGGATTCACAAATCTTGGGTCAAGACTTTTAGGTTGTCTAAAACTTCTTGAGGAGTGAATGTACCAAATTCTGGGACTGCAGGCTATGTTGGCTGGTGTGTGGAGGCCTAGTGGATCCACGTTGTTTGAGAAAGCTTCTCAAATGCATGGGATCTTTTCAGAAAAAGTAGGATAGTTTTTACACTGCTTGGTGCTTAGCTCTGATGTCAGTTGTAGTCATTCAGGATTGATGAAGATATTTACCTGCCCGGATAGCAACTGGGGCAGGATTTGACAACCTCAGTGAAGGCTAATAGAAAGGTTCTCCTGGCTGCCTGAATCAGACTCAGTTTTCCATTATCAACATTGACGTTTCCACCTGTCTAGCACAGGGTGTCAGAAAATGAAGAATATCTGTCTGTGATGGGGAAGAAAGGGACCATTTGGAGGCCAGCATGTCAATGGCTGAGGTGAGTATAGAATGGTTATGATTCACCAGGTATTCAAGTCCTCATCCTGTGAACAAAGTGCTTTAGTCTTTTATCAGGCTTTGAAATTTGTTGGAGTCTATGAGTCTTCATGGTCAAATCAGAATCCTTGGTCTTGTTGCCTGGTGGATCGAAGTTGTCTGTCCACTGCCTTAATGATGTGATGGTCTGTCCAAGAAAATGGTTGGGTTGTGATATCCTCTATCTGACACCTAGACCCAAGTTAAGGTCGATTTTGTGACTGGCTGTGTAGGTTGGACCAGAGATGACTTGTGAAAGTCCTTGGGAGGAAAATGATGAGATGAGCTTTTGTTCTTTTTCATCTGCAGCCTTGTTGATATGTGTGTTGAAATCTCCTAGCATGAGAAGTCAGGTTTCTTACCACCATCTCTTACAAAGTATCCATGAGCTATTTTATGAACCCTTTAGTCTGAAGTGGTCTGTAAATGAACATAAAAGTGATGTTAGGATTGGCTAACATCAGGCCTTGTACAATTATAGCAATTTTTAATTGCTACTAATCTGGGCTATATTCAAACGGGCAATATAGACTCAAAAGGCTACCCATCTCAATACCAATTCACCTGACCCATCCAGTTCACGCAGATCCTGAGAAACTCTGATGATGAATATCCGTGTCTTGCAGTGGAACTCCCTTTCAGGTATTGTACCTATCATCTTCACTAGCCTTTCACATGTGGGGATTAAGGTTCTCAGATCCATGGGACTATCTCGTATGTTCAAGAATGTAGGCAATTGCCTGCATCTGAAAATCAAACACACCATCTGGTACTACTATGAAGTCTGTATTTTGACACAATTAGATCAGCTACAGAGATCTACATTATAATAAGTTCTGCCCTTGCTGACACCATCAAAAAGAGGGAGTTGCACAAGCCTAAATGAATGAGAAATTTGGCTTATAAAGTTTATTAGTTACATGAGGAGGCTGTGCTGTACATAGAAGTACTGAAAGATGTTGGAATACATAAATAAGAATGTTAATAGGAGAGAATGTTAAACAGTTTCATGGGTCATTAAATATATATCCACGTGAGCTACTGTGGTAAACAAAATAGAGACCTACCTGAGCCTTTTCCTAAAACAAATAATTTTTTAAAAGTTTGTTTGTTTTGCTGATTGTTGGAGGGTTTTAGGGTTTTTTTGGGCGGGGGGGGGAAAAGCAAGTTCTCTCAAATCTGTGCTTCCTAGTTACAGCTGATAGTTTTCCAACTTGACTGGAAAGCAAGATGTACAAGACATGTCTCATAAAAACCTGATCTCATGAGCTATCCAGTTCATGTTCACAGAATTAAGACACTTTTATAGCTCATATAAGGCAGTTGGGAACGGTCTACTTTTGAGGAACAAGGACAAGGTTGGGAATTGAGAAGCCCTGAGTTCTAATTCTGGTTTTACCCACACCCACTGTGTGGTCTTGGGCGAAAGTCATGCTACCTTTCTTACTCAGTTTTCCCATCTGTAAAACAGAGGTAATAATACAATTTGAGTACTTCATCTCCAGGATGTCATGCAAATTAATTAGTTAATATTTGTGCATAACACCCAGTGTGTAAAATACTAGGTATTATTGACACCTGAATACCATGGTGATTGGGATGCTTAAAGAGTAGAAAGTTTTGTTTACTTGGAATAAGCTTTCGAACCTTCTGAGGCTTGCCCACAATATTTGATGCAAAGTCACTCCTAAAAATGCTACCCTCAGGATTTCAATATGTTCCATTTTGTAGTACAATGTACTGTATATTTCAAGTAAACATAATTTGCTGGATCCTGTTATGTTTCACTGTGTTGTACCAGGGAGAAAATATCTTGAGGAAATGCAGAACATAACAAAGAACAAAATTTGCATATAAACCAGGAAGCAGTGTTAGTGAACATATGAGCCTGTTTAGTTATTAGGCAGTGCTTAACAGAGCTACCATGGCGAACAGGTGCTGCTCACCAAAGGGTGCTTTTGTCTAAACACCATTTCATGTGCAACAACAACAAAAAAAAAAGAAAGAAAAGTCAACTACGCTAAAGGAAAAATACTTTGCAGAAAAGTAAAATTCTTCCCAGGACCCCAGGATTTCCACATTCTAGAGGAATATAAATTCACAATCTTCCCATTGCAAAGGATCTGCATAACCAACCAAAATGAAATAACACTCTATAGACATTCAGAAAATCATACAATAAAATTATCTGGAGGAGAAACCCTTGGAAACAACTTTTACTTCAGTAGATGACTCCATACGTAGCTCAAAAGAGCTATCTATAGTATCAAACTGATTCCCTTGGGGAGTGTGGGAAAGGGGGTATCATCTTTAGCAGTGCAGCTGATAAAAGAAGTGCAGATGTGGTTTGGTACTGGATTAATCTTCCTCCAGGTTGCAATGGTAAAAACATTAAAAGTACATAAAATTTTTAAAACAATAAGAAACCCTTTTTATTCCCACATTTCATCACACATGGTTAATCTGTCCATAGCATACAGGGAAAGATTGTAACTTTCCTTTTGCTGACTGCACGTATTTGTGGGTAGCAGAGTAGGGGAATGGACAACCTGCAGGGACAGCATTCCCTCTTCTGTGCAAGTCAACATGGAGTGGGCAGAGCCTTGGCCCCCTTCCCTCCTCACCACGTGTTGGCCAGCTGAGCTGGCATGGAGTGAGGAAACAATATGCTCCAGGTAAAGGGCTGGCATGAGATTACTTCTTTTCATCCAACCAAGGACCAGACTGTGACTGACTTTCCAGCTGGTTCCTGAGTTGCATCTGGGGCAGTGTAACTTTACATGGGGCTTGTGGCCAACCCACAGCTGACCCCATGTACTGTCATTCCATGAATACAAACTACAGTAAATATTGGTATCTCCAGATATGGGCCTGAACCAAAACTGTGGTTCTAATGTTCACCTACTTGGATATTTACAAAGTTAGAGCCTGAGTTTTGCAGTCTGAGTCCATGTCTAAGTTCCATTCACATCCTTACTGCTGCTGTCAGCACTTCTGTGTTTTCTTTCTGTATATATCTTACACAGATAAGTAGGGAGGCATAATTTATGTTTAAACCTTTTGCAGATATAACCAAGTGCCCAATAAACTCCAATTGGGAGCCCTTTACGTTGACTTCAATGGGAGCTCAATCAGGCCCTACCTTAGAGATGGAGGACCTTTTAGAGTCAGGTTTTATTTTAAGTGGTTCATCCAACAATTGAAATTAACCACTGAATCCAAACAAACAGTTCTATGGCAATTTACACCCAGCTGAAGGTCTGGCCTGTTGTCTTATAGGCCTAATCTCATTATCACTGAAATCAAGATTAAAATCTTCATTAATTTCCTGTGTAAGGATTCCAGTCTTCAGTGTAGTGAATAGGGAACGTCATCTTTATAACTTGGAAAGTATATTTCAAAATGCTTTATATTTCTTTCAGAGTTAGTAGCACTTTAATGTTGTACATCACTGCCAGTCGTAAAAGTTCTTCCATAGGTCCAGTCAGACAAGATCATACCTAAATGCTGTCAAGTTTATCAACATATAAGCAAAGGTTGAATGTTAAAATGAGCATATCTTTGCCTTCAAGAATAAACTTTTTTTAAAAGTAACATTTAAAATTAATGGAGTTTTTATAAATAGTTTATTAGTAATTAGTAAATGATTAATATCAATTGTTTTTTTCTAATTATTAATGTCTGTTCAACACATCTCTTAAAGTGTAGTTTGACATTTTAATGGATAAGTGCTGTGTCATAATGTATAACATCATCTAGAAAGTATTTTAATATTCTTTATGCATGGCCCTCTAACATGTTCTACTGTGACACCCCTTGAAATTATTTAATTTTAAAAAGCTATGCCTATACTTATTAATTATTAAGTGTTTAGAAATGTCACCTTAATTTATGGTGATACTACTGTTAGCTCTTTACCTTTCTAAAACATGTATGTTGTTTAGTGCTTTTGTGACTTTGCGTTAAAGAGAATGATAGAAGTGTAAGCAACCATGGCTTTGATCCTGTGATCTGGTCTGCTAGCATGAGCCCCTGCACCCATGTGGTGTCTCCTTGACTTCAATGGGATTGCACACTTGTGAAGGGATCCACAATAGCTGATCACACCGCTGGAGAAGGCTCTGTGGAGAGCTGAAAAGATGTAATGCAGCTAATCCAATGCTGCACTCAGACACTCTGCTTAACTACATGACTTTTGGCACTGCACAAAGAACATCACTGGATAAATAACTGCATAGCATGAACTGCTTGCCAAATGCCTTTTTCCTAACTTTGTCACAAAATTTCTAAATTGCATTCAGAGAAGCTAACTTTGTTTTCCTAAACCCACGAAACATCCGAATAGATCCCTTCCAGAATAGTTGTTTCTTGATCAAGTTCTTCAACAGTATATTAAGCACACGACATTATCTAAAACTGAACTTGTACAATACTACAAATGGTAATTGTATTTTAATTCAAATGTCAAAATAACCAAAACACAAAGAACAATTTGCTTATTTTGTAAAATGTGTTTAAGGAAAATAGCAGGAGAGAGAATTCCTATCAATGTGACAAATTTCTAGTAAGTAAGGCTACTCATTTAATGAAAACAGAGTAACACAGAAAAACAAGGAAACTAAATTTCACACTCAGTGTTTCAGGGATTGATGGCACCTACTGAAGTTAGTGGAAGTTTTCACATTGATGCCACTGGCAACAGGATCAGGATCAATCCTTTCAAAGACAAAGACAACTAATGTGAGTAGTCTTGGTGGCACTGGACAGTAAGCATTACTTCCACTGATAAGAGTTTGCAGTGTTGGGACCAGTCCTTCAGTGTAGTCATTTCAGGATTGGGGACATTGTTTGCAGTAAACAGTCATACACAAAGATTAATCAAAAATTTAGTTCCTCTATATGGAAATATGGAACCCTAAAATATTGTTTTTAAAACAATGACTCAGAGGAGTGAGATTCAGAGACTTACACCTCTAGTTCATATGTTTAGATCCCCCCGGGTCAGTCATGAGTGAAAGCTGTTACCATATGATGACTGTCCCTTACAGCAACCTTCATGGAACTTGAAGGGAGGAGCACAGGCTGCAGGAGGAGCAGTTTGTAGGAAGCACCAAGAAGTCAATCTTTGTGCTGGAAGCTAGAATGCTAGCTGCAGCGGCTCTGTAAATAAGTCATGCTCTTAATAAAGAGATCATTTCACAGTACAGGGTACATGAAATATTCCTAAGCCTTTGTGAAATACTTTGTTGGTCTTGGTTCACTTCCTTCTGGACAGTAGGGTTGTCAGATGTCTGGTTTTCGACTGGAAAAGCACTGCTGACTGGGCCGTTAAAAGGGAGGCTCCCTACCCAGCTCCTTGTGACTCCCAGGAAGCCTCCAGCATTTCCCTCTGGCTCCTAGGTGGAGGGGTGGCCACTGGGGCTCTGCACGCTACCCCCACCCCCAGCACCAGCTTAGCAGCTCACATTGGCCAGGAACCTCAGACGATGGGAGCTGAGGGGTTGGTGCCTGAAGGCGCGGGCAGCATGCAGAGCTACATGGTTGCACCTCTGCCTAGGAGCTGGATAAAGATGTCGCTGCTTCTTGGGACATGTCTCAGGTAAGCCCAACCCGGAGCCTGCACTCTAAACCCCCTGTCGTGCCCCACAACCTGCCCTAGGCCTGAGAACCCTCATGTACCCCAAACTGCCCCACCCACAGCCAGAGCCCTCCCCACCATGCCTCAGCCCAGATCCCCCTCCCATATCCTGAAGTCCTCATTTCTGCCCCCCCCCCGAGACCACATACCCAGCCTAGAGCCCATACTCCCTCCCACACCCCAACACCCTGCCTCAGCCTGGAACCCCCTCCCACACCTGACACCCTGCCCCAGCCCAGAGCCCTCTCTTGCACCCCAAACCCCTGATCTCCAGCCCCACCCTAAAGCCTACACCCACAGCTGGAGCCCTTATCCCCTTCTTGCACCCCAACCTCCTTTGCTGGGATTGTGAGTCTTACTGATTTTTAGATCATTGTCCTCTGTCAGAGTAAAATTTCATACAAGAGATAGTAATTATCAAGGTCTTGTGATTAAAAATCCTTCCACTGAATTCCCTTTTTGCTGTTGGACAGTAACATTTTGGAGTTTCATGATTCTAAGGATTGATTCAGACTTCAGTTGGAAAGAAGTGCTCACGGATTTTTAATTATTTACTTTGATGAAGAAAATGTGGTCTTGACATTCAACAGCCTGTTTTTCTTTGATTGTGGCTGTCAGCTCCTTCTCTGTTCCATCTTCATCATGATTTGGTTTCCATTCTCTCTCTTTGGATGAACCTCTGCTAATTTGCACTCACAAAATGGTTTAATACTTGCTAGAGTCCTTCCCAATATGTTCCTTTTATTTTTAAAGTAAAAACACAGAGTTCTATCTGTCTATTCTTCTGTTTAACAAGAATCAGGTTCCCATGGTGGGTATGGAGTTGCCAGCATACGCTGGGAAGACAACAGAAACTAAAATGTTGAATCACAAGGTAAAAGTGCACAGTTCTGTTCTCTTGGTAAATAAAAATACAGCAAAGAAATAATGGGATTAGAAACAAATGTTCATGTAGAAGCCATATACAGCAGCAAGGTACTGCCATTCTTTGACTTTCCAGATTTTTGAGGCATTGGAACAGATTTTTTTTAAATAGAAAACAGATGGCTTTATATTATTTAATTTACTGAAATTTATTTAGTATGAAAAAAAGGATCGATCTAGCTGTCTCCAGCATAAAAGCTCCATAACTTCATTAGCTCCTGAGTGGTCTGCAAACTGAACACGACCACTGTGCTTTTTAGGTGAATTAAGTCTTGTCTTCCCTGACTGCAAGACAATACAACTTCTGAATTTCCTTTATTTTATAGAGAAGGACATCAAGACAACCAATACTGCACCATAGTAGCAATGCTGACTAATGTGCAGCTAAGGTATAATTCAGTGCTATCTTTTCCTATATCCTTTATATCTATTCCCATATTTAAGTTCCAGATCATCTCCCATACTGATCCGACAATTTCATGGTATCATCCCCCCCTTCCTCTGCCATCCCTCATTAGGTGTTTTATCATTCTGTAGTCTGTTCATCAGAATGGGACTGGGGCTGGAGAAGTGCCACAGGACAAGGCCTAAGGGGGTGCACACTGTGAAACATCCTTCCGCTGTATTATGATTTCCAGGGGCTTCACATCCCCATGTCTACCCATAGTCTTAAGGGCCACCACGATGAGGGGAAGAGGCAGTAGACCAGTGCTCCTAGGGAACCATGTTCCTAGGAAGCCAACAGGAAAGAGAGTAGAGGTGAAGGGGATAGAGCCAATGCAGAGGCTCAGGGCTTCCCTACAGGCAATTCTGATTTACTGTACTGCAGGGGAAAAATTCCATTAGAGTGGTGAGAAGTGATCTCTGAGGAGGAGCCCTTGTGGATACATTCTGTCCCACAACTTCTTCATGCCTGGGGGCAGTTGTTCTGCTGGGAAGCAAGGGAGCTGATCTGGGCCTACATGGTCATTTCAAGCACAGATTAATATGTCTGCTGTCCTCTGATTTCATGTGGGAGGGGGCAGAGAATGTTTATTTGCTAGTTTGTTTGCTTATTTGTTTTGTTATTGCCCTGGAACTGTAGATGTGGCTGAAATTAGACTAATCCTAGGGCAACTAACAAATAGCCTACATATGATCTCATTACTGTAAGCTAAAGAAGTGCTTTTAAAGTAGCCTTCGGACAAGATTTGTAAACATGAGCTTCATTCTTATTTGGTACAAAACACATTAATATCAGCAGAGAGAGTGAGCTAAATTTTTTACATGTAGAGAATTAAACACAGCGGGTGATGACAGGCTGGTAAAGTGCCTCATTAGTGAAAGAATAAAAAGGAGTTTAACAGAAAGTCAGCGTTCTGTAAATCTATGGGGCAAGGTTTTCCAAAGTGACTGGTGATTTAGGGTTCCTCAGTTTTTCGGTGCTAGACTGAAAGATCTTAAAGAAAGCTAATTTTCAGAAACTGCTGGGGATCCCCTTTAACATGAAAATCAGGCCCCTTTAACATGTCTCAAGTTGGGCACTCCAAAATCACTAGACACTTTTGGAAAGCTTGGCCAAATTTTTTTCATACTGGCAAACCACTCTCTTGAATTATATTAGGACTGCATTATACAAGTCTGGGTTAACAGTGCAGCAGAACAATGGAGGGCTGGACTAAATGACTTCTTGAGGTCATTCCAGCCCTATATATTTCTATTATTTACAGGGCCAGACTCACCTGATATAAACTGTCTTAACCCTGGGGATTTTAATTGGAACACTGCTGATTTTTACCAGCTGAAAACCAGGCCCTGCGGGGAAGGCTTTGCAATGGAAAAAGGTTAAAACCTTGTCTTTTAAATGAAAAATTTACATTCTGTAGAAAACAGATTAAAAAATGTAAGATTTATCATTTTGGGAAATACTTTATTTGTTTAAACATTATTCACCAAGCCTGGAGAATAAGTAACAAGAGACCTGCTCTGCAAAAAGAATGTAAGAAACACAGCTGACAAAATTGGGAGATATGCACATAAAAGCTGGAAACAAACCATAATAACAGATGTAACTTGAATGGGCAGATTGGATACCTGGGGATATGAAGGAAATCATAGGTGAGTTGAGGAGCTGAATAGCAAGCATGCTGGCTAGGTAGCTTTTGATAGATAGAACTCTAACCTTCTTGAGCAGGTTATCTGTAAGATGTTTTCATTCGCTTTGAGATTCTGACACACACACACAAATTTTGATTAGTGCCTTTTCATTCTCAGGAGCAGCACTTCCTAAATTAATGACCATATAAATTATAGAACCTTGTAACTCAATATATTGCAGGTAGGCACTACTTGGACAAGTTTTAGTGATATTTTACTGGTGTTAACATACATCATAATGATGTTTCTGTTGCTTCCTATTTCACTTGTTTAGAGCAAGTGAGGCAATAAGCAACAGCATTTTGGGCCAGATTCGACAGCCTTTTCTTTTGAGCAGCAGCTTCCTCCATGAATAGTACCATTCAAATGAATGAGGCTGCCTATGGGGTCAAGTTTTATCCAGGTGAGAATCTGGCCGTATGCAACTAACAACCGAGTCTTACTCTGTTTCTGAAACAAAGATGTTAAGTTCTTATTAAAGACGTATGGCCAAATCCTTCCCTTGCTGTAAATGCACAGTAATTCCTTTGAAATCAGCGTGGCTAGACTTTAGTGAAGTGCTCATTGAATAGACAGATTATTTACAGATGGTTTAATCCACAATAAATCTATGTTGGACTCTTTGTTCTGATTAACTCATTTAAATGCATTATATTTAAAAATTACATTTTCAGAAGCTTCTTTAGACATTTTCTTAATCGGTTGTCATGGCAATGTCACTGATTACAGTTTCTGACTGTCCCATTTGAAGATTATACACTACTTAATGATCTAAAGAAATAGTTCTAATTTCCTCAGAGATAAAAGATCTGTTTCGCAAAAGGAATTACACAGGTTAATCACAGTAAAATGATGGTAACAAAAATGCAGATGAAACATAACGTAAAGAGAGATTTCTCTAAAATTACAAGCTTAGAGGAAGTATCACATAGGGCGCCTTTTATAAATCTATTTTTGATAAATAGAACAATAGAGCAAAATAAAATTCCTATAAAAATGAGAAAGAATAAGAGCAAAGAACATTTGAAATATAACTCCCAGTAAAAGAATTGCCCTCATATCTCTTTAAAACTACAAAGTGGTGGACTCTGGTGAGCATCTGAAATTTTGTATTTAAAAGGAATTTCTTGTGACATCTCTCTCAGTTCTTTGGCCTGACTGTCTCTTTGATTTAGGTAGTTCCGCATGGTACAATAGAGTTCCATCTAGAAATACAGTTTCAGCTTCACCTGAGTGTACTTTCCATTTGGAAAAAGAGAAATTTCTTGTTATTTTTACCTTTTAGACCTTTTCTTTCTTGTCATAGCTAAGCAATAAAATGCAGCAAACAGTGGTTATGTGAACTTTTAAAAAATGCCTTAAATGCACCTTTCATCAACACCATTTTCATTTTAATTTTTTTTAAACCGTCTTGTTTACCAATATTCTAGGCTATGTCTTTTCTTCCATTAACATTCCTGCTCAGATGTCCAGTTTGATCTGGAACAAAACATTACAAGCAGCTATTGCAGTATTTATTTCTGTTTGTGTCCCAGCAACTGGCTCCTTTTATTATAGCAGTTATTTGCACTTAGCTCATGATCCTACAAATTGTACTACTTGGGTAGACCCCTGTGAAATCATGGGACCTATACAAGGAGCAGTATGCAGGACTGGAGACATAGATAGCATCTGTCATGGAATCCTTTCTGTGTACAGTATACTCCTTTATCCCAAATCCTGGTGTCTGAACCTCCGCATTATCCAAATCCCTTCCTTGTCCCCCAAGCATCTCATGCTGGGAGACAAGAAAGGGGATTTGGATAATGCAGAGGTTCAGATGATAGAGCAGAGACCACCCCAGCCAGGACTGCAAAGCGGAGGAGGAGTAAGATGAGCCCTTGGCCATGGGGAAGGCCACCTTGCTGCTGAATGGCTCTGCTGGTAGAGGATACCCGATCCCAACAGGCACAGGGAAGGCTGTGATTCTGGAGGGGCAGAGCAGAGGCCTGGCCAGGATCTCTGTTCTGCCCCACACTTTGTGCCTGCAGAGATCGGGTGTTGCCAACCCTGTGGCAGCACAGGGAGACCTCTGCAGCCCCACTGTCATGGAAGTAAATGAGTGGAGCGGAGAAAAGAGCCCCGGTCAGGACTGCGAGAGGAGGAAGAGGAGGATGACAAGCATGACAGGCCATCTGATTGCTTTATGACTCCCACCCTCTCAAGTACCTGAACTCCTAGTGTCCAAATAAATTCTCTGTTCCCCATTCTATTTGGATAATTGGGAGTATTCTGTATTTACAAATATGAATGCATTATGAGACACATTACCCCTCTGCGGTCGTATTCTTCCCATTTTACAGATGGAAAGACTGAAGGATGAAACGACTTTTCCTAGGTTACTCATCAAGTCAATATGCAGTGTTGCTGTGGTTGTGTTGGTTCCAGGATATTAGAGATACAAGGTGAATGAGGTTGACCAACTTCATTCTCATCAACAGAAGCTGGTCCAATAAAAGATATTTCCTCACCCACCTTGTACCTTATCAAGTCAGTTGCAGTCAGGCACAGAACCCAGAACTCATACTTACTAGTTCTCTGCTCTAACCACTAAACATGCCTACTCTCTCTCCCTTTTGAGAAGTTTCCTTCCACCAAACCACCTTAATCTCTTGTAAAGCCATCTAATGTGTGGGTCTGATTCAAAGCCCATTGAAGTCAACAGAAAGACAAGAGTATAACAACATTAAACAGCTGTTTGCTTACTAAGGTAGGAATTGTAAAGATATGTAATATACAAAAAGAAAGCCACATTCATTAGCTAAAAGATAGATATTTATCATCATCATCATCATCCCTCATGGTACTGGTTGAATCTTAAAAAGTTTCAGAGCTGCAACTCAGTATGTCTGGTCAGCTAAACAGTTTTATGCTTCTTTGACCCTCTCAAGTCCACAAAACTAGGCTGAAATCTCCTGAGAAAAGTCTCTTACAGGAGTTCAAATAATTCCTGCTTTATTTCATTGTTGCTAATGAACCAAATTTCAGCAGTGCACAGAAATGCAAAGAAAAACCAACAAGAACAATCAGACTTAACTGGGTATAGAAATTGTTTTTTCCCCTTCCAAAATGTATCTGTATATTGGGGATATTGCTGCATACTGGGTGGGGAGGGAGGCTTACACTATGTATTAAAAATGCTCTTTTCCATGATATGAAAATCAGAATAAATCTTGTCTGGCAGGTGCAGTTAAATCTGAATCTGTCTCTATTTGAGCATATACAGCTACTGAAAGCTATTAGCTATTTAGGGATAAAGCACCAAGGCTTTGAATTATCCAAAGGATAGTTAAAACTGACATATGATTTATTTCCAGAAAATATTTACTGATCTGTGAAACTGTAGTTCATATTGCCCTAAAATTAGGGTGCTTTAAGCAGGGGTTAAAAGTTCCTGTTCTCCTCCAAATGGGTTATGTCCACCATACACAGACTGGTTCGCCTTTTTAGTGGCGATCAACATTTGTTTTGTGATTCAAAAGACAGGAAAGAAAAAAAAGTCACTCTCAGTGACGTGGATGTTTTTGTGGTCTTGAAGAAAGACATGCTAACTGTAGCTTTGAGTGCTTGTGCCATTAGCAAAGCAAGAGTTTATTTTCCAAACAGAGCTAAATGTGTTGAGCAGTTTTAACCATCTCTTATGTCCAACAACAACATTATTCCAGGAAGTATGAAAAAAATAAAAATAAGAGAGCTTCCAAAAAGGAAGCTGATCAGTTATTGAAAAGAAAATTTGAGGAAATAAATTGCAAGAAGGTAGCACTGTTATGATAATGTGAACATGTAACAATGGTCCATTTTGGAAGGCCTTCAACAGGCTTTGAATCAAACCCATAACACCTATTTCACCTCAACAGGGGCAGGGCTTTGGCAGGCCTGAAGGAGGAGACACTCTATCCATCTGTCTGTCTAGCTATCTTATCTATGGTATTTATAAGAGATCCATTAACATAGTATCTGAGCACCTCACAGCCTTTAAGGTTTTATGCTAACAATACCCCTGTGAGGTAGGTAAGTGCTATTACCCCATTTTGCAGATGGGGAACAGAGGAGGAGGAGGAGGAGAGAGAGACTGAAGCCCAGCTACTCAAGGCTATTTAAGAACATAACTCCCATTGATTGATTTGGGAGTTAGACACCTAAATAATGTGAGAGAATTCGGGCCTTCATGACTTTCGCCGCGTTCCACAGGAAGCCTGTGGCAAAGCCTTGGAATGCAGGTCTCTGATTTCCCAAGTCCTAGGTAGTGTCCTAACCTCTTTCCCCTCCATCTTTCCTCTCTCTCTTTCTCCCTATGAACTTCCCTTCTCTGACTAGGGAGTCCTTGAAAAGGCAAGTTTGCAAGGCCTTTGTCCCTGTCAGGGACTGGTGCATTTGACTACTTCTGGCTCCTACTGGTTGTTGCCCTCTCTTGATGTAGAGTAGAATACTTGGCTTTGATGGTAAGGTTTCTGACATTGCAGCGCCTATGAAAAAAGTGCCTCAGTAGACAGTTTATGAAGAACTGCACTGAATTAAATTTGCCATAAATAAAGATGCGCTTTTAGGCGTTGTACAAGGATGCTTCATCTGCTAGGTTTTCCATGCTGTGGTGTAATAATGAAATAATCCTCATCAGTAGCAAATATTTGCTAGGGAATTTGAAGAATGTGGATTGGAGAGGCTTTTTAAAAAGATGATCAAATTTATTATTTCTCAACTCTGTTTCTCTACTTCAATGTGTCAGGTTTGTTTTCGCCATTAAGCGCGCAGATCATAGGTTGTGTTGGCTGCTGGTTTACTAAGACTATCACCCAAGACATACTCTGACTTATTTCACACATTGTTACAAATTATCATCATTTGCACTCTAGCCTTATTACATTTCTCTGGCTTCAAGCTTCCTCCATGCAGGGCAAAGGTTCTCTTATGTTTGCAGGCACACTTTTCTAGAGCAATTTGGCTCTTTTAGCAAACAAAACCACATGCCCATTTACCGTACATGCACATGCTCAGTGGCATCAATTTAGTGAGTTTGGTGAAGATGTGCTAAGACAATGGGAGAGTGCTCTCCCGTTGGTATCTGTAATCCACCTCAAGCTTGAAGCAGAAGCTATGTTGGTGGAAGTGTGTCTCCCATCAATATAGCATAGTGTGGACACTGCTGTAAGTCGATCTAGGGTCTGTCAACTTAGTTATGTTACTTACATAACTTAATTAGCATAATTTAGATCAGCCTACAGTATTAGTGTAGACCAGGCCTCAGAAACCACTATCGGGAAGAAGAGGTTGTGATGGCTCAGTCATATCAGGAGAATGAGTCGGCGACTGTATCCCCAGGAATATTTTGTGCAGCAAGATTCAGGATGGATCTAGAAAGTGGGGGTCGCCCTTTATGATGGTATCACATTGTATGCAAAAATGATATGAAGTCATACAACATCAGTGTAGAAAGCTGGGAGGAGCGTCCAGAATCTCTTCCACTTTGGAGGGACTATCTGGTAATGGGTGAAAATCAACATGAAGTAGCTTTGATCCAGAGGATGGAAGCAAACCGAGAAAGAAGAAAGCAGAGTGCTGTAATCATGGACTCTAACTCAGGCAACACATGGATCTGTGAAATTTGTAACAAGCCATGGCACTACTGAATTGGCCTTACCAGACACAAGCAGATTCATCAGGCACCTGATTAGACCTCTTAACAGGTGTACCATGATCCAATTTGGATCGATGGTTGCAAATGAAAAGAGTCATAGAGGTTAAGGCCAGAAAGGACCACCAGATCATTAAATTGTCCACAAATTGACAAATTTTGCAAGTACTTTCTTAAAAACAAAAAGCATCTAAGCTCTGATAATTGAATTAATTCCATTTACTTCTAAGGCCCTTTATTTTCAGTTTTTATTTATTTTTACTACAGATTTCCTGGCTGTACAAAAACTGTTATTCAGTATTTACTGATTTTCGTCTGAATTTTGGAACACTCATGTATATGAAAATAGTGGTCATGTTAAGAAAATCGACCTGTTATATTAGATATCTGTGTTTGTGTTAATAATAAATTAGTCTAAGGGTAACTGTAAGGCTGTCTGTTAAAGTAAGACAATGTAGTGGGAAATACACATACACACAGTCATAGGCATATGCATGCATATGTGCATGTAATGTTAATATACAATTCATTAAATAAATGATATTAAACTGCTTTTACTTTTAATATTCCTACTTTCTCTATTTCTTGCCTTTTTTCTGTGCTTTCATCCCTCAGTGTCAACCCTGATGTTTACCTAGAAAACTGTGAAGTTAATTTTTTGCATTGATTTTTCACCATTTAAAACAATTCTAATAAATACTGATAAAATCCCAGGAAATTCTAAACAACGTAAAAACCAAAAGCGAAGGGCCCTTTCTACTTCATAGGCAGGGCCGTTCTTAGGCATAGGCAAAATAGGCAGCTGCGTAGGGCACCTGAAAATTTGGGGCACCACTGGGTCTTAGTGTCCACCCTCTTGTTTTCCTATCCCTGTTCTGACCCTTCCTGCAGGCTCCCACAGATGGCTGCTCTAGCCTGGTGAGTCTTCCTTGGGAGGGAATCTAGTAGTTAAAAGTGAAAAAACCTCCAGCCTGCCAGACCTATTAGCACAACATTGAAACTGTTAAAGAGACATTCAAGGGGTAATAAAGCCATTTAACAGGCATTTGCCAACCCCAAGGTATATACTGACAGGTTTCAGAGTGGTAGTCCTGTTAGTCTGTATCAGCAAAAACAAGGACGAGTCCTTGTGTCACCTCAAAGACTAACAAATTATTTGGGCATAAGCTTTTGTGGACTAGAACCCATTTCATCCGATGTCCATGAAAGCTTATGCCCAAACAAATTTTTATACTGTCAGTTTCTGACTTTACTGACAAAAACAGTTGTGCATTAATGTAATATTTACACAGAACATGTCATTCTACAGGACCTTAGTTTAAAATTTGCTTTAAAAATATTTCATTAGTGAGCTGGTGAAGATTATAAAATCACGTTTCTAAAAAATGCTTGCATAGAGTTTTAGATGCACAATCATCTTTAGCCTTAAATGCGTGGATCTTCAGACATACAGTTTTTTAAATAAATCCTTCAAAAGACCTCCCTTATCTAAAATACACATTTTAATTACTATAGTTAAAAAAAAAGTGCTTCCAAGTCTTCCTGTCCTTTCTGTCCATCCCTTCACCACCTCTCCCCCCACTCCCCACTGAAGAGAGCCCTTAAAGGGACAACAGTCCTTCCCTTCCAGATAGCTGGATAAAGAGTTTCCCTTTCTTTACTTCTGACTATCCCACGAACTAGTTTTAAAAGAACTCTCCAGCAAAATCAGTACCTTAGTAAGACAAAATCCTTGTTATACCTAAAATCTTTTGAAACATTTTTTTAAAGTTGGTGAAATTTCATAACCATGTCTCTTGTTATGGAGATCACACAAAGTAAATTACTGTTCCCTTTTTCTAAAAGCAATGAACATTGTTATGAACACCCTAAACCTCTCTGATTAATTTAAAAGAATGTCTTTGTTTCAGTGAGTTAAATATGTAATAATGGAATGCTGGTTTAAGATTTGAGTACATTTAAAATATAAATTCAATTTAGAAATACTGAATAAGAAAATGTAAAACAGAGAAGAGCTGCATCATGTATTCCATTATATGTAATGTTGTATTCAGCAGGACAGCTGACTCACCCTTACTATGAAGTTTTTGCAAATAAATCTCTGACAAACTTCAGGGCATATCAAAAAACCTGTGACTGACATTTTTTATTCCCAAATTTTAGTGCTTTTAATTAGGTACTTTCTTCATGTCCATTCTGCATGAGGGAGAGGGCATGGAAGTCTCTGCGGGGAACTGTGACTCTCCGCCACCATGAGGTAGGCCGGGCATCTCATTATCCTTTGCTGTCAAGTCCCTCCTCCCCCTTCCCCACCAGGCTGTGAGCTTGGGCTGCCATCCGGCACAGGGGCACCAGTTTAATAATACTGCGTAGGGCCCCATAAATCCTAAGGACGGCCCTGTTCATAGGTGACTGAAATCTATCTATTCCAGCATACTTGTATAACAGTAATTACCTTTTAACTTCATCATTGCTCTGTGACTTGGATGAATCCATGTTTGGCAGCTTGTGTTATGTATATTTTTACTCAAACCTAACCAAGCCTCAGCATAGATTACTGTTCTTACCGCCAGAATTTTTTATTCATGTTTATCCACAGTTGGTGCAAGCAGCATGCAAAATAAATGAAGAATGATACCACAAATGTCTTTAGAGAGGTATTAGAGGAGAGTCAGCAGAGAGGAGTTTTATGAAAGTTGCATGAGCTGTATATTATATATGCATATGCTACATCAGCTAGAACATTATGTATCTGGTGCTCTACAGCAGCCACAAATATTATGTTTGGCATGTAATGAAATCTTGACTTTGAAAACAAAAAATGTTTTTATTCAACAAAATGTTTGTTTCTTTAAATGAGGACACTGATCCCTAATTGTCCTTTGAGACACATCTGAAGGTCAACATTATAATGAATGATGATTAAGTTACTGCCTCAATGCACCTTTGCAACAATCAATTTTATTTATTTATTTATTTATTTTGCAACAGGGCTTTAATTATGTTCTCCTGCAATGGGAGCCAATGTTCTCTCTTTACTCTGGCTACCACTATTATCAAAATGTCATTCATCTATATCAATACAGATAGAGATATTTCTCTTTAGGTGACAGTATTACTAAAACCAAACTCAGAGATTCAAAGTAACCTCATTGTGTACACTTTAAAAACACTAATGTATTAAATAGCCACAAAAATGTTTTCTTGAGCACAAGAGTTGTCAGACTTAACAACATAGAAAGGAATCAGGCCACCTCTTTTCTCAGAAAATGTAACCTTCCTCTAATTAGCCTCTACCTTCTCCAAAAATGTATTTGCTGCACTCATTAACAGCACAATATGGACTGGAAGAGCTGCCCCATACATTGGATGTTCTCTCAAATACTACACATATTTTGTATAAGAGAATAACTTTTTGAACATATTTTAATAAATAAAATTAACCCAAATGCAACAAAAATAAAACTATTTCTCAATAATCGGAATTAAACTTTCATTTTGTAACAAGAAAATAAGTATTTGGAGGAAAAATAATCTCCATAATAAAAAATAATCTCTTGGTTGATTGCGGCTCTCAGGGGTGAGCATGGTATATAGTCTGGCACTGATCTCTCTTTCTGCAAGGTCCCAGTCCTCTTATTTTTCTCTCAAGGCTAAAGGTTCCCTTTTTCATTCATTCATTCGTTCGTTCCTTCTTTCTCTCCAGTCTTCTCAGTGGTTAATATTTTCTCCATTCTAGTTGCCTAGGGCCCAGTGCTCTGAAACATTGTGTCCCCTCAGTGCCCATTGAAATCAGTGGATGTTGAGGACACCCAGCATCTCACAGGACTAAGGTACCAGCTTCTGTCTCTTCAACTGGTATGTTCTGTTTACCTCCTCCCATAACTTGGCTTAAATTTCGGTTTCACTTTTCTCATCCCCTCTACCAGGTCACTTTCTCGTCTTCTTTCTTGTCATGGTCCCTTATTCTTCTTCCAGGAGATCATTTGTCATTTTCAGTTGGCCTATATTCCTCCTCCTCCTCAATTTCTGTGTTCCCTTTCTGCTAAGCTGTCTTTTATGTGTTATATTATCCTGGCAGCTGAAAGCAACTGGGAATCTTCTGACAATGGTGCCTAGGCAGAAATACATGCCGACAAGAGTTGGGCCATTCTCAGTGGAGGACTGCCTATGTTGGTTTGACAGAGTCTGAGTTTGTTGATTTTAGGTTTAGTTTAACCTTCTATTCACTCAGAGTTTCTTTTTTTTTTCTGAAGAGAAGATAGTGGGATGTATGAAAGAGATATTTAAGGCATTTATTTTAGCTGACGTTAGTCAATGTGTGTGTGTAGGAAAGAGTATGTTGGTAGTTGTATCTGCCTACACTGTTACTAATACATTTATGTTTATAAAATAAATACATGTGGCATTCAGCTTTCTCTCTCCTTCAGTTCTTTTGAGTATTGCTTACTCTTTTTTCTCCAGGTCTACCTCTCCTTTAAGCCTTTTCCTTATGTTACTCCTCTCACCTCTTTAATTTATACTGTCTGCGGAATTCCATCATTTTTGTTCCAAACGCTCCCAACCTGTCTGCTGATCACTGATTTCTCCCTCTTCCCTTGCTCTGAATTTACCCTATTCTGGCATTCAGTTTTTCCATTTCAACCCAGCAGCTGTTGGGCGAGGGGGAGAGGAAATGAGCAAACTGTCATTTAAACTCTTTTCTAAGCCAACCCTAAAAGTAAACATTTTTATTTTTAAAGGTTCAGTCCAGTTCCATAAGTAAATCTCAATCTCTTGATGATTGAGTGTTCACAAAAGGCCTGATTGTCAAGTTCATTGATTTCAATGGTGATTCTTCCTGCAGGGCAGAAAATCCCCTGAAGAAGAGGAGAAATTTTGACGGGGGAGGACTGTAATTACTTTATGCTGAAACATCATTATTAAAATGTCTTCCAATTTCAGGACAGCACACAGTACATTATACGTTTGTTACTACTTATCTATAGAGACTAAATACCATAGATGTTTGTTTGCAAATAATTTAATATATGATGCTCATGCAATAGCTTGGTCAGGTCGAATATCAGTTTATCATGGCCTGTTTTCATAGTTCTATGAAATCCAAGTCACTTTATTGCATATTATCTTTACCTTCATTATCCAAAAATGTGTGGAACTCCCCTCTAACAGATTGCATAAATTCATCTGAACGCTTACATGTTTTCTCCCAAATCCTTGTTGTTTTCAACAGATGGCAATGTAATTCACCATTGCAACTGAGTGTCATGAATTTGATATAGTGATCAAATGAATAGCTGTTCCAGGTAGGCCAAAAGAAGGCAGTAGCAGTAGAGGATTTAAAAGAAATATATTTATTTGGCTGTTGTAGATTCAGAACATCTCATGTTCATACCTAATTGCAATTCCTCAGAAATATGCACAGATAGAAACAGCTGATTTTCCATCTGAGCTGAGACCCTTTACATACTGGCATTCAATTTGATTAATGTTTGCATTAAGAACAATTTATTGGTCACTTGCTCAGCAGAAGCTTGCCAGAAAAAGATTACACATGCTAATGTTTTACCACTTACATCCCCATAAAACATATACAGATTACAAATTGGACAATATAAGACTAATTAACTCAGATCAGCAGCTGTGTATGCTGAGGAGGTATATTGAGAATCTGATTTACAGCTTTGTTCAGTCAAAATCAGCTCATTGACCATCAGTTTGAAGAATGCCTGTGTGGGAATTAAAAACAGACTACTAAGATCTTACTCAAATATTCACCCTTCAAACTTTTTGTCCATAGAGCTAGATGAATGAAATATGATTTTCTGAGATTCACATCTAGTTTAAACAGAACATGAAGATCAAATTTCAATTATATCTCCCCATTAGCTCCAGAGGTACTGGGGAAAAGCAATCCAAGGATTATACAGGCAAGACAAATGCCGTGCAGCACTGTAAGTAAATTCCAGTATAAAGTAAACAGCTAAATTCTCCCTCTTGTAATTATTGCTCTTAGATTTTTTTTGATTGTAATAGGAAATAGGATACATGACAAGAAGAAAAGCCTAGCTTAGCTAAAATAAAGGAGAAAAAGATTATCAAGCAATTAGAGTAGTTAGGGATCATTAGGAGTCTACTCCAGTGCAAAAGCTTACAATTGTGGAAAAGAAAATACATGAAATATAATGCATCTGATGAAGTGGGTATTCACCCACGAAAGCTCATGCTCCAAAACGTCTGTTAGTCTATAAGGTGCCACAGGACTCTTTGCTGCTTTCACAGATCCAGACTAACATGGCTACCCCTCTGATACATGAAATATAAAAGCACTTTACTCTTACTTTGACCAACAACATTTGCACACAAGTGAACCACATGCTAGCTGGGAGTGAGTCTAAGGCAGATGTGAAGGTTTATGAGAAAACATACAGAATGGAGAAATTAGCATGAAGAAGCCGGCTGTTCTTACTCACAGCCCATAATCAGAAAGGAATGTGTCATTTCTATTTACTCATAGGCAGTGCTAGAAAACGAATAGCATTAAACATTCAGCAACATTATTCCTTTTCTGTGTCTGCATAAATTTTTAACAGTTGTGATGTCCAAAATAATTTGTGTACATTTTTCTAAGTTAGGAATATGCACACTATGCATAAGCCAATTGTACAAATGCAAATTCCTAGGACAAATTCTGTAGTGTGCACTAGACTATGTTTATTCAGTTTGAAATTAAACATTTAAATTGTAGCCAAGTTGCCTTACACTCTAAAGGAGAAATTTTCAGCTAGCCTTAAGATATCCCAAATATTTTGTGCCTGCTTTATCATATACAACAGTGCCTACAAATATGAGCCTACACCCTGTCAAGACTGATTCCCCACTCTGGCATGTCAAGTGCAGACGGTGGGGGCCCACAAGGATTCTAAAAATTAATACTGGGCACTCCAGGCTTGTATTAAACTTCCAAGGATACAGCTTTCCTCTGACCTTGAATAGGTAGATGCTGCCACCACTCAAGTGCAACCCCCCAACCCCCTTTGAAAACCCAGGAAGGAGCACTTGGGAATCCCTTCCTGTGGGGTACCCTCAAGCCCCTTCATCTTTCCTCTGGGGAAGAGCTGAGAAGGAAAACAAAGAAAGTCAGCCGTTGCCACCAGCTGATTAAACAACATATGCACAAACCTCTTAGGACACAAAATTCAATCCTGGTCTTAAAAAAGGTAAATTATATTAAAAAAAAAAGAAAGAAAATACATCTAAAAACTCAGACTATTGCTAGATTTAAAAAAAATGACTTATAAAGATTAAGCACCAAAATAACTTTCTTGAGGTCCAGCTTAAATGATCCAAGCAAATCAAAAGCACCTGAGGTTAGCACACAGTTGTCCACAAGCCTTACAGAAATAAAAGAGATAAACCTAATTGCCTCTTCCTAGACATTTCCTGATCTATTTACACATCTGGGGGTTTCAAATGAATAGTTTCTAGGTATGATTTGATGATTTTTTCATACCTGGCAGAAGATCTTACAGCATTGCTGCTCTGTGTCTCCTCTCCAGAGAGAACAACCACACACAAACAAAAGGAGAGTCTTGTTTCAATTTAAAAAAGTTCTAGCCTTCCCATTGGCTCTTTTGGTCAGGTGGCCACTCACTTCATTTCACCTATGCATGCAGTCAAACTTTTTAACCCTTTACAGGTGAAGCAAGTAGAGAACAGCTACCAAGAAGGACTCTTATAGCTAACTGGCTGGTTGAGTGTCCATACAAGGGAGCTAGCTCCACCCCCTTCCTTTATCACACACCCATTCCTCATGTTTTAAACCCACATTGATTTTTGCAGTTATAATTGGTTTATAGCATACAACCAACTTCTTCATACATTTCCATGTCATAGTAAGGACTTTTCACGTTTGGCTCAAAATAAATTCTGTTCTTATTGCTATTCTGACTGACTGCCCCACACCCATCCCATTCCAGTCTGTGAGCCAATTATTTTCCTCACTCCCATTGTTGCTTCCTTCCCATGACCTTTCAAAATCTTGCCAGGGACATGTGTGATATGACAGTCTCTTTGCTCTTCCCTGACCACCTCTTGCTTCACATATGCAGACACTCCAGACATCCTGTTTGCTTCCATCCAATTAATGCATCAAGCACAGCTGATGGAGCGCTCCACTCAAACCATGCAGTACTAGTGGGAGAAAGGAAAGGGATTTCTTAAGCTCATCTGAACCAAGTCAAACCACTGAACCTTTCAAGGTTGGTCCATCCCTCGTATTATGAGATTGTTTTTCTACCTTGTCTAGACCCGTGAGCTTGTTGAGCTCAGCAAATTGATAATGCACTGAACTTTCCAGAGCTGAAAAAAATGGTTTTGCTATGTCTTTCATGCTATTAGAAATGAAACAAAACAAAACTGAAATTCAAAATCATGATTTGGCTTTCTTCCCCCAACAGGAGGACAAACCAATGCCAACTATTGAGCAACTTTGCCATTACTTCTCTCTTCTAAACCTTCCACTCTTTGCATTCCCCAGAGCCTTTTGACTATTGGTACAACTTCAAAAGAGGCCTCAGCTCCAAAGAGATGTGCTTCTTTTTAAAAACAATGTGTGGATAAAGAGCATGTAAAAGAAGATGCTTTGAGAGCTGAAGAATCTAGACTTACCAAGATATTGTGGGAATGCCTCAGGAACTGACTTAGTTAGCTCACGCTCCAGTGCAATGTGAACACTACAAGGTGGTATTTCTTAGAACTTAACCTTCTTACAGACACTGCGTGTAAAAGTTCTTCTCTAATTCGTTAAAGATCTCTTCCTGATGCTCAGTTTGGAAACTGATCCCTAAGGATGATATATATTGGTCTTAAAAATAGAATGGTGTCATATGCTATGAGCCTTGTCAGCTGAGTCCACCAGAAGGGAAATAATCACATTGGAAGGAAATGCAGTGTAGGCATCAGGATAATCTGCTTTGTCCAAGAGAGAAAATGTTAAGGCATCCATGTGTTGTATATTTCTACTTTTCATGGATATATTATAGAGAATGATTGAACTGGGTCAGATGAGAGACAAATTGATCTGATCATTCACCCAAATCTCAAAACAAACCACACACAAACCCTTTTAAAGGTTTGATATTTCACAGCCCTTGACTCTTTTGATTTGCGTTTCATTTTTGTGCACCTCTTCATTGTCTGGTACCTGGCAGAAAAGAAAGACGGAGGGCTTGAGTTCTCCCTTAAAAAAAAAAAAAAAAAGGGCTCCACCCTCAGTGTTTTTTAATCCCAAGTGAGATAACAAAAATCTTGCAAGAAATTCTTCCCTCATGAGCTGGCCAGCCTAATTTTGCCAATCCAGGAATGCAAGATTAGATTCTTATATGCATCTGATCTTTTGGGTGCAGTGGATTCACAGTTCTGTAATAATTAATGAATGTGATCCAAACTGATCATTTTGAGATTTTTCAAACACTAATGAGTAGCAAGGATAATGGGCTACTGCCTAATTGTACAACAGAGAGACAATCTTTTATTGGGCCAACTTCTTTTGGTGAAAGAGACATGCTTTGGAGCTTCACAGAGTTCTTCTTCAGGTCTGGAAAAGGTAACCAGTACGTCAAAGATAAATACAAGATGAGACAGATTTATAAGTATAAGGGGCTAACACATATTGCAAGAAATCCCTTAAAATAAAGTGGGCAATTAACAGTTCAGTAGTCATAGGACAAAGGAGGGTTAGTAGGTTACATATTGTTGTAATGAGACATAAAACAAGTTTTTCTGTAGAGACAACGATTTTTCTGTCAGAGTTATGAATTTAAGTTCCCGGGGTAATCTTTTCAGTGTGTTGTGAAGGTTTTCTTTGAGGATGAGGACTGATAGGTCACATAGGGAGTGATTGCTTGTGAAAAGTATTCAACCATGGGTGATAGTATTTTCTCTTTCATCATTTTTCTGTGTAAGTTCATTTGAGAGCATAGTGATTGCTTGGTTTCACCCACATAGTTGTCAAGGCATTTAATGCACTGTATGAGGTATACCACATATTGTGATAGGTGAGTGTAGGACCTATGAATCCCACCTCCCAGCTGAGCACCCTGACCATTGAACTACTGGCTGTTCTCATGCGAGTCTCTTGCTTGCTTACTCTCGTCTGTCACAATAGGACTCTTACATGTCAGCCATTGGAACCTTCCTCAGTATGAAAGCTCCTCTTTAAATCCTTACTGATCCTCACATTAGTGCTTTAAATACTCCATATTGCTGTATATTAGGGGAAATTAACCTTTGGGTCTGAAGAGAATATTCTTGTCTGTTGCTCCGATTTTTAAATGGGAAAAAGGGGGCTGACATATTTGGGGAACATATTTTCTTAGTTTCAAAAGTCTGTTTTTTCCAAAATATGCATATATATATTTATGCTGTTCTTTGAGTTACAGCACTAGCAATTCTTTTGACCTAATCTGAAGTCAAAGTTATAGCAGTCACTCTGGTTTGAGCAAAATACAGCAAAAATGCAAAGCCACTTCCATTATAATCTACAATTTTCAGACTAATAATTGTCCAAAAATACTTTGGGGGTCAAATTTTCCATGTTCAGTTGTTTGTTGGTTGGTTTTTGTTTTGTTTTGCGTGTTTAAACTTTAAGAAAAGTTGCACAACCATTTTGGAAATTTTTCCTGTTGTAAGAAAAGTCTGCTTATCATTTTTCCCCCACCAAGATGGTTAAAAAAATGTTAACTTTACAGTTTAAATAATCCTGAATGAGCATCATTCGTCAGATATTCTAAAGAACTCAGCACAGAGAGTTGTAGTCACATTTTAAAAAGACATTAATATATTGGCAAGTGAACTCTTTTGAAAACCTGGCTATATGGGTCCCCATGGGAGCTTCTGGAAAGCTGAGTTCTTTTGAAAACTTGGCTCTCTGCTCTTTGCAAAATTTGAAAAAAGTGCCTGATTTTTTTCAACCTTTCATTGCCATGTTTTTTTGTTGTTTTTTTTCCAGGCAAAACTTTGACTAGGCAGAATTCAGAAGGCACATAGGTAGCTATCTATCCAGAAGAGATGCATATTACCATGCTCACAAATTCTTGTCTAGGGTCTGAAAATCAAGTGAAATAGTTTTAAAATATGAATTATATATATTTGAAAATACAGGAGCTGACATGCTGTGTAGAAAATGTAGCTAAATTGGTAGCTCTGCACTTAACTATGGGTTGGGTGAGCATGCATGAACACATGCAGTTAAGCTCCATATATTCATTAACTTTGTAGCAAGGGCAGATTGATTAGGTCTTAAAAAAAAGAGGTGGACAAATCATGGCCAGCAACATCAGCAGAACTTGTTAGCTACACAAGAAATAACAGCTATTGTAAGAATTTCACCCTGTTAGCATTTCTGGCTAAGTATACAGCCAGTGTCCGCACATAGAACTAGGTTGGTCATGTACCTAACAGCAGTTATTTGGCTGTATTCTTAGCCTGCAATGCCAACAGAGTGAAATTCTTCTGGAGTCCTCCTCCCGGCCTATGTACTGCTAAAATCCCATTTAAACCCTATTTTGATGGCTTAAATGGGATTTCAATGGTACATAAGCTTTGTGTCATTCATGAATTTCACCCCTAGACACTACCTGCCCTTTGTCAAAGAGGTGCTGTAATTTATAGACATCAAATGAGTTATCTGTCTGCTCTATGCTGTAGCACGGAGGGAATGTTTTTCTTCACTCATTTCATCTCTTTAACAAATCTTTAAAATGTAAGGCAATGATTATGCAATGTCTTAAGTATCAGAGGGGTAGCTGTATTAGTCTGGATCTGTAAAAGCAGCAAAGAATCTTGTGGCACCTTATAGATAACAGATGTTTTGGAGCATGAGCTTTCGTGGGTGAATACTCACTTCGTCGGATGCAAGTCTTAAGTGCACGCTTAACTTCATTCATTTGAGCAGTCTCATTTAAATCAATGAGACTATTCATGTGAGTAAAGTAAAACACAATAATGCAAATGTTTGCAGAATCAGGGTCTTAAATGCGAAAAATAATTTACAATTGTACATGTGATCTTGAGAAATAAAATGCAAGAAGCTGTGTACATGCAAAGTTAGTGTTGCATATATGGGTGCTTAAAAGTTAGGAAATGTGAAAGTTCAACACTAAATGTTTCTTTCCTCTGTCCCCTCATGTCCACACTTTACAATAAGTCTTTGAGTCCTTTAAAAAGTTTTCGATTAATTTGTGATCATATAACTACCGACTTGTGTATGCAGTGGCAGCTGAGTTAATGTTCACACATCCTGACTTGTGAGAGCTTCATTATGCATTATTAACACTGCCTTAACATAATTTATTTAGGAGCACAACACAGTATTTAATTTACAATGCAGTATTTGTTTTTAAATGATCATAGACAGTCAGTACCATCGATTCATGACCTTTGTTAAGAAATTTCTCCTAAAACTCACAAAGGCCCAGTATAATTATGTAGGCCTGGCTTGACATGAGTAATTCGACATGGGTGAGGCCTCATTTCTTGGGAGACAGGATTAGGGAGGTATATGGATCTGCAGGCTAGAAACAGAATGTCTGTACTAGCGAAGATAAGTGGAAACACTCATGGACCCATTTACAATGTGGAAGTTAGACCTATGCCTATTATTAATACTATTAAGCCCCTTCCCCACCCCAAATATAGAAGTCAAACTACACCTATGCCAGCATACCGGTAAATTCACATTTTTTCAAAATCTTGGATCTGCCTGGTCTCCTATTAAACCAATGATTTGGTCATGGCAGCAATGTGACAAGAATGAATACAGATCAGGGAGGTAAATGAGAGACCAAGTGATGGAAACATATTGAAAGACAGCAATGATTGTGTATGAAAAATATGTTTTTCACATTAAAGAACGCATTATATCAAGCAACTAAAAACAATCCAGGTGTTTTTACATAGCTCTAATGCTTTTTCTAATTCTGCACTCGCAGTTATTACCCTGCTGTGCATCAGTAACTTAACTTGATGCAACTTATATAAGCAGCATACCTGCAGTTGCCTACCATATCTTAGATGGTTTTGTTACTTGTAATACAGTGTGTAAATTAGTGTACCTCAAGGAACAGGTAGTCTTGCAATTTATTAGCTGAAGTATCTTACATCTTTCAATGTTAGAATTTTTTTATATTGACATATCCTGAGTTTACTGAAGTTATATTAGTGCTATCTATCAGGGATATGCTAGAAAATCTATAACTTCTACCAAAATGTTGCCCATGTGAGCAATTCAGTTTATGAAGTACAATCTTCTCAAGCTGGCATACTGCCTCATGGTTCATTTTTCAAGCTATGTGATGTTTAATGATTTTGTCAACATAAAAACTAATACACAGTTTCACGTCCATCATCAAATTATGCTATTCAATTTATGGCTAAAACTATGAAAAAAGACACTCATATGAAAGTCTGCAAATGGAAAATATCTCAGGTCTGTGCTATACCAATTCCTGTTTTGACACTTCTTTGCTGTCTCAGAGATCATTTATTTTGGTTACAATTGCACTGGGAGTTTGTCAAGATAAAGTAATGACACTGTTTCATTATGGGAGGCATGTAGATATTTGTCTGTGATGCGCTGTCAAGCCAGTCAATACATTTATAAAAATCATAATAATAATAATAAAAAAAAAGGTTGAAAGGTCTATATGACCTTGTTTAGAGCAATCTCAAATCCCATTTTCTAAACACTGATTCACAAACGCATTCATTTTCTCTACATGTTAAATCAAAACCTTAATGTTGCATAGCAGACTGGCATCTATAGCTCAGTGGTTTGAGCATTGGCCTGTTAAACCCAAGGGTGTGAGTTTAATCCTTGAGAAGGCCAGGGATCTAGAGCAAAAATCTGTCTGGGGATTGTCCTGCTTTGAGCAGTAGGTTGGACTAGATGATCTCCTGAGGTTCCTTCCAACCCTGATATTCTATGGTAGTTCTCTTATTAAAAAAAAAGATGGCTTCACATAATGCTCGTCCTGTTTACTTATGGCATATCCTTTTTCTGAGGCCTTAAGGTTTTCTTGAACAAATTTAAGAAATATAAATGCTTAAATTATGATAAAAGGGAAATTGATTTCTCTCTTGTCTGTTCTGTACAGGGGCAGCTCCAGGCACCAGCACGCCAAGCGCGTGTTTGGGGCAGCAAGCTGTGGGGGTCGCGCAGCCGGTCGCTGCGAGGGCGGCAGGCAGGCTGCCTTAGGCGGCATGCCTGCAGAGGGTCCACTGGTCCCCGCGGCTTTGGCGGACCTCCCACAGGCTGCCTCCGAGCTTGTGGGACTGGGAACCTCCCACAGGCAAGCCGCCGAAAGCAGCCTGCTTGCCAAGCTTGGGGCAGCAAAATGCCTAGAGCCACCTCTGGTTCTGTAAGGTAGATTTTGAAAAATTTAGGCAAAACTAGATATTTCCACAATCCCAACAAGATTCAATCTTCATAAATCAGTCTCTATTATAAATGCTGTGGGCCTCCATAGCTCACCACAGAGATGTACTTTAGCAGTCTTTTTTATTTATTTTGTAAGTCTTTGGGTTCTGAAATAACAGCCCTGGCATTCTCGTTCACCCTGGACCATCCTTCCCACCCAAGAGTAGAAAACAAAAGCCTATTAGCCATAGGATAGCTCGCGTACACTCTTGCTTATGCAAACTTTTAATAACCCAGTTGCACAGTGAAAAGAAACTTCTTGTATCAAATCTCAAGGATTTTTAGAGACAGAGGAGGTGACACATTAGACTTCATGGCTATTGTGTAATTGGTGACTAACTTTCTACTCTAATCTAAGTGGCTGATTATAGCTCTGTCCAATAAATGCCAAACTCCATCTTGTATAAACATATAGCACCAGCTCCTCAGCTGGTGTGAAATGACAGTGACTTCCTTGGAAAGATATTGATTTATACCTGCTGAGGACCTAGCCCCAAGAGTGTGGTTTTCAGGTCTCAGCTGGTGGCCCCTGTGGTACTGTGTGCACACATGTGGATGATGCTAATATCAGCACCCTACAGGTAGTAATTTCAAATGTGCTAAACCAATCTGCAGAATGTTTTTTCATATTCAAAACCTATGACTGCCATGCACTTTTATTAGACTGATCCCATATTGTGCATGTCTTAGCAAAAAAAGTGTGCATACAAGTATGCACGCATGAACACCAGTGGAGGTAAGGAATCTAAAATCAGGCCCAATCAATAGAGTATGATAAATACCGCCAGCATTACAGAATACAATATAATATGCAAGACTCTTGTAGAGATTAGATTCACCCTCACTGGCACATCAGGTGCAAATTGCATCGCCTTGCACCAGGAAGCGGGGCGGAGGGAAGCTATGCTTGAGGGAGCAAAGATTCCTGTGGCACTTTATAGACTAACAGACGTTTTAGAGCATGAGCTTTCATGGGTGAATACCCACTTCATCGTATTCACCCACGAAAGCTCATGCTCCAAAACGTCTGTTAGTCTATAAGGTGCCACAGGACTCTTTGCTGCTTTTACAGATCCAGACTAACACGGCTACCTCTCTGATACTATGCCTGAGGGGGCATTTTTTTGCCAAGGGTAGACAAATTTCTGTTACTACTAATCTCTCCTGACGGTTTTGCCAGGAGAGTGCAGTTTAACAGGTGCTAGGACTCCTGAGGAACTCTGTTGAGGGATGCTTGGGAGATGTGATCAGCACAATGCCAAAGAACCTTGTCCACACCCCTTCATGTCTGGCCACACCCACTTTAAGTTCCGCCCTGCCTGGCTCTGACACCCAAGTAGAGAGGGTATCCTAGTGCTTTGCACTATGCAACTGGGCATATTTCCACAAGGGGGGCCATATCCCTGCCATATTCTGGCAGAACCCAACGACTCCAGGCACTGAATATAGACAAAAGTTCCTCCAAGTGAATAAGGATGGATAAAGCAATATGATGGATGATAGTGAAACTGAAGAATATTGTTTGTTTGTTTGATGAGTGCACTGTTGAAATAAAATGAAAATGTTACAAAAAAGCAGGCAACTCTTATTGAAGTGATGGCTATGGTGGGAAATTTTATGTAGATTCATGTCCTGGGAATTTAGGGGGAGATGGTGATAAAAGACAATCTTTTATGGTCCATGATTGCCCTGGAGAAGTTAAACCAGTTTTTCAAAACATGTTCTACTGGTTTCAAATTATATCTAACTGTCTAAAGAATAATGGATAATGATTCCTTGAAGAAATGTGTGTTAGCATAATTATGCCCACTAACATAATATGTTCATCACTATATATCTGATTGGATCATTATTACAGAATTAAAAACCTGGAGCTGTGAAACTGAAGATGCCATTTTGTATAGGCTGGTGGACTTTTCTGCTGAAAAGCAAGCTGAGGGGCCCCAATGTTCACCATTATTTTTGGTGTATCTTCTTTTCACTACTAGAACCTCAAAATAGTAATAAAGGTTTTGGAAATTTCTTCTAAATGTCAGAAATACTTGGCATTTGCTTGCCAAACTAACATTTAGAAGGATGTACTATATGTAGGAGTGAATTTTCCAAAGGGTTAATACAGAAATTCTATGTAAGTTGAGTTCATTTATTCTTGATAATAACGGACGGCTAGGTTGGCGTCCTAATGTCCTATTTTTCTGCTTAGTTGGAATCTGTCATGTGCATGTTACCATTAACAGGAGAGCTGAATATGAAACTTGACTTTACTACCTAGAACATTAAAATTTCAATAAGTTCAAGAAAGAAAAATGCAAACATCTGAGAGGTCATTTTGCTTGTTCATTCTTTATAGTAGTTTGCATGCAGCTCTCATTATATCATTTATCTCTCATAATAGTTTAATTTGAACTCCATCCAAATTAAAATGGAGACAAAGTCATTGTTTTGTTGTTTTCAGAAGAGATGCTGAATTTTATATGAATAAGGCAACAGAGCAATGTCTTGAATACTAAAAAAGATAGAAGATTTCTTTCTAGTAGCTGTGCCAACATTAGAGTTAGTATGCTTCTGTTATTTGCATCACCAAAGGGAAAAAAAAATGTCCCAGTGGCCTTTTCCTTTAATAGTAGTATTGCATCCAAGACTTGTTTCTAGAAATAGATGAATAGCACAGCAAAATGTTTTGATCTGCACATTGTCTATTCCTCTGAAGGAGTTTCTTGATGACTTCCTCCATGATAAAACACATTCTTATGCAGCTTGTGTTGCTTTTATTGTGTCCTCCACAATGGAGGAGAAAAATAAATGGGAATATCATGAAGAGCATATACTTCTGAGAGCAACAAGCATTTTTAATATATGTTGCTCTTTTAAAATCTTGATTTCAAGTTATAATAGACTGTAGAAAGGAGATTTGTGTTCCTTTTTAATAAGCAGATTACATCTGATTTTAAATAGATTGATTACATACTCTCCCTCATACAGGTATTGTATGTTTCTCTATCCAAACACATAGTCTATTATTTCACCATGTTACACGTAAGCGTAATTAGGTAATGTCTTACCTATCTTGGAGGCCAAGCACCAGGAATCAGAACTAAAGATGTCAGCTGTGGTGGGAGCACTAGTAGCCAAGGGCTGGAGAAGGGCTGGTCAGAACGCTGGGCAAGTGAGACAGAGACAGAGGAGGCGACACATTAGACTCCATGGCTATTGTATAATTGGTGACTAACTTTCTACCCTAATCTAAGTGGCTGATTATAGCTCTGTCCAATAAATGCACATAACATTTTTGGCCAAGATTTTCAAAGGTGACCAGCAGTTTTAGGTTTCTCAGTGTTGAGGTGCTCATGTTGAGAGCATTATAAAGGGTCCTAGTTCTCAGAGGATGGTTGTTCAGCACTTTCTGAAGGTCAGGTCATTTTAAGACATCTCAAGCTGGGCACCCAAAAATGGAGTATAAACGGGTGAATTGAGTGTAAATTGAAATGAAGCAACTGATGCTGACTGGTTTAGTAATTTGGCAAATAGGGATTCAGAGTCTCAGATGTTCCTATCTCACAACCACTACATTAGACCACATTGCCACTGATACCTATAACAGCACAGTGACCTTTACCACCTTCTGAAGCACTGACTAAAAAGGGAAACTAACAACTACTGTAAGTTGTTTTGGATATTGGCCATCTCAAATCTAAATACAATTGGGTCTGACCCTGCACTGCTTATAAGATCTGTCAAGATCATAGATTCAGGTGCTGGTATGACTGCATATAATAATAGTGCCCTGGAACATATTTTACCATTGTAATTGTGGTGCCCACTTTTGTCACTGTAATAGTTGTGCCTGCTTTTTTTCAAGAACTGAACTTGATTGCTACAACACTAAGGAGCTTCACGTCTTGAATACAAAATATTTTTTTCTTAGCTAGGAGCAGCATGAAATAAAATTGAATGGGAGGGATGCGATATAAAGAAGCGGCTGCAGGATATACTTGAGAAAAAATAATTGGAAAGTAATAACGGAAAAATCCAGTAACTGACATCCAATCACATAGGCGTTTTTGTTTAAATAATTACTTTGCTACTATTGGGAAAATGCCTGAGGAGATCTGTCCTCATATCAGTCATATATGACGGTTTACTCAGGAAAAGTGACATTATCAGCTATCGGATTTAATACTGTTTTCCTAAATTTAAAATATCATTGAAAAAGAGATAAAAAGGAATTAAATCCCCAGCAACTCTAGATCTGACAACATTGATGCTATTGATGATAGTGGAACTTGAACATCTGTACTCTTTCCTGAGCTAGTAAAGAAGTGGAGAGAGGAACGTAATTACAGTTATAGAACTTGCTTGCAGTGTTGTCGAAGGTGTTCCCCATTACTGTGGTATCTGACCAATCCACAGTCTTTAATGTATTTGTCTTCACAACATTGCAGTGAGACCATGAGGCAATAGTATTATCCCCATTCTATGGATGGTGAAGGGAGACCCAGATTTTTAAGGGTATTTAAGTTGTTGCTCCACTCAACACTGCAAGGCCTAAGTGACAGATTTTCAAAAGTTAGAGACATAATTTGCATTGATTGAAATGGAAGTTAGTCACCTAATTTACTTAGTTTCTGAAAATCACACTAGATGCCTATCCACATCTTTAGGCACCTAAATCCGTTGGAAAATCTAGCCCCCTGTGACTTTGACTATGTCTATGCTGACTACACATTTGAAATTATGGGGGTGCAAAATATCAATAAATAACAAAATGCTGCCCTAAAACTCCCCTATGTGGGGCCCTAATTCACATTCATGTAGTCCTGTTTGAAGAGGACTATGTTAATGTGAACTTTTTTATAGGGACAGTCCTGATTTTTGGGTCTTTTTCTTATATAGGCTCCTATTACCCCCCACCCCCATCCCGATTTTTTGTATTTGCTGTCTGGTCACCCTACACAAGTACCTTTGCAGATCTGGGCCTAAATGACTTGCGCAAGGTCACACAAGAAACCTGTGGCAGAGTAGGAAATTGATCCCAGAACTCCCAAGTCCCAGGGTAGTGGCCTAACCACTGGGCCAACCTTCTCTACATAAGTAGCATTGCATGCTTATTTAGCTTTAAAACAACAAGACGTGGTAACAAGCTCTATAAAGTATACAATAAAAGAATATTATGGTTATAAAGTCAAGCACTAAGTTACCAGGTCAGCAAAAGGCATGTCTGACCCCAAGACTATTATCCTGCCAGATTTCGAGTCCTGCTACAGCTCAATTGAGTGGTTTCGGGGGTGGAATGTAACATTAGCTAAACCACCCATTTACCCTAAACTCAGAAACAGCTGACCTGTTTTTGCTGAAACTTTTATTTAAAAAAAAATCAGTTAATGTGTGAGCCTGGAAAATTTTAGACCGATGGTCTAAAGTTTGGCAGAATTATAAGTGAGGGGAAATGGTTTATAATGGAAAGTATTAGGAAAGTTTAACTATGGCTTTCTCTGTAGGTTTAACTCAAGTGCCTCTAATACTGTTCTTATACTTCACTTGAATTCCTTGTAGCACACACCTACTGTATTCTTTAGATTTCATATGTCTTTCTCTAATCACTAAACCACATTGCCCAAAGTTTTGGGATAATGTGTTTTCTGTGGCTTGGGTGTTTTCCAAATGTTTTCACTTTTGCCACATCCTGCAATTTATTTCTGATAATTTAGTGACCTTCTAAGACTCACTTCCATCCCCATCCCCAAAGCTGATCTGTCTGTTTACTAGAATGTCACTGCGCTTCATATGCCAGTATAAATTACATTACTCTTGAAAATAAATTGATATAACCTGGCATTTTGAGAGTCTAAATTGGACACAATTCTTTTACTGAAACCATGTTGTCATAACACTAATTGTCACTCTCATTCATGTGCCAAATCTTTGTAAACATTATATCTGTTGCCAAGTTATAGTAGCATGGTTACAACTGGGCGGTAATTAAAAGGAAAAAAGTGTCCATTAATTGATTTGAAAAAAATCATGACAATTTTTGAATATTTTTTCCATTACTTGTATAGAAGTACATCTGAATGTGATAAAATGAATTGTTGAACTAGAATGAATATTGCTAAATACATGTTGAAGGCAGATGTTGGCAAAATTTGTCAAGTAATGTAAGACCTCTAGCACTTTTGCCTGAACACCAGTGCAAGGCTAATAAGAAAGATACATTATTAAACAGCAATGTGTCACTCATTCATGAGTTTACCCATTAATCATTTCTGCTAGTGTGTATGGGAAGATTAACTGTCATTCCTAAATAATTATGCATCTTTACTTCTTCTGAAGTAAGGTACCTGACATTGTGATACTCACATTGCTCTGCCTAAGGTAATTATAGGTGATGAGTCAGATCCTCGGTAAGAATTGGCATAGCTCCACCGACTTTAATGGGGCTGTCATGCTATAGGACCACAGAACCAAATATAATCTTATTGTGATGTTGCTTTACTCTAGAAGAACAATGTGAAACTGCTACAGGACAGAGCAGAATTGTATTGATGGGCACAGATCACAGAATCATAGAATTGTAGGATAGGAAGAGACCTTGAGAGGTCATCTAGTCCAGTTCCCTGCACTCATGGCAGGACTAAGTATTATCTAAACCAGTGATTCTCAAATTAGGGCCTCTGCTTGTTGAGGGAGAGCCCCTGCTGGGCCGGGCCGGTTTGTTTACCTGCCGTGTCCGCAGGTTCAGCCGATCACAGCTCCCACTGGCCGTGGTGTGCCACTCCCGGCCAATGGGGGCTGCAGAAAGCGGAGCCAGCCAAGAGACATGCTGGCCGCCCTTCCTGCAGCCACCATTGGCCTGGAGCAGTGAACTGCGACCAGTGGGAGTTGCGATCGGCCGAACCTGTGGAGGTACACAAACCGGCCCGGCCCACCAGGGGCTTTTCCTCAACAAGCGGCAGCCCTAGATTGAGAACCACTGATCTAGGCCATCCCTGACAGGTTGTTTGTCGAAACTGCTCTTAACAACCTCCAATGATGGAGATTCCATAATCTCCCTCGGCAATTTATTCTAGTGCCTAAGCACCCTGACAGGAAGGTTTTTTTTCTAATGTTCAACATAAACTGCTCTTGCTGCAATTTAAGCCCATTCCTGCTAATACAGCCCAGAATGATGTTTCCTTTTTTTGCAACAGGGTTACATTGTTGATTCATATTAACTTGTGATCTATTATGATCCAAGATCCCTTCCTGCAGTACTCTTTCCTAGCCAGTCATTTCTCATTTTGTATGTGTGCAATTGATTGTTCCTTCCTAAGTGAAGTACTCTGGATTTTTCCTTATCAAAATGTGTCTGTTCTACATGTAGTGTCACAGGTGAGATTTTTTCACTGATAAGTTAGACCTGCAAACCCTTAATGTGGACTCATTTACATTGGTACCAAGATATCTTGTACTAGTATAGCTTAGTCCCCTTCCCATATGGGAGTACACTATATGAGAGTATAAGCACATTTATAGCTATATAACTGCTTCTAACCTAACTCTGCTGCTTTAACTAAATGATTTGTATTGCTGGTATCTCTGACCATAGCTAAAATACATATTTACCTATGGGTAACTAGCATCAGTGAGCCAAACTCATCCCTATAACTATGCTAGAGTCTAATGGGCAGGAGTTTGTCTTGGTATTTTCTTCATTCATTGATAACATATAATAAAATTCAAGTGCCTATGCAGTGACCTACACAATAATAATTAATAATTTTCTGGTTTAATATTTCTTAATTGAGTAAATATTTGTTTCCAAATTGGAACTGGTCAATTTTTATTACACAATTACAACTATGCATGTGAAATGATTATTGTCTGCATTGCTCTTTTAAAAACTGAGAATGACAAATGAAACCAAGATTTATTATAGGGCAAGAGAAGCAACAAAATAGAGAACTGAAGAGGAGAAAAAGCATGTGTTGAAGAGGTGTTGTTATTGGACACCAACACAGTCTTACCGTACGGGCAAAAGGAAGCACTCTGGCATCATTAGCACCACTGGAGTTGTGGGAGAGTAATACTGTATTCCACTATGCAAAAGATTCTGTACATACAGTAAAATTACATTATCCAGAAACTACTATTCTGACTCTGCGGCTGTGTAATCATAGGGGGCTCTAATTTGGAAGACTAGAGAAAGAACCTTGTTAAGAAATGATGCTGCAAGACCAGCTCAAAGTTTTTTCCCCGGACATTGAAAGCTGCAAAGCTGGAGATTTAGTTAAGAAAGCATGCTTACCTAGGAGACCTAGGCTAGGTGTTCTGCTGCTCGTAATTTATTTTGCTTCAGTTACCAATTTCTCCTTTTCTTTATTGTTTATGTTCTTGTTTGTATCTAAGTAAGTGTGTAAGAGTCTCCTAGCTGAAAAAGAAAGTGAAAATACAGCTTGCAAACTATGGGCATGATCTAAAGTCTGTTGGAATCAATTAGCATCTTTCTATTGATTTTAATGGGTTTTGGATTATTTGTATCATTGGCAATAAGTGATGTGGCAGGCAGACAGACTTGTTCAAAACAGATCTTTATTAAGTGTGCTGAACAGCCAGTATTAAATTTGGGGATTCTAGACTTTGACAACCAGAATTCTGGACCAGCTTCTTGAAAAATTCCCGACAGAACAGTTTTCCATCAGAAAATGATATGATGAAATCAAAACCTTTTCTGGGAGCATATTGATTTCATCAACATTTTGGTGAAAAAATGATTGAAACATTTTGATATGGTCAAAATGACTTGTTTTGATTTTATTACTTCAACTTTTCTATTATATAATATGTACTTTTATGATAAAACAGTCAAAATGATAAAGGCATAAAGAAATGCTTGACCCTTATCAAAATGAAATATTTCAATACCTGGTTTTGATATTTACAAAACTTTTTTTTTTTTCAAAAAATGCATTTCAAGGGAAATTTTGAAAGAAGGAAATTTCAAAATACAAGAATTTTCCCTGGAATGCAAATTATGAGTTTCAACCATTGCTACTCAGCTTGCATTCCTGAGCCCCCTGCTGGCATACTGGACTTGGTCCCTTCTGAAATCTGACCCTCTTTCTTAAGTTCCACCTATTATACTATGGGCTTGATCCTGCAAACATTCTCAGGATTGAGCCCTAAGAGCCTAAAGCACTTTTCTTTTATTTTACTAGAATGAAAATTTTAAAAGATTACATTAATTGTTGTTCAACGTTTAGAACCTCAGACCTATGTAACTTATTTAGGTGTAAGGCCATCAAAGTCAATGGAGTTCAGTCAATGTAAGACCGGCATGAGAGGAAAATCAGAACCTTAGCTTCTTTGTTGGGAAGCCATGTTAAACAGTGTTGTATATTTTCCTTTTCTGTAGTCAGCGGAGGAGAGGCTTTGTTTGTGTTGTATGCCTTAGGAAAGCTGTGGTTCAGGACCTCCCAGGCAGCAGTTACTAAACCTGTTAAGAAATGCCTGGCATGATCTACACAGCGAGAACCAGCTGCAATGCCCAACAACAAATTAAAGTGGTCCTACAAAAAAAAAAGGGATGTTACATATTATTGAGCCCCATCTACTGCCACTGTATAAATTGTTTACATTAATACCGGTACTGAGCACTTTGTCACAAAACCTATTTCTCAATAACTCTAAATACGGATCAAGTCTCCCTCCATATGTGATATTCTTCTGCTTTCCCACAAATACCATGGCCAAATTTATCCCTAGTGTAATTCTCTAAATTTAATGGTAATTTAAATTAAAGGTCATGCTGTAATAGTGGCAAGAGAGAAAGGCAAAACTTGCATGTAAGATTGGGAGTCAGAGACTCACAAATTGTCTACCCTGTCTTCTAGTGTGACCTTGGGAAATTAACTTCTTGTATTCCCGTGATGAAAATTTAGGTCTTCTCCTCTCTCCCTCAATTTTGTCATCTGCAAAATATAAAGAGCAATCAGTACTTCCAACATAGGAGTTTTGTGAGGATTCTCTTGCAAATATTCCTAAATAGCTTCCAAAATAAAAGTGGTAAGGACTGAATTCCATATTCTAAGGACAATCTGTAGTTGCATCTGTATTTTGCAGTATAGATTGAGATCTATAACTTGCAGTCCTTACTCAGGCAAAACATCCATTGACTACAATGAGAATTTTTCCTTAGTAAGGATTGCAGGATTTGACCCATTTATAACAAAAATATGTCCATCCGTTCACATATATTTTGGCAATACAATTTGCCTTATGTATTGGTGAAAAGCACCTCCAGTTGAGAGCCACAAAGGTATTTATGTTCCCAAATTCCACAATGAAAGGAAGCTAAATAATTTTGTGGATTTGGGCTTTCCTCTCAGGAGAGAATGAAAGAGTTTTCCAGATTCCTGATGTATTTTATACGTGTGAACAGATGATTAGTATTCTGCAATAAATATTTGCTCTGGATTATAAAACTTTCAATAGAAGTGAACAGTGCCCCAATATAATCTTTTTAAAATCCTCCATGAGGCACAAGAGACTCCTTTAATGGCTAATTCATATCTGTGGACATTGTATAAAACAGTTACTTTTTACTTATATTAAATATTGATGGTATATGTTTTGCAATTTCATGAAAAAATTGACTGCAATAATCTCCTTCTGGTCTCATAAAATAAACAAAAAACAAAACAGCCCCCACAAATGACTTCTTCTAGCCTCTGGCTGAAATTTGACGGTTGACTTATTCTGGATGAAACAGCCTCTCCCCACCCCCCGCCACAGAAAGCAAACCTAGGGCATGATTTGTTCCCTGAGTGCTACAGGCAGAATTGGGAGCTGCAAGCTCCCAGCAGTGCAAGGTCTGTCTGATGTGGGTGGGGGGTGTTTGTAGCATTGCTAGTGGTTCACAACCCCAGCTTTGCCAAGGGACCCCAGAGCCATCCATTGGGTGGGACTGACTGGTTAGAGCCAGGACATACAGGAGACTTTTCAGAAGGGCTTGTCTTTGCTGGAAAGTTAACATGAGTGTTGCCCCAAACTCAAGTCTCGTCCACACACAAAAACCCTTAACTGGAGAGTAATGGTGCTTTTCACTTAAATTGGCTCACACGAGAAGGGCTTGAGGATGAAACTCTAGAGAGCACAACTTGACCACTTGCTAATATGACCACACTATACTGTGGACTCAGGCTAGGGTCACTAAAGTGATGCTAATCCTCCAATGCCTTTCTGCAATTCCGAGAAGTTCTCCCACAATTCACTTGGAAAAAAGTCATAGAGCAGCTCAGCTTACAGCAGTGCTGCACCTTTAAGGCTTTGTCTATGCTACGAGCTGGGGTGTGATTGCCAGCTCACAGTCACACACTAGCACTAGCTCTCGTCTCATAGTAGCATAGCCATGGTAGCACAGATCGCAGCAGCACAGGCTAGCCATGCCGAGTGCAAACCCACCTGAAATCTACAGGAATGTACATAGCACAGCTAAGACATACCACTGCTGCTGCTGCCCATGCTACCATGCCAACCCTGCTATTGATGCTCACTCTAGCTCAAAGAGACTATTGTGACTTGTGTGTCTGTGATAAAAACTGTTTACGTCACTCAGTCAGGGGTCTTGTGTTCTTCTGGCCTCTGCCTTTTGCTGATGAAAAACAGGTGCTGGAGAAAACTAAAATTCAGCAAATTGAGGCAACGTTAGCAATGTGTCTGTCTCCCAGAGACCCCCCTAAACCATCTGCTATCAACTGATAACAAGACAGCTGGAGGTGGAAGGAGCAGACTTCCTGATTTTATTGGCATTGTTGTCTATGAGTAGAGGGAAGATGAGAAAGTGATAGTGCAGTGCTCAAGAGAGGTGTGTGTCAAGGGGTACACTTAATAAAATAATACAACAGGTGCAACATGTAGAAGAATCACTTTAAGAAAAGAGTAAATGAGTGATAGCAACTGCAATATGTAGGTATTATGCCGTGGTGACCATGGACACAAGAAATGGCTCAATGCAGTCGGCTCCTGTGGCCTTTGGGCTTAGTATTTATGACACACAGACTGGGCTCTAATTAATCACCTAGTGCATAATAATTCTGTAAATATCCAAAACATGCTATGCAGTGGCACTAACTCAGAGGGTGCAATTTTATTGAAGGCTTCATGCCTGTCTTTGCATTATTATGCTTCTGTGGCCTTCTAAGCATAACATTTAAAATGAACGGACTGCACACTGTGTGAGATTTACCTGTAAACTGTCATTTCTATTTATGCAAACAGTCATGACCCTTAACGAGAACTGACTCTATTGCTGATGGAATACTGCTGCATCCACAGGTACAAATCACTGGCTTCTGAGTCTAATTTTAAGACTCCAACTGTTTTTAAAAGCAGATTTAAAAGTAGAATTTTGAAACATGAAGCCAAATTTTCAAAAGGTCCATGTGTTTGGTAACCCGCTGAAAATGTGAATGTCTCCATAATGTGTATATTTTATGGATTTCATGCATTGTCACTCAGGCACTTCATTGCTCACACGTTTTTGTGCGTGCAGTTTAGAAAGTCAGGCCCAATATGTCAGAAACGCAAGTTGACCTTTAATCTGTTATTAAACTGGTGTTTATATGTGCCCATGTTAGGTATTGCACATGCAAAGATGGGCTGTAAACCGCTAACTTACTCACTCAGCACTCGTTCTGCCCAGGTGTTAGTGATGATGGAAGGTGAGGGGCAGGAAAGAATCAAGTCACTTTTTCAATGAAAACTTTAAAAAAATCCATGCAAAATTTCAACTTTTCATCAAAAAAACCAAATCTGATTTTTTTTCCAGAAATTTTGCTTAGCAGGAAACATTGACTTTTTGTTCTGTTTTGGGACCAAAGGAAATTTTGAAATGTGGGAATGTCCTGTAGAATAGAAATTCAGCCAGTTCCAGTTTAAACATTTGTTAATGATAAATGTGTTTGAGATGTGAAAGAAGAGTGAGCAGAGTATCTTTATGTCAGCCATTCACTATAAGCCAGAGTGGGGTATTCATATTACTGGCATCACGGAGCAGGGGGAAATCTGGAAGAGGTACATCTCCCTCACCTACCCAGTGGGGGGGTGGGGCAGGGGGAGAGTGCACATCAAACCTGTCCCTAGGAGGATGGAGTGTGTGTTCCACTCTGTTACTGGCCAGATCCTTTCCTCCTCCTTCAGAATGACTGCAGCCCTAGGGGTGCTAGCAGTCAGACATCTCTGCATGCAGCAAAGCCTATAAGGCCCTTTGGCCATGCACAAAGGACGGAAGGGCTGAGGCTTCCTTGTGCCCTCTCCCCCACCTGCATATGTGCACAACAGCTAGGTACAAGCTGCCAGAGACAACTTGTAGCTGCTGATAGTGGTGGGAGAGGCACAATTTAAAGGTCCGACCCCTCCCAAAACAGCTTGAGTCACACCCTCCATCAGACAGTCCCCTCTTACCCTTAATCTCCCCTCCCAGAAAGCAATAGTCCCCATTTGCAGCTTCCAGCTGTTGCTCCTACCTCTTCCTGCTGGGCATGTCTCACCGGCTTTGGCAGCTGCTGTGCAGGGAGAGGGCCTGCTATACCATCTCACCAAGCTGGGCCAGCAAACCCTGGAAAAAATCGGGGAGGGGGAGCACGTGACCCCCTCACACATTGCCTCTGCCTCCATATATTAATTCATCCATTTTATCTAACTTGCAGTGTTTTGTGGGTTTTTTTTAATCTACCCTAGTATTGCAGTGACAAAGAGTCCTGTAGCACCTGATAGACCAGGGGTCAGCAACCTCTGGCACGCGGCTTGCCAGGGTAAGCACCCTGGCGGGCTGGGCCAGTTTGTTTACCTGCCACATCATCAGGTTCGGCCGATCGCGGCTCCCACTGGCGCGGTTCACCATCCCAGGCCAATGGGGGCGGTGGGAAGCTGCGCGGGTGAGGGATGTGCTGGCCACTGCTTCCCGCCTCCCCATCTGATGCGGCAGATAAACAAACTGGCCCTGCCTGCCAGGGTGCTTACCCTGATGAGCTGCATGCCAGAGGTTGCCGACCCCTGTTATAGACTAACAGACATATTGGAGCAGTCTATAAGGTGCCACAGGACACTCTGTCGCTTTTTTTTACAGATCTAGACTAACATGGCTACCCCTCTAGCATTGTAGTGTCCTTTTAACTCCTTTTTTCTCTGACTGAGATCACTGGGTGTTGGTCTGCTTTCCATGTGCATGGATTTGTATAAAAAAATAAAAACTGAATCTGGCAAAAGTTTCAGATTTGTAGCAAAACTGCAAGTCAAGCCATTTTCACCTGAATTTGGATTTGTGCTTGCTAAGCTCACTCTTGTGTTTATTATCCCTGAGTGTGTGAGGGTGCAAGCTACTGGGTGGCACTATAGCACCAGATGTTTGGTTGTGAATTATTGTGAGATCTGAACCTTTCCAGTGTTTCATGGGCTTAGTAAAGTACAAAGAGACAAATCCTCCCCCGCTCCCCTGCACAATGGATTTTGTGCAGAAGCAGATCTATGCCATTTCAGTGGGGAGGAGGAGACAGGAATACCCCTTTCGTCCTTCCTCAGGCTGCAGAGTGACAGCACAGCCATCCTGTGATTGCTATTTGAGAAGGGAGGGGGTATTCTTTGTAATGTAATTTACTGTAATGGACCAGGATCCCCCTGAGCTAGCCACTGTACAAAAAGACAGTCCCTGCTCCAAATAACTTGCAATCTAAGTAATGATACTTACCCATCTTTGCAAAGTTGTTTTAGCTTGGATGAAAGGTACTGTAGAAGTGCCAAGCTGCTGTGCTCCCCACAGGGAAGGCTTGGCAAAGGGATTCACTTCACAGAGGGTTTGTGAGAAAGTTAATATCTGTCCCAAGGTTTAAACTCGTAAGTCACTATAGAAATGCCAAGTGTTGCTCACTGTGAAGATGGTGATTTATGGGTCCATGTATTCACAGCTCTCCTGACCAGGATCCTACTCCTCCTGCAGATAGATGAAACAGCTGAGAAGCATTGTTCTGTAGTGGTCATAGCGAGTGAAGCCTCTGCATAGATAAACTCTGCATAGATAAACTCTGCCCTGTCTCAGTACTGCATTAGAACATGCTGGTTCTGCTCTCTGAACAGTCTCTGTAGGTTGGAACATTTAACATCACCAAACCCAAATAAGCCCATACAATGCACTGTTCCAGATGTTGTAATGTTGCAGTTCCAATTTTGCACTATTCTGATTTCAAAACTTCAGTCACACTTCTGAAATAGTCAGCACCTCTACTGCTGATTTATTAACAGAGAAGAATTCTGTGGAACTTGAAGGCTTGTCTCTTTCACCAACTGAAGTTGGCCCAATAAAAGATATTACCTCACCCACCTTGTCTCTCTGTTTATTAATAGTCAATTTTCAGTGCAAGGTGCCATACTAGGCTTTTAGTTACCTATTGGTCATTAGAGAGACTGATCCCAAGACTGCTGAAGATAGTAAGAGCCTTTAGATGAACTTTGGATCTGGTCCTTTCTGGGTGCAGAGTGCTAGCAGTGTGACTGAAATGGAGCTGATCAAGATTATTTTGACAAAAATTCTTGTCATTGAAATTGAATCAAAACTGAAACTTATTGCAGAGGAGGGTTTCAACCCATTTTCCATTTTCAAAAAAGAGTTACGAAATTGTCCAAATGTCCCATTTTGACATTTTCCAAATGAACATTTCTCTCTCTCTCTTTTTTTTTTGCCTTAAAATTATTCTTTTCTTTCAAAATTTAAGTTGCTCTGTAGTAAAAAATAAATAGCTAAAATCAAAGCAAAATGTTCTGATTGGATTGGGATAATTTATTTTATTACATATTTTCTATTTATTTATATTATACTTATATTTCACTCTCTCTTTCAATAAAATGAAACAATATATATTATTTTTGGTTTGGGAATATTTTTGAGATTTTTGATTTTGTCCCAATTAGGGGTGGCAATTTTTTTTCAAAATCTTGAAAGTTCTTGTGGAAAATAATTGAACTTTGAATGGTTATTTATAGAACACCACTGACACTGTGCCCTTCACCCAAAGTGGCACAATTACAGCAAGCCAGTAAGAGAAGTTAGGAGGAGACAAAATGATTGTGAGCCTTCCTTCTAATTATAAACATCTCAAGCTCAGAATAGAAACTGAAGACTTCTGTTTATTTTTTTTAATCAGGCTGCATACACGTAACTTTTTTCTTATTCTTCCTTCGCATCTTAAATCTTTGAAGTTGGCATCATTTAAATTACTCAGTGCCACATTCTTTTAAGAGAAATTATATCGTAGCTAAGAAATAGTGACAAAAGCTGGATATCATACTCTATGTGAAGTCTACCCAGTTCCTTGCAAAACTATAACACCACCTGCTTTTATTCCTGTTGTATTATTTCAGTTCACATCCCGCTAGCCTGTTTATCTTACTCACTAGCAGATAAATATAAGGCTGAAAAATCTCCCAAGAGTTGGTTCTGTACTAAATCCCACATTTCTATTCTGGTCAGAATACTGATGACCTTTTCTGTGTTTTCACTTCTTCATCCATCTCCTCCTCTTCCTATGTGGCTTAAATTTTTTTTTAATGTTTTGATCATGCCACATTTTTTTAAATCCTGTTACCTGGTCCAAGTTACAGTTATAATCTACAAAAAAAGGATCCCTTCTCCATAGGAGCCATTAAGAGCCAATGTAAAGAGTTGCACAGAGGAAGCCATTTGCAGTTCACAATTACAACACATTTTATTGGGCCTACAAATCCCAGCAACTATGCTACCTATTTTGTTGCACCATCTGCTTGTACCTTATCAATTAAACTAAACTAAACTAAACTAAACTAACTATATATATATATATATATATATATATATATATGCATTCCTGTATAGAGGGCCTGATCTAAGACCCATTGAAGTCAACGAAAATACTGCTGACTTCATTAGCTTTTGGTGAAGGCATTAGAAGAGGCAGATCCTGCTGCAAAGCCTGGAGTCATATCAGGAGGGGCAAAGGTAGCTGTTGTTTCATTAGAATCTCCTTATCCTGTCTTGCCCACTTTTTACCACCCATCAATCACCAATGATACCAACTCGGATTTTTCAGGTAGTCCCCTGTTGGCTCTTCCTCCTAATTCTATGTGCAGCATCCATCTGTGTCTTTAGTATAATAGCACCCATGACTCCCATTTAAGCATTATAATGGTTTTATCATTACTATTATGTGATAGAATGGTCTGCATTTAAAAAGATCATTCTGATTAAGGAGGGATATCACAGAGGGCAATGCAATCATGAATGGTGTGGGAAAAGTGAATAGAGAAGTGTTATTTACTCTTTCACATACTACAAAAACCAGGGTTCACCTGATGAAATTAATAGGCAGCACAACTAATTTGTGGACCTCATTGCTATGTGATGTTGTGATGGCTAGAATGATAACTGGGTTTTTTAAAGAATTGGATAAGTTCATGGAGGATAGGTCTATCAATGGCTATTAACCAAGATGGTCAGGAATACATTCCATGCTTTTTGAAGTCCCTAAACCTCTAACTACCAGAAGCTCGGAGTGGAAGAGGCGGTGGGAAAGTCCATAGTCACCCTGTTCTATATGCTCCCCATCAAGCACTGGTCCGAGCCATTGTCAGAGACAGGATACTGGGTTAGATGGACCTTTGGTTTGACCAGTATAGCAGTGCTTATGTTTTTATTCACCACCCCTAGATATTTGCATGCTTCCATAGTCTTTGTATTTTAGGGGGAAAAAAGGTGCTGCAATCAGTGCTGTGGGAAATGACTTAGAAACAAATGTGACATATAACTGGATAGTGGAGGGGGCACAATTGAAAAGTTGGGGTGGGGGAGGACATGACCACCCATGCATTGCCTGTACTTCCACCCCCTGACTCATCTCATCTGGGAGGGGTGGTCTGCAAAGCATGCAGCTGGAAGTGCTGGGATTCCAGCAGTGGGAAAGGATAAGCAGCTCCACATAGCAGGGGAGCAGAGCTCAGCCCACAGCCAGGCACCCTGCTGCTTTCTTCCTGCCCGCACTACATGAACACATGGTGAGTGTGGCCATGAGGGGGAGCCTCGGCCATCTCACTGTTGGGCATCCCAGCGCAAGGCGACCCAAGAAATTGCTGTGTGGGGGAGGGGAAACAGGACATGTGACCCTGCTTAGAGCTAACTGAAAATCTTTCAAGTAAAAGGTATTATTACCAGAAAGTGAAGATTTAGCAAAACCAAAAGTTTTCACAGGAAAGGTTCGGTTTCCAGAAACTTTCTGTTTTAAAATTTTTAACAAAGGTGTGTGGGTGGGTAGTCAAAATTGGAATGAAACTGTTCAGATGTGTGGAAACAAACTCTTTCTATTGACCCAGTGTGAGTTTTTTTTCCAGTTCCAAAAAGGTTTGAGATTTTGTCACAATTTGAGATTTTTTTTAAATTAATTTATTTTTTAAATCTTGAAAATTATGATGGGACAGGAAAACAGTTTCTTAGCCAGCTCTGCTTAGAAACACCTTTCCCCTCAACCCTTCCAAGCTGAGAACTGGGACTAATGTCTCAGTTACAGGGCCTGATTCTCTAATGCCTTGCAGCTTGCACCATTGTACAAAGTCAGTGGCAAACACTACCATTCTGCAATGGTAACTGTGCTGATAATAACAGTGAGCCAAATGCTGCAGTCTTGACATCATTCGGATGTGGTAGCATTTTACCATTCTGAGGCAGTAGCTTTTTATGTTAACTTTGCATGGGTGCAAATAATGACATAAGTTGTAAGGCAGTGGAAAAATCAGGCCTTTGACTGGAAAGGGAGACAATCAAATGTAGGGCTTGATCCAGCAGGTCTTACTCATGCAGAACTCCCACAGTGGGAACTCTGTCTGAGTAACCATTGCAGAAGGAGTTCCCTGGGTAGCAGTGGTGTAGGAGCAGAGGAAAGTTAGGCATTGTGTATTAATATATCATTTAGTTCTGTCGTAAACTTTTGCCACATTTATTATACAACTGACTAGCGCAGTTTAATTTTGTGCGTTTCGTACCAGTTAACGCCACACCTATGTAATTCCATTGAAACACAAGGCAGAATTTGAACCTTAACCCATACTAATTAACTGTAAAGCATCTAAATACTTTGCTTAATTTTGTGCTATAGAAATAAATGACTCGACTAATCCTGGGGTCACTACTCAGGTAAAACATCAAGTGATGTATGGATTGCAGGAGCTGACACCCTGTTATTATCAGCATGGCTTCTAGTGTTTCCCTAGGCAACAGACACATGATAGAGTCCTAGTGCTTTTTATGTTGTCCTTGCATCTGCATCAGAGGCAGGCTTTGTATTGTTAATTTATTTATTTCTACCAGTGCCCAGCCTCCTCCTGGCCTCAACCTGTCACCTGTCATTCATGTCTCTGCTTTAATGTGTTGTGTGATTTTTAAAAAAGTGAATGAGATGGAAGCTGCTTGCCTTCTTGTGAGCTGTGGCTCCCCATTATAAGCAGGGTTGAGTCTATTACAAACTGTGTCTTGCTGCAAGGATGATAAAGCCTTAGCTATTTGGGGCTGAAATCTACCCCCTGATCTTCAACTACTCACCACTTTTCTAAAGGGAAGGGAGCTGTCAAGGTTTTTTCCCCCACTTTGAACTTCAGAGTACAAATGTGGGGGACCTGCATGGACCCTTCTAAGCTTAATTCCTATCTTAGATCTGGTACGCTGCCACCAGCCAGTCTGTGTCTGGCACACTTTCTGTTCCCCCAAAACCTTCCTGGGGGAACCCAAGACCCAAACCCCTTGGGTCTTAAAACAAGGAGAAATTAACCATCCCCCTCCTTTTCCTCCCAGACTCTCCCCTCCCTGGGTTGCCTTGAGAGGCTTACACAGATCCAAACTCCTTGGATCTTAAACCAAAGAGGAATTAACCATCCCCCCTTCTTTCCCCCCCACCAATCCCTCATGAGTTCAAACTCAATCCCTTGGATTTTAAAACAAGGAAAAATCAATCAGGTTCTTAAAAAGAAAGCTTTTAATTAAAGAAAGAAAAGGTAAAAATTATCTCTGTAAAATCAGGATGGAAAATGCTTTACAGGGTACTCAGATTCATATAGACTAGAGGGACCCCCCGCCCAGCCTGAGATTCAAAGTTACAGCAAACAGAGGTAAAAATCCTTCCAGCAAAAAGACACATTTACAAATTAAGAAAACAAACATAAGACTAATCCGCCTTGCCTGGCTATTACTTACTATTTTGAAACATGAAAGACTGATTCAGAAAGATTGGGAAAGCCTGGGTGTACGTCTTGTCCCTCTCAGTCCCGAGAGCTAACAACGAACAAAACAAACAGCACAAACAAAGACTTCCCTCCACCAAGATTTGAAAGTATCTTGTTCCCCTATTGGTCCTCTGGTCAGGTGTCAGCCAGGTTTACTGAGCTTCTTAACCCTTTACAGGTAAAAGAGACATTAACCCATAACCATCTGTTTATGACAGGAGCAGATAGAAAAAAGCAGCGGAAGTTGGGATTATGGCGTATCACAATCAGCCATTGAATTTGCACAGCTCATAATGGATCGCTGTAGATGCAGGAGTTTGCCATTCTTCTATGACCCCTTTACTCTAGGTAGGCTCATATTAAGGTAACTCAGGGCAGGCATTTAGGGCTCTCCAAGCAACACTTTCACCATGGAGGACACCTATGCTCAGGGATGGCTCTAGCTTTTTTGCCACCCCAAACATGGCAGGCAGGCTGCCTTCGTCGGCTTGCCTGTGAGAGGACCGCCGGTCCCACGGCTTCATTGTACCCACCGCCAAATTACCGCTGAATCCATGGACCGGCAGATCTCCCGCAGGCAAGCTGCCGAAGGCGGCCTGACTGACACCCTTGCAGGGACCAGCAGGCCGCCCCCCGCGGCTTGCTGCCCTAGGCATGCGCTTGGAGCGTTGGTGCCTGGAGCCGCCGCTGCCTATGCTAGCAGCAGAGCTGGCTCCACCGTATCTGTGCTAATGCTGCAAAACCCATAGACACAGGGGTCAAAATGGAAAATTGCAGATCTGGGGCAGAAGGTGTTGTGGCCAGTGCAGACCTTTGCCCAGGTGATTTTTGAACCGTAGGAAAGCCCCATAGGGGAAGTGCCCTCTTTCAGAGACTTTCTGAAAACAACTCTATCTCCGTGTCTCTTTATTTCTACTTATGATAGGAGGATCATGATATTTACCCTTTGTTGTAAAGCCCTTTGAGATCTAAAGTGTTATAGAAGAGCCAAATATTATTGTTATAACGATGAAGAAATTTACCAATCTTTCCCAAATGTCTGTCTGTGCCTTCCCTCCTTTAATAAGACCATAATTTATCAGCTTTATCAGAGAGAGGAGGAGGAGATTTAATTGCTATTTTGCAATTTTAATGAATAAATGCCGTTTCTGTTCATCTATTTACTTTCACAATGCAAAGTAGGGGTATAGTGCCAAGAACTGAATTTCATTATCAAGAGGAAAAAGATTCTTCATTAAAACAGAACTGTTATTTCTGGCATATGTGCTGGTTGACTCACATCTGTGATTATCAATGGAAAATATTCACTACGTTACAGAGACAAGAGAGATGCTGACAAAGTGATTAGTTATTTTGGGGACTTTTGAGACACTTGAACAGGATGCCATTTTCAGAGGAAGAGTTGTCTATGCTTCCTGAAAATCCAGTTCCCTTTAAAGTGTGCAATCAGACAGCCAAAAATTAAGCCTCCTCACCCCTACTTTTGAAAAAGTAGGCCCTGGGATTACCATTCAGTCCTTATGATCTGAAGAAAGACATAGCCATTTCACTATTCAGATGATTCAATCCTCTCACATGGAAAGAGAAGGAATATTCAGATTCTGGGGTCAGTGGCTTGGCCCCACGAGCCTAAGCCTCAAGTTTGCCCTACATGCTCGCAGCTGGCAAAGGCCAGTGTTACAGAGGCAGACAAGAAGCCTGAGTCTGCAGGGTATATCAAGCCAACCTTGCCTGGGAGGAATGGGAGGTATGCCAAGTGGGATGGAAGGTTAAGACATAACCTTGGGGCAGGAAGTAAAAACTTTATCCTACTCTAGTGATGAAGGAGGGTTCAATGGTTAGGATTATAGCCTGGGATTTAGGGATTATAGCCTGGGGTTTAGAAGAACCAGGTTCAATTCTCTTCTCAGTTACAGACTTCCTGTGTGACCTTCAGCAAGTCACCAGGCCTCTCTTTGCTTAATTTGTCTTCTGTAGAATGGGGATAATAGCATTTTTCTACTTCATGGGGTAAGGATGAATACATTAAAGAGTGTGAGGCATTCAGATACCATGGTAATGGGGGCCATATACCTGAGATTATGTATTTCACCAGTTCCCAGCACAAAACGGCCTTGATTTCATTTGTTACCTTCAAAGACTGGATGTCTTTCTGGAAGATATGCTTTACTCAAACATAAATTACTGGGCTTGATATCGAAGTAGCTAGGTGAAAATATATGATCTGTGTTATGCTACAGGTCAGATTAGATGAACTAAGTGCTCTAAGACTATGAATCTATTCTGCTCTTGATAGTCTATCATTTACTGCTTGTTGTATCACTGCCATAAAAAGGTACATAAAAACAAACAACAAAACCCTAGTTAGTATTTTTCATAAATGTTTGCAAAATTCTGTAATATGAAAGTCAATTTCAAATCTGAATTTTTCAAAATTCTATACAAATACATTTTCAAAAAAATCCCATTTTTGAAAATTTCATCAAATGCCACAATTTTTATTAAAGCCCAGCACTTTAAACACAGAACTTTATTGCATTAATGGTCCAGTTCCAGTACTCCATCCCCTTCAACTCAGAATTTGAATAAAATTGAGATGCAGAATCACATGACACCTCAGAAGAACTTTGCAAATTATTGTGCCACTGCAAGAAATATTTGCAGTAATAAAGACACTTTGACTTTGGTGGTAATTAAGATCTTCCTTGGCTGGAGAGAAGGGCTGATATTTCTATGGTGTGGGAAAGTTGCTGTTCTTTGTTGTTTAAAAGAAAAGAAAAGAAAAGAAAAGAAACTTTGATATTTTTGATTGTCAAAAAATGTTGACCAGCCCAATTCCTCATAAAAACACCTCAATATTTTTTTGAAAAACTTTTCATTAAAATATTTTGGGGTTGTTTTTTGTCAAAAACTCAAAATTTGGAAAACATTGAGTAGCTCTTCCAAAGAGTGTTTTAAAACAACCTGGATGACACTGGAAAGTTGTTTCATGCTATTATGGTTGTGGTGACAGTGTGGCCTTGCATGCACACAAAAACACAGCAGTTCAGCTAAATAGAAGTATGCTTACAATACAGTTGGAGGTATGATTGAACCTCAAGTAGATGCATCTGAGCTAGCTTTCCCTACTTTGACTGGGTACTAGAAGCTGTGAAGCCATAGCAGCAGTGTTTAGCATAGGCTAACTTCCCAAATAATTACCCAGAGTCCCAGGCAGGTTTGTAGAGCCCATGCTGCAGCCCATGCTGCTGAGGCTTCACTGCTACCCCATGATTTCTGTGTTAACATACTCTTAGTTGAGCCACTGCAAACTCCTGCGTGGAGACTCTTAAATCTGTTTATATCATTTTTTCTTAATTTGGTAAGAAACTGACTTAAGCTAAAGCTATATAAGCCAGGTTTAGATCTTTAAAGTGTGTTCACACCATGGTTTTGCACTAGTTTATCTAAATGGGTTATTAAATTGATTTCAGTTAAACCAGTGCAACTTTGTAAGTAGATCAACCTTGTGTTTCTGAAAATCCCATTGGGTATAAACTGATGGGAGTACACAAATACCACTTGGGAAGGCAAATATAAGGTGCTGTTTAATACCATTCTGATTTCATTATAATAATTAGAGATGAAATTAAGCCACAGAATTTAAATCCACATTTTGAACAGCCCATATTTGGGTGATCATAGCCTGCATTTTTGTTGGGCTGAAAAATTGAGATCTAGATCCAGGCTGATAAATTTATCATTATTAATTTATTTAAACATTTATATTGTGGTAACTCCTAGAGTCTTCAACCATGTCTAGTCCTTATTGTGCTAGGTGCTGTACAAACATATAAGAAAAAGGCAATCTCTGCCCCTCCAAAAGCTGAACAAGCCCTTTTGCTCCTAAGTTCAGGGAGTGTTTGAATCCAGGCATTTGTTTCAACGCAGCTGTAACAATAACAGTTAGCCCTTTATATCTTCAGAGCACTGTACAATCACTCACTAATTTTCCTTTATCATTTTCCCATTAGTTTGCCCGATCATGTGCAAAAATATTTTCTGCACATTTTCTAACTCTTATGTAGGGTGCCTTATGCCATTTTGTGTTCTATTTTACTCCTTATATTTTTTCCACCTGATTTCTCTTGTAAAATCATCTATATTACAATTGTTCATATACCTTTTCAGCTGTTTAACTTCGTCTTTCTTAGTTTTCTGTATCCTTGTTAATAATCACACTAGTTTTGTTTTTGGCATTTAGATTTCACTTGAGTGATTATAGATTGTTTCTTCACTATCTGCTTTTTAAATATCACATACTTCTCCACAGTAGATAGCCAGGGCAACAGTTGATTTCAATCAATTTATTTAACTCGTGTCTAATTCCCTAAATGGCTAGTTTTTTTAAAAAAAGAAATACAGTATTCCTCTGCTGTGCCATTTGGAAATGCTTCAGAAACATCTCAGATCTGGCTGTAGTCTGATTATTTCATAGATTCATAGATTATAAGGCCAGGTCATCTAGTCTGACCTCCTGCATAATACAAGCTATAGACATCCTTGAACTAATTCCTGTTTGATTACAATCATACACTTGCATTTAGCTTCAGTATCTACTGGGCTGTTAGGTTTGTCTGGGATAGAGACCTTTGTAACTGACTTCAGTTCCCTATGAAGTGTCCTATCTTCCACAATCAACCATCCTAGATACTCACATATTCCCCCTAGTTCTTACTGCTCATTGATGTTTTCAAGCCCCTGGTCTAATGACAGGGTAGAGCAACTACATAGACACATGGGGTATGGTACTTTCCCCTTCATACTTGCTCTTTCTTCTTGCTCTGTGACCTCTCCCTGGCTTATTTTAAAAGAAACCCCTTCTAGGGTGATGCTTTCTTTAAATCTGTCTGACAGAATGAGGGTTCTAAGATGCTTGAGATAGTCAGCGGGGGGCAAAATGCCATAGGGCTGCAAAGAAGAGAGTAGTTCAAATCTTTAGACCTATTGGCTGTAAGGAAAGACCACTCCAGGGATAAAAGGAAATGAAAAGACAGACACCAGAGGGTAGCTTCAGAAAGAGTATTTAAACCTACCAGGCAATTTAAGACAGACTGTGGATGATGACCAAAGAAGAACACATCCCTTTAGCTAACCCTTGCAGATATGATGTGTGTGACAAATTACAGTTGTTGTCATGTTTGTTTTCTCTCAGTCCACAGTCATCTGTAAATAGTTGGAGGCTGGTTAACGAGCACTTGTGGTCTGAGATCTGGATCATATTTCACCAGATGGACTGGGTTCTGCTGACCCTGGTGTGGGTGCACCAGAGGACTGGGAGTGAGAAAGAAGAGGGTCCCTGGAATCTTCTCACTCCTGCATCATCTCTTTAAGGGCCAGACTGAACTACATTTCCTTGGGCGCTCATGGGGATGGCGAAGAATGGGGAAGAGAAGTGGAGTCAGCTGAGATCAAAATCTGGCCCATTGCTCACTTTTTTGTCTATGAGAAGAGACTGAGTTTGAGCCTATAGACAGCTACAAGAGTAGGCAAAAGCTAGGAAGAACCCTTGGATTCCAGTTCTTTAATAAAGGATTTCAGAAATAAATAGAAAATAAGTGAAGAGATGTGACTTATACAGCAGAAAGCACATCCTCTTCAGCCCCAGGATTTCCTTGGCCCTTGTCAGAGTCAGGGTATCAAACCTGAATAGACCAATGTCCTTATCCAGTACAGCAAAGCCACTGTGCTACTGAGTAAAAAAGGAAGATTTTTTTTTTCATTTTAGACTCCATTTGCAGCAAAGACTCATATAAATTTATATATAGGGGTATCCAACAAAGGGTTTAATGTGATCAGCTCATAACTGTGTGGAGCATGCATGCTTTTCATTGCCCCACATTAAACTGAATAGACTCTTCATAGAAGCTTTTCCATCAATTTCTCTCGTAAGTATCAACAGAGCAAAAATTTTCATACTCTATGTAATTCCAAATCGCTGAACAAATTCCGCACTGCCCTTATTTCTCCATGTGGTATTACAGACACAAAAGTCTTCCCCCACCAGAGCCTTTCCCCCCAGAGAGGAAATGATCCAGTGGGGAGCTGGAAGAGCCTTTCCCCTCTCCTAGACTCTTTCCCTACTGGGAATAAGAATAATAATAATAAATCAGGACATTATGATGATTATTATAAATTCCTAACATGGGCCTTGATTCAGCAAGGCATCTGAATAATCCCATTGGCTTCAGTGGGATTTCTCACATGCTTAAAATTAAGCACATGCTTAAGTGCTTTGCTGAATCAGGGCCCCAGCCCTGAATACAAACACTAACTATTGCCTAAAGTTCCTATTAAAATTTCTCTTAGCGTAGATACACATATAGGAATATGGGCATACATTTTACAGAATCTGAGCCTCTTCCTAGTTTTCTACACTACAGATTATTTTTAATTGACAAATATAAATTGCCTTTTCTAATCACATTTGTTCCTTGAACTTCCTTTTCCTGTGAAGAAAGCTTATTAAATAATAAACTGAAGGCCACATCAGACTGCAATTCACCTCATCAGATTGTACCAGTCCTCTTCCTTTTAACAATCACAGCACCCAGATGCCAAGCTGTTGAAAATAGTTTTCTAGTTAAAGCATCTGGCTCCAGATTGATCAGGAGGTTGTGTCTGAGTCAGTTATGTGGTTAAATGGATAATGGACTGTTTTGCACTGTCTAGCCTCCCTGAATGCCAATTTCCTTTGACTTGCATTTCACAGTAATTTACGCAACTTTACCCATTGTTGAAGGCGGTTATGCCACAGCTCCATCTCATTTCATCTCAGTGTGTTTGTGGCAAAAAACAGAAGCTTCAAAACCATCCCACATATGGCTAGAAAGTATGTGCACCTACATATGTGGGCCACAAGTTTTTTACTGTATTTTCTTTTTAAATGGCAGTAGTCCCAATTCTCTGCTGCACAGTCTTAACAATTCTCCTCTTCTAATTATGACCGTAAGACATTTGTTCACGATTTCAGCCCTCAGCCATTTACTAACCTTTCTAATATGGAGATTTCAACCTTTGCAGTTCTGAGTAAAACACAGCACTGGAAGCATTTTAACAAATACAAAATTGTATTCTATGTTAGCAATAAAAAACAAAGATGGATTAAATATTATATACTGAAATCTTAGATTAATACTTTCCCCCACCAATGTTGGTGACAAATAAATATTACAATGAATTCTTGTGTGGGAGGTAATATAGTTCTGATTATTATCCCATCTCTGCATGAAACCAATCTCCACAGAAAGACCATTTGAATCGAGGAAATAGAGGTCAAATGTAAATATAAATGGAGGTTAAAACTACTGGTATAGGTATGAAGTCATAAATTAAGTGACCGAAAAATCCATTATGTTGTTTCTGTTGCCAATTTGCTGAGCTGATACACCAAAAATTCTAGAGGGATAATGGGAACAATATATGAAGCAATGGAAAATTGAGGAAAGTAAAGTTTATAAGAACCAGAGTTAGAAAGCGGAGTGATTATTCTGTAGTGAATTCATTCTCCATTCACTGTTTCTACATTATGGTACATATTTGTTTATGGTTATGTTTATGGTTTATGGTTGTTTATGGCTACATTTCTATATATTTTATTATGGTTAAAATAACATTTCTTAGACTAAGGAAAGATACGGAGAGAGTACATCATGTACTTCTGCTTCTGTGGAATATAGAAATTTGCACAAGGTCAAGGAGCACAATAGCTTAATTTCAACAAAGCTTTAAGGGCTTGTAGAATGCACATTCTTTTTATAAGGAGGTTAAACATTTTTTGATCAAGCAGCAAATAATGTGTAATACATTGCAATAAGTGCATTGTGTTTGTAAATTTTCTCTGCTTTTATTGTTATGATTTTAATTATTCTCTTAGTATCCCTTTAAGCATCCAGGGTTTGAACATAAAGCTTTGAATGTTTCAATCTGAATTTGTTACATTAATTATTTTTACATTTTTTTTTATTGTGCCAGTATTGCATTTGTTCCTCAATACAGAGCAAGAACAAGTAGTATTCTACGCTGGAGATGCAAACAAAATCATACTGATCTTAAAATCTCAGAACTATACAGTGGTTGGTGAGAACACATTCAAAGTACATCAAGAGGCATACATGCACAAAACTGCTTTTGCAAAATAAAAATAAGACAGAAAACTCCTATTTATTGCCATTGAACCAGGATCTGTCTCTAAAGCTCAGGTGACCCTTGGGTATATATGAGCTAGGAAAAAGAATGATTAATGTGGAGTGTTACTGACATCTCATGCAACTGAAGGATCAAGTAAAAGAAAAGAGATCAGGATATTTAAATCCAGAGGGAGATTGAGGAGAGTGGTAGGAAAAAAAGAGCTCAGAATGAGGTACTGAGAAAATCGGTGAGTTTTCTTTGGAACATCTGGGCTGAACTGAGACAGTGGGAAAAGGACAAGACTGTTCATTAAGGTTCTGATCCTGCAACAAATGATCCATTTTTGCTTTACATGTGTGAATTGTCCCATTGACTTCAACAGTGCTATACAAGTGCATGAAGTTAAGTATGTGTGATGGTTTGCAGGACAGGTAACTGAGAGAAGTGTAGTAACTATTCTGTATCATGAACACTATTATTATTATTTATGATTTGTATTGCAGTAACACTTAGAACCTCTATCCTCTTCTGTCCTCCTCAGCATCCCACTAAGTCCTTTCAACGTACAGAATCTTATAGACTCATAGACTCCAGGACTGGAAGGGACCTCGAGAGGTCATCGAGTCCAGTCCCCTGCCCTCATGGCAGGACCAAATACTGTCTAGACCATCCCTAATAGACATTTATCTAACCTACTCTTAAATATCTCCAGAGATGGAGATTCCACAGCTTCCCTAGGCAATCTATTCCAGTGTTTAACTACCCTGACAGTTAGGAACTTTTTCCTAATGTCCAACCTAAATCTCCCTTACTGCAGTTTAAGCCCATTGCTTCTTGTTCTATCATTGGAGGCTAAGGTGAACAAGTTTTCTCCCTCCTCCTGATGACACCCTTTTAGATACCTGAAAACTGCTATCATGTCCCCTCTCAGTCTTCTCTTTTCCAAACTAAACAAACCCAATTCCTTCAGCCTTCCTTCATAGGTCATGTTCTCAAGACCTTTAATCATTCTCGTTGCTCTTCTCTGGATCCTCTCCAATTTCTCCACATCTTTCTTGAAATGCAGTGCCCAGAACTGGACACAATACTCCAGCTGAGGCCTGACCAGTGCAGAGTAAAGTGGAAGAATGACTTCTCGTGTCTTGTTTACAACACACCTGTTAATGCATCCCAGAATCATATTTGCTTTTTTTGCAACAGTATCACACTGTTGACTCATATTAAGCTTGTGGTCTACTATGACCCCTAGATCTCTTCCCGCCATACTCCTTCCTAGACAGTCTCTTCCCATTCTGTATGTGTGAAACTGATTGTTCCTTCCTAAGTGGAGCACTTTGAATTTATCTTTATTGAACTTCATCCTGTTTACCTCAGACCATTTCTCCAATTTGTCCAGATCATTTTGAATTTTGACCCTGTCCTCCAAAGCAGCTGCAATCCCTCCCAGTTTGGTATCGTCCGCAAACTTAATAAGCGTACTTTCTATGCCAACATCTAAATCGTTGATGAAGATATTGAACAGAACAGGTCCCAAAACAGACCCCTGCGGAACCCCACTTGTTATACCTTTCCAGCAGGATTGGGAGCCATTAACAACTACTCTCTGAGTACGGTTATCCAGCCAGTTATGCACCCACCTTATAGTAGCCCCATCTAAATTGTACTTTCCTAGTTTATCTATAAGAATATCATGCGAGACCGTATCAAATGCCTTACTAAAGTCTAGGTATATCACATCCTCCGCTTCTCCCTTATCCACAAGGCTCGTTATCCTATCAAAGAACCCTATCAGAGTAGTTTGACACGATTTGTTCTTTACAAATCCATGCTGGCTATTCCATATCACCTTACCACCTTCCAAGTGTTTGCAGATGATTTCTTTAATTACCTGCTCCATTATCTTCCCTGGCACAGAAGTTAAACTAACTGGTCTGTAGTTTCCTGGGTTGTTTTTATTTCCCTCTTTATAGATGGGCACTATATTTGCCCTTTTCCAGTCTTCTGGAATCTCCCCCGTCTCCCATGATTTCCCAAAGATAATAGCTAGAGGCTCAGATACCTCTTCTATTAACTCCTTGAGTATTCTAGGATGCATTTCATCAGGCCCTGGTGACTTGCAGGCATCTAACTTTTCTAAGTGATTTTTTACTTGCTCTTTTTTTATTTTATCTTCTAAACCTACCCTCTTCCCGTAAGCATTCACTATATTAGACATTCCTTCAGACTTCTCAGTGAAGACCGAAACAAAGAAGTCATTAAGCATCTCTGACATTTCCAAGTCTCCCGTTACTGTTTCCCCCTCCTTACTGAGCAGTGGGCCTACCCTGTCCTTGGTCTTCCTCTTGCTTCTAATGTATTGATAAAAAGTCTTCTTGTTTCCCTTTATTCCCATAGCTAGTTTGAGTTCATTTTGCCTTTCTAACCTTGCCTCTGCATTCCTGTGTTATTTGCCTATATTCATCCTTTGTAATCTGTCCTAGTTTCCATTTTTTATATGACGCCTTTTTATTTTGTAGGTCACGCAAGATCTCGTGGTTAAGCCAAGGTGGTCTTTTGCCACATTTTTTATCTTTCCTAACCATCAGAATAGCTTGCTTTTGGGCTCTTAATAGTGTCCCTTTGAAAAACTGCCAACTCTCCTCAGTTGTTTTTCCCCTCAGTCTTGATTCCCATGGGACCTTACCTATCAGCTCTCTGAGCTTACCAAAATCCGCCTTCCTGAAATCCATTGTCTCTATTCTGCTGTACTCCCTTCTACCCTTCCTTAGAATTGCAAACTCTATGATTTCATGATCACTTTCACCCAAGCTTCCTTCTACTTTCAAATTCTCAACAAGTTCCTCCCTATTTGTTAAAATCAAGTCTAGAACAGCTTCCCCCCAGTAGCTTTTTCAACTTTCTGAAATAAAAAGTTGTCTGCAATGCAGTCCAGGAACTTATTGGATAGTCTGTGCCCCGCGGTGTTATTTTCCCAACATATATTTGGATAGTTGAAGACCCCCATCACCACCAAATCTTGGGCTTTGGATGATTTTGTTAGTTGTTTGAAAAAAGCCTCATTCACCTCTTCCATCTGATTAGGTGGCCTGTAGTAGACTCCCAGCACGACATCACCCGTGTTTTTTACCCTTTTATCCTAACTCAGAGACTCTCAACACTTCCGTCTCCTATGTCCATCTCCACCTCAGTCCAAGTGTGTACATTTTTAATATATAAGGCAACACCTCCTCCCTTTTTCCCCTGTCTATCCTTCCTGAGCAAACTATACCCATCCACACCAACATTCCAGTCGTGTGTATTATCCCACCAAGTTTCAGTAATGCCAACAATGTCATAGTTGTATTTATTTATTAGCACTTCCAGTTCTTCCTGCTTATTACCCATACTTCTTGCATTTGTATATAGGCATCTAAGATACTGGTTTGATCTTGCCTCCCAGCTTTGCCCTGACCCTCCTTCCTCTCTGCCATTATAGCCCGTGCTCCCTCCTGTTTCCAACCCATCTCCCAGGTCTTGTTCCCCACTTATCTGTGGGGTTTGCTCACCTGTCCCCGTCGAACCTAGTTTAAAGCCCTCCTTACTAGGTTAGCCAGTCTGTGCGCAGATAAGGCCTTTCCCCTCTTCGAAAGGTGAACGCCATCTGTGCCTAGCAGTCCTTCCTCGAATAGCATCCCATGGTCGAGGAAGCCAAAGCCCTCCTGGCGACACCTCTATCTTGCCTCTTACTACAGTGCTTTAACTCTTCCATCACACCAACAATGACTCTTGGTTGTGTTGTCCACCTCCTCCAGAATTGTCTTCACTCTACCCACTATGCTGCCCCTGCCAAGTAGCATGCCTTCCCCTCATCTTTCAAGCCCCACCTCAAGATCCACTTCTACTGTGACATTAGCCAATTAATAATGGATAGGTAAAAAACCATTTTTCTTCTTTATGGCCCTGATCCAGCAAATTACTTAAGCAAATGCTTAACTTAAAGCATGTGAGTAGTCCCATTGAAGTCAATTGGACTATTCGTACGCTTAAAATTAAGCATGTGCTTAATAGCTATGTGGATGGGGGCGGGGTTATTGCTCCCCTCCACCTTTTGCCTTCATCTGTTTCTTATCTTCTAGGTGTTGTAGCACCTTCCAATATGTGGAAGGCAGCACCTAACACATTATATATGCTATGCTAATACAAAGAATATGTAATGGATAACATATCTGCTTCCCCTCTGAAAATTTTGTATCCAATGTTGTTCATCTCACCTACATTTAATAAATCCCTATAAATGAATCCCTGAGAACTGAGAATAAAGCAGTCCTTAAACCAGCAAATGATACATCTAAAATCAAATGATAAGCACAGTCATTGCATTTTAAGTAAACCCCCCTACCGATCCGCAAATGCCTTAGACTTATTGTTGATGCAGTTTATAGTTTGATAAAACCTTGTATTGAACCTCTCTAATTATTCCATAGTTGAACTACAATTAATATGTAAATAGAGACATAAAACCAAGTTTATCACATGTAGCTATCTGTCCTAGCAATCAGGCTTTACAAATCCATCCCTTTTCAAAGTCCCTTGAGCTCCTTGCCTCACATTTTATTTTCTCTTTGACTTTAGCTACACAAACTGCCAGGAAAATTCCAGGCATGTCCCTGTGACCTGTTTATGAATTCACACACGTTTTAAGGCTGATGAATCATGGTTCACTTGGTTAATCTAACAACTGGCAAGAGAAAGCACTGTTCGTTTACTTGTATTAATAGCACCGAATAACTTTCCCTTCCCCAATATAATATAGTCTGATATAGAGAGATTTGGTGTTATCATTGTAAGCAGAGATGAGTGATTAATTGATTTTTCAGTCTAGGGGCTGTGACATTCCCAGGGTACAGTCAAGAATAATGAGTAGTTGTGTCCCCCTATCCTCTAACCTGGGGTGCTCTTTACCCTGCTTAGCTGTTGTAGCTTCAATCCTGGACTGCTCATAAACAGCCTCCACCAAGTGAGTCACTCCCAGCTTTGTCTGTGTGTGTGCTGCAGCCAGCCCTACCTTGGTTTTTGCCAGCCTGGTTATACTGTAGGGTGACCCCAACTCACTTCCAGTCCCAGATGTTTCTCCAGATATATATGTCCTGCACTGGCCAGGTCTCTCCTGGAAATATAAATACATATACGTCCGTTATTTCATCAATGGAAATAATATGCACAGATTTTGCTACCTCAAATCAGGGCTGCCCAGAGGATTCAGGGGACCCGAGGTCTTTGGCGGTGGGGGGCCCCTCCTTTGGCGGTAATTCAGTGGCAGGGGGTCCTTCCGCTCTGGGACCCGCTGTCGAATTACCATCGAAGACCCGGCAGTTCAGTGGCGGGTTCCACTTCAGCAGTAGTTTGATGGCGGCAGGGTTCCTTCCGCCCCAGGGTGGAAGGACCCCCCGCCACAGAAGACTCGGAGCAGAAGAAGCTCCAGGGGTGAGGGCCCCACGAGAGTTTGCTGGGGCCCCCAGAGCGAGTGAAGGACCCCGCTCTAGGGGCCCAAAAAACTCTCCTGGGGGAAATTGCCCCACTTGCCCCCCCGGCGGCCCTGCCTCAAATGCTGTTTCCCTAAACAAACACACTGGATCAGATAAAACAATAAAACAAGTTCATTAACTACAAAGAGAAACATATTAAGTGAGTACAAATAATGAGGCATACAAATCAGAAATGGTTACAAGAAACATAACGATAAAACGTAACTAATACCTAAATTAAGAAATCATGTTACATTCAAAGTAGAGTTTTTGTAACCACATGCTCTCAACAATCTTACTGGTGAAACTTGTCAGGCCAGGACCCCTTCTTCTGTTTAATGGGTGCTTCCTTTGTTTCGTCTAGTGCAGCAAATTGATGGACAGAGAGAGACAGAGAGAGAGTGAAAAGGGGGTTCCTTTGTGTGTTTGTCGCTCATATTTATAGTATCAGTCTCCCTCCTAGAAAAGATTTCCAGCTAAGATTCAAGAGACAGAAAGTCTACAGGGGAGGATATTTCCTGCTAGTTTTCCCACCTTTTTGAACTCCCTCTATGTCTGATGACTCTGTTTACTACTTAAATGCAAATTAAGCAGAGCACGCATTGTTTTGTTTGAGTCCTGAGTGCCAACTTCCGTTTGGGCATGGCTGTGGTTTGGAACATATGCTCATAAAACCATACAGTGGAATTTTATAACTTCACATACAATGCTTCCATAAATATTTTATCAGGACAATACTGACCAGCAAATTATGAATTTTCAAATGATATCTCATAAGGCATATCTGTACAAAGTTTATTATAGTAGTGTGCAAGGTGTGAATACAGGGGTATAGTCTGTTACAAGGGATGAACTGAAAACTTTTTAAAAAATTGGTTTAATTTGAACTGAAATTGATTTTTTCATTAAATAAAAAAATCTGAATGATTTTAGGTCAACATTAATTTTATTTATTTATTTATTCATATTTTATTTTATTTTATTTTATTTAGTTTTAGTTTTAGTTTTTCATTTCAGTTGGGATGTTTTTCACCGCTGGTGGTTTCTTTTTTAATGGTTAAGTTTCAAAACAGACTGCTGTTTCAAAACAAAAAGTCCAAAATAAAACATGTTGAAATTTTCTATATAAAACGTGTCAAACTGAAACTCTTTAACTTTATTTCTTTTTTTCCCTTTTTTTTCCCAGCCAAAACTGTCAAATTTGACCTGATTTAGCAAATAGTTTTGGCAAAAATATTATTCACCAATTTTTTTTCTCTCAGTGTATGTTAAATTAATTGTCACATTAAGCACTAGAAACAAGAAATCACAACTGAGGAAAATTTCCTTACTGAAAAAAACAAAAACAAATAACCCCCAAAACAATGATGGTATCCTATAGATATAATCCTACACATTGCATCTCTATCATGTTACCAGACCACAGTATTTGGGGCATCTGAGAATACTGTTGTCTTTTTACAAAGATTTTATTTTAGAGCTTGAAAAATGTGCTAGATTGACAGTCATGGAGATTGAGGGCATGTCTACACAGAAAATAAAACCCACCGCTGTCCCATACAAGCAAATTCAGTCTCCCAGGGCTTGGGCTTTGGGGCTGTTTCATTGCTGTAGACCTCTGGGCTTGGGCTGGAGTCCAAGCTCTGTGACTCTCCCACTCCACAGGTCCTAGAGCCCAGGCTCCAGCCCAAAACCAGAAGTCTACACAACAATGAAACAACCCTGCAGCTTGACCCATCAGCTGGCATGGGTCAGCCATGGTTTGTTTGTTTTTTTTTCCTGTTGTGTAGACACACCCTGAAGGACCTGATCCTCAGTTATATTAAGACCCCCTTACAACTCTCTGGAAGTATAAAGGGGTATTAAAGTGTGCCAGAGTGGTGTAAAGAGGCCTCACTGTATCAGAGTGTAGTGTCTTTATTTTTTTCACTGAAGGGATACAGCATACACCAACAGAGGCTTTCACATTACCTCCTGTTCTGGAGGAACCAGTAAATGAATGAGGGTAAGCAGATTTCCATCCCTATGCAGTCTATGCTAACTGCCAACAAAGACAACATCATTGCTGTGGTAGTTGAATTTTTTTTATATGTAGAAACTTGACCATATGCAGCAGGACTGAGTCTATCTGATGCATTGAGTGATAATTTTGGCTAGAGGTAGGCCAGCTTAAGGGGTCATGGGGCAAGACTCTGGAAGTGGCTACTAGTCCACAGCTCCTCTTCCTAGTCTCCTACAATGCAGACAGTGTGCTAATGCAACAGTTTTGTCCTTTGTTTATGTGTCTGAGCTTGCTGAGCAACTGGGAGCTTTAAACACCAGAAAAAAAATAAGTTGTTTGAATGATGGAGCTTCCATTGTTGCTGTAAAAAATATTCAGTATAAAATGGACAATAAAGTTACTAGAATCAACTGACCACTGCCTTAAAAGTACTTGCTTTGAAATTACTCTACCTGCTAGTAAAGATATTTTTGAATTGCCAAAATCTTCTTTGTCTTTTCTTGAGGAATAGCAGTGGACATCCTGTGCTTTTGGTGAAATACTGAGAGAAGCTCCAGTTTAGCATCTCAGATTAAGAACAGTCTGTTTGTCCTCTGGCTGATGTCTTTGAGTCTATCCAGGGTGATCTATATTTCATACCACACTAGGCTTTGGGTGATAGTGATTCAGTATTCAAGGATTCGATCTAAAATCCATTAAAGTTATAGAGGAAATCCCATACTTTTTAATGAAAATTGTCTCTGACTCATAACAAGGAAAGAGAAAGTGGACTTTACAGAGAGAATAATGTTCCTTGGTAGTACTGCATATGAAAGATTCTGGCATTATCTTCCTGTTTTCAAGTGTTCTTGCCCCTCCTCCACCCCCACACCAAGAAAGAATCTGGAAAACAATCTGATTATGAAAGGGTTAAACAGATGATTTGTGTTCATAACAGTTTTTAGTATGTCATTCAAATGTCATATTTCATTAAAGTCTCTTCTATTTAGACTACATATTGAAAACCACTATTCTATGGGAATGACAACTTTTTGTGGACCCCTTAGACATAGTCTGTGGAACCCCAGGGTTCTGTGGACTGCAGGTTGAAAACCACTGGGATAGGGCATAGTATGGCCCAGACACTCCATACTCCAAAGGAGTTGTTGCTTTGCAAGGGGAGAGAGTGGTGAGAAGCTGATGGCCAGCACTGGGAGGGAGGAGTGAGGGGGAGAGCACACGTTACACACTTATTATTTGTAGTAACCATCGCTTCTGACACTCACAGTCAGAATGCCTCCTGCAACTGCAGTGCATATATATCCCCAGCCCTGTGAGGCACTGCTGGTTCTCAAAGCCATACAGGTCATTGTATCTTCTCTTATTCTGAAGGCTGCCATGAAGGCTGCGCTAACTCAGTGAAAAGCAAGAACTGAGGGAGCATTAAAATATGTCTCTACAAAACCTCATTGCCTTGAGAACTGAAAAAGGCCCTAACAGAAAGAATATTGGGATGGCTAGGATGTGCAGTGGTTTTACATTTTCCTTCCTTACCTCTAAAAGTGATAGGGTCAAATGGGTTTGGTGGGCTGTGTTTTGAGCTGGCAGAAATCTGTATCGATGGATTTCTGAATCTGTTTTTGTCCAGTTGTTAGTCGTTGGTCAGGGACAGCCTGGAACTGCAGTAAGGATTTTGCAGCTCAGAGGTAAGGTGTTTTGGCAGACCTGTGTATGCACTTGTAGGTGCTAATCTGTGCAACATTTAGCAATAACACTTGCTTATCACCCATCACTTTTAAGAGCCTTAAAATATTACCTGTTAGAAGAAAACTATGTGCTAATTGCCAGAAAATATGGTATGTAGAAAGGTATGTTGGGTTGGCTAATTGCCATTGAGTTCTTTGGGATTCTATTTGATGGGTAATAAAAATAAAACTACTAAACCCTTAATTCTAAGCTTCTGTACCCAAATTCTAAGATTTCCACTTTTGAGAGCCACTAAATGTGCAGATTTTACTTGTTTTAAAATATTTAGGTTATTCAGGTACTATGAAATGTCATTTTGATGATCAGTTTGCTTTACCCATTACTGCTTGTAGCTATGAAAGCAGCAATGAAAACAAATACTCTTGAAATTCGTTTGGTTATATACATCCTCTCAGAGCCTGATCCCAGACTTCTGGTACAATGGTCCCCCAAAAAAATGTAAACAAGAGCACTTCACTGGTATTTTGTCTTTATGGAGAGAAAAAGCTACAGTAAGTTATCTCCTGCGCTATGGCAAATGTAGACCATTTTTTGGAGCTGTGATTCGTGCAAAATGTCAGGACCTATAACTGTGTCTGGAAAAATATTCTGTGTGCTTCGGTAAGCCCCAGCTGAACTCTCTGTTTGGCACCTGCAACCAAGTGGCAGTAAAAGAGCTCTGCTGCCAGGGAGAGATGTTCACTCCATAGCAAGTGGTACTAATCACAGGCCATGACTGGGGGAATAGAATGAAAATCAAATCCTGAAAACCTTAATCCCATTGGTCCAAAATCTTGGAATTCTGTAGGGACCAAGCATGAGGAAAGGATCCTCCCTCAAGCTTTAATACCTCAGTGGAATTGATGTTCATCTCCTCCAGTAGGTCTTAGGAGAATCCCACATTCTGTATGCTCACTGCACGCATTGGGTCAAATTAATAGCCTCAGATGGGTCTCCAGCCCTAATTATGCCTCAACAGATGTCCCTCCCTTGCCGCATAGATGTTTTGCCAGTGGACCTGAGTAGCTGCAGATCAAGGACCCTCTCAAAATCCCCTTGCGCTGTGGGTAAAAGGGATCCTGAGAGAGCCCAACCTCATGCCAGGCATGCTGTGCAGCCTCCCCCATTCTTCCTAACTTGCCTAGTAGAACTACCCCAGTTCCACAGCTGTGTGTGTCTGTGACAAAGGGGTACGATACACCCTATTGACTTCAGTGGGAGGTTTTGCTGGGGTGAAGAGGGTAAAGTTTGGCCTTATTTTTTAAACCTTGAGAATTCTTTTAATAACAATTAAACTTTTGCACTTGCTATGCCACTGAGCTACTGTGCTATAAATCGCCTTCCACTCTTTAGCACCATCGATCAGAATATTTCAGCCTTTCTGGTAGTGTGCAGATCCTATCAGCAATGTTCAAAAGTTGTTATATCTGGAAGGACTCTATTAACAATGCGATAAAATATAATCCTTGCCAATGCTTTTTTGCATCGGCACTCCAAGCCTCCCTCCATAATACTTGAAAGACTGATCACTTTTGTGACAGAATGAAAAGCTCAACTGTTATGTTTCTGACTATATAGGTGTCTTCAGTCGTGATGTGTGCTGGATTTAAAATATTTATTACACCTACACAATAGTCCAAAAATACCCAGTTTTGCAGATAATTATGCCTAGTAATTACATGCCAAGGCATCTATTCCTTCTCTGATGATACATACACATGCGGCGCTCTCATTAGGGATAATCAAGCTTATACATTTGCATTAAGAAGAGATGTAGCAAACAAAAGCAAAACAAACGGACAAATCCTTTTGTGGATCAAGCTGTTAAAATATGAATGCGCCTTTTCTGAAATCATAATACTTTCTATAACATATGTGAGTATGCAGAAAGCAGTTTGGAGAGAGATGAAAACCTAGAGGGGCTGGAAGAGAGCCCAAAATGATAAAGAACAATGAGTAGGCTTGCTGGTCTGTTGATCTTGGATTCTCCCCAAGTACCAGATTTCCTATGAGCTGCTGCTTTTCTTCCCCCCTTGCAAGACAAGGACAAGAGAAAGAGAGCAAGTCAGTGCAATAATCTGAACAGGAGGATAACTAGAAATACAGAAAAGGAGCAAGGTGTTTACTAGTGCAGGGGATCAGTGTGCAGCTTTGTAAATCCAAGGCAGGCATGACACCTATTATTGAGCCAATTGTGCAATGTCAGAATTCAGCATACCAGGTGATCTCATTTGCAATGCAGACTTAGGGGGCACCCTGGTATAACAGAGATAATACAAAGTACTTCCCTTTTATAATGCAGGATAGGGGCTTTTTAAAATCTTTTGGGAACTAGCAAGATCTATGTTAGTACAGATTTAGGTCTGTCTCAGATAGTTCATTGTAATTCAGGCTCAGATTAGTTTTGGAACAAATTTAGAGTTTTAGGTTTGGGTTTATTTATCAAGGGCCAAATATTGCCCTCAGATGTAAATGCTGAGCTCCCAAGGAAACCAATGGAAGTCACATGTGCATATTTCAGCACAGCTGGTGACCCCCATTTCTTTCATTTTAAAACAGGGGAGAGCCTCCTGCTGTGCAAAGAGTGACAATGTGGTCTAGTAGACTGAGCATGAATCTAGAAGCCAGGGACGCTTGAATGCCATTCCTGCTGATCACACCAACTCCCTTTCTGGCTTTGAACTGGCAACTTCACTTCTCCCTATCAGTTTCCCTACTCATAAAATTGGGGAAAATAATAAATCTAGCTAATGTATTTATTTGTCTAGAGATTTCTATTTCATGATGTTACATTCTTCATTAAACTATTAATGTCTGCATTATGCTTTGAAGATGTAATTTGCTAAATATTATATCATTACATCTGACATTACATGCTAAAATATCATCTAACAATTGTTCTTATGTATTATTAATAGTAAGCACCAATGGCTTTATGGCATTGTGCAGGCATGAAAAAATGTGGCCTCTGAACCAAAGTGTTCACAATCTAGTTACTTTCTCTCTTGTTTGTTGAAGACATAAAATACACCTTCAATTTCACTCAGCCTTTTCATGTATTTTCCATGCATCTTGAGTAGGGAATGTGTTTTGCTGGAACTTTATTGTTTTCATCTTTCAAAATACTCTTGTTCCATAGACAGAACAATATGGAAACAAGAATGATAAAGGGTCTCTAAATACCCATGGATGTTAACAAACATTTCTGGGGAAGGGGGGAATTTCTGCCTTATATTTAACAGTTATTGAAATAGACTAAACAGAGGATATTATTCATGTTGTTTATTCAGTTCTCCATGTTTTTAATGCTCATGCTCTTTAAAACCATCCACCTCTTCTGTCAGAAACAAAAACACAGTGAATGGAGCTAAAGGAAGAAAGGTGTTGCGGAGAACTTTTGAGTGAAGCAGGTGCCGCTTTTCCTGTTGGACTTCATTGCAGACGTTTCACACTTATTAGTATTATTTACATGAATACCTCCAAATTCCTAGAGATGGGGATTTAACCAGGAAACTTAACGGTAAACTGCATGGCTAAAACAAATGTATAGGACAATATTTTTGACTTCTCTTAAGTCAAATATCTGAATAAATTGCAAAAGATAAACTATTCAGCTATAATGCTGCAGGAAGCTTAGAGTGATGAATCAGAGGTTTTATAGGAATAGCCTTGACTATTGAAAGGATCTTCTGTCTATCTAAGATACTTATATGATCCTTATTACAATAATATTGGAGCACATCACAAATAGAAATTAGTCTCATTACATCTCTGTGAGACAGGGATAGGATATTATCCCCATTTTACAGACGGGGCTGAAGCACATGGAGTAAGTGACTTGCCCAAGCTTACACAGGAAGTCTATGGCAGAGCAGGGACTTGAACTCAGATCTAGTTGTAGACTAGTGCCTTAACCCCTGGATCATCCTTCCTCTTTAGTAACAGAGGTAGGATACTAGATTCAATGGACCACTGGTGTGATTCGGTTGGGCAAGTTCTATATTTCCTGTGTATGAAAAAATCAGAATTTTTTTATATAAGATTTTATAAAAGCACTAGTGTGGATGTATCCTTAACCTTATTTCTTATTTCAGTCAAAAATATTATTTGTTAATACACACCTCAAAACACTTAAGAATGTCCTGTCATGGAGGCTTACCTTTGCAACAGAATTCCAACAAAACAATTAGCTCCTAATTAATTAATGGAAAACTATCAATGGCTTGTGAGAATTATAACCCGATTTACTGACCTGCAGCATACATTTGTAACTTTCAGCCAGCTCAGCTGGGAGGTACTTCATCATGGAAATGGCAACACTTTATGACTGCACTCAGAAATATATATTAATACAACATCACTAGGATTTATAATGCAAATTTCTGTCAGCTCCACACAGTGTGTTCAGTGTAAATTTCCTCAGCTGCATAATGAAGCATGCTCAACAAAAAAATGCACAATTTGTTACACAGAGCATGGAAAAAGTGTTTGCTCAGACAGATTCTGAGCACCATCTGGGAGACAAGTGTTTCGTTTTGCAACAGATTGCATAATTTTCATGTAGAATCTGGAGAAAAGCTCTAAATGCTTTAATAGATAGTTGATTTAGCATGCTTTTAATCTTTGTTTTGTGTTGTCTTAAAGGCTATGCATATGTTTTGAATGACAGAAGTTATCAACTTATTAGAGTGCTCATTCCTTTGCACAATTTGCTTTTCCTTTTCTTCTCTCTGTGTGTGTGCATGCAATATTTCACTATATAGAGTTAGTTTTCACTGCACATGGTAATTAATCTTAGTAAAAGCTAAGCATCTAGTGCATATGTATGCCATTTGATTGATTAGATTAAAAATGTAATGTTACACTTCATACATTAGCAATATTTCAATATAACATGTACCAAGGACTCTGCTATCAGTAATAAGAATGCTTCGAGAACAACACAAGTGAGCACCTGAAGCATAAAGAATGACCTTGGTAAGAATGAAATCCTTTATGCACAAAACACTGCTTATTAATATATTTAACCTGAGTTACCACAATAATGCTCTAAAAAAAGCTGTAGAAAACACTACATTTTAGAGAGCGAATAGGAGGATTTCAGAACAGATAGAATATTTTTCTCTCACAAATTTAAAAAAGCAGTACACTTTAAAAACTCAAAATTGTATTCATTCTAGGATTTTAGTGGCATGCAACTGAACGTATCTATATCCATGTACATATCAACGAAATGCTAGAACTCTTCCAATGTGCTCCATGTAGCAGTTAGCACAGCAAAGCATAAATTGCAGATTCACACTATTAGGGACCTTGGTGAAGAGAAAGACATAGAATCAAAATGTAACCCTTCATGATACAAAAGAAAAAAGGTACTCTCTATTAAGTGAAATTATCATGAGAAAACATACGATGCTATACCATCCTTCAAGTTTAAAGAACTAGTAAATATCCATGTGGCTTATTCACCCATTTGCCAGAATATCCATACACTGCTTTGCTCGTGTGTATCCAAGAGCAAAGTGACATCCAAATAGTCCTGCACTGATTGACTTATAATGCAATATACTGCAGCATCTTTGAACCTTAAATAGTGATAATGTTTTCAAACCTGCTATAAACTGGGTCAGTCATACAAAGAAATTGTAAAAAATGATGCAGTAATTCAATGTAGCACTGTGTGAAAACTGCACAGCAGTGGATTAAAGGTATTGAAAATGAAGACAAGTGGTTCATTCTTAACCCCTTAAGTCTTTTGCCTTCTGCTGTTTCTGGGACCGTGTCATTTATTTCTAGTGTGGCATTGTAATTTCCAGCAACATGACTATAGTGAATAAAAGCTATTAATGCTGATACTATTGTCTCTCTACACAAATGCAATGAAGTTTCTAAAAGGATTAATAAAGTGTATGAAATAAACCAGGGTTCATTATTAATACACACTACATTTGATCTACAGTGCTACAGATGTAACAAAAAAAACAGGTTAGGAAAAGCACAATATGGCCATATGAAAGATGTGATGCAGGTAAAAAGAAAATAGCCATGTTAGACAAGAATGACAATATCTATTTAAATGGTCGAATAACATGAGATATAATTGGTAGTAAGGATAGATGAGATCTCTGACTGATGTTTGCACGTGGCGGGGTAGGGTAGGGGAAGACCTCCCTATTTGTGCCTTGTACAACATGACTATTTAAACAGCTGGCTCTTTTGTAATATGGCAGTTTTATAGACATCCCAGCTTTATGTGTCTGAAGAGTTCTTTCTGTGTCTTGGCTTTCGTGTGTTATGTGTTGATTGCATGTGTGACAGTGTTTTGGATCAACATGTATCCTCTGTCCTGCCTCACATCACAATGGCACTCAGGCCAACGCTTACCTGATCTCAACTCTACTTTCAGAGGCAAAGTCAAAATGAGTAACAATCAAGAGAAACCAATCTAGAAAAATTTAAATAGTTAGATAGGATTGGAGGAAAAAGAAAATGTGTTCCTCGTAAGCAGTTCTGCTTTTGTATGTATGTCTAAAAAAATAGTTTATCTGAATTCTTTAAGTTGGGAGTCCAGGTACGTTCACTTACATTCTAAAACTAATAGCAATGGTAATAGATTGAAGTGTAGTTTTACTCCTGCTACAGACCTGGAAACCAGTCTTTTTTCTTACCCAGACCTACATTAGTTTCTTAAAAATTATTTTCTCTCATTAATAATAGGACAATACAGAACTTTATTTTGTATACAATGACACCTTCCACAAGGTGCTTAGATCTAATGAAAACTAAAATGAAATACTGACATAGAAGATGAATCAGTATTAACAAGGTTAAAAAAAAAGGAAAATATTTGTCCATGATCAAATACTGAATTGGATAATAACCCAGGAGGCCTTATGACTAGATATATTGGGCCGATGTGACTGTCCCTCATGGAGATATGCAAAAGAGTATGGTTTGGTACGTAGTGAAGCATCTCTTTCCCCTTTCCTGTCCCATGGCAAGGCCAGTGATAATGGCAATGCCTGCTCTCAGGGGTGCGCAGGGGCTACTCACTTTTAATCTGCCTCCTTTCCCCCACACACCTCAAAGTGGGCAAGGAGCAGCACAGAAGAGGAGGCAGGCCATGATGTCTTGCATCTTTCCAGGTCATCCTTTGGTGCAGGCCCAGTGCTCCAGCGGGAGTAGCCCACCTATGCTAAAGGCTGGTGCAGCCTCTGAGGTCACACAGTATAGTATAAAGCTCAGGGAGACTCACAGTTCACTGAGGCATAATCACAATGATCCACAGGGGGATAAGGCTCTTCACTGCACCTGATGCAGTGCTAGACTTAGGGCAAATACACTAACCTCTTGTAGTAAACAAGGTAGATCTTTATCAGAGAGGTAGTCGTGTTAGTCTGTATCCACAAAAACAATGAGGAGTCCAGTGCATCCGAAGAAGTGGGTTTTTTTAACCCATGAAAGCTTATGCCCAAATAAATCTGTTAGTCTTTAAGGTGCCAGTCGACTCCTTGTTGTTAATCTAGCTCTTTGACAACTTGTAGATAAACACTTCAGTGGGGTAGACACTAATTCCATGTTCATGATAAAGATAGACTGACTTTATTTTATATCTTCAGATTGTGTTTCACATACATAGGCCAATCTACAAGAAGAGAAGGTTGGACAGTCTATTCAAAGAGACCCCTCAATAGGCACAAACAGGTCAATGGGTAGAAAATATTTAAAGTTACAGAGGGTGCTAAAGTATATGCAATAGTTTAGACAACAAAGAAAAAGTGGGTATATCACCTTATTAGGGTGAAGATTAGCATTACTACTTAGCACCCTACCATCTGTCTAAAGCAGAAACTAAGAGAGGAGAAGAAAAAGAGGCAGAAAGACAGAGACTTAAGGAAGTGATAGGGGATTATGAAGCAGAGAAAGCAGGACTGGATTCAAGGTCAGACCCTGCCCAGGCTTCTGAGGCAGGAGCAAACATCAAATGAGGCCTGGTCTTGGAAAAAAGAACAGTAACATGATGGTACAGATGCTTTTATAGTGTGGTAATGACTTGCAGCGTCTCCTAAGTCTTATAGAACAGGTCTAGGATGCATCTCTCCATGAAGCTAAAATTTCCCATCATGATGGCAGATGCTAAAGCTAATTTCTGCTCTAGGGGAGGATTTGAAGCTTCCTCATTGAAACGAAATTGTTAGTGATTAAATACTTAATTAAGTTAAATAAGTTAAAGGCAGACAACAACTTATAAATCATACTGCAAACAAACTCATTTCTTTACCTATCTGACTAAAACTACTTTATATTATTAAAAGTCATAATTTGTTAAACCAGTATATTTGTGGCTGGTTAGGCTTTTTGTTTCCCTTTTACATGTTTCCAAGCTTGACTGATAACAATGAATGTAGTCAGTTTCACATTTGTTTATAGTCAGTATCACTTTCAAGTTCCTTGGGCTTCAAAGTTTCAACTTCAAACTATGCAAATTAACTGTCATTTATTTATATTTTAAAATCTCTTTTCATTGATGTTTTTAAACAGTTCAACTGGTGTGAGATTTAATAAGGTGCAAAATTAAAATTTGGGACCAAATTTAATTTGAATGTCTCTTTAACAGTCTCTGAAGCACTAGTGGCAGTCAAAAGCTGAGGTATTTTGAAATACAACATTACCAGGGCAAAAGTAAATAGATTTGTATATAATAAAATTACCATACATGACTAACTGCATAAAATTGAGATTAGTTTAATCTTGAGTTGTGATTTCAACAGGGGAACACAATTTTCATCATGACCACCCAGAGAAAGCGTTCCAGATTTCAGGGTCACTGTGCAAAAAGGATTTATAAGTAAATTTCAGCACTAGAACACCTTTCAAAGAGCAACTCGGCATTAGTGATTGGAACGTGTGAGCAGAGACACACTTATGGATTAATTTGGAAAGATAATCCATGGCCTGATTAGCCAAAGATTTAAATATTTGGAGTAAAATTTAACTGGATGTCAGCATAGCAAAGATGGAGTTGTAGCAATATATTTCTTATTAGTAGCTTTAGTTAACAATTAAGCTTTGAATGAGTTCATTTACTCTATCAGGACAGCTGGCCTGTTAGAATAGCCCAGTAGAATCAAAGAATTGCGTCCCTTTTATGTATCAGCTTTTCAAGAGATGACTTTTTTAGAGGCCTGATCCAAAGCCCATTGAAGTCAATGGAAAGGCTCTCACTCATTTCAGTGGGCTTTGAATCAGGCCCTAGGTACGGATGAAAATTAACTGTTGCTTTAATATTTCATTGTCATGTGACGTGTATCATTGACAATGACAGAGTGTTTGGGCCTGATTCACCAGTGCCTTGAACCATCTGTGCAAACTGAGCGCCAATGAATGAATGTAAATGAATATGAGACATTCGAAGCAGCGGAGAGAAGCAGGTTCTCTGTGTCCTTAAAGATTTTTTAGTCTATCATCAACTGTTTTATATGTAAGAACTTATTCTTCATCTAGCTCTTCATAGCAATGAAAAAGGTCTATAGAATAGAAATGTCTGAGTTAGAGCTAAGGATAGATACCTAGCTATGGCTATTGTCAGCATAACCAGTGAAACCAGACCTTGTTTTCATGAATTACCTGGCCCAGTGGATGGAAAGAGCCAATAATGTGGTTTGCTATTTTGGAGTTGAACTAGGGTGAGGGTGTGGGGGAATCCAAATCCAGGTGAGAAAACACAGCATGACGTTCCTGATATAGAGGATTTAGATAAATGGGTCCAAGTGGCAGCGAACAGAAGTACACACTTCCTAAATTGGTTCAGTAAGATTAGCTGAGCAATTGTAGCAAAGAGAGTACTAAGAACCAATGAAAACCAAATGAAAGGCAGACCAGTCTGCTGTGATAGGGTGGTCATTTAGGATCACAGCAGGTGCTGCTTTGGTAATTAGGATATGTAGGGAAATGTGATGGTAATTATTGCACAGTGAGAGCATTGCCAAGTGCTTTTGATATTATGTGGACACCAACTGTTCCAGAATCTTCGCTAGAAAGCAACTAAAGTGCATTTCTAAAGGCTCCTGCTCAGGACCCCCTGTGTTCTCAAGCCTCTAAGATGTCTTTGAAAATAAACAAACAAGTAAAATGTATTTAAGAGTGTGGTTTGGACCAAATATAAATCACTCCCTCTCAAGAAGCAGTTTCTTTTAAAAGTGAGAATCAGAGGCTCTGTGCATGACCTCTCCTTCTCCCCTTGCCTCTTTCTTCACTCTCTTTACTGCAGTCGCCAGTCAGATCTCACGCTCACCTCACAAATACCCAAAAATACACATTTTATCCTGAGGTCTGGGAGATCTATTTGCTGCACCATCTCTCTCCTGTGAATTTAAACTTTTTGCAAACAAAAATCGATTTGTAGTAGATCAGTACTCCCTCAGGCTGTGAACTCATCAGCTCTCATGAGCCGAACAAGGTTGGAGCTGGTCAGTACTTGGATTGGAGACCTCCAAGGAAATCCCAGGGGCTACAGGGTTATACTGATGATTTAATAGTTGGAAGAAATCTTTGGTTCAGCACTGAACAAGTCTCACAGCAGCATGTTTGGTTCACTGTGAAGATGGAGGTGCTGTCTTATAAAGGAGATGTAAAATGAAGGTCCTTGATCATTAAAGTCATATGGCACATTTCAACTTGAGAAAGGGATTTTAACTGACTGTTGTAGCCAAATTCTGGTGTATGTAATTATACTCTGCCCTCAGTTTCCGTTGGATTCAACATTCTTCTTCACATGCTACCCTTATCCTCCTATGTAAGGTTTCTAGTTGCTGTTAAGCAGTTGCTATGTGCTGTACCAAACATGGCTGCATTTTAGTGTTGATTACTTGAGTCATTTATATATAGCAGTGAATCACTTTAGGATGAAATGAGCAATAATGTGTCCTAGAAGTATATACAAGGCACTCTTCCCTCCAGCAAACTGCTCTGAGGAGCTAAATATTTGGGCTCAGATGTGCCCAGTCCCCTGCACAGATATAAAAGGGGACTGGCCATAATTAAGAAGATACACAAGTATTATTCAAGTCAAGCACCGCAGTTAGTCCTAGGTTTCACAGAGGCAGCAGTGCAGGGGAGAGAGGGAATATAGCCCTGCAAGAGACATGGGGAGTTTCTGCACATCAATTGTGTGTCAGTTGTATTCATTCATACTCCAGGAGTCATTTTACCAGTCTGCCATGGGAGTGTTAGCTCTGACTAATACCACAGTAAATTAGTGCCACAGTGAAGCCTGTATGCCCTTAAAGACTTTTATATGTGTTTTAATGATCTGAGGGTTGCACAGGAGTCTGAAAAGGTCTTACTAATATTGATAACCAGACAACTAACATCTAACATTAGGACAGAATACCCTCATTACAGTCAAAGTACCATTAGGCTTTGATCAGGAGATGACCTCTTCATTTATGACCTCACACATATTCTACTCTCCAAGCCAAGTCATTTTTTATATATTAATTACAGTCTAGATTTCAAAATGGGAGTGTGCAAAAGTTCACTCAAACTTCCATGCACTCCCATTTGAAAACAGGGGCCAAAGTAATAAGTGAAGATGTGCCGGCATAGAAGTGAGCTTTGTCACTACAACTCAGTGCCTGATTATGAAATACAATTTTGGGAAGCAAAGTGATATTTAAATTATGTTGCTGTTCCTCCTCCAGACTTCTGACAGGATATTTTCAGAAGAAAAATAAATGCTTTAGAAAACACTGGAACATAACACTTTCAAACAGCATCTTCATGTGCCTGATCCTTAGGTGAAGTGTTAGGCCCACTAGTGTGTACAATTTCACCATGGCTGTGACATGCGAAACTGGCACTCGATTTTCCAGGAACTGATTTGCTTCCTTTGAAGTCTGGATGGTGCCAATTCCATCGCACCTACACAATGAGATTAGCGACATGAAAAAGGAGAGCAGATGGGAAAAAGGGATGAGCAGCCAACTTCAGCATTGCCATAGGAGGAAGAGAGCAATGAATCAAAGAAAAATAGAAAACTAACAAGGAAAACAAGCAAATAATAAAAGGTACTTCAGGTTCAATCTCAGCCTCTGGCAAGCATGAGATACACAGAAGAATGGTAGGGAGGGGAGAAATGGCTTTCAGCAGGTGAAGAGTAATTCTTCATGCTGTTCAGAAGACTTTACCCTCACTGACTAAGGACTTAGTTTAGAAAAGGTGCTTAAACATGGGGTAAATTTGAGTTTGGTTGACTTTTATGGGAACTGAGCTGACGATTAAAGTTACCCCCATTGTTAAGCACCCTTCCTGAACAGAGATGCTCTCCTACACCGGGGCCTAAAAAAACAACAATATTAGTTCAAGTTTAGCTTTTTCCATATATACACAATTGGTAGACATCTGGCAGAATCTAATGGAAAAGGTATATAACTGCTTTATGACTATCTCAAAGGACATGGAAAATAAAAGATTATGAGAAAGAAAGGTATCTGTGGAGTCCTTTCATCTTCATCTTGTAACAGAGTAACAACAATCATGGTAAGCAATATAATGGAAATCTCATTATACGACACACAATATACATTTTATACAATATGCCTTTGTGTGTCACATATACTTACAAATATTATGTGTGTGCAGTGTACACACACATTAATACAACCATAATATCTATGAGCATGTGATTATAGGAAAGTCTGTTTCAATAAGTAGCTTTCAATCTTTTTTTTTATGTCATCTTAGTCATAATGCTTTGCTCTGTTAGCTATTTCAAGGAAGCACTTGTATTCCACTGCAAAAACATACCAATAATATGAAAAAGAGGTATCCCAAGAGCACATTGTGCACCTAAAGTAGCATCATTGTTGAGTTAGAATTAGCCAGTGCCATAGTTCTCTAAATTGTGTAGTTTTGACTCCCCTGTGTGACTGTGAAGAATGCGGAAGAAAACTGGCAGATTAATCATTTAATTAATAGGGCAGTCCCACCTCGGGAAAGAATTTAGAGTTAGGACAAAGCGCAACCTTATGAAAGATGGTGAATGGTAGATCTAATCTGAGGGCAGATAACTTGATCACAGGCTTGGCTGACATAATAGCTATTATAAAAGCTCTTTTAACAGGCACGTGAAACATAGAACAAGATGCCATGGATTCAAATGGAGGTTTCATGACACTCATGAGGACTAAATTAAAGGTCCTAAGTTGGAACAGTGTCTTTTATTGCTGGACACATATTGACAAGTTCTTTCATACATTTCTTAACCGTACTGTGAGCAAAGACAGACTTGTTATCTATGAGTATGTGATGTGCTATGATAGCTGTTAAGTGTACTTTCAAAGAAGAAATGGAAAGACCTGAAAGTTTCATGTGAAGTATCTTGAATTGGTGCCAGTGGTGGATCAATGTTTCTCACAAATCCACCTTATTAACCTAGTCCACTTGAGATCATAACACTTTCTAGTTGATTGCTTCCTTGAGTTAATCAATATATGCTGCACTTCTGAAAAGCCAGGCTTTTCAAGGTCATGAAAGTCTTATATCTCATGCAATCAAGTGCAGTGACAGAGGGTCCAGGTGATGAATTTTGCCATCCTATTGCTATAAAGGGTCATAGAATCATAGAGTTACAGATTACAAGGGTCATCTAGTCTAACCCCCTGCCAAGATGCAGGACTTGTGGTGTCTAAATCATCCAAGCCTCTTCTTAAAAATCTCCAGAAAAGGAGCTTCCACGACCTCCCCAGGCAGTTTGTTCCATTGTCTGACTGTTCTCACAGTCAGGAAGCTTTTTCTGAAATGTAATCTAAATCTACTGTAGTTTGAACCATTGCCTCTCGGCCTGCCCCCCATGGCAAGAGAGAACCATCCTTCTCCATCTTTTTTAATGGAAGCCTTTCAAGTGTTTGAAGACCTTTACCCTCGGAGGTTCCTCCCTGCAGCTCCCAGCTGTTTGCTGCTGTCTCTCCCTGCAGCCACTGCTCACCTAGCAGCTGCTACATGGAGGGACCCAGCTGTACCAAAGGATCAAGCAGGGCCAGAAAATGCTGAAAGAAATCTGACAGGGGCACGTGATCCCACATGTCTACCCCACATTTTGCCTCAGTCCACCACATTCCCCCTAGCCACCAAATTAGTTAGCTTGGCACAGAAGGAAATCAACTGGTTTAGCATGATTTGTTCTTAGTAAATCTATGCTGCCTTCTAGTGATCGCCCTTTCATCCTCCAGGCATATGCAAATTGAATGTTTTTACATTGCTGTGCAGTAGCTTCCGAGGTATCAAGTTCAGGCTGACTGGTCGAAAGTTCTCGGCTCCTCCTTTTCCCCTCTTTTTACAGATGGGCACTCCATTAGCCCTTCTCCAGTTTTGAAATACTCTTGAAACCTTACTGTACATAGTTAAAGGTTATACTTCTCAACTGGGGTCCAGGTTCAAAATCCACTGAAACCCACGGAAAGAGTATTCTTCCATTATCTTCAGTGGACGTTGGATGAAGCCATTAATGGATAAAAGGAAGAGATTTTCAAAGAACACTACAAACTGAGAGGTCCTGGGTACCTATCTTTTGGTGCTTTTGAAAATCTCCCAAAAATATGCAATGTTTAGTCATTAAACCTATTATTTGCAATAATTCTCCCTGTCATTAGTGCACATTATTGAGATTTGACTGCATGCACAGATTATTTTATAGAAAGATACAGATTTTATAGTCCCAAGAAATAACCAATATCGATTTACTCCTTGTACTATATGCTATGTAAAATCTTTCTTGTTTAATCACACATTATGCATAACTGGTACATAAACAGTTTACCAGAAATGTTTTGGAAGATCCAATGTAACATACAGTTGAAGTGATATGAAAAACTCTAAATGCTAATTCTATCAGAATATGCTATCTAATTACATTCATTAAATAGATAAAACTGAAAATTGCATACTCTGAAGACTAGGTAACTCGGGTTTCTTATGAGATAAAGGACCACTCATGTCTAGGTCACTGGCTCAAATCTAGCCAAAGTTCATTTCTACAAGAAGTTATTGTAGTTTGATGATTGTTTAACTGACGTTGTTTAATAAAGTGTTGGTCTCATATCATTTCCTCATGGACAAGTATTGACCCTAGCAACAAAACAAAACAAATCATCCAGACTGGTTTTACAGAGAAGCAAATCAATCAGTGAGCAATGAAAGAATGCTCTTCTTTCTCACCCCTATCTGGTTTGCCTTTCAGGTCAGGGTTGAGGTTCACTGGCAGATCAGCACAAGGGGGCTTCTTTTGTCCTTTTAGGGTGTGTTCTGAAGGCAGAGGACTTCCATATACAGCTTGGTACATTTGGCACCTTACTATGATCACTAAATATACTCTGAAATACATTTATTCTTACATTGTCATAATAAACTATTGAGTTTTCTCCCAATGCACACATAATATCCATGACTCTGAAGAGGGCAAACAGAGTCAAAATTAGTTATTTTCCTTCATTTATATGACCCATTCAAGGAAAATCCAATACTTTATGATGTCAACTTAACAATAAGTACATTTTTTATGTCTAGTAGGATGTGCACTAGGGCCTTATAAACTTTTATCTCTCAGTTCTAACTAGAATGAATGAATAACTTCTGAGTAATAGCACAAAGCACCACATGACCACTCATCCTGAGTCCTGTGTTTAAGGTTGCAAAAATTGCATTAATTGATATTTTTGCCCTGTGACACTATCACACATACTGTATTCTGATATGGGCTCTGTGTGATTATCTCAAATACATTTTGGATGTTGCTCTTTCAGGAAAACATGTGTATTAAGGAAGCAAAACAAAAACCCTGTCCTATATTGAATGTCGTACAGATGCACTGAAGAAGAAAGAAATGAATTGTGTCCATAATAAGGCACTGCACCTGCAGTTATATTTCCATGGGAGAAATCTGGCAAGGAGATTCTGTGGGGATATGAGGGTTCACGTGAATGGATGCTCTGGTAAAACTGGAATTTAAAATAGAAAATGTAGGAATTTCCATGTTGTATCAGGTCAACAAGTCCATCAAGTCTGTATCCTGTAATTTTCATGTGGGCAGCACATGATGTTCAGAGGAACGTGCATCTTCTTCTTTTTCCCACAACGTAATCTTCACAACCTCAGAAAGATATTATTAGTTATCTACAAAATCACATTTGCAAATGTCAAGAAAGTGACGTCAGTGTAAATTAATCAGGATGAGAAATTGCCTTTAAAGAATGAAACTTTGTCTCACTAATTATTTGTTTTCATTGTTTTGAGGGCTTATACAGGGATGTGCTGAATTGCAGCTACACAGCTAAAATCAATGTCTCATCACTTAGTTTGTTCACTAATAATTCTCACAGGCTGTTCATAATGCCAAGTTTGGCCACTTTTAATATGGTGGAGTAGCACTATCCAAGTCAGTGAAACCACTAGCTGAACAAGGTATTACTCCATGGTGGTAGAGGTCCTGGAATGAGGCCCACAATGACTTTGCCTATTATATGTATTTGTATATAAATAAATCATACTTTCTTTGCTTAAAAATGCTGAATTTACAGAATTTATAACAAAAAGAAAAAAAAAGAAAGAAAAACATTACTTTACCAGTATCCTGGACAATCTGTTTATAAACATTACTAAAAAAAAACAAACAGATCTCTTCCTTAACTGTCATTTTTAAAATTCTCAGCCTGATAGTTATAAAAACGTCTGGTTTTTAAGTTTTCCTAAAATTAAAAGATGTGGCTTGTGACTTTAGATAGTTCATTTCTAAAATAGAAACAGAGAAAACAAAGTCTTGGTTCTATGTTCCATGTCTATTCCAGACAGCTATTTTATTGTTTTTAGGGCAAGGACTAATTTAGAGCAAAACTGTTATTGTCACCAGCAATGCATCTTAAACTGCACCTGGGAAGTCTAGTCTCATAGTTGAGTGAGGGGCAATTAAGCCTCTGTGAAGCAAACCCTCCCTATCACAGCAAAACATGTGATGTATATCTGAGCACCAACCTCCACATTCATTATATTCCTTTTAAATGTGCCAAACTCCCTCAAATTAATTTGAATGAACAGAAAACAACTGCATTTAATGTTTGGTTGGGGGGATTTTTGTGTTTTGTGTGTGTGTGTTTGTTTTGTTTTGTTTTTAATAACGTTTCTATAGTCTGGAGTTTTTGCAGCACTCTTTTTCAAGCTTCAGAGGTGGAATAGCAAGGCACAGTTAAAAGGTTGCTAGTTTTAATATCTCATTCCCTCCACAGCCTGCAGGAATGGGAAAAATGTAACTGACCAAGACAGCAACACTTAGCAAATCACAGTCACATGGTACACTATTATCTTATGTAGAGCAGTGTTTCTCAGTGACCGTCCCATGGACCGACGCTGGTCCTTGAGATCTCCCTGACACCGTTTAGGAAGGCAGAAAACCATCCCCTGGTATCAAAAATGTTGAGAAACAATGGTATAGAGCAGGGGTAGGCAACCTATGGCACGGGTGCCAAAGGCGGCACACGAGCTGATTTTCAGTGGCACTCACGCTGCCCGGGTCCTGGCCACCGGTCTGGGGGGCTCTGCATTTTAATCTAATTTTAAATGAAGCTTCTTAAACATTCTGAAACCTTATTTACTTTACATACAACAATAGTTTAGTTATATATTATAGTCTTATAGAAAGAGACCTTCTAAAAAGGTTAAAATGTATTATTGGCACGGAAAACCTTAAATTAGAGTGAAAAAATGAAGACATGACACACTATTTCTGAAAGGTTGCAGACCCTGGTATAGAGTATAACTAACAGATCAGTGAGTGAGCTGCTTCTGTGCATAGATCTTATGCTCTTCCTGTGCAGAGAGTGTACACAAAGGTTATGTGTAACCCACATATATTCAGTGTGGTGCTCTCACCCCCTCTTGTGCTGGCTGGACCACATATGGAAGGTTGAACCTGCAACAGCCTTGGCTAACAGAGCTGAGTCTTTTTGCCTAAGCAAAGGCTCATGGTTTAAACTCCAGAGGCCCCAGGTTCAATCCCTGCTGCTGATAACCCATCCAGGGTTGCAGTAGTGCATATACACCACTTAAATCCATTCCATTCATTCATTACCTCAAAACAGACTTAAATCAAGTTCATAGGCTTTGGGCGAGCCTTATGTACAAGGGTGAATGCCATACATTGTGCACGTCACTGAAAATTTCAAAGTACTTTACAGATCTAGGTCCAGGTTCACATTAATGACCATACTTATAACACTCAAAAAAACAATGGATGTCTTGATTAGGTCTCTTTCTCCCTGCTGTGCTGCCCTTGCTAATGTTGAAATAGACAGGAGGACAAATTCAAATAGATACAAAATGCATAGATCTTTCCAAATGAGTCAAGTCAATCTACCACATAGTGAACTTGCTCACATAGGCTTTTTCTACAAATCATGTTCATGAATCAGTAGGATGTTTTGGTGTGCATAATGATACAAGGTGAAAAGTGAGGAGCAGAACAACAAGCAGGGAAGAACTAGATCCTTCATTAATAATCATGGCCACCAAGTTATTTATACCCAAGAGCTCCTGTCTCCTTAAAAATTGCAACTGAGTAAAACTCCAGCTAGTATGAATGTGATGCAGAGGGAGTATCCTTCGCTTGCTGAGTGAAATGCAGAGTGACACAAAACATCCAATTCAGCTTCCTTTAGGGTGTTTAAAACACAGAACTCATTTTTCTGGATGAAAGGCAGACAGTGACACTGCTAGCAGCAACTGTGTCAGCTCAGGTTCTCCCAGCAGGAGGGACAGACAGGTTGGCTACATCGGAAACACAACATAGAAGTGCTCACTTAAAATGAAACGGGGAAGATGCAAAAGTTAATGGCGCCACCTCAAAATGTCGCACCAGTGCAAACTATCAAATGGCATAAATTGCAATGTATATGACAATTCTCATCAGTCTAAAATGGGGATCCCAGTTTTCAAACTTGCAGTTTTTAATAGGGCATCTGTAGCTGATATTTAGATGCTCAAAGTAGCTCCTTCATCGGGTAAATACCCATTTTAAACTCCTCTACACCAATATGAGCATTCAAGTGAGGCTACAGGCAACTCAGCTAAGTGCCAAGATTTGAAAATTAGAGCAGGCAAAATAGTACACACATAGGCCAAAAAAGCTGAAAAATCACTGTATTATGTCAGTGATTAGAAATGATACCTCAATTATAAAAGACTCATGTGGAGGCCACTTTACACCAAGAAACTGGTTTCAGCATGCACCTCAAATGAGATTTATTTGTTCAGTATATTTTTGCTAGCAACAATAAAAGCCCCCAACTCTGCCAAATTCTACATCATGTAATGTACATATGCAATGAAGTCCTGTCAATAGCCCTTTCCAGCAACCTTCCAGGTCTTGCTTATGGCATTCAGGCAAAATCTCTGTGACTTGTTTCTTCTCCCTTCCACTTTATGACTCCCACTCCAATTCTTCTGGTCAGATTTCCTCACTGCTTTATAGATCCAAGCCAAACCACTGTGATCATTTAGTCTGATCTCTTGTGTGATACAAGCTATAGAAATTTCCCAAAATAATTACAGCAGAATATATTTTGGGGGGGGAGGGGAAATCCAATCTTGATTTAAAAATCTCCAGTGATGGAGAATCCACTGAGATCCTTGGTAAATTGTTCCAATGGTTAATTACCCTAATTGTTAAATATTTATGCCAATTTGCAATCTGAACATGTCTAGCTTATACTTCCAGCCATTGGCTCATGTTGTAGACTGAAGAGCACATTACAAAATAACAAGGAGTCATTGTGGCACCTTACAGACTAACAAATTTATTTGGGCATAAGCTATCCCATGAAAGCTTAGGCCCAAACAAATGTGTTAGTCTCTAAGGTGCCGCAAGGACTCCTCGTTGTTTTTGCTGATACAGACTAACACAGCTACCGCTCTGAAACATTACAAAATATTTGTTCCCAATGTAGATTCTATGTGTTACTCCCTTGATCTCACTTAGGGTATTGTTGCCGGGCATATTGTACGATAATATCTATTCCTGATCTCTTCCTCTTGCTACCTAGTTAATCTCTTTCCTTTGAGAGACCACCTGACCACCAGGTCAACACCCTCTGAGCCTTGCCTCCCCTTGCAGAAACTTCCTATCACGAGTAATTTATTTATTCACTGCAGATGAAATGCATTATTGTGCACAACATCTGAAGGCTTAAGTGAGACTTAAATGGTGAATTTTGCTCCTCAGTTCATATGAGGAGGGGAGCTACTTAATACATGGATATCTTTTATGGAAAGTACACACACATTGGTAAAATAAAAGTTAATCTCAATAATACTGGAAGGCAGAAAGTGAAATTTAAATAGAAGATAAAGAAAATATTTAGAATGTGCATCTAAATGACTTTGAGATTAATGTTAAATAAGAAACTGGTAATGTTTCCCAGAATAACCTAGAGATATTTCAGACACACTCAGGGCATTAAGAAAGCGATGGATAATATGTTTAGCATTTACCCAGCACTTACTTGTTGTTGGACTGGTTCAGTGAACAAAGCAACTTGTGTTACCATGAGACCAATTAATATAGTAATGCATGCCATGATTTGCAGATCATCAAATCATTGATTAAGAGTGCTGCAGAGGATTTGTTTTCCCTTATAAACAGAGAGAGAATTTTTCCCCTCCGTACTGCACAAAAAAAAATATCCCCTCAAAACCTACCTACTGTTTATAAGGTGGAGTATAGATTTGGGGAGGATTGCAGGTTTTTTCATCTTTTCATAAACTTTGTCAAACACTGTAGCACTCACTACTTCCACTTAAATTTAAGGTCAGATAAGTAATGCCATAGTGCAATCTGTCACAGTCATGTTCCATAGCACAATTAGCTTTGTGCTGAACTGAACTGTTAAACTCTAGGTTGGCACATAGTTCAAATAGAGGTGCAGAAGGTTGTATGTATAAACACAAAGTATAAAGAGAAATGGAGGAGAGGAAATTCAAAGGAACCTGAGCCTGTGTTAATGACTGAGCTGCTGTGCATGTGCTAAGTTACTAACAAGAGTAAGGCCAAACAGAGGGACATACGGCTGAGCCCCTTATTTGCATCCTGAGAATTGCAATGAAGCCCATGTCTGCTCAGACACACTCATTCTCCATTGATACCTGTCCCTTTATTAAAGTATTACTCTTGGGTGAAATTATTCCCAGTGCAGAGTGGCACTACAAGGCAGAGTCAACATGTAAGCCCCACTTATGCCTGCCACATAAAGCAGTTGCTTTTAGGCGCCCCTCAAATAGCATTTGAGAGGTACACAGAGCTGTGTTGGCCTGTTGCACAGGGGTGAGCTTCACTGTTTTGAGAATAACAGAACCAGCATGCAAGTGACTCAAAACTTACTTCTCCTCAGTGATAAAGACTTAGTTGTGCCTGTGAGTTGCTTCTTTTCATAACCGCACTGGGGTGGAACAATATTGTCTTGCTGCTGCACACTGTAAAAGAACTTTCATGATCAAGAGACAAAATGTCATTTGTCAGAGAGCATGAGAACTATAGATCAGTTAGACATGCCAAGGCTGTCTTCCAGCTGAGACAATTCTAGTGTAGCTTCTCCTGGCGTGGTGAGAGGGAAGCTCCATTTAGCTCACCTGGTAGAGCAATTGCCTTCAGACCACTAGTGTCCCAAGATGAGCCTCAGCTGCAGTAACATTCATGATGCACACATAGCTATTCCAGGCACTGCATGGAAGACTCTGCTAATTGGGTAAACCCACTCTAGTGTACGGCCACCAGCTGGCAGACACAACATTCACAATGAGCGAGCTCCATTATTTCCACATGTAACTAACAATTTGTGACAATAAAACAACAACATAAGCCAAGACGTTGGCACTTCTTCCTATCACTTGTTTCAAGCACAGTAACTAGAATTTATATTTGTTTCTTTTCCAAGGCAGTAACATATTTTATAAACTAGACATTTAAAAGCATGCAATTTCTTTGGTCTCTCTGTATTTTTAAACACAGTCTCTGAACAGATTACCACTATCTCTCATAGGGAAAATATGGCGCTGTTACCTACCCCAAAAGGCAGTTAATTAACTATAGCTGACTGGAGATATGAAGAGATTTCCATATCAAGAGACTTTGAAAAGATTGGTACTGATTTAAGAAGAGACAAATAAGGGAGGACAGGACTGAAGCATTAAAACCAATAAATGGTATAGAGAAGGTAAATCAGGAGCTCCAATTTACCCTTCCTCCCAACATAGGAACAAAGGAACATTCAAAGAATCTGAAAGGCAACAAAATTAAAACTGGCAAAAGGAAATATTTTAACATACAGCATACATAAATAGCAGAACTCATTGCCATAACACATCAATGCACAGTTGCAGGGTTAGCTATCCTCTGTCCCCTTTCTGGTCTCTCTCAATGCACCTCCACATGTCAGGCATCATGATTTTATATATCTTGAGTGGAATTTTGCAATTCTTCCACTCCTAGACCAGGACCTGAGCTACAGTACCCTGTGTATCCACCGTTCTCAGCCTGGATATCTGACTAAGTTCAAGCTCCAGCAGGTCTTCCCTTGGGAGTCTGGGATCAGAGGTATACAGTGACAAAATTAAAATATTGCTTACTGGGTAGTAGGAACAAACCTATAGAGTAAGGCGAGAAACAGATTTTAAAACAATAGTCTATGTGCATGTCTTTCTTACCTAAAGTCTTACCATGCCCTGACCTACTCAGGACTTTTTAAGATACCACCAGCAGGTACCTGTGTTTCAGCCTGGTTCCCCTGAAAAACTACTGGCTTTCTTTTGAGAGCGCATTCCTTTAAACCCTGCCAGCTTTATTTTGTTCTTCTGTGTTTGGTGGGTCCTTGATCATTCCGAATCAGAACCAAGTAGGTTATATAGAGTCAGACACAGAATCATCAAAGCCAATAGTTCTGGCATTGTCTCTGAATCTCTTTGAAATGTAAGGGAATAAGTAGCTGTCTGGTGCCTCCTTCCTTCCTTTATTCCAGACTGACCCCAAGTGAATTAAATCAACTATAGCAGCATAGAAAACACCTCAATGACCAAGGCCATATACAATATTAACGAATTCTTACAGGGCAGCTCCAAATCCATCAGTCAGCAACACTAACCCTTAGTAGGATTCAAAAAGAATTAGACATGTAAATATGGATGTTTTCATTATCTACGTACTACATATATATATAAACACAAAAAGAGGAAGAAGTCCAAAAGCTTTTCAATGAATCTATACCAGACTGGGCATAGCTGGCATTTCTCAGGTAACTATCAACAATATGGAGAGAGAGAGAAAGAGATTTCAGGACCTAAGACACCATTCACTGACTGGAGAACCTTCCAGGTAGTGGCCAATGCCAAGGGCAGGAAAATGAACTATATGAACCCCTAGGCTAACCTCATAAGAAAATTCCTATGCACCTTACGTCAATTAAAACTATATAATATTGAAGACCAGGTGGGAAAGGATTAATTTGCAAACCAAGATAAGGCTTTATTTTAAACATGCAGCTTGAATTTGCCAGGGATAACTGTTATCTGATGCTTTAGTGGCAGAAGCTGCTTCGTTTCATTCAGCTGGTAGAGAAAAATAATTATGCCTTTTACAACTTGAGGTGCATTTGTATTCCTTCCAAATAGTCCTATTACAACAAATGAAGTGCTTACTATACATCTTTTTTCCTGCTGCTTTTCAACTTAAATTTAATTTTCACATAGATTTATTTAAAACAATTCTTGATGCGACTCACACAAATGATGAATTTATGGAGGGCTTAGTAAATGTGTAATCTAGTTGAAGTTAAAATGGCTATTTTGTATTACTGTGCCTAAAATGAAATTATCCATTGTAGCCAGCTATTGTGCATCCATTTAAAGCCTATCTCTCATGGCACATATTCAATCTTTAACTGAAAGAAAATGTAAAGCAAATATGTTGCTGACAGAAAAATGCATTTATGGAATTAATATTTAAGAGATTTTTAATTTTTTTTCTATACTCTATGTACACTCTGAACTATATATATATCTCTGTGTGTGTGTATATGCACTATACATATTTATGATGTACCATTTTGTACTGCAAATAATAAAAATACTGTCTCTGTTCAAATGTAAATTAAGTTTCAGTTTAAGAAGAAAAGCAAAATCAAATGAGGGTTGGGCAGCATAAGAATATTTGTAATGAAATCTCTCTGCAGAAAAGGATTGTGACTGGTATCGATAATAGAAGAACTTTGCTTCAGGCAAAATGTGCTTTTGCTTTTCCTTTGGCTGCTCAGCATGGGAACTAGGATTCTGGCATGGTTATATATAAAATCATCCTGTCTCATTCCAGTTTTGATAATGGAACATCTGATATAACAGAGTTATAGTCAGCCATCCCACAGGAACAAAGTGAAGTGTTTCCAAAAGGAACTGGTAATTTTGGGTAGGTCAGATTTTGGGAGCCCAACCTGAGTCACCTTCAATGGGCCTGTAAGAAGAAGGTGTTCAGCATCTTTATGGCATCTTGAACTGAGCATCCAATCATGAAGTTACTCCAAAATCACTTGTCATTACTGGGGATCTTGACTAGGGTATCTCCTAAGGTTTGAGGTGAATAAATCCCATTTTTAAAATGTACCTTGATCACAGGGATCAGAATGGAATAGCTCTTCCCTTCCCCTAAAACAAGAATTGATGTATTAAATTTCCTGGCTGTTACTAGGCTCCAGAGCATGATAAAATTTGGAATACAAACGACCTATGTTCAGGAGAGAGAATTTAAATCATCCACGTTTGTGATTTTTTTTTTTTTAAATATACCAAGGAAGTGAGTCATACAGTTGGGAAAGAGGGAAGACAAATGTATTTAAATTGGTTTGATATTTTGGAGAAAGCTGTTGGTTTGAGTCTGATTTTATGATTACCCTTCAACTCATATATTGGAAGGTTCCAATGAGTACATTTTGCATGAAGAACTATCGAGCAGAAGGAAAGATTTATAGCAGTGCAGCTAGCATTTTCCTAACCAAATCAAATGGGCGTGTCTTGCCTCTATTAATTCAGCTACTGACTGTGTCAGATTTGGTTTAGATTCCCCACATGGCATCACGATACTACTATCAATTTCATTGGCCTTTCCTACTTTGGAGAGCTTTATATTTGTGATATCCAGTCTCCAAATGATGCTAAAACCTGCACTTCTTTGAAAACCTCCAGAATTACTGGATTGTCTATCAAAAGACTCAAAAACTTTGGAGCTGAAAGAACCTTCTGTTTTGTCTTCTGTGCTCAGTGTCATGTCATGTAGATATGTCATTTTGCGTGAAACCTATCAAAAGATTTTTCCATTAAAAAACTTATAAATAAATGAATATATTTGACAACTGAGTTAATGATCACATGGACTGACCCAAATTTTTGATCAATGAATCTTGTAGGCAGCTTTGTTTAAGCTTTGGCAAAATCAATAGACCGTTTTGTTAGACAAGTAAAATGGATTGGTGGGGGCACACTGAATTAATTTAAACATTTAATACATTAGATAAAGAAAATCAGCAGGGATTTTGGGGATTTCTGTTTGGAGTTCTTCACAAACAGATTAATAATTTTGCTGCATTTTTTTCTCATTATGCTCCCTTTGAAGCACTCATGCAGGAAAAAATTACCAGGTAAAATGAATGCTACATCAAGGAAAGATCATATCCTGGCTAGAAAGAGGTGTAACAGATAAGATAACTTTGCTGAGTTAAACTAGATTTTTCTCAGCCTGGTGTCAAATCAGTAATTTTTTGTTCTGGTCACTGGATTATACATACTATTTTTGACTCTGTTCCTTGCTATGAAGTTGACAAAGCTAAAATCTTATCTTATCCAAAACAGTCCAAATACCTAAAAGATTCAAGTTGCAAACATAATCATTCATATGATATCTATACCGAGTAGCCACAATAGAAGAGAGTTATCTTTCCAAGTTGTCTTAAACTGTGGGGCTATCTAGGTCCCTCCCTCTCCAGTTCACAATAACGATGAGACCAAACAACAAAAACTTATTTTATTGCATTCTGCTGCAAAGAAGTTACATGGGATTCTAACATCACTTTTGGTTGGAGAAGCAAATTAGTCTATGTGGTCAATGGTTTTTCCACTTCAGAAGGAGAAAAAGGCCAGGTTTACAAAAGGATCTTAAAAATTCAGATAAGCACTTTGTTGGACTTACAAAAGTGCCTAAGCACGTTAAGGCACCTAATTCCTATTGAAATTCTCAATAGGCACCCATCTGCATCTTCAAGTGCCTAAATGCCTTTATAAATCTGGCCAGAAATCTTGAGTTAGATATGGTATATTAGAACAGCTTTTCACTGTTTCACTAGCATAAAGCTGCCCCACTAGCAGAAATCTGCCCTGCAGTTTTTTAAATCCAACTACATAAGTAATTCCTCTGCAGAGAGGGGTCACTCAGTGACATAGAACCACCAGAAAAATTCTGTTCCATTCACCATCCCAAGAAGTAGGTGAATAGGAATTTCTAACATTTCAGGCATTAATGTTTTTGTGAGACTGGTGTCCTGTGTTCAGTAGTCAGGGCAATATCATCCCTGTATAGATAGGCATTTAGGTCCAAATTTTCTTACCAGATTATTTAAAGTTAGGGACCCTATGGCCTCTTTTCTGGAGCTGAGTACTCACAGCTCCCTCTTCAATCAGCTGAGAGTTGTGTGTGCTCCGCTATTTTAACCACCCACTGTCAACCCACTATGTTTTAGGTACTTCAGTATGGATCGTGATGCCTAACTTTAGGCATTGAGATTTTTCAGCCATCCTTGCCATGACTCTTATTATTGCCAGAGCTATATAATACTTTCTGTAGAGCTCCTGTTGCAGAGGGCCTGCACAATGGGCTCCCAGCAGGTTTGAAGAGGAGCCAGTATCAAGATAAACATAATGTACTATACACTTGCTCTGTTGGATATGGGTTTTCTGGCAGGCACATATGAGAAATCAATGTCCTATCAGAATGTGATCCTGTGTTTTTAACTCTAATAAGAAAGCTGAGCAAGAAATATTTGTCTGAACTCTGAATTAAGCATTCCACACAGTCTCTATATTGAGACAAAGAAAGAAAAGAAACCAACTGCTCTGCCAAAGATAAATTATTATCCCCTAAGATGGTTTATGTTCCCTTGGTTATTTGTAGCCAATGATTGAAAGTCAGGTAGAGGACACAAGCTATTGAACAGATCACTGGGGACTCTTCCAGGTTTGCGCTGTTAATAATCTTCAGAAGCAAAAGCTGAATATCCAAAGCGAGGATTATACTCTGAAACAATCTGTAAGCTTGAAAAATGTCAAGTATTTTTACCAGCTAGAATCTGTTTTGTTTTGTTTTATTAAAAAACATTCAGGTGGCTGGAATGCTAGCAGTTATTCATTCATAAAGGAGAAAGCAAAACAGGAAAATGCCAGCAAGTCAGCAATACGCTTATTTACAAAAAAATACAAGATGTGTTTTCCAATGTTCTTGGCCTAATATACAGAGGCTTAGACTACCCAGAGCCAGCAGCTCACATTCATTTCATTAAAATTAGACCTTAAGGTTTATTATTATTGTTGTTGTTTTTTGCTTTTGTTTTTGTTTTTTTTGGGGAGGGGGCATGAATCATTGCTGTGGGTCTTCTATAAGCCAGCAGAGCATAGCACTTTAAGTCAATAATGGCACAATGAGCAATTATCTTTTTTCTTTACCGATATGGGGGCCATAGGCTACTATGGAAATTAATGGATGTTTTCCCCATTGATTCACTGGGAGCAAGAGAAGTTCATGCCTCAGATAAAATGATTTCATTTTCATCAGTTATTGGCACAATTCAAATAATAATATTCTAAAAAGAATTGTATTGAAGGATCAGTATCTCCTTTAAAAAAGGGTTTTTAATTCTCACATTTGCTTTTCTATAAATGCTTCAATTTTGTCATAGATGCTCTGGCACAATAACAAAACTTTGCCCTATTTCAGAATGATTTGTTTCAACAAAATTATCCCTGTAATGGGAAGCCATCCTTATTCACTCACCACAGTACCCCTTAGGAGATGCAAGTATATATAGTACCTTGGCGTAGTTAGATGTTCACATTGAGAGAGTTCCCAAGTCTAGTTCAATGATTATTTAGATTTTGTAAAAGAATATTTTCCCAAGATAGAATATGATTTGACATCTATAGCCCCACCCCTGCCAAAGGAAAGTGTTACTAAACCATCCCTGAAAATAATAGACTTAAGGATTAGAAAACAAAAATAAAAACTAAAACTAAAAAAATCCCAAATCCTGAAGTTAGCAGCAATCTGGGAAACACAGTTAGAAAACCTGAAGCCATTTATTTGTGGGTTTTTTTCTTTTTTAAATGAAATTGGATATTACTTTATTTCTTTTATCTGACATAGTAAGACCACATTTGTAAAAATAAATACATAGGATTCAGATTCTATTTAGGTTGTACACTCTTTGGGGCGTGGGCCGTCTTTTTTTCTCTATGTGTTTCTACATGACTCAGTACAATGGGGTCCGGTTCCATGAATGATCCATGATTGCCACAATACAAATAAATAATAAAAATAATGCCTTCTGTGAGGAGGGTCAGATGAGCATCAGTGTCTGGTATCATAATGCCTTTGAAAAACATTATCCTCTGTGTGGTGAGGAGTGTGGTGCGGAGTAGGTTCCTCCAACATCATTAAAAGTGTAACACACACCCCTTCCCATGCCATTATACTGCTATGCAGGGGGCTTGAGATAATTATTGTTGAAGTTGAATCTAGCTGGACCTCCCCTCACTTGCACTCCTTCTTATGCCTGATCTTGCTGAGATGCACAAGGAGTAAGTAGATTCCCCACTCCTAGGATAACCAGACAAGCTAAGGTATAATTTCGCATATGGAGTCTGATCCAAAGATATGAAGACTCCCACTAATTACAGCAGACTTTGGATCAGACCCATAATAAGCTGTCACAGTTTATACATGGTCACTGAGGGATTTCTCTGCACATGCTACAATAGAGTCCTGGTCAAGGAGTATGTCAGCACAGCAGCTGGGAGCTGTAATTCCCAGTGCAGATACACATACACATGTTAAAACAGCAGTGTAAACGCGGTGGCACAGGCGATGGCTCAGGCCTAATCCTGAGACACTGCCCAGGCCACCGCAGCTATACTGCTTTTAACTTCTGAGGTATGCAAGAGGCTATCTCCAATGTGGAGTCCTGTGCTGTGAGAGGATGTAACAAGAGACTCTCTGATGCAGATGATGCTCCATGTACAATAGAATGGAAGCTGGCTGCCACTATCCCCAAGACAGAGATTTGACTCATCATTGTTACAGAATGAAAAATTTAAGAAAGCCCCAAGAGAAGAATTTTCTTATTTTATTCAAATTAAGCTTCCATCTGAAGACACATATGCCACCATATGGGATCCATTTCAAGCATTCATTAGGAGAAGAATAATTAGTCTAGCATCATACAAGGAAGAAAGAAACAAGCCCAAAGGATAATTACTTTAGAAACAGAAATAAAAGACCTTGAAACTAAATTTGCTAGGGACAAGTCTATGAAAAAAAAAGAGAAAGAAAAAAAAAACTACTTGTGGGAAAGTTTGACTTCAGCTATACACTTGTAAAGGAGAAGATGCACAGTTCTTCCTATGTTAGGATTACTTTTAATCCGGGGAGAAACTGGTAAACTATTTTTCTAAAACTACAGAAAAACTGCAGTCTTATATTTCAGCCATTCATCATAAACCAGGAGTTCTTTTCTCTAGTGTGAGAGAGATTAATCACTTCCACATTATACTAGAAAGATCTGCTGTTTATATCTCACTCCTCACAGCAAATACAGAAGTAGGATTCAATTTCTTTCTCCACAGCCATGCCATGACTTCTGCTACAGACCACAGGCTCCACTAGTGGCTGTAGTTCCTCGATAGGCCATACAATGGACTTATGAGTTTGTGGATCTGTGTAGTTTGTGGCACTGGTTAAAAAAACAGTGCCCTACCCAAGCGGTCTGTACATATGTCAATTGTTAATAGCTGATTTGCCAGTAGTCCAACCTACCTGGAAGCACCCAGTGAGACAGACTTATGGCACTGAGCAGTTCTTTATGGTGTGTATTGCACTACAGCTTCCCTTGACAGAGCCTGCCCTACTCCCAGATTCCCAGAACCACAATAGTTATGCTTCATTTGGGGTTCTGAATGCTAGCAGAGCTGAGAAGGGCAGGATGTACCTCTTAGATAATGCAGTGATGACTGAATTCCTTCTAATCACACTAGGAAAGGCCTAGTATTCTGAACCACTTGAATCAAGACAAGAAGTGAGATTCCTCTAGGCAGAAACCTTTGATTGAGACAGTGGTCAAAGGGACATCTCTTTGATGTCTATAGCTCTTTGCAACAAAGGATAAAATGAGATCCACATCGCTGCATGTAAAACAGATAGTGAAGGTTATGACAGTAGCTCATTCTTATTGGGAACACTTGTTACAGTGCATTATCATTTAAAGACATGCAGAGAGCTATCTAGCATTTGGTGACTCGCCTACAGTATAAACAAGATAATTACCTGGTTTACCTGCTGGAGCAGTGAGATCAATTACAGAAACTAATTAGAGACCTGTTTTAAGCAGATATGAGTGCATAGGTTTTCATTATGGGTGCGTCTTCTCTTAACTGACCACGAAGAAAACCATAGAACAACAGTGATTAGCCTTATTTCATTTTTATTGCTTCTCCGATTCAGAGTAAAACCACAGAAAGTCAAAAAGTAGCTAATTTTACTTTAACAAGCCAGCATATGCAAGCCAATTTCTTTACTTTACTAGATAGAAGTCACTGCAAGAGAATTAATGTCAAAATAAAACAAATTAAAATATGCATCCATACGGAATATGAATGCAACGTTTGGTAATGTGACAAACTCGGCTGAAGAAACATGCAGTGTTTGTTGTGGTGGAAACGGATGTTGGGGAGAGGCAACTTCAACTCTAAATTATTTGCAGGTGTCACTAGTGTACCAAGTAAAAAGGAGGTGTGAATTGGGATGAATTTCACCTTTTAGGCTCTGGTGACTTTCATTTACTTTAAATAAAGAACAGCAATGCCTTCCTTATTGTTGTTACCAACTGCTTCTGGAGAGTGTCCAAGGGTTTGGACTGTAGTAGGAGGGTCTGTTTGGAGGTTATATGTAAGTGGATAGGTGTCCATCATTCCTAACCAACCTACTGTTAGCTCCTGGACTATCCACCTGCCCTGGCAATTACAACTCCTATTTATCTTCTAGGATCTCGGAACCTAGCTCATTCTGTACTGCGCCTGACATGGCATCTCTAATTTAAAACTGTCCATAATCCTAGTGTCACAGGATCAAGGATGCTCCAGAAGCATAACACTTTGGATGTTATTCCCACAGAAAATTACACATTTCACAATTTTTGCTGAGTTCTAATGGTTAAAAAAATACAGGTCTAAGTTCATGCACACAAATAAAAGCTGATCATAATGGTAGAGTTGACGAACAATGTGGTGGCAGCAGTTTTAGAGCTCTAAACTACCTGAAGAATCATGGGAGCAACAGCAGAATTGCATAATTGGGCAGTGAGACACGTTTATAGGTATGCCAGAGCCAGGTGTGTCATTTGTTACAGTGCAAGGGAAGAAGTTGCCTTGCCCAGACCTTGGTTTGCCTCCCTGCCCTTGACTTTTCAGAACTCCTTACTAGCTGGTACGGGGGTGTTTCCCTGGGGCCTGCAGGGGCTGTTATGAAGTAGACCAGGCTAGATGGGAAGCAGAATAGTTGGCTGGATCTGAGCACAGAGTGACCTGAGCTCCTCTCCCTGGCCTGAGACAGTCATCGGTGATGCACCTCTGGCTCACTGCTCCAAACAATTCCCTGGGATAGGGCTGGCACACCAGCTTCCTACTCACTTCCAGGATGGGATGGGCCCACTAAACCCTATGAGCAGCCATGACCTCAGTAGGGAGTTGGAAGCTGGGATGCTGCTGAAACAACTTTGTCTACCCTTCAAAAAAATTTTTTTTGAAATGATCTTCCTGGTCCGAGCAACACCAGGGATCTCTGTATCCATTCCAAAGGAAGCTTTGCATTGATTTTTGCTGTTCCTCACACACAGCTCCCAAGAGCACTAAGGTACAGGTGTTTAGAGGTTGCAACATCTAACTTACTTGGAGAGTAAGATTCATTTTCAAAAGTGACACCTAAATAGCATTAAAAATCTGGGCCTCATGCCTTCATTCAAATATTAAATCTACAATGGAGCAAACAATTGCAAGCTGGTATTTATACCACAGTTCTAGCTCTCATTTAATTGAAAGCAATAGTAATGACAAAAGAAAATACATGAAAAAAGTCAACAAAAATAATGCAATCCTATCAGAGAGCCATGGCAATGAGAAAACCTGTTCTTGCATTGTATGGCCATTCACCTCTGTTCCAAAAGAGCAAAAAACAGTAACATTGTCTCTTTGCTCCTGGCCTCTGGGATCCAGCGGCAACGGCCAGACATGCCAGAGAAATACTGCAATTTACCATGACAGGATGGTATTCAAAACTATTATTTAAAGAAGGAAATCTGGAAATTATTGGATATATATTTTAGAATATAGGTTTGTATTAGTGTGAAGGATTTATGTAGTTATTCTTAATCAATCAGATATATGACAGCATTTCACCTAAGCTCCTTAAACACACTAACCAATAATTAATTTCACTGATATAGGACAGCTACATCAGCTCTCAATAAAATGATTTGTATAGATCTAAAGGCAAGTGCTTTGAAGGAAAGACAGGGGTGATCATTATTCCAAAGCTCTTTTTTATTTTCCCTCTAGTCTTAAAACTAGTAAAATTATTTATCTGACAATCTGAAAATAAAACTTGAGCTGTATTAATACGTGCCTGCTCAATAAGAGGGCGGGGGAGAAAGAAGATTAATAAATTACATGCTAGAAATAGGAAACAAGATTAGAGGTGACACTTTGGCAATGTCTTCTTCACGGCAAAGGAAAATATAAAACAAGATTAGTCAGAGGGGGGAGCAGGAGAGAGTCAATTGGTAGAAAAGATGAAATTGGAGAGAATGTGAGAAAGGACTGTGAAAAATGGAGGAGTTAATTAGGATAAAAGGTGCCATAAAAGTGACTACATAGCAAAGAGGGACATTGCTACCAAAGGTAAAAAAAAGACAAAACACTCCATGAATCAGAGAATCGGAAGGCAGGCTGGAGAATAATGTGAGGAGAACAATGAGAATGTACAATAGGGAGGATGAGAAAAGAGGAGCAAGGTGAGAAAAGTACATATTATTAGTGTAGCAGATGTAAGATGAGAACATTATTTCCCCTATGTCCCTGCTAAGTTCTCATCTCCACTCTGTAACTATCTTCTTGTAGGCTGTGTTTTCAAGTGAACTCCACAATATTTGTGAGTGCCCAGGAAAGGGCATCTCCCCACTAATTCACACATTTGGCTAAGAGTGAGTTTCACCATTTGGGCCAATTTATTTGTTTTCGTGGCACAACATGACTAGATTGCATCCTTCAGCAAATCTAAGACATGCATACCAGGTTTACTCTTCTGGCATTTTGCTGCAGCAAAATCACTTGACAAATCACTGAAATCTGTCTCTTTCTGTTGCATTGAGGAGTCAGAGCTTACATCATCCAGACTCCTTCTTCTTTTCTGTTAACCCCTGGAAAACAACAGGGGTGTTTTTCCTCCTCTAATGTCATCTCTACATGCCCTGAGAGGCCAACACATTCCTGATGTGAGCCTGGAGGGACCTTTCTCCTTCACCCTCACTGCTCTCTCTTTGAGCCTTTCCTCCAGCATCCTCCCCATCAGCCCTGATGGCCCCTGCTCCTTCATCTCCATTGCTGCTCCTGTCCCCTTTGAGACATACGGTCTTTCACCTTATCCTCTCTTTTATAGTCTAATGCTATAAGGCTCTTTGCTGTACTTGTTTGAAAAGCCTGCCTCAGCCATCTAGCAGCATGATGCAAAGAAAGAAAAAGGAACAGAGAGAAGCCACTGAACATGGCATGACTGACAGATTCAGAAAAGTCACATGTAGTGTGGTTTGGCTGCTGCCTGGTTTATCCACTCATTCATTGTGTCATCACATTCTCCTTTTCTGGCATTCTGCACAACAAAGGGAATGGAGTGGATAGAGATCACAGGACTTGATCCTTATCCCATTAAACAGGAGTCTTCTCATTGACTTCAATGGTCTTTGGAGCAGCTCTTGTATGGTGACACAAGCATAGTCTCCATCCAGGGCTGAGAACTGCAATCTACCCACGTGTGGGTGGTCAACTGGGAAACATCAATCGCTCTGCCATACTTTCAGTGCAAATGCCAATGAGTTACCAAATTCTTTTTTCTTCTTCTATAGGAGGAGGATAGTTACTTTTGGAGGAGGACATAATCTGCACATACCAATGGCTGCCATGAAAAAAAATGCACATTTGCTAATAGATCCCACATAATGGAATCTGAGATGCAAGAGATTTCCCCCCTACACTTAACTGTGGTAATTCAGTGGTGTCCATTGTCAACTGATTCCTTTTTTAATCAAAATTACTATTGATCAAAATTATTATTTGATGTATAACATAGCCATAATAAATAGTTAGTAAAATTCATTCCCAACTGAACTCAATGAGAGTTTTACCATTGATGTTAATGGGCCAGAATTTCACCCAGTATGTTTAACTTAATATTATTTACTATATAATACATACCATCATATTATTCTACTATATTAGCTATATATTAAATATTTAATATAAATTGTATTAGCAGTATATTAAAAATATTCATATTATAGACTTCTCTTTTAAAATGCTACTCCTGTAAAGATTATTTATTTATCACCTTTTTTAATCAACATGTTTGGGAAATATAAGATTATTTTCCTCTCCCAAGGCAGTTGACCATACAGATACAATTTTACTGTCTACTTCTCACAAGAACAATTTTAAAAAATGAATACATTTCATATTTCAGAAATTGTAACCTTCTGAACAGATTTTAAATGATAAAATATAATAAAATAGTCTCTTTCACAGAAACATTTGGTGTGTTTTCCAGCCTTATTTGGACTCTTTTATGCAAAGCAAAATGTTGATTAAATATATTGTTCCCAAGTGGCAGATATGGGCAATATGCACACACATTCATATATCTTGTATAATCTCACAAGGCATTCTGCAGATGTCACTTTCCCTCTTGACCTGCATATTTTAAAGTGGTAGAAAGGGTCCAAAGGAATAGCTGAGGAAGATATACTTTAAACTTAAACTAGACACATGCCAATTACTGTGCATACTAATAGGTGTCTATTTTTTCCCTGATAGAAAATCATAACTTCCAGAACCCTGAGCTGCTATCAAAGCAGGGGAAAAAATTGATAGCTATTAACATGCATTAAAAATATCATTTATCAGTGATTATTTTGAATAGATGTTTAACTATATTTGTTATCCCACGTTGATCAAAGACCTTAAGGCAAGATTGTACAGCTGAATCCTATAAAATGTTGCTTATTCAAGGCAATTTTCCATCTGTTGGATCAACAGTTGAAAGAGCAACTAAAAAAATGTTATCTGGACAAAATACATGAAGGGTTAAGAGATACTGATTTTACCACATTGTGTTCGAATGTTTGACCTTGTAGTTTGACATGCACTGTTTGTGCTTTAATGTATTAATTTGATACTGGATGAGAGATTAGTTTAGACCTATTTTCAACATATGTAGCTAAATTTTTGCAGCTTGTTATATATTTTACTGATGTTTAGGTGTCTACTATATATTGCAATATCGGATACAAATGTATCTGATGCACTATTGCTCTGAATGAAAAATCTGTGGTGCTACAATTTGAGGACAGCAGCCTATTTAGAAAAGCTTATGAAGAATGAAAATAAGAATGTCATGAAATGTACAAGAAAAATATTTTTTTAAAAGTAAATAAAATAATCCCTCTACAGCAGTCTCTGTGGTATGGGGAACCAATTAGAATTCAGAATGAAAGAGGAGAAAGTTGTCAGAAACATTTGCTGATTTGAAGAAGTAATTTGATCAGATGATAATCAAAAACAAAAAACAAGGATATGAAAGTATAATTAACAATATGAGTTTTCAACATATTGGATATAAAATCCTAAGAGGAAGGAATCAGCAGAGTTTGGCACATAATTAGATACAGTATTAACACACTCTATAAGATAGAATAGGAAATATAAAGACATCAGTTGAATTGAACATGAGATAAAGAGATGATGGAGTAGTTAGTTCAACAATAGTCTGTCTAGTTTATTTATGTTTGTAGGACTTAAAAGGGGGAGGACGTAATCTGCACATACCAATGGCTGCCATGAAAAAATAAATGCACATGAGGGGTATTGAACATGAGTTTTAAAAATCATGGAGGAATATGGAAAGACTTGGGTGAAATTAATTGAAATGAAGGAAAGGGATACAAAAATAAAAATTATTCACAGATATTAATGTATGACCAAAGGTTTATATATAACATAACATCTAGCAATAAATAGAACAGCAGTAAAAGAGTCTGAATACAAAAAGTAATCAAGGTTAAGCAATGGACCTTTCCGAAACATAAAACAACTGGCACACAAGGAGCGTAATGAAGTTAAGAGAGTGTAACAATGATAAGAAGAGAAAGGGTGGTAGATGAAACAAACATTGCACCAAAGGTTATTTTGTCAAGTATATAAAGGAAAATAAATAGAATAAAATCCATAGAAGCTTTGCATGACATAACAGGGGTAATTTATTGACAAAGGTGGTAATCACTGATATAAAATAAAAAAATGTTCTTCAGCTAATTCTTTGAAAAGGAACATGGCAGACACCAAAAGAAAACAAAACTATCAGAGTATGCCATACATCTATCAAAGGGAATCAGTTTCACATCAGAGGAGATCAAGAGATAAATGCACCTGAAGATTGACACAGCTTTAAAGTGAGCTGGGATCCATCCTAGAATTCAAAACAAAATGAAAACGGGTCAGACAAGCCTGCAGAAGATATGCATGAGATGAAATTCCTTTAGAAAGGACTATAAGGAAACTAACATTTATATTCAAAAAGAGATTCAGGGTGAAATTCATAGAGGACTCCTGCAAGACCATTACACAGTTAAAGCCCTGTTATAATGGCAAAAGTTTAACAATGAGAAGCTCCAATGTTTCATCTTAGGATCACCATTTAATATATTTATTAATGACTTGGAAAAATGGATGAACAGTGAGGAATCAGAATAAGCAGATGACCTATAATTAGGTTACTCAAGACTATGGAAGACTGAGGAACTTCCCAGGGATTTAGAAAAGTTAGGTGAACGAACGTCACAAAGGCAGATAAAATTCAGTGTTGAAAATGCAAGTTAATGAGCATTGGGAGGAATAGTTTGAAATACTCAGACACATCAGTGGGTTCTAAATTAACTGTATGCAATTGGGAAAAGGCATGCATGTAATTTTAACCAGCTCAATGAAAACTTTTGCATAATGCATAGAGATGGGGGTGGGTGGGGGTGGCTGGGAGAACACCACAAAATGTTAGGCACTAATGGCTAGATTCACAAAAGGACTCAGGCCAGCTCTACACAACAAACTTACATCAGTATAACTATGTCACTCAAGGGGGTGAAAAGTCCACACCCCTGAATGACAGAGTTATATAGGAGAACTTCTCCCCCTTTGACATAGCTACTACCTGTCACGGAGGTGGATGGGAGAAGCTCTCCCATCAGCACAGAAGCATCTTCACTAAAGGGCTACAATAGAGTAGCTGCACCAGTGCAGCTGCACCACTTCAGTGTTTCAAATGTAGACCTGCCCTTAGGCACCCAGCTGCCACTTCAGGGTTCCTAAATCCCAGAGTCAGGCTCCACAGGGATTCACAAAGCCCCTGCTCTGCTGCTGCTGACCACTGTAGATGTCTACATTCACTCAGTGCCTAAATATTTGCAGTAAAATTTCCCTAAGGGTCTATGTTTCTGCCTCTGGATATGCACACTACAGCCCCAGGTCATGCGTCCACATCAGGGGAGGCTCCAGGCATCAGCATGCCAAGCACATGCCTGGGGCGGCAAGCCACGGGTAGTGCTCTGCCGGTCACCATGAGGGCGGCAGGCAGGTTGCCTTCGGCAGCATGCCTACAGAGGGTCTGCTGGTCCTGTGGCTTCAGCAGACCTCCGCAGGCGTGCCGTCGAATCTGCGGGACTGGGGACCTCTCACAGGCAAGCTACCGAAAGCAGCCTGTCTGTCGTGCTTGGGGCGGCAAAATACCTAGAGCCGCCCCTGGTCCAGATGCCTACTCCCCAATGTGATGTATGAACCAAAGGAAAGCAGGCATTCATCAGCCTCATTTGCTGTGTGGAGCCCAATCTGGTAAGTGTTCTGAGAGCTTGACTCCCAGATCAGGCCCCTATAGGTGAATTTATTAAACTAGTGGATGTGGGTGTTTGTCTGTGGGGGGCTTCCTCATAGCTTTTAGCCCAGAAGTTAGGGCACTCTTCTGGGATGAGGTAGCTCCTGAGTGAAAGTCCTTCCTCCATCTGAGGTGGAGAATGGAGTTGAACAGTGATCTGCCATCTCTCAGACAAGTACCCTAATCACTGGGCTATGGGATATTCTGATGTGGGGCCCTTTCAGTCTCTCCCGTTGAAACTGTTTCACTGTGGATAAATAATTTTAAAAGTCATTGGGTGAAAGAGAGCAAATGCAAGTATAAGAATGACTCTGTACCCTCCGTCATATAGTCCCCCTGCTCCATTGGATATCTCTGACAGAGGGGAGGAGTTAGCACTTGTCCTTCAGCTTGCCACCTTCTATTGGCTGACTTCTGCAAGGAGCCACTTAGTGTGCTGGCTTTTATGAATCCCATTCTGAGGTCCCTATCTCCATTGATTGTATTTGGAGCTGAGGCACCAAACTCAGGCTTTTTGAATCCCAGTGATTTTCTAGATCCTAAAAGTTAGGCACAGAAATGCTCAGCATCACCTAAGGTTCTTTGCAACAAGGGTAGAATGTGATACAGCAGAGACACATGAAAAAGATATGTGTGAGCGTGTATATATACATTAACCCATACCTTTGTCAAACCAAATAAAAATATAGTTCCAGTTTGGGGTGAATGTCTGAAACTTTGGGTCAAATTTTATTTTTTTGCAGTCAGTTTACCTATTTTAACAGAAATCGGGAAGATTAAAATCTTATGTGATGTTCTTAAAGCTTCTAACTGCCACGTCAAAACCAGCCTTACCATTTCCTGAACTGTGCTGCCAAATTAAGAGATGCATAACTAGAGGTGCAGATTTCACAGGAAATCAAGATAATTACTCTAATACTGTATAGTGAGGCCACATTTGGAATAATACGTACAGGTCTTCCAATTACATTTAGAAAGGCTAGTAATAGGCAAGTGCATTAAAAGTCAGCAAGTGTGGCACAGGGATAAACTACATTCAGCAGTGTAATTTAGTCCAAAATTTACTGGCCAAGTTCAGCGCTGCTATAAACAGCAGCAACTCCTTAGACGCATGACTGAGTTAGGGTCCTTGGAGAAAGAGGAAAGGGGGAACTTTATCAAGGGGCACATCTACAGAAGATGAATGATACATGTTTTTTTTAAGCTAATGTCTAAAATATGAGAAGGAAGCATCGATTTAAGAAGCTCAGGTTACTAAATGAATTAGGTTTTTAACAAGGAAGAGTTCATGTTGAAAAAGAACACTGCAGGCTTATTACAGTACATCTTCATTGTCTTGTATCCATGCTGTACGAGCACTTGTCTACATGTTCTAAGATATCAGACTCAAAGTGCCAGTGGCAGAGCATTTAGCTGTGCATCACGCCAGCCGTGTGAATCTCTCACAGCTGATATTTAATCTACTGCTACATGGAGTCCTTTTTAAAACAAAATGAAGAGTTTTCTTTTCCAAATAGCTTCCACTATGCTGCCATAGACATGGTCTTTGTAATACGTTAAGGTTTGTCATATAACACTCTGAGATATTGCCCTACAAAGGACATGATAGAAATGTATTGTGGAAATGAAATACCTGTTCAATGTGCTAGTGCCACTTTACAGTGCATGGAACTCTAGGCTGTTTGCATACTTTAATATTTTATTTTGAATTTTTCAACTTTTCCAATAAAAACAAAGAAAAGAAGCAAACAAGGCTTGCATTGATTTAGGGCTTCAAGGAGAAGAATAAAACCATTCCCTCTATTTTATAAATGTGAATATGCTCATAACATTGATCTAGACAGGGTAGAGCAATAATACCTGAATTTCCCTCTCCTCCACAGACTGCACACAAATTATAAATTGTGGTTACAAAAGTATAATCAGGATGAACTATCATCAAGTCCCATATTCTACACATGCTGTAATTCAAAAAAGAAGCCAGATACATTGGAACTTAGAGTTTTGATGTTTTAATGAGTGCACTATTTTTTCAAGTGCAGTACATCCAATTAAATTTAGCATCCAGTCCTTTGCTGAAAGGACAGTCTATAGCTTCCAAGAGATTGCAATTCTCTCTCTTTTGTCATCATAAAAAGTATAGTTAGGAATGTATTTATCCTGTCACCAAGGTTAGTTCACTCATCCAATAAAAAACAGCAGACAGCGCAATATTAGTAAGTATTCAGAACAGTCAAAATTGTGTATCTATCTTTCAGTGTGAACCTCTGAAACATTACAACCCTAGATTATGTGTAACCCACACACCTCCTGGGTGTGGTATTCTGTCCCCTCTAGTGGCACCAAGACCACTGAGAGAGAGAAAGAGATTGAGTCTGCACTACAGCCTTAGATAGCGGCCAGCTGGCTTTTAGCTCATGTGGTAGAGGCTCATGCAGTAAGCTCCAGAGGCCCCACATTCGATCTTGCCTGCCAACGACCAGAGTCTGTCAGCATTTCATATGCACATAATGTTTAATTTTCACATACTGCATCTTTCATAACTGTGTGAGATTTTGTTTCACAGCTTTGCTGACTTTATAACCATCTATCTATACCGTTGTTCAATGTCATGAATTTATGTTCTCAATAAAGTAATGTTTAGCTTTAAAATTTTATTTAATCATATATTGCATATTTCTCTGGCTCATTTGTTCACCTAATTTGAACATTCTGTAGATCTAATGTACACCCTATGGGTATGATAATCTTAAGTGAAGCATAGAGTCACATTCTGATCTCATATCTACCCGTGCAAGCCATAAGTAAATTTGAACCATTGATTTTGGTGGAGTTATTCTGTATGTACATACATGTAAATGAGAATACAATTTACCCCTAATATATAAATATTCTATACTCAGTGAATCTGATTTTCCTTCTACTTCCAAAAGTCTTACACTGGTGTAACTCTGTTGCCTTCTGTGGAGTTATTTTGGATTTACATGGTGTCAGTCAGGAATCAGGCCCTAAACGCATCAACCCATCAGTTCTAAATACATAGACATTTATGTTTCTTCTTCTCCTTTCCTTTCTTTCACAGTGATTCCAAGAGAGGGAAAAAATAAAATAAAGCTATTTGCTTTGTTTTGCTGAGATGACGGGGAGATGTTAAAGTAACAATTTGGCTCATTGAGGAAAAGGAGGGTTTGAAGGAGTTTGGAGTTTTTCTTAGAAAGAATTTTCCACTATTGAAAGCCGTGGTAAAAAAGCAAGGAGTCATTGTGACAATTGTCCAAATTGGGGGAATAAAAAGGACGCAGTCCCATGTCCCAAATTAAAGCTTTTTGTCCTTGGAAAAAGCAAATCAAAGCAAATAAATTGTATCAGTTACCCTCACACAGGATGTTACATGCCAAGCGCCACTTGAAGTAGGAATTCCAAACATAGACTCCAATTGTGCAAGGTTCTCTAGGCAAATGGACCTATGTATCTGAGCAGAGACTTTCATGTAGTTCCATGTGGCTATAAGCGTCCACCCACAGCTTCCAGGACCAGGGCCTAAATTCTTATGATAATGAGAAGATAAGTTGTCCAATGGAAAGTGTGGCTGAGATTTCAATCTATCCTAAGTACTTATAGGGGCCCCAGACTATATAGTACCTGAGCACCTCATGATCTTTAATTCATCTATCTTCACAACATCCCTGTGAGGTAGGGCAGTACTATTATCCTCATTTTACAGGTGGGGAATTGAGGCACAAGGAAGGCTTGAGACTTGCCCTTGGTGTCACAGGAAGTATATGGAAGAGGAGGGACTGAACTCAGGTCTCCGCAAGTCCTAGGCTTTGGCCATAAGCACTGGATTCTCCTTTGTTCCTAGCTGACTAGGGAACTTGGGTACCAAATTCCCATTAATTTCAATGGAAATTGGGCATCTAAATCCTTTAAGCAAAATCATAGCCTGTGTTTCTCAAAGAGAGAATTACAGTACCACATGCAGCTCTCCCCCATCCCTCAGAGTCTAGACATGTAGCAAGAGGAAAGTGTTCAATAGTATTTTTTGCCTTTTTTTTTTTTCCTGAAGTGAGTAGTACACACATGTGGGTTCAAGTCAAGTATCTGGGAATGCCTGGATTCACAAATAGATTTCTTCATTATCCACTGTGGACATTATGCTAGTTGTCCTTTTTCGTTCAGGAGTCACAGAATTATTCCCCTCTCCCCCCCACAGCAGGTCAGGGGCCCAGTAGGGTGGACAGGAAGGTTAGGTTAACATGTTGCAACTAACAAAATATGGTAAATCATCGGTGCAGCTACATGTTATGGAAGGGATATGGTTACGGGATAAGATGGATTAGAAAAGAATTTAGAGGAAAACATCCCCTACAGAAGCTGGGGAAGGGGTTTTGTAGCAATTAATATCAGGTGCAGCAGGGATTCAACCCTACTCCTTTGTCAGCCCCATTAATCCTCATATTTGGGGAGGAAAGTGGGATCCCAGCAAAGGTCTGGCTGCAACCAGGTTTGGAGGGGGAAGGGCTGACAGCAGCTCTCTCAAATAGGAGGAAACAATTAAGGAATTAATAAAAACCTACACTATATAATTTATTGCCAGATATTCCAAGATATGTTAAAGTGAATAAAGTTTCAGCCTAATTAAACCACAGCCATTTCATCCTGTCTTCTGGTGGGGCCAGATAGTGACAGTAGCCCATACAACTCTGCCACATCCCTCTGATTCTAGCTAAATGGGAAGAGAGAGTGTTGTTATTTCTGTCTTCTTTTTACTGTGTGAGCAACACCTCGGTCTGATTTCCAGGGACATATTCATTAGCTGCCCTGTAAAATAATTGTAGTTTGAAATCTTTCTACTGCTGTAGAAAATTTACATACAGAAAGGTTACCACTAGCACTAACAAATAACAACATAAGTAACAGCCTGCTCAATGGTACCTGAATATCACCTGAAATGCAAGTCCCTTGTTTTTTGCTTTATAATAATGCTGCATATATAAGTGACTTTAAAGGGATACAGTTACAGTAAATTTTAATGATTTAACTTTGGTTGTGATGCCTGACACCACACTCAGGAGGACAGGATGGAGGGTTATGTTAGGAAGATGCAGCAGCTCAAACACAGTGATGATGATGGCCATATAAGTACTTAAAGAGATAGATCTCACTGTGCCTTTAGACTTAGAATCATAGATTATTAGGATTGGAAGGAACCTCAGGAGATCATCTAGTCCAACCCCCTGCTCAAAGCAGGACCAATCCCCAAATGGCCACCCTCAAGGATTGAACTCACAATGCTGGGTATAGCAAAGCAATGCTCAAACCTCTGAGCTCTCCCTCTCCCATGCCAGAATTTTTTTTTCATTTTCAGTGAATAATTTCAGTGAAAACCATTTTTGTTTTTATTTTAATCCATTTAAAAAAATGTTTCAGGTGTTCATTGATTTTTTTATATCAAGGGAAATAAGGAGGTTGGTTTAGCTCAGTGCTGTTTTGCAGCCAGGCAATTTTGTCCAAGCCTTATTTTTCTGCCCCACTATCAACAGGCAGGTCCACCAACCTGCCTTTCAACAGCACTTCCCCACCTACACATCATTCCTATTATCATTATATCTGAAGATCTTATAATTTGAATGTATGTAACTTCACAGGATCCCTCTGCGGTAGGGCAGTGCTATTATCCTAATTCTACAGTGGGGGAACTGAGGCACAGAGACTAAGTGATTTGACCAAGTTCACACAGGAACTCTGGCACTGCAGGGACTTGATCCTGGTCTCTCAAATCTCAGGCTTATGTCCTAACTAGTAGGCAATTCTTTCTGTCTTCCATCCATCCTGTTATTCCCTTGCCCTAGCTCACCCCTGCATCTACCTTTATAAACTGTATTGTGTATCCCATCTGGTCTCCTCCTGGGCTTTAGGCCAATCTCATCATCCAAAATCACCTGCACATTCTGAGGCTTCACAGAAAGTTAAATCCCCAAAGACATACTGTGCGCTAGATCCATGCTTGTCATATTTGTCTGTGAGAGGAACAGCTGGCCAGTTAAAGGTCTTAGAGGATTATGGAGTGAGAAATTAAAGTCCAGAGAGGTGTTTTAATCTTAGTGTGGGGAGGGTTTTTTTTGTTTTGTTTTGTTTTGTGCTTTACTTTTAATTCCCAATAGAGTTGAACCTTGCACTATATTCCAGTGAATGAGATGAGTGTTTCTAATAATGTCTTTAAATTCCAGCAATCACTAAGTCTGATTCATCTCTTACACGAGTATAATTCCTTCAATTTCAAATACATTACTGCTGGTATACAATGGTGTAAGTGAGAAGAAAGAGAATTGGTTTATGGAGGGATTGATGTGTGTGTTGAGGGATAGGGAGTGATCCCTAGGATACACCAATCTGTTGTTTTAACATCCCATTTTTTTTACATGTACAAAGTCAGGGCATATACTTCTAGTTCCCCTCCAAATTATACAGTTTGAGCTGGCTCTGTGTTAAGAAATACAAACTGTATTGTTCATCAAGCCAGGTTCTTGTTGCATAAAGTTCAACATGACACAGAGAGAGAATTCCTTATTTATTTTGTATGGAGAGTTAACAATCAGCATTTGGTTTAGATAGAATAAATAATTCCATAACCATTTCTCATTTAATAAGGTTGGCTAGAGTCTGTCTTTTTTGTCCTCAGCTTGTATATTTTTGTGTTGAGTGAACATAAAAGCATATTTTTTAGCCTGCTGAGTGTTCATTAAATCCAATTCCAAATCTTTGCAGCCATTAGAGCAATAGCTAGGCTCTGATCTTACTGGCATATTGATTTAATTGTATAAACATTCTTTTCTTCAAATAATAATAGTAAATATAACAACTGATCGTTAGACACAGTAGCCCTTCATCCAAAGGCCTAATGCACTTGAAAAGATTTACAAGAAGGCAAAAAGAAAAACATCATTTGAGAGCTGCACTTATTACTGAAATGTGGTTATCATTCCCCAGCCAGACTAAACAACTGTTGGACAGAAAGCAAAGGAACTAGAGGAGAATTTTAGGTAAGTAAAATATATAACCCAATTGGAATCCATCCAGGAGCCCAGAGTTTGCACTAGGGCTATGAAAAAAACTACCGGTTCCAATTTGTGGCATAAGCGTCATAAAGCAAAATCAGGGGAAGAAGGATGCATCAAAGTTTCCATCCCATTCAGTTCACCCAGTGTTTCAGGTTATACTCCGGTGAGGACCCAGACAAAACATACCACTTCTAGATCTTTCGGTCTAGACCTAAAGCAGTCTTCTGAAAGAGGGCAGAACCTGTGGTTTGTCAACCTTTCTTACCATTCTCAGGACTTGAATCTGACCTCTCCACCATTGCACACATATCACTATCTGCAAATGGAGAGGTCTTTGGCTCTCTTTCAACGCTTCGGCAGCAATGTAATTGAAGAGGCTCTGTAAGAGCTACTACTGCAGCTCCCATGTAGATTACCTCATTCTGAGGCTTCATCAGCACCTAAATGTATTATGTATTGAAGAGAATTTCCTATTTTGAGCTTCTGCAATAAAACAGAATATTTGTTGCTTGGGATGTCATCTTCTGCTGCTTCTTCCTCATCTGAAATCACCCATCCCTCTCTTTTTGCCATGACATCACAACCATCACCACAATAACACTAGTGATGATGACACAATAGCCAGAGAGCAGATGACGACTTCAGGACCCCAATAAACAGCAGAAAATGATGAACACTTAAACACCAAAGAGTCTATTTTCACCAAATTGTTATAATTAAACTAAACAATGAGGAGGAGGAATACAAACTATATATGAGCAGAACTGCCTATAAGAAGAGCATTATTCTATGTGTTTTATGAGGCCTTTGGCTGCGTTTAAATTATAATTAGATATTGTTCACTTAAATTAGCAGCCCAGTAGAATTCTATTAAAAGTCCATTTAACTTCTTCACTATGCCAGAATCATGTAAACAAGTATTCTTTTTAAGTACCTGTCCCCCTGCTGCATTCCTTTTTCCCCTCTCCTTTCTGTTTGTCCTGTGTGGCCGCCCCTCCCGGCCATTGTGCTAACTAAAGTCACAGCCCTATTCATAGGAATGGCTTGTACAGACTAACTGAAGCCATTGCTCTGCCTAGGGAGGGGGCTTCTTGCTTCTTTGTTTGGCTCCTTTGTTCAGACCCCGGCTCAGTGTGGGGGGCGCTGCCCAGAAATGCAAGACCTGAAGTGGCCAACTAATTGAGCATATGAGTCATACCTGTGGCTCAGAACATGCCCAGGCATGCCTATGCTTACCTGCAGCCTTTCCCTGCCTTCTATCTTCCCCTGTATCAAGAGGAGCCAATCAAAAGTACTGGTGGGAAACTGCCTGAATTTGCCTTTAAAGCCGGACATTTTCTGATCAGACCTCGGAGAAGGTCCTTGCTTTGCCACCTGGTCTGATCAGCTAGGAGTCTTTGGGGGGCCCTCTCTCCACTCTCGTCTGTTTTTGAGTGTACCCTAGTTTTTAAACTCCCCTCCCACGAACAACGAATTTGTGCCTGGAGATCTCCTGATTATTGCAAGCGAATCGAGTCCTCTCTCCATCCTGTGATGCTACTGCTGTTCCTGCCTCTGTGCTTGCTGCTGTCCTGGGGATTGGTAAGAACTCCCTCTTGCAGACTCCCCCTGTCCTAGCTGCTGGCCTTGTTTCCCCAGCAGACAGGCTGGGGAAACAAGCTAACTCCTTGGTCTGTATCTGTAATCTATTTCTTGCTCCGCAGCACCTTTGCTGCTAAAAATAAGCCTGTGCCGCTGCTAAGCTGTGCCTTCCTGGACTGTATCCTGGGCCGCCGGCTTGCAGCCACCCCACTGCTGCAGCCACCCTCCGCCGGGGGCTGTACCCTGGGCACACACCACTCTGCCATCTGGAACTGCTCCCCCTCCCGATCAAAGAATTGGCATAGTGTAAGGTGCACCTATTAGAATGAGGTTCTTAGTCTAGATAAGTTGTAATTTCATTTTGCATAGCTGTGGTTAAGTTAGGTTTAAAGAATTGTTTGTATTGTGCTCTGTAAGTTAGGTTTAAAAAAGAATTGTTGCATTGTGTTCTGTTACTTGCTAATTTGTGTAGTCTTGGTTAAGTTAGATCATAAATAAGATTTTGCTGTGTTCTGTATAATTGTGGTTAAGTCCGTCTTCCTGCTGCCCTAACCCCTCCCCCCCAGTTTGCCCATGTCTCCCCCCGAGCTCTCCAGTCACTCGTTGTAGTCTATCTGCTGTTTAAACTTGCGGCCTGTCTGCCCTCTGTGTCTCCCTGAGTTTAAATCTCCCTCCGCAGCGCCTCTGCCTTTGGTCTCTGCTCCACCATGTGCTCCTCTTCCCCCATCCCCCAACCTCATTCCTCTACCACTGCCTTTCTCTCTCTCTCTCTCTTTTAATCCCTTCCCCCACGTGTTCACCCCGCTCCTACTGCTGCCAAACCTCAATTGTATTACTGAAGTCTAGCATAAAACCCCATTGGTTATCCTTTCTCTCTCTGACACACCTCACATTTTACATTTACACCACTGTGACACATTTTTACCTAGAGTTGTTGGTTATTTAACACATTTGACCCATAACTGTTAGTTGGTTATATGCTGCTGTGACACACCCTTTATATAGAAATTGTTAGCTACCTGTTACATTTATACTTCAGTGTTAATTGGTTACCAACTGTATTGTAACCCACTGTATTGTACCCCACTATTGAAACCCCCTATACTATTTACTAAAAGAAACCCCTCCCCAATCGTCTACCTTAACAAACCCCATACCCCTCACTATTGAATTTTCCCTGTTTTTGCATTTTCTTAATAAAGTTTATTTTGCATCCCACCAGTGCAGTAGTTGTCCCCCAAGATCCCCTACCTGCTGGCAGGGTCAGTACCTAAGACTGCGTATGTATAAAAGCATGCAAATTACATAATGACAGTGGTCTTTGTATAGCCATGATGAATGTAGATATTCAATTATATTGTGTTATAAGATCCAATTTCAGAACTACTTTTACAGTAAACCAGTAACCCCCAAAAGAGCATAACAACAAACAAAAAGAACACAGTTTCCAGTGCCTAATATAAAGAAATATATATATTTATAAATAAATTTTCTGCATACAACTGTCTAAAGCAATGAACACCATTGTAATTTTAATTCAATGTCATAGTACAGAATGGATTATATTTCAAAAGCACTTCACCAAAAAACAACAGGATTTCAAACTTGCTGCTCATAACTTTTGTTCCCATACTTCACATCAGGGTACCTTCAGTTTGCCTCTGCTGTAACATTGCCCCCAAATCACCATTCACCTTTTCTCCAGACTTGTGGTAACCACTGTTTATTAATTTCTTGCCTTCGTATTTGAAATGTTTTCTCTTATGGTCTTCCTGAATCCCTACTCTGTCCAGGGCCACCTGGGGAGCCGCAAGTGGGGCAATTTGCCCCAGAGCCCAGGCCCTGCAGGGGCCCCATGAGCCCTGGCCAAGAATCTCTTTCCTGGCTAGAGGTGGTGATCTGGGTCTTCGGTTGCATTTCGCTGGTGTGAGGCCTTTCAGTGCTGCCGAAGACGTAGAGCGAGAGAAGGACCCACCGCTGCTGACTCAGAGCCCCGCCCGATGAGTACAAGCGCCGCTCCCCCACTTTGTCTCAGGGCCCCTGAATCCTCTGGGCAGCCCTGACTCTGTCAACTTCAGGGAGGTCAGCACTATGAAGCCAAATGTAAAAAAAAACAAAACAAAACTGTTTCTATTGGAATTCCACTGTTTTCTTTCCATTCCAAACTACTGCTCTTCCCATCAGTGAATCTAAAGCAAAGCTGCTGTGTTGGTGTTTGGAGCTCCATCCTCCATCCTCGCCATCCTCTCATCTTCTGAGCTCAATGCAGTCTTCTGAGGGTGTGGAGATATGTGGGAAACTGTAATCCTTCAGCCTTTCTTACCATTTTGAGGCCTTGAATCTGCCCTCCCCACTTCCTAGCTCTGATCTGAGAGCAAGATCCTAATCTCATACAAGTTAGTAACAGTATATGATCAGGCTCTTGTCTCTTGGCTACCTATTTAGCTTATGTTAGTCAGTGTAAAAGTTAAGAAGAGTCATCACAAAAAATGAAAAAGTCATAATTTTAATTTAAGATCATCAAAAATGTGATGGTATATATCATTCTAATGAATAGTAAATTGTTTGTCAGGAAAGTATTGAGAATAATCAAATAGCTGTTTTTTTCTACAATGAAAAAAATGTTTTACAGCATTTAAAACCAATATTTTCAACAAGATATAGGGCCCAACCCTACATGCAGCACAGTGCTGTGAGATGCGGGTAGCCTCAATGCCTGGTAAAAGCAGTTGGAGTTGAGAGTGTTCAACACCTCTCAGAATCAATCCCATGTAGACACAAACATGCAAAAAGTGAATGAACTAGTGTTATGGCTAAGGTGAAAAATGTGGTTATTTCTAAAAGAAAAAAATTACAGCACAGAAACCCAGGACATGAGAAACATACGGCATCATTTATATCTCTCCACAATTGGCGGTTACTCTCTCATCTTGACAATATTGTTAGATCATTACACTCCACGTCCTTCTCTGACAACTTCTAGCCACTTAACGACCTCTTTGCAAATCATGCCCTTAAAAGATTCCTTTTATCTTCAGTTTACTATTGACTGTGTCTAAAGTGTTTTGTGCTACTGTACATTAAAGATGGCTTATAAAAATACAATTTATTTTACTGCATCATAAAAGACCTCCTATTACCATAACACAGCTGTATCATTCTCACAGTCCCACAGGAAATATCTGTGTAATGGTATGAAATTTGTTACACTTTATCCAGGAACATTTTTACAATTGTCAGTTTAGCTAGTAACCGCAAGTTAAAATGGTGAGCTTTTTGAAACGTGCTGAGTATCATATCACAGTCAGTTATACATCAATTCACAAAATGATTGCAAATGTAAGGATTCATTGTTAAGTAAGAAAGTACTCAGAGGTACCCTGAAATGTAAAACTCCTGAATACAATGTTAACAGGCTGGGTACACAGGTACATCTGTGCAGAATATCAGCAGCACTATTAAGACCTAACTAGAAATACCGGATAAAATACTGGCTGATAGACAAATGGAAGGGCAAGTGTTCATACTTGAAGAAGGCCAATGAACTTCTCATTGCCTAGGAAGTGAGATCATGTTAGAACATGACTTTAAACAAGTTATGTAAAATAACATGAGGTTGCCCGTGATTTTTCAGGCAGGATCAAGTTATGTTCAACATTGTAACACTCGGATTATATTAGATACAACTTATCCCTGTTTACACCGATGGTAAAGTTGTGGTCAACGTCACTTAACAAGGACTCTTCAAGGTTAACAAGACTCCTCAAGGTCATATTCTAGGGAAGATTAGTCCTTAGTGGGAGAAAAGGAAGTTCGCAGAAGAATGAGGTATGAGAAGAATTTTACTTCTCTGGCAAAGGATAATATCTCTCAAAGTTTAGGGAAAAAGGAGGGAGTACAATTACAGGACCATCTAAGGACAGTTCTTCTGGTTGCTATGTGGCCACACTCTACCTCGCCCTTTTGAAGAATTTAGTATTGCTGTGGCCTACAGAACCCGTGAGAGAAAAATGGGGAATGGCCCTTGCTTCCTTTCTCTGCACTTGCACACCTGCTCACAGTCTGGCACAAGGTACCAAGCTTTGCTCAAAAGGTTTTATTATTTTAATGTATATGAAGGCAGGAATATAATGTTATTTGTAGAACTGGTTGAAATTTTCTCATAAGAATGCACTTTTAACAAAAAAAAACATTTCTGCAGAAAAAAATTTTTCCACAAAATTTTCCTTTTTAAAATAAGCCAATGGAATCTAAAAGCCAATTATTTAACTAAAATCCAATTCCCCACCCCCTTCCTCGTAAACTAGAACAGGTTGAAAAATGCTAATTATTTTTGTGAGAAATTTTTAAAAGTGTATTTTCATTAAAATTCCTCACAAAAAATCAGTTGCCAGAAACCACTCTCATTTTAAACACTTGTTTTCTGGGGGAGGGACTTTCTTGAGGGGGATGGAGAGGAATTTCAGTAAAATTTTTTTTCTTTTTTAACATCCAGAAATTTTTTGGGGGGGGGAGGGCTGGAGGGATTGGCATTTTTAACCAGTTATTCTGTGAATAGAAACCATGGCACCCTTCACATTTTGAAAGGGGGCATTGAAAAGATACATTTTATATAGCTATATATGGCTTTTCATAAGCCAGTGATCACTCTGAGATTCCTAATACCAGAAATAAAAGTTGAGAAGCAAAGCACATCCCCGTTATTACAATGTTCAGTACAAACAAAATGCATTCCATAAATGGATTATTATCTTGTCCTTCAATGCTCAGCTGGTTTCCCCTAGTAAAAAAATTTTAATAGATAATTTTACAGATGAATAACATTTGACCTTGGAACTGCTCACTGAAATCAATGAGGCAAGTTTGCTTTTATCCAGCATCTCTGGACTAAAAAGGCACTTTATGTAATTCAAAACAGGAGACAGTGAAGCAATAGGAAACATTGGTTCCATGAAACAGGAGAAAGCCAGACTGCCCCTGAATACAACACTGTGGTTATTAGCAGTTTGTTAAGACCTGAATCCTGACTGCTAAATAAATGTCATAGATTTTATTGCATTGAAACTCAAATGAGAACCCTGAATATCACAATGCTATTTGGGATATGGAATTGCAGTTCTTGAGAGTATTTGTTTTATCACAGCAAAAAGACTGCTAGGTATTTTCCGCCAAAAAACATGTTACTGAGGACCTGGCTCATGAAGCCAGAGGGTAATAATTGACATAGCTCTACTGAAGCCCATGATGCTGTGTTGGTTTACACTTGTTGAGAATCAGACCTCATTTTTTAAAGATACACCATGGGATCTACTGGTGACACTTGCTGGGGCACTAAATTTAAATGCAAACCTTAGGAGGACTCAGATCTGAATCCTTAGAACCAAGCTCACCTCTACACTTTTGGTTCTGGGGCAGATCTCAAACTGGAAGGCATCTGTTTTCCAATTCAAACACCACCAGAGATTCATGGAAAGACTTGAGTCTAGACAGGGCAGGATCAGAACAGCTAGGCTACATGCCAACTCAATAGATTACATGGTACCTACCACTGGCAGATCTCCTACAGCATCATATATGCAGTTGCTCTCTCAAGGCAGAACCTTACAGTACCGCTGTCTGCTGTTTGTCCACTTACAGAGTTGTCCCTGCAAGTGCAGTAGGGTGTAAACTGCTCAATATATAAATATTCCGCCAGCTATATTCTGTTGCTCAGATAGCTTTGTGTGTAAGACTGAGCAGAAAAGATCGGTTTTCAAATCACTCAGCAGAAGAAATGAGTCTGTTAGTGTGGTGAGCTAAGAGACTACATCTTGAGAGCTTTGTGCTCTGAGATAGCATGATGTTCATAGACTGATTCTGATCTGCTGTATGCAGCCGATTTTCACCAAAAAGTGAAATAGTCTGTGAATTTATTGGACTAGTACTGACATCCAGCAAATCTGCAGACCCACTGGCATGCCAGTATCCTTCAGAGAATGCATTAGACCAGTAAGCACGTCTAATTTACCAGCAGAAAATTTGGGAGAAACATAATTTACACAAGCAATCCGGTCACTCCTAAAATTAAAAAAGAGGACACAAATACACACTGCACACTGCTTGTGAAACAAGAAATTGGCCCTACATAAATATAAAGACTCTCATTCAGTCTCCTTTACAAAACACACATTTAATGCAGCCAATTCAATTAATCTGTTCTTTTCTATCTTCTTTCTTTTCTCCAAGGAATTTATAGATTTTTTTCTTCTCCATCTTTTGTAGGCTACTCACATTTGCAGCTATAAAGTGTTGTCCATTCACAGCCATATAATTATCTTCAGTTCTGACATGAATGACACTCCTGATATTGGCTAGCTAAGGTCATTTATGGCAGTTCTCTACATGTCAGTGAGAAGCACAATTTATCCATCAGGGAACCTTCATAACAATGTGCCCAAAGACAGAAGAAAATATGAATGGTCAGGGCTAAAAGGTCAGCTGCCCCTTTATCACTACATAAAAATGGTAATCTATGAATTTTACTTGTGCTAACAAATAGGCTGGAAAGCATAGACTTCAGCAGTTTTAAAAAACTATGACAAGAAGCAGCCAATTATTTTTATGCTCCCCATGAGGGAAATAAATAAATAAATAAATAAATAAACAAACATTTGATGAATGCAACCTGGGATCTGTTTAAAATCAATAAAGGTTGCTTTATCTATTGCTTTATAATGTAGAACAATTACCCAAAACATTACATAAATTACAAATTAATTTCTGATAGGTATTATACACTGAATCCATTTTACAGAAAACAACTCACTTGAGCATAAAGGTCAATTTAATAGCTATTTTTCAAAATGAGGATTGGATTTTACATTTTGTATCATATTCAAAAATAATCTCACATGTAACTCAGAGCGACATTCATATGTACTCAGAAAATAATATGAGGTGTGGGAAAATACCTTTAGTATCATAAAAAGAAAATTACAAAATAAGAAAAAAGATTTTAAAAGGATCTCTTTGAGATAAAAGAACACTTTCGTCACAAAATTGAAGCACTACTTTATTGTACTTCTGATTGTATCTATCCCAAGTGGCCTGTTCTTTTATGTAACCATTTTGTAACATGCCCCTGTTTTTGCTCATTGAAAGAATTGTGTGCAATGCAATGTTTTAATGAGAAAGAGTGCTAAAAGGAAAATAGGAGTAAACAGTTTAAAAAGAAAGTTTTTAAAAGAATTCCAATCCCTGTTTACATGTGATAATTTTGTTTTGCCTTTAGATTCAATAACTGGTTGTCTACTGCGCAATCAAAGCTACTAGAAATAGTTATATAGCTACATGACGTTTATTCACTATTTTCCAGTAACCTTTATAATACCATTCTCATCTTAGGGCATGACCCATAGCCCACTGAATTCCCATCACATTTAGTAGGTTTTGGACTAGGTCTTTAGTCAATTCTTCCATACAACTGTTTGTCTTATTCCAGCTTTTAATTAAAGTACTGAGTAGATGAGTTTCACCTGCTTTCAGGTTTCAATTTGGAAATCGCACATAGCTCAAATTATTTGCTCATGCAGTTTCAAAAACCCAGGTATTGAAGATTAACATCTGGCACCTTTATAATGAGCGTGTGTGATGCAAGACTGGACGCAAATGTAAGCTGTGACCTTCCAATAGACTATCAGTTGCCAGAAAAGCATTACTGTTGCAGGATGAATTAAAAATTCTCTTTAATTAAGAGCTACATGTTCAGAGAAAGTTAGTGAAAGATGTCTTGGAGCAGAGTAAGAAAAATACATATTCATATTTCTATACAGCAATCAAGATGTTGATGTTAATATTAGAGCAATAACTTTAATTGTATTTCAGCAAACGAATGGCAATTAGGAAACAAATTATCTCAAAGAAGCATGTCTTCCACACAGCTTTGCCCTGAAGCCAAACCAAAAGCTAAACTAACTTCTTGAATTTTAATGCAGGAGATAAATAGACACACCTCTGGAATTATTCTAAATAGAAATACCTTAAACAGTTTAAAGTTACTATAAGACATATGTGTAAAAGCTGCCTTTTCTCACTAAGTGGATTCTTCTTTGCTATGATAAATGCACCAGGAAAAAGTATTTTATTCCATGCTTGAGAGAAGAGGAAAACTTAACAGATGCTGGACACTAGGGTGATCAGATAGCAAATGTGAAAAATCAGGACACTTTTTTTGGGGTGGTGGTGGTAAAGTTGCGTATATCAGTAGTCTTCTGCATCATTCTATACTGCATGGGGACCAACCACAGTTACAGCCCTGTATTCTCAAAGAGACTTCTTCCTGCTAACATCACCCAAAAATATCTACTTGATGAGTGGCAGCAAGGCAGTGGAGTGATACTGCTCACCCCACTCCACCTCTAAAACCAACAAAACTACTGAGATCTCTGTGATAATTCCTTGCACTCTCCAACCTGTACGCATGCACAAAGGCCAACCAGCATCTGGCTCAATGTACAATACTTGTCCTTGCTCTTACTAGACTATAATTTTCATCTCCCTCTATTCAAGGTTGTACCTATGAAATCAAGTGTTAGTTTGGATATTTACATCAGTGTAACTCAGAACAGAACGGTCCAGATGTTCCAGATGTGAAGTCCTACATATTTATCTCTTCCAATTAAGACATACCCTACAATTTTGAATAAATGTGTGTGTAGTGGAAAAGAGACCACTTAAGAGCTCCTCTCACCTCCACTCCATCTCCAGAAACAGCAAGTTCCTTCTTTTAGGCAGAAATCCACTATCTCATGATCTGCTTTAATCCATAGTATGGATCCTTTTTTCCCTATAAGACTGTTTGTGCTTTGCCCAAAAATTGGTGATATAAATGCTTAGACTCCTTCGGGCCTGCAGAATTCCACTCACTCTACAGAAAATTCACAAAACTGCCTGGTCAAGCCTGGATGGTTTTAATAATGCGATAAATGAATCCACCAGGATTCAAATAAAGCATGCAAATTTTCAACCATCAAATCATACATTAGTGGTAAAATGATGGACTATAATTATGGTCCTGATCCTCCAAGACCTCCACACAGACTTCATCTAAAAATCTCAGTGGGAGTTTCTCATAGAAGCCATGATTCAACAATACATTTCTATTCTGCAAAGCACTTAAGCAAATGCTTAATTTTAGGCACCAGCTTTATTCTTGTTTAGCTGTCTGATGGGGCTTAGAACATGCCTGAAGTTAAAAATATGCTTTAGTGCTTTCCTGAATTGAGGCCAGGGAGAACTTGTTGATTATGCCTATGAGAAAAGAGCACTATGTGTGCACTCTGTTTAAGAATCTTTACGATATTTTACAATCAACAAACATCATCTCTGTTATACAGAAAATCAGATTAGATAATCACAGGAGTCCTTTTTGGTAGTGAAATCTATGTCTCCCATTGAAAATTACCAGAAAGACACCCCAAGAAAGAAATAAACAGCCGGACAGTTTTCATGATATAACTAATTTCTATGGAATGCCCCATTCATTTCAACTGGAGTTTTGATTTACTACTTTGCCCTTATGGAACTGAGACTGTATCATTAATGTTCAGATTTTTAAACAAGGTTGACCATTCTGGGTTCCATGGGATGTTAAATACACATATGTATGATATATGTGTAAACAGTGGTTTTAATGTATTATAAGTAAACTGAATTTATATAGAAAAATCAACTATTTTCCCTATGCAGTAAATATTTATTTAATTTTTCTATGGTAGATTAAATAAAATATCATTATCAAATGAAACATTCAGCATTAACTTTCTGGAAAATTTTTAATGGGGAACTGGTCTAGTACAGACCAATAAGCTTGTTAAACCAGCTAGAACCACCTTTGTGTTATCCATAAATCAAAGGCTCATTTTTTGCACCAATAGCTTTGCTGTGATGCAGCAGTTTTGCATTTAAACCCCCCCAATAAAACTCTAAAGTATTGAATACTTCAAAACATATATCTAAATATTACTCCTTCCCATCCTTTAAAATCAGGGTAATTTGAAATCGGTACACTTTCTATACATCTATTTTTCATTTTTTTATGCTAGCGCTGATTATAATTATTCCTTCTTTTTATAGCATGATATTTATCTTGATAAGTGGTTATAGGATTGCTCCTATATTCCTTGTGCACATAGAATTCTCATTGACTTCACTAGAGTTTGTAAGCAATGCAGGATCTGGATCAGTTGGTATAATTTTGTATAGCTTTGTGCCTAGGACACCATTTCCATTATTGCTATCCAAACCTGCTACAAGTGTGAGTTTTAACTAGATCAAATTGAACTTTGTGTTTGGAGCAATGGACAAGATTCCTTAGGTGGTGGAAATGTGCATAACTCCATTGAAGGAAATGCAGATACACTGATTTACACCATCTGATGAGCTGGTCCAATGTTGATTATTCCAGTAATTTTTATTTATTTATTTATTTATTTATTGTTGGTTAGGAAATCACTTGTGAACCAAACCTGATTTCAGTGAATATATTTCTCTGTGACATGAGATTTCCCACCACTGGGTCTATCATTCAGTACCAAAGAGGAAAGGATGGGTAACACTCACTCACCCTGCACACTGGAGCATTAATCTTTGCTCTGAAAAAAAAGCAGTCTGATTCTATGCTTCAAAGTGTCCTGTGTTGACTTCCCCAGACCATATTAATCTCCCTGGGTATTTGGAATCTCTGCCTCTTAAGGAGTAGGCCTTGAGATCTTAGTCAGGCTACAAATCATAATACAACATTCAGAATTTCTTCTGTCTTCTGAGCAAATTTTACCTGTTTAGTCAAGGTAAAAAAACAAAACAAAACACTGATGCTGAATCTTTTCCTCCTGAAGAGTGAACTGAAGTTTCTGAACTCTTCTTCATGAAGGGTGAGCTGACCAGTGTGTAACTAAACACAGTTTCTAAAACAAAGTGGAGTTTTAATGAAGTTTGTAGTGTTCCCCTGATGAGAAGCAGACCTCCCATGAACTAGTCATACTGAGCTGCTCTCAGAGGATCTGCCTGGTATATGGAGATTAAATAGGCTGAGCTGCTCAGCCAATCCCAGAAGTCCCCCAGCAACTAACTTCCTCTGTCAGAAAAATGTTCCAAGCTGGGCTTCAGGGAGGCTAACATGCCCAAGCTGCTTCTGATCTCTTTTAATCGTGCCTCTCCAGGATTTTCATGTGGCCACACTCCTTACCTTCTTGAGTCCTTAAGGTGCAATATACTATCACACAAATACTTTCAATGAATAATTTTCAGGCAAATGGCTATTGTGAGTTATTTGTTTTTTGTCTGTTTGAGTCATTGGTCATTCATTTTAGTCATATTATGTTGATTTTGCTTCCCAACTCAATGAATAATATTTAAAAAATAGCCAGCAAGGAAATAACACACTTCACAATACAAATTAAAAAACTAATAAATGTTCATGCTAAAATCTGGAAAAAGTTTGCTTCAAACACTTTTACAAATACCCAGAGATTGTCTGCATACTCACATATATTGAAGAATCTGACTCATGAATAATCTAGACATTTTATGTATGAAGGTCTCGCCAAATCAGGAGTGTTTAGCTTTCATGATTTATTACTAGCTATGTCTAGAGCTTCTATGTGCCCTTTAAATGGTGGATCAATGAGTCTTACCAACAATCATATCTGTTTAATATTTTATGTTATATGGTATTTACACATAAAACTTGAAACTCCTACTGTTTTCTGTTGTTCTCAGAGTTTGTTTTCAAAATGGGACTTGATCTGATCCAAGCAAAAATGTGGACATCTGTTTTGCAGTAGAACCATGCTTTAAAATGCACTCTGGAAACTTATCAAATATTTTCACCTCCCTGCAAAAAAAAAAAAAAAAAAAAAAAAAAAAAAAAGCTTCAGAAGGGCAATCTAAAGTGCTTCAGGATTAAAATATATGAAGGGCAGCCTCTCCCTCCACCGTCTATGGTAATTGCATACATATTGAGCATCACAGCAATTCCAGGAATTGCTCAAGCATATTATAAGTAGAGATCCAATGACTTGTAACCTCTTTGCTTTTACTGATATTTTTCTTAAATTGTTGGTCAGCTGCAACTCATCCAGTATTTTTCTGTCCTTGAAATTGTGACTAAAGTTGTCATAATATTTAAGTAACTGGCTAGATCTTAAATACTGGAACTACATTGGCAATATTGTGAGCAAAATCTCTGATAAAAATAATTTTCATTATTAGATGTAATAATGTCATCTGTAACCAGACTGAGGTCAAAACAAAAACCTCATATTGGAGTAATCTCTATAATACATATATTGAACAATGATAATTGTTTAAAACCATCTAATATAAAGTACTTTGTATTTCTTTGGTATTGAATGGTTCAAAAATCCATAGAAAGGTTATCATTCTCCATTCTGTTTTGTGGGGTTTTAAAACAATTTCTATAGAAGCCTATTACACTCCTATGGAAGTATGACAGAGTGCTACAAACCTTTTATTTCCTTATTTTTAATCCCCTTTCAAAAACAAATGATCATATTTAGCACTTGTACATGGTGTCACATTAACAGTACTGTAGGTTATTGAGCACAGCATAGATACAAAATGTGCAGCAGCAGTGCTTAGTGCCAGGGGTGGCTCTCGCTTTTTTGCTGCCCCAAGCATGGCAGGCAGGCTGCCTTCAGTGGCTTGCCTGTGGGAGGTCTGCCGGTCCCGCAGCTTCGGCATACCCACCGCCGAATTGCCGCAGAAGCCGAAGGACCGGCAGACCTCCCGCACGCAAGCTGCTGAAGACCGCCTGACTGCTGCCCTCACAGTGACTGGCAGGGCTCCCCCTGCAGTTTCTGCCCCTGGCACGCACTTGGAGCGCTGGGGCCTGGAGCCGCCGCTGCTTAGTGCATCAATCCTGAACTGAAGGCAACCATTTCAGTGTGGAGGGGAGAGGGAGAGAGGAGAGATGTTTCTCCATGACAAGTCCGTATTTAACTTCTGTTCTGAGATTGTTGCCAAGGATGAAAATTCAGGAGACACACAGTGGGCCTACCTTTATTTTAAAGGAAAGATAATTTTGTCTTGTGTCAGTTAAATATGTAATGCAGAGGAACAGACTGGTAGAACAAAAGGAAATACAACAGCTATCCTTCTGCCCTGGTGAGTTTCAAAAACTTATCGGCTGTACCTGTTGTGTCAGATCTTTATTTGGTGTAAAATGGGGTAGCTTTGCTGAAGTCAGTGGAGCTATGTTGATTTACATCAAGTGGGAGATGTGCCCCCAATTCTCTTATGTTATTCTAATGACTTTTAAAATTATGTATAGATTTTGCATATTTGCATACAATATTGTAACAAAGCAGGGGCTTATGCTTTATTAACCACAGCTTTTTTCTTCTTTTTTTGGGAGTAGAAGAAACTGGAGAGCAATAGTGCCACAATTTTATTTCAGAGCCGAGTGAACAGCCTGACTTCCCTATCAGTTCTCAATTAGATGCTTTTCTCAGCCTTTAATTAAATTAAATTAAATGATCTTCAAGGAACTGGCTAAAAGAACAAAAATTGGGGGTGAGGAAAAGATAAATGTGCAAGTAGAATCAACATTGTTTAATTACAGATATCACCATGTATGTTGCCTTCATAATATCTGTCAATACAGTGCTACTTTAAAGTGAAAATGAATTATTCCCTTCAAGGTTAATTAATTAATCATTTCATTCTTATAAGAGATTGATTATTTCATCCTAATTTTCACTGGGAAAGTTCAACTTCTTAATATGAGAGTAAAGACAAGTAAGAACTAGCATTAATTAACTTCTGTCCAAAAGGCATGTGACACTAGAAAGAAGGAAATTTAATGATCTTGCAATTTCTAGGCAGGTATAGGCACTGACTCTCATGTGAAGTCTCATTACTGTGTCTCCTTTGTATGCATATTATTAAAAAGTCTACCATCGTGACAGCTATTTGATGGCTTACGTAAAATGAGTTGATGGTCTCACTCCACTTACTGATATTAAGGTGTCAACATCACAAAAACACTGTCACAGTTGTCGTTATTTGAGACCTATGTTAGCAATCTCATCAGAGACCAAAGATATAATGGGCACAGAAATGAATGCACTTATTGTCCCCAGGGAGACTGTTTCTTGAGGCACATTGGAGAAACACCAGGAGTGACTCTTACGCTGCAACAATGCATGCTTTATATCTGTTCTGGGCGGGTGGGGGAAACAGATTACTGTGATCTTTAGATATTGTCAGTCTGGCACCTTTTATAAGCATACATTCACTATCTAGAGAGAGAGAGAGGGAGAGAGAGAGTGCACCTGCTACTTTTCAATGTATATTAGGGATAACAGAATCCTAGCAATAGTATAGGCCCATTACTAGATGGAGATGGTAAAATTGTTACTAATACTTCAGAAAAAGCAGAAAAGTTCAGTTCTGTATTTGGAAGGAAGAAGAATGGTGTAGTGTTATCGTATGAGGATAATGAAGTACTTTCCCAGTCTGTTTGTAACTAAGGAGGATGTTAAACAACATCTACGAGGGATAACATTTTTTAAATCAGCTCACATTCATTCAAGAGTCCTAAAAGAGTTAGTTGAAGAGATCTCTGGCTCACTGATGCTAATTTTTAATAACTGTTGGCATGAAAGGAAAATTCCAGAAGATTAGAAGAGTACTAATAGCATGCCAATAATAAAAAAGAATAAGCAGGATGAGCCTGATATCTATAAGTTGGCTAGCCTGACATCAGTCGTGGGCAGAATAAAGGAAAGCAAGATGCCAGTAATACCTAATTTAAAGATAGAATGAAATCAGGTTTATTCCTTTGATGCACATACAAGATGCTTGATAAAGGTAACTGCGTACTCCTAAGCCATTAGACTTAGTACTTCACAAGCTTCTGATTAAAAAATAACACTATAAAATATCAAAGCATGTTAAATGGATTTAAACCTGGCTAACTAACAGAAAAGAGTGATCAATGGGGATCTGTTCAAGGGGTCACTCAATGGCTGGTGTGCCCTTTCATAGCCAGGGACATCACTTGCTATGGGTCAAAGAGGGCAGTTACCCCCATCTGACTTTTCATAGGGCCATATGTTCTGTTTTCCACTTTTTGATCCCCCACATCCACCCCCTCAGACTTTGGAAAGCAATAATTGCTACCCTCATTCTCGGTCATTATGATATTTGGAACAGAGAATGTTCTATATGCTGACACAACTTTTTGCCCTTGAGAATTTTTCTGAAATGATGCCCTTGCTTATGGCCAAGTGTGGTGTAACATCCCCTTCAGCTCTGTCAATGGTCACTCCAAAAATGGGATGGTTTGCCCATTCTCATGACTCAGCTCTTTGGCCGGATCACTTTTAGTACCTTCCAGGGTAATAAAGAGTCCAGTCAAGCAGATGTCAAATGTCCCTGGCCCTGGCCTTCAGCCCCACCCTGAGGTCAATAGTCCTTCTCATCCTTTGTGTCAGGATTTTTTTTAATTATTATTATTTATTTTTTACCTTCCTTCCTTGTGGATCAGTAGGGGGACCCCGGCCCTTTCTCTCCTCAGCATTGCAGCCCAGGAACCATGCATTAAATGACTAAAGTCTGCTTCCATAGACTCTCTTGTGTTTCCCTCAACCACTTTCTACTTCAGACTGATGCAGACTCCCTGACAGCATGCAGCACACTGTCATAGAATATCAGGGTTGGAAGAGACCTCAGGAAGTCATCTAGTCCAACCCCCTGCTCAAAGCAAGATCAATCCCCAGACAGATTTTTACCCCAGTTCCATAAATGGCCCCCTAAGAATTGAACTCACAACACTGGGTTTAGCAGGCCAATGCTCAAAACACTGAGCTATCCCTCCCCACCATCTCAGACCTATTAACAGGGATTAAAATATGAATCTTGCATGCTGACTTCTTGAATGCTCTAATCATGGAGAGGCAGTGAGTAGACTCAAAGACTAGGACTTGATGGTTTTCCACAAAGGTGGCTTTTTCTTGAGCTCCATGGCTCCGGTTTTCTATAGCTCAAGTTTTCTCCAGGTATCTGATGCCCTGCCTTTCAGACTATCCTTTACTCATCAGTGGCTGAGGTCAAAGCTCAACACTGTAGCTGAGCTGCTGACATGGCCAACAGATCCTTATTTTCATTGAAGAGCCCCACAAGTGATTTGTGATCTGTCAGAATGGTATAAGGCTTCCTATACAGGTACTGATGGAATTATTTTTATTCCAAATATAACAATCAGACTTTGTCTTTCTAACTGAGAATATCCCCATTCAGCTTTAGTCAATGACCTACAGGTTATGTGACAAAACTGCCCCTAAACCAAATGATGAATCATCATGACAGGATTAATTCTTTGCCCAAGTCAAAATGAACAAGGAATGACAAGGACTTGTTCACTTTCCCCAGTATCAGGTGGTCTGCTTCCTCAGGAGTAGATAGAAGAGTTCCTAATGGGCTGAAACATTTGGGAGAAACCTGTGATAATAATTTAACTCACCTAAATATACTCATAGCTCCTCTGTGCACCAAAGGGTTGGGGCATGTTTAGTTGTCATGGTCTTGTCTAGCACAGGGTGAATCCCCTCCTTCTCTGGCCTGTAGCCACCTCTAGTCTCATTTTTAAAAAAGCATGTACTATGTAAATATCTTAGCCAGTGCTGATATCTGTTCAGCATCACTTCTGTCTGTGATGAAGATTTCATCTGTCCTTACTATAACACACAGGACATCTTTTAATACCTTTCTTATGCTCCTCTTAAAAATTCCAGGTGCTGACAATATTCCGTGTTCCATACGGCAATTGATAATAGTGGTATAAGCCTTTGTTAGTGTTTATAGTGGTAAATGTACTGTAATCCGTCCCGCTCCCTCCCCTGCCCCCCGTTCCCAGCTGGTGGTACACCCACAACATGCCCAGCTTACTAAATTTTTGAACTCTTGTATTCACTAGTGGGCTCAGTCCTGTTTTGCACTGCTGTTAGGTATATTCACTGACCACAGTAGCTGAAGACCCATTATCTGCTTCCATTTACTGACCGATTGTTTAACTCTACCATTGCTTCAGAAGGTCCCACTTTCTGTATCTACCCCTTTTGTTTTTCCTCCCCCTGAAGGTAAAAAGTCCTCTTCTGTCTTCCTGTTCCTTTGGCCTTTTGGGGTCCATACTCGCCTGAGATTGAGATGCTGTTTGATGGCCACTGTGGCACTTTCTGGCTAAGTGTCCAATCTTGGGTCATTTATGACACTGAACCATTTTAAATTAACAAACTGATGCAAGATGAGGTCTTCCACAGAGGAAACACCCCTCAGGAGCCTCACTTGCATCTGGCCTTGCATTTTGTTCATTGAATCAGTTTGATTGTCCCTTCAATCTTGTAAATTAAAAAAAAAAATCACTGCTGCTTCTATTGCTGTTGATAATTTGACTGCTTTGGGCCAGGTAAAGTTCTCCTCTGACACTAACTGTCTTTGAATTCTCTCATTATTAATAGCACAAACTAGTCTGTCCTGCAGCATATCCTCTAAGACATTTCCAAATGAGCAATATTGCATTAATCTTTTTTGCTCTACCACGTACAAATCTACGGTTTCACCTTGCCTCTGCATTCTATTATGAAGCCTGAAATGTTCCACGATAATGTTTGGCATGCATGTGCAGTGTTTTTACGTCCTGGTTTCTGAGGTTATAACAAACTCTTTAAGAGAGAATAGGTTTTACTGCCACAGACACTAAGGACAATTGCTTTCCATTTGTCCTGATCTAGAATCTCATTTGCAAGAAAATAGTGGCCCAATCTTGCAGTATATTACTGCCAATCCTAATTTTCTGTATTAAACTCCTCAGCTTCCCCAGAAGATGCCATTTTTATGTTTTTCCTCATTTCCAGTTTTGCACAAAGACCATTCAATGTACTTTACTTACAGTTTTACAGGCTGGGAACGTGCTGATTTACTCAACTACATAGAGTGTATGTGCTGGGGCAGTCACTGAAATAGAAGTAAGGGAGGTTTAGAACTCTAACCCATAATACTCTGAGCAATGCAGTTAACCCCTTGATGACCACTTTACTACATTACTAAGATTATTTTCCTGAGAGCTCCTCTCTTCTGGAGTCTTCTCTCTCTAGGAGGCTTCTTTTTCTAGGAGCAGCCTTTTTTCCCAGCCTAAGTGACTGACTAGCAACAGCTTTGTCTACACTAGTGCCGTAAATCGACCTATGCTATGCAACTCTAGCTACGTGAATAACATAGCTGGAGTCAATATACCTTAGGTCAAGTTACCATGGGGTCTGCACTGTGGGGGGGTCAATGGGAGAAAATCTCCTGTCAACTTACCTTACTCTTCCCATCAGGGGTAGAGTGCAGGGTAGAGTGGAGAGCAATCTGCAGTTGATTTGGTGAGTCTTTACTAGACCCTGTGACAGACTCAGGCCAGTTGGGAACAGCAGAGTAGTAGAAGGGAGATATACTGGCCACTGGATAAGCAGCTTTCTGTTCCCTCAGTGACCAGAGCAGGGGCTGCTCCAGGCTAATGAGAACATATGACTCCAATTAACCTTCTAAGAGTCAGGTGAGGCTGTTAAGCACCTGACTCTAATTAAGGCCCCTCTGATACTATAAAAGGGCTCACTCCAGTCAGGCCAAAGAGAACCAAGGAGCCAGAGCAGTGATGAGTTGCCAAAATATTAATCACCAGTTCCCTCCTCCTCACCCTCCCCGGGACTCCTGCCCCATCCAACTCCCCACGTACCTTGAAAGCCCCCCCTCCGGGACCTCTGCCCCATCCACTCCCTTCCCTGTCCTCTGACTGCCCCCTGCCATCCCATCCAATCCCTCCTCTCATTCCTGATGGCCCCCGGGAACCCCTACCCCATCCAACCACCACTTCTCTCTGTCCCCTGACAGCCCCTGGAATCCCTGCCCCCCCACCTCCCCATCCAACCCCTGCTCCTTCCTGACTGCCCCCCCAGGACCCTTGCCCCCATTCAATCCCCCTGTTCCCCGCCCTCTGACTGCCCCAACACTAATCCACCCCCTGAATTCCCCTGCCCTCTATCCAACACCCCCTCCCTGTTCCCTGCCCCCTTACCGCGCTGCCTAGAGGTGGGGGCCAGGCCCAGGGGCCGGAGCCAGGGCACCCAGCTGGCCGGGGCCAAGCAGTTCAAGATGAGCTCCCAATGTGATGTGGGGCAAAATAGGCTAATGTGATCCTTGGATGTAAAGGCCAGGGAATAGTGAGCAGGAGTAGGGAGGTGATTTCACTTTTCTATAGGGTATTGCTGAGGTCAATACTGGAATACTGCATACAGTTCTGGTGTCTATATTTTAAAAAAGGTGCTGAAAAATTGGAAAAGGTGAAAAAAAGAGCCACAAAAATTGGCTTATGGTAAGAAAACGATTGAGTGATAACTTGATTTTAGTAAGACTTTTGATACAGTCTTCCATGACCTCAAACAAACTGGAGAAATACAGCATTGATGGAACTACTATAAGATGGGTGCAGTACTGGTTGGAAAAGCATTCCGAGAGAGTAGGTTTCAGTGGTTCACAGTCAAGCTGGAAGGCTCCAGTTCTAGCTCCAGTTCTGTTCAATATCTTCATCAATGACCTACATAATAGCATACAGAGTACACTTAAAGTTTTCAGATGATACCAAGCTGGGAGGGATTGCAAGTGCTTTGGAGGATAGGATTAAAATTCAAAAGGATTGGGACAAACTGGAGAAATGGTCTGAAGTAAATAGGATGAAATTCAGTATGAGATAAATGCAAAGTACTCCACTTAGGAAGGAACAATCAGTTGCACACATATAAAATGAGAAATGACTGCCTAGGAAGGAGCACTGTGGAAAAGATGCATCACAAGTTAATTTGAGTCAACAGTGTAACACTGTTACAAAAAAAGCGAACATCATTTTGGGCTGTATTAGCTGGAATGTTGTAAGCAAGATACAAGAAGTAATTCTTCCTCTCTACTGAACGCTGATAAAGCCTCAGCTGGATTACTGTGTCCAGTTCTGGGCTCCAAATTTCAGGAAAGATGTGGACAAATTGGAGAAAGTCTAGAGAAGAGCAACAAAAATGATTAACAGTCTAGAAAACATAACATATGAGGAAAGAGAGAAAAAAATGTTTGTTTAGTCTGGAGAAGAGAAGACTGAGGGAGGGATATGATAACAGTTTTCAAGTACGTTAAAATTTGTTACAAGGAGGAGGGTAAAACTTCTTTCTTATTAACCTCTGAGGATAGGGAAAGAAGCAGCAGGCTTAAATGGCAGCAAGGGAAATTTAGGTTGAACTATAGGAAAAACTTCCTGTCAGGGTAGTTAAGCACTGGAACAAATTGCCTAGGGAGGTTGTGGAATCTCCATCATTGGAAGTTTTTAAGAACAGGTTAGATGCACACTTGCCAGGAATGGTTTAGTTATTATGTAGTGCTACCTTGAGTGTAGGGAACTAAACTAGATGACCTCTCGAGGTCCTTTCCTATCCATACTTCTATGATTCTATGATTACAGTGTGTAAGTACATTATACGGGGGGGAAATATAAGGTGCTAAAGGCCTGTTTCATCCAGTGGGGAGCAGCATTTCAAGAACCAATGTGTGGAAGCAGAAGCCAGACAAATGCAAATAGGAAATATGGCAGATTTGTGTGTGTTTGTTTTTTGTTTTTGTTACTGTGAGTGTGAGTAACCACTGGAACAAAATACCACAGGAAGTGGTGGATTCTTCATCTCTTGGTGTCTTCAGAACAAGACTGAATGCCTTTCTGGAAGATTTGCTTTAGCCAAAAACAATTTATGCTTTAGTCAAACACAAGTTATTGGAATAAGTGGGTGAAATTTAATGGTCTGTGATATACAGAAGGTCAGACTAGAGAATCTAATGGTCCCTTCTGATCTTAAACTCTATGAATCCATAAATATACATACTATAAACATATCAGATGTTCCTCACATTTCTTATGGCTTTTATGAGAAATGGCTTCTCCTATGATATATGGTCTGAATTTCAGTCATGCTGACACAACTGCAGACAAGTAATTGTTACATAATTTGAAAAAGTATGTCTTTATGACGCATACTTTTAAACTTTGCATACCAGACAACAATACTTAATAGCACTGTTGGTTTATTAAACAATCTTTTCCTTTCCTACAGTTTGTAATTGTGTCCCCCTACTGCTAAATTGAAAATAGAATGAGTACACAACCTTGTTTGTATCATCTTTAAGAGCTGGTTGGATCACGAGTGCTTTGTTTAAAAAAAATGGGCTCATTAAGTATGTTAACTGGAAATGAGTGATGAGGCCAGCATTGTGGATCAAAGAGACAACATTACAGTGTTTGGAAAATAGTTGACATGAGTCTTCTGGCATTGTGTTGGTGCCAACACTTCTGAAGGAGGATGTAGTTTGTCCCAAAAGGTGAGTTTTTGTGTCAGTGCATCATTATTCAAAATCTCCTCTCGCCTGACCATCCACAGTCTAGACAAAATAAAATCCATGCCAAAGAAAAAGAAATTCCAGCTTACAGACTGAATAATTGGTGCATAACAGCTACCACAGAGGTGAAATCACAGAAAGAAGGAGGCACTTGTATGTAGAGCAATATACATATATGCTAATAGAAACTTCACAGAGCAAGCATAAGCAATCATGTGCAGAACTGTCTCTCTAAGGCTCATGAAATCAGTGTGGGGATTATGGCTCTCTTAATGCAGATAGTGCTTCTCACGAAGAGACCTTGTGTGCAAAGGTTTGTCTTGATTTTTTTTTCTTTTACTGCTAAATTTTAAGTAACAGGTAATTAAATAGCAATAGCAGGACAAAATCTTAACTTCTGGTAACAACAGATTGACCTCGCAGATACTTCCTGTGAGGAATATTTTAGGGACAACATTATTAACTATAAAATAAAGAAGACAGGAATCAAAGAAAAGTAAGAGAAAGGGGTTGCCTGGGCAACAAAGCAGCAAGCAAGACCTTACAGCTGACTAATTGTGAAACATCTCTAGAGTCCATTGTATAGCCACAAGAAATGGAGAAATGGAATCCAGCCACACATCCAGATGTTGCTGTTGGAAAAGTACATATGTATGCCAGAGAGTGGTATCTATCTCCTGCCAAGAAAGGATCTGTTCAATCCACAGAAGGAGCATACAGACACAGGACAGAAGAAAGGGCTGTAATAAAAGAAAATGTTAAGTCATACTTATGCACCTGTTTAAAACATTGAGGGGGATTTTCATGAGTGCCCAGCATTTAAACTCTGGGCCCACTCAAGGCCATGGAAAGTTTAATCGGAGATGTCAATTGGAATAGGGTTAAGCTAATACTGAGCACTTTTGAAAATGCCACCCTGGGCAACTTTCTGTTATGCATGGATCCTTAGATACTTGATAATATCAGATAAATATATATATCAACCCACAAACATCTGGTTCTCAGCCATTTCTGTTCATATGTAGAAAACACAAGCTGTTAACAAACTCTGCATTATTTATTGGCAGAAATTAAGGGATACGATGCTATGGACTATTGTCCTGGAATATATGAATTTTCAGGGTAAATTTCAGAGAAGATGGCCCTACTAGGTCAGACAAAAGGTCCATCCAGCCCAGTATCCTGTCTTCCAACAGTGTCCAATGCCAGGTTCCCCAGAGGAAATGAACAGAACAGTAATCATCAAGTGATCCATCTGCTGTCCCCCATTCCCAGCTTCTGGCAAAGAGCCAAGGGACACCAGCCCTGCTCATCCTGGCTAATAGCCATTGATGGACCTATCCTCCATGAATGTATCTAGTTCTTTTTTGAACCCTGTTATGGTCTTGGCCCTCACAACATCCCCTGGCAAGGAGTTCCACAGGTTGACTGTGCGTTGTGTGAAGAAATACTTCCTTTTATTTGTTTTAAACCTGATGCCTATTAATTTCATTTGGTGACCCTTAGTTCTTGTATTATGAGACACAGTAAACAACATTTCCTTATCTACTTTCTCTACACCAGTCATGATTATATAGACATCAATCATATCTTCTTAGCCATCTCTTTTCCAAGCTGAAAAGTCCCTGTCTTATTAATCTCTCCTCATACAGAAGCCATTCCATACCCCTAATCATTTTTGTTGCCCTTTTCTGAACCTTTTCCAATTTCAATATATCTTTTGAGATTAGGCAACTATATCTGCACACTATATTCAAGATGTGGGCGTACCATGGAAATATATAGAGGCAACATGATATTTTCTGTCCTATTATCTATCCCTTTCTTAATTATTCCCAGCATTCTGTTCGCTTTTTTGACTGCCGCTGCACACTGAGTGGATGTTTTCAGAGAACTATCCACAATGACTCCAATATCTCTTTCTTGAGTGGGAACGACTAATGTAGACCCCATCATTTTATATATATAGTTGGGATTATGCTTTCAAATGTGCATTACTTTGCATTTATCAACATTAAATTTCATCTACCATATGACACTTTCTGGAGCATCTGCTCCTCCCTTACCATCTTGCATATTTGGGAGGGCCACCATGGAATGGCAGTTAAAACCCCCATGCCTCAATTTCAGGAGTTTTGCAGTACCTGCCTACCATTGTACATTGGTAGAAGGAAAACACTCATTCTCCTGTTGAAGTTTGAGCTTTCTACTTATCAACCCAGAGGAGGGATAGCTCAGTGGTTTGCATATTGGCTTGCTTAAACCCAGGGTTGTGAGCCCAATTCTTAGGGGGGTCATTTAGGGAACTAGGGTAAAAATCTATTAAACCCCCCCCCCAGAACTCCTGTTTCATTATTGACATAAGAATGATAAAGCACACAGATACTTTTTTTTTCCTGACTTTCAGCCTTCTGCACAACTAAAACTCCTTTAAGATATATTTCTTTTATTTCCTTATTCTCTTCCCCTTGCTGTGTCCTGTCACCGTGCCATGCAACATTGCCACAACCTGTCAAGACCTGTGACAAAAGCCACCACAAATGGTGAGATCTCTCTCCAATAGTGATCCATTTTAACCCTTAAAAACTGTACAAAATTCAGCTATATCCCAAAGCACCAGAGAAAAACAATTCAGGTACCAGATTCCTTTCACGTGTATGTTGACAGTTAATTTAATTCCATCCCTTGGCCTTGGACACCCTGTCGTTTTTCCTTTCACCTAGATGCCCTCATTTCTTGATCCTCTTACAGTGCATTTTAGTTGGCCTTTTGTTAGAATCTATAACTGATCCAAACAAATATTTACACAGATACTTTGTAGGTGCAAAAACCTATTAAAATCTCTTATGCATGCCATTTAAATAGTGTAACATCTCCAGATGCACATGTATCAGACAAAAAAGTTCCAAACTCCATGGATTCAGGTGTTAGACTTTGGAATATGCCTGCTCAAGTGTTATAATTTTAATCAGATGTTTGCACCTGCAACATGTGGGTGCAAGAAAATGCAAATGTCATGTTGCACATGCAGAACAAGGACAGACTGATCATTACTTATTTAGAATCTCCATGAGATCTTCAGACTTTCTTTATATCACACCTCCAACAGAGACAGTGGAATTTGTACTGAATGTCACACACTAGTAGAGTTATCCGAGTATATATCAGGTAAGACTATAAACTGAAGTAATAGCCATTGGACTGATGGAGGTGGCACCTAATCATAGTAAAATTTATAATGATCTTTATTAAACATTACACCCAAATAACTATCAAAGGAAATGAAGAGGCAGAAGGTGACATGGAGAATATAAACAAATGTAGCACTGTATGTTTTCTTAGGTGAATTGATTTTAGTAGTAGTTCCTGCATACTTTGTCTTCATTGAAAGTATTACCAGCACCCACAAAGTCTTAGCTTCAGTGCTTTATGATTCCTATCGGGAATATTTGATGTTAATGGTTGCAATTACTTTTTTCTGTTTGTTTGTTTTCCTTTTTGTTTCTTTGCCTTGTGTACTTTTCCTTAGTTGCATAAAACAGTCTTTAAAAACGAATAGCAAAATAAAAATATTTTATATTTGAAACAATACTTAAAAATGAATGGTGCTTTAGGCAAACAATATTTCCCACAATTTCCTGACTGTAGTGAAGATTGTATAAGGGAATGGCTAATTAGCTGGCAAGGTATTTCCAAATATCAGTAGAGATACATTAACCTCCTTCCAAGGTGCATCATTTTGCAGTGCTTATTTGTGTCCCCTGTTAGAGCTGGTAGATAAAGTCCCCATCACTGCTCTGAGGCCTGGTCTAAATGGAGGAGAGGTGAGGGATCTAAGTTACGTAACTTCAGCTACTTTAATAACGTAGCTGAAGTTGATATATTTAGCAACTCACTACAGTGTCCTTCACTGCGGTGAGTCAACTGCTGACACTCTCCCATCAACTCCAACTGTGCCTCTCGCTCCGGTGGAGTACCGGAGTCAACGGGAGAGTGCTCAGCAGTCGAATTATTGCGTCTAGACTAGATGCGATAAATTGATCCCCACTGGATCAATCTGGGGGTAGTATACAAAAGCCTTAAGTTGTGTTGGGACCATATCAGCCTCCAGCAGCTCCAGAATCCTGATAGTGCAAAGGTGGTTTACAGCTACCTTTATGCCCTCTCCCTCTACATTCTACTTGGGTGTGTGATGCCCCCTGGAGGTGTGGCACCCAGTCTCACCTTAGAGCCTTAACAGTTAATAAAACAGGCAAATGACTCTACAGGTGGATAGATTCAGATCTCGTTTCCCAGTGGGTATCAAGAGTAATTCCCACTGAATTAAAATGAGCTACTTTGGATATCCACCAGAGTAAATGAGAGCAATAGGCTTGATTACGCCAGGAAACCTGCAGGGCCAGACAAAAAACCTCACAGGCCCTCAGAACAGACTGTGAAATATTCAGTGAAATTATTATTAATTTTCACTGGTGTAACCAAGATCAGAATCAGAGTGTAATGTGTAGAGGTGCAAATACTAATTGTCAGGTAAATAAAATCCAACATACTAGAAGGATAAAAAATAGCGTACAAAAGATAAAGTATGTTAATGCAATAGACAAGATGATTATGCATCATACTACCTATTCTCTATTCATACTGGCTTAAGATAAACTATTTAAGTGCTTACCTGAAGGTTAACAACAAGAAGAGATTGGAAGGTGGGAAGGAGCAGAAAAGGAAGAAAGAAAAAATAGACAAGGGAGATAAAAAAGAGAAATGGATAGAGAGAGGTGGGGTAAAATACTCTCTCCACTGAAAACAATACCAAAGTTCCCATTGACTTCAATGGGGCCAAAATTTCCTCCCACACCATGGAGATGGAGGTTTTTTTTGTTTTTTTTGTTTTTGTTTTTTTTATAGACTCATAGGTCAGAAGGGACCAATCTGATCATCTAGTCTGACCTCCTGCACAAGGCAGGCCACAGAACCCCACCCATCCAATTTTATACAACCCCTATCCCAGGACCGAGTTATTGAAATCCTCAAAAATGGTTTGAAGACCTCAAGCTGCAGAGACACCACCAGCAAGCGACCCGTGCCCCACGCTGCAGGGGAAGGCGAAAAACCTCCAGGGCACCTACCAATCCGCCCTGGAGGAAAATTCCTTCCCGACCCCAAATATGGCGATCAGCTAAACCCTGAGCATGTGGGCAAGAGTCACCAGCCAGCACCCAAGAAGGAGTTCTCCGCAGCAACTCAGTACCCATCGCATGCAACATCTCCCCGCAGACCATTGAGCAGACCTGTCTGGTGGTAATTCAAGATCAATTGCCCAAATTAACGATCCTATCATAACATCCCCTCCATATACTTATTAAGCTTTGTCTTAAAGCCAGGAAAGTCTTTTGCCCCTACTACTTCCCTCGGAAGGCTATTCCAGACTAAGTATCTGTTTGAAGCAATGATCTGTGCATTCCCTAGCATCATAACAATCGTGTCTTTTTATCGTCCTTAATCACAAAAAACTTGGCAGAGAAGATTGCAGTTGCAGAATATCCCAGAAACAAACATTCAGCATGTAAAGCTAACTAAAATTATCTCTTAACTGCAGTAGATTTAGATTCTGTTTGGCAAATATTTTACCAGATTTCCAAGAAACAGAAATAATCTTGTTCTGAAGATTCAAAAAGTCCTCTTGTCAAGCAGAATTAGGTCACAAATCTGGAAGAAGAATGTAAAGGAATCCTACAAAAGTTTAAGATTTGAAAGGGCAGATTAAATTCTTCAGTAGTGGTAAAAAGTAAAAAGTGTAGACTAACCCAAATCTATGTCATTAACTGATTCAAGGGAATGAAGGTTTCTAGTATTACCAATCTTAGCTATGTTCTTGAGGACATCAATTTGATGATGAATAAAATAATTATCTTTCATAAGAACACTAGTCAAAGCTGTAGCATTTTCTTCCTGAATCAGCCATTGAGAAACTTTCTCTCCAACATTCTTTAAGGATAATTCAGTCTTTTCTTTTTTTCCCCTAAATCTGAAATTTTCAATGTACTCTGATTTTCAATGAAATTGATCAAATATATTATGTACCTGAATAGCACCCTAAATTTGATTCTGTAATGATAGTTTAGATTGACTCAGTTACAGATACTTGGTAAAAAGAAGAAGATTTATAGGTAAATCTCACAGCTTCCTAGTTAGTAGTGGCAAAGTATCTTTAACAGGGAAAAGATAATCTTACTGAAATAGCTCTATTTCTTTTGTCAATGAATGCAAAATGGTTTTTATTATTGTAAATTACAGTCAGGGCCAGCTTTAGGCCAATTCACCTGATTCCCTCGAATCAGGCCCCGTGGCTATGAGGGCCCGGCAGCTTCCGGAAGAGGGCCCCAGAAGGTAAGGAAGGACCCTCTGCCGAAGTGCTACCGGAAACAGCGGCAACCGATTTAGCTGCTGCCAAATTGCCACTGCTACCTTCTGCGGCAGCTCAATCTCTGCTGCTGTCTTTGGTGGCATTTCGGTGGCAGCTCTTTCGAATCGGGCCCCACACATCCTAAAGCCAGCCTTGGTTACAGTGAACCATGTCATGCCATTTACCCTTTAACAGAACTTTCAACTGAAAAATATGGTCCAATATTAACTAAAGGCCCAAGAAAGGATGGCCTTGTGATTAAAACACTGGACTAGATATCAGGAACACCCAGTCTAAAAGGGATAGTGGCAGCTCCAGTCAGCACCATTGACCGGGCTGTTAAAGGCCCAGATGGCTGTGCTGCAGCACTAAGGCAGGCTAGTCTCTACCTGTCCTGGGGCACCACGCTGTGCCCCAGAAGCAGTCAGCAGGTCTTGCTTCTGGGGCGGCGGGGGGGGGGGCATGGAGGTGTGCACATTGCCTTTGCCCTGAGCACAGGCTCCACACTCCCATTGGCTGGTTCCTGGCCAGTTGGAGCTGGTGGGGGGAGTGCTTGCAGGCAAGTCATAGAGCCTCCTGCCCCCCTCCCTGCCTAGGAGCTGGACCTGTTGGCTGCTTCTAGGGCACAGCATGGAGCCAGGACAGGCAGGGAGCCTGCCTTAGCCCTGCTGTGCCACCGACTGGGATCCATCCAAGGTAAGTCTGCACCCCAACTCCCTGCCTCTGCCTCTGCCCCAGCCCTGAGCTCCCCCACAACTCAGAGCCAGCACTGCTCCCAAGCTCCAACTCCCTGCCTTAACCCGCAGCCCCCTTCCACATTCCAAATCCCTCAGCACCAGCCCCCAGCCCCTTCCTGCACTCCCAACCCATCATCTTGAGCCCACACCCCCAGCCGGAGTCCTCACTCCCTTCTGATTGGCCAACTACCTGCCCCAGCCTGGATCCCCTTCCCATACCCTGTGCCCCTCATCTCTGGCTCCACTCTAGAGCCCACACCCCCATTTAGAGCCTCAACCGCTCATGCACCCTAATCCCCTGCCCTAGGCCAGTGAAAGTGAGTGAGGGTGGGGAAGAGCGAACCACTAAGGGCGGGGGAATGTAGTGAGGGGATGGGGCCTCAGGGAAGGGGTGGGGCTAGGGTGTTCAGTTTTGTGCCAATAGGAAGTTGGCAACCCTAAAATCAGGAGATCAGGATTCAATTCCTAGCTGTACCACAGACCCTGTGACCCTGGATGTCATTTTTTGCTCTTTTTGTGCTATATTTCCCCATCTCCATTTCCCAAATGGAGATAAACATCCAAAAAGCAACCTCACGATCCTCCTTTGCTGCGATATCTACAAAGACTTGACAGCAGTTAGGCTGCTAGTGGGGTTGGCAACCCTCCCGGTTTCACCAGGAGTTTACCAGAATCACACTATCTCCAGAAGGCAATTTTAGGCACTGACAGTCTGGCAGCGCAGCAGGGCTAAGGCAGGCTTCCTACTTGTCTTGGCTACACCACTCCAGGAAGTGGCTGGCACATCCTTCTGGCTCCTCGGGGACAGGCGGTGGGGGTCTCTGTGCGCTGCCCCGAGTGCTGACTCCACAGCTCCCATTTGCTGGGAACTGCCCAGTACTTTGCTCCAGCAACAGACCCATTTAAATTAATGGGTTTGTCTATACAGACAGTTAGTGTGCGGTAAGTTCAAGTGTAAATTTACAGCACTGTAGCCTGATCTACACAAACTGGGTGCACTATGGAACTTTTTAACGTGTGGTTGCAGGGCCTGCATGGCTGGTTAGAGTATGTCTACACTGTAGTTGTGTGTGTGCTTCCCAAAATAGGTAGACAAATATGGGCTAGCTCTCCTCAAGCTAGTAAGCTAAAAATAGTTGGGTAGCAGGGAAGAAATAACAGGCCTGATCATGTTCCAACTGAAGTTAATGGCAAAGTTCCCGTTGACTGTAATAGTTTGAGGGGCAGGCCCAAAGAAAGGAGACATTTCTGTCAAGATGTACTCTTGGTACATTCATTCATATTGCAAACAAGAAAGGGAAACATTTATTTGTTGAAACAAAAATCTGTTTCCAGTGAAATTTTAAATTTGAGAACCAGTGTATTTCTAACCAAATGGAACCTGGGGCTATGGAAATATTTAAAGGTTCAGATTTCATAAGAGAAATAGACATTCATTTGCCATAAAAAATAATGATAACTTAGCATCAAAATCCCTTAAATGTCATCAGAACTCCTACCTGACGTCCTACTGGAAAACAATCCTTCCTTTTCTGTAAGGTTATCAAAGGGGAATCAAATTATTAAAAACAAACAAAGCAGCAAATAAAAATCCACATGTAACATAGAGGAGTCCGGAACTCAATATTTCCTAAGTCAACATAGAATTTAAACCTCAGATATTTTGAACCTTCTTCTCAACCTAGAACCCCTGGATCAAAATCACTCTTTTGAGGCCATTGAAAAAATGCTTTCCGCTCCTTCTCCCCCCCAAATTTAGAACCCACTCAAAAATCAAAGATAAGGTCAAATTCATAGATGGTGTCAGTGAAGTTACAGCCATATAATCAGCCAGGAATCTGACTCTATTTATAAGTTTTATATTTAATGTAACAAGTTGTCCTATTCCTATTAATAACCAGTCTGATTTACATGCTTGATTTTATTTGTCTATGTATCTGATCTTAGAGAAACTGGAAGACATACTGCTTTCTAAGGAATCTTTGATAGTCTTATAACTTTACTGAACTAGACTCCTTCTTTGACTCTGTGACCCAGAATGCCAATGATTTATTACTGAAATTCTCCCAAGTAGACAGTGAACAACACACAGCGTATAGTGTATTGGTATTGATTTAGAACTGATGATCTCATTTCAAAGCTCTAATTTTCAACATTGCTTTCGTTTACACAATCTTTAATTTATTTAAAAAGCTGATTGGCCAACTATTTCAGTCTCACGACTGTCACCTCAGCTTACTAGGCAACTGTTTTAGTCCCTAAGCATTTAAATGGTCATAAATCCAAATGCAAATTCAATCAATACTATATTAAATAAACTATAAAAAGTAAATTAATATTAGGAAACTCGATGTATTGCTCTATGAGCTTTTAAAATGTGCTTGCTGTCAGCACATTTAGAATGATAAATTAAAACAAGACACCTTTAAAAAAACACCCTCCCATGAAGCTTATACAATGACTTTCTTCATTATTTATATTTTGACTCATGGTGAAAGCACTGAGGAATATACATAGTATTAATTTTTGGTTGAAGTAGCTTTTATACTACTGCCATTTCTTACAAAACCATGTGTATATAACATTGAGTTCAATACAAGCAGAATTTTGTAACGGGTTTGAGTTTCCCTTTACAATTAAAATCCTGAACAGTTATGTCCAATTTGTTGTTTGTTTTATATACAGTCACTTCAACTCTAGAAAACAAGAGACACGATTCAAACCAGTAACATGCAAACAGTTCAGAATCAAATGAAGATTCATATTTATAAAACATATTAGAAACCAAGCTGAGGACATACATAAGGTCTTCTACCTCATTCTTATGTAATCTGGGCCCTGTTTCAGGCAAGTGTCTCTATTCAGAAAAGCACTTAAGGAAATGCTTAACTTTAAGCATGTGCCTGAGTCCCATTCAAATCACTGTTCACCCAGTTGTAATAACAACCTGGATATCCCTTGTGCAATGGGGACTGAACCTGGGACATCCAGAGTTGAAACTATGAGCATAAACTGTCCCAGCGAAAAGATCCAGTTTTGTTAAACCAAAGGCTGTAGCTGATTCATAAACCACTATGTGGTGAGCTACTAGAGGGAGATAGAACTATGGCGGTTATACATGCCACTAATACAACTATGCCAATGTTTCAGGTCAGGGATCATATTATATCTGTGTTTGGACAGCACTCTGTTCTGCGGGCCCCAGTCTGGAGCAGAACCTTTGGATACTACTATAATATCAATATTTACTACTACTAAGCTGAAACATAAATTCACCAGCTTTCAAGAGTGACTAGTGATTCAGATCCCTCAATTTCTGGGTGTTCAAGTTGAGATACCTTTAAGGAGCCAGGTTTTGAGAAAGTGCTGAGCCCCTGTCCTCTGAAAATCAGGCCTTTTCAAGGTCCCAAATTGAGGGTCTAAAAATAGGCTCCCAAATCACCAGTACCTTTGAAGAACTTAGCCAATGAAAACTGTCCATGATCCTACCCTGTAAAGTCCCCTTTCCCGCCCTTTGTCATCACTGTCTAAATGTTCACTATCTTCAATACTCAGCATAGTCCTCTCAGTGTAATATTTGACTCCCTCTCTCATTTTCTCCGCACATCCAGGCTACTCCTCCCTCCCCCAATAAAAGTCCCTCTTTTACAACATCTACAGAATCTTTCCATGTCCCTCCAACTTTGTTGTTAAAAGAACTAGTCCAGGGTTTTATCATATCTTGCCTAAAATACTGCAACTTCTTAATTTCCACCTCCCAGCTTCTCATACTGATCCCCTTTAGTCCTCCCAATGCGTGACTGCTAAAAGCCTCTCCCTTTCCCACTGTCTGACCATTTACCTCTTCTCTGCCACCAAGGGTTGCCAACTTTCTATTGGCACAAAACAAACAGCCTAGCCTCACCCTTTCCATGACCTGCCCCCGATCTGCCCTTTCCCCAAGGCCCTGCCACCCCACTCACTACATTCTCCCTTTCTCAGTGGCTTGCTTTCCTCCACCTTCACTCACTTTCACTGGCCTGGGGCAGGGGGTTGGGATGCGGGAGGGGGTGAGGGCTCTAAATTGGGGTGCAGGCTCTGGGGTGGGACTGGGGTTTGGGGTGCAGGAAGAAGCTTCAGGCTGGGGGGGTGGGGCCAAGGGATTCAGAATGTGGAAGGAGGCTGTGAGTTGAGGGTTGCATAAGCCACTCAAGGGGAGGTTGCTTGTATCCTCCGTCACCTTTCTCCATTGTCCACCGGCATAAAAGGCAGGCAGAATTTGGCCATAAGCAGTTTTTAACACCATTCATCATGTCACTGTAACAGCAAAGTTGAACAATATGTTAATATTCTCACTGGAAAATTTAGAGACATCCTGCAGATGATTTAGTCCTAAAAGCAATGCAAGGCAGGATTAACTGTCAGTCTTCAGAAGAAGGAGAATACGATTTCTAATGTGCTCTTGGTGAGGGGGAAGAGGAAAGCAAGCATACTGCACATTACAATGACTTGACAGCTGTTAGCTAAACAATACAACATTAATTTTAACGCTTTTGCACATGGCTGGGTGAGAATCCCTTAATCCCAGTCCCCATTTTACTTTTGCCTCATTGTTTCTGTCTTCTTTTGTATCACTTATGATAATCAGTTTCTGCTGCATACTCCCTTTCACCTTATTATTGTTATAAAACTAAGGTACTAGGTTAATTCAGACTCGCTTCCCTGGGGTACATTAAGATGGATTTAAATACTTTATTGTGACAGTCTGACTTCAAAAGCTGCTTTATCAGTTACTACCAGAGAGAGACCCATCCATGACAGTAGTAAACTAACCATAAATTCTCATATTCTATATGTTGAGTGACTTTCAAAAGGAGAACTATTGATTTTGTCATTTATGAATAGATTTAGTCAAATTAGCCTTTTTATTGTACACAGTAAGACAGCATATGTGATTAGGAATTAGAGGATAAAACTATATGGAACAAATTGAACTGCCTTTTTTGCGTTCCTCAGCACAAATTCAATAAGCTTTAGTTATGCCACCCTGATCTTTTTGTTCCTGACTTACTGCTCTCCATATTTTGATTATCTTCAAAGTAATGAAAAGGTGGCCTCTCTCTTCAAGAGGTACTCTGCTCTCCAAAAGACAGGCTCTGATGTCTTTACCTTTGAAAAAGCTAACAACTTGTTTGCTAAAATGGCATGAATATTTAAAGACACCCTGGAAATATTACAAAGAAGGTAGAATAAAATAATAATCAGATATAATTACTGTCAGCAATAAATTAGAATAGCACAATAAGTGAGATGCCTCAGAAGACACAAACTGTTTAGAAGCACAGTACGTGTAATGCTGCTGCACTCTCTGAACATTTCCAAATACCACAAGCACCCGATAAGGCTTGGGTACTTTTTCCTGAAGAGCCACCCCAAGTGGCTCTTTCAGCATTTCTGCTGCAGCGCTGGAAACAGAATGGCTGTCACTGTTGTCCTGATTTTCAGACCCTATCATTCCCTGTTTGTATGAAATGGACCAACACTTGATAGAATAGACACATACAAAACCAGTTTGTCCAAATGAGGTTTGCACATGAAAATTCTATTGCCTGTGTATTTGGGGGTTGGTATCCCAAAATGCATGAACTAATGTGCATACGTTAAGATGCCTCACTGAAAAGATGCAATATTGTAATGGGATCATATATCAGCCCACCTTTAGGCAAGTAGGTCTCTTTTTTTTGATGTCCCATATAAAAGAGTTCTGCCTTGTTACTGGTACATTACGCCACAGCAAATTTTCTCTGAGCTTGGAGTATAAGAAAGGCTAAACTGTTTTCTGTTTTTACTGGTTCTCATTGAGAATCACTATACTACTCTTTTAACACTTCTTTGACCTCTTTTACTTAATATGCTACATGTAACACGACTACTAACAGCAGCAGCACTATGTACATACATAGTATTTTCCATCAAAGACTGGATCTGGTTAGAAAATTACAATCAAAAGAAAAAAATGACAAAAACAAAAAGGACAACAAAATCATGAATTTTGTTTTCCATTTTCTGACCAAACATTTGGTAGAGATTGTATCCCAGTTTCACAGATGTGGAAATGGAGACCTGAGTTAAAGCCATTTTCCAACATGAGGGTGTACATTTAGATGCGAAGATGTTGAGGATGGGCAGCTCCCATTGACTTCACTGGGTATTGCTCGTGATCAATTACCTATGGCAGGGGTCGGCAACCTTTCAGAAGTGGTGTGCCGAGTCTTCTTTTATTCACTCTGATTTAAGGTTTTGCGTGCCAGTAATACATTTTAACGTTTTTAGAAGGTCTCTTTCTATAAGTCTATAATATAACTAAATTATTGTTGTATGTATAGTAAATAAGGTTTTAAAAATGTTTAAGAAGCTTCATTTAAAAATAAATTAAAATGCAGAGCCCCTCGGACCGGTGGCCAGGACCCGGACAGTGTGAGTGCCACTGGAAATCAGCTCACGTGCCATCCTCGGCACATGTGTCATAGGTTGCCTACCCCTGACCTATGGTAATCAGTCCCACTGGGAGCTGTTGCATACTCAGCATCTCTGACAAACCCAGGACACTTATTTTGGTGCCTAACTTCAGATACTCAAGTTTAATAGCACAAAGAATTACAACAAGTCTGTGACAGAGACAGGAATAGAACCCAGAAAACTCCCATAGGTGTTATATGTTACATCATAGCAAACCTGCCCTAAAATGTCAATAGCTATAATAATCTTCATTAGGAAAATACGTATGGAGTATGTTAAGAGTAAATATGTCATATCTATTAGACTTATGATAAGATAAATGCGGTGCACTATTTTAATCTTAACTTGGATGAAAAGCTCTAAGATGTATGGGGAGCATCTGTTTCCACAAAATAATATTGCAATTCAGACACTGAAGTATCTAAATATCTTGATGCAATGGTCAGGGATACAAAATGGAGAGCAAAGGACATTCTTGCACCTCTGAAGTTTTTGTAGTGACTTGAATGGTAATGGGATAAATGGCATTGACTCAGATGAATCTGAAGATGACCAAAAATAGTTATCATGGTGAACATAAATACAGAAGGGAACTGAATGTTTTCTTGGAGATAATTGTTCCATTAGGACCTGAGCTAGCATGAACTTTAAAAACTATGCTTTTAAGCCCATGTTTAAGTCTATCCCTATTCAATACATTACTTAAGCATATGTTTTATTATCAGGATATTATTGAGTCCCATGAAAATCATTGGAATTGAAGCACGTTCATAAAGTTAAGCATTTTTAAGTGCTTTGCTAAATAGCTTTTTGGAGGCTTATTAGCTAACAGCAACAAGTCAATGTCCAGTGATTCTTCATGCCCATAACGTGTAATGTAAATATCTGTTTTGTTCAGCACTGTTTCAACCTATGAATTGTCTAACATTAAGGCAACAAAACCTATCCCTGCCCTCATCCTTTATTATAAATGTAAAGTCACGTCTTACATATTGTTTTTTTAACATTCAAATTCCATTACTCCAGATAGGCATTCTAAAATAAGACTCTAATGACTTTGAGATCCAAATTAATTATTGCAAAGCAATGAGGGAGAAAGTAGGGGGTGGAAAAAAATGTGTGCTGTAATGAAGTATTGAGCAATCTAACCAAAATTATATAAGGATGTGACTTTGGTTGCTGCTACTTAAGAATGTTCCATCGTCACTATAAATGAATGATTACATGGGAAGAGAGTGATTGCTTCAGTACTGAGTGCAGCTGTTATTTATGTGATGTTATTTATAAGACTGATGTGCATAATGTTCTCCAGCCCTACTGTAAATTAGAACAAACTAGGAACATATTATCTAAGAACACTTGCAGTAAGACATTTTGGCAGTTTGGTGCCACAAATGTGTATAGGAAAGGAACGCTTCTTTTGCTGCTGACAAAAGTAGCATTTTTGCTACAGAAAACAAATCTCTCTGACAATCCAGGGCTTGATTCTGCATATAATGAAGTTAGGAAGAGTGAAGACATTGACTTTAATGGGTGAAGGGTCAGGTCCCAAAAGAGTTCTATTATTAATGTGCCAGCAGGCAGACTTTGTAATATTAATTATGATATTATTCAACAATGAGCCTGCAGAAACATAAATCATACAATTTCCAGCAGTATCATCTGGGATAGTGCAGGCATTCGTGGGCCACATCTGTGTTTATGCAGTAGCAATTTTGTTTTTCATTTTTCCTCCTGCTATTAACTAATAACGCAAGTAAAAATGTTCTAGCAAAGAAAGCAATCAGCTGCAAGCAAATGTTATGTCCATTGGAAAGGGTGTGTGTGTTATTTTTGTTTTCTAAACAGAGCAATATAGGGTTAGTAAAAAAAATTCCTAAAGGACCACTGAGAAGAGAGGAGTTAGACCAGGGGTGGGCAAACTTTTTGGCCAGAGGACCACATCGAGGAATAAAAATTGTATGGCGGGCCATGAATGCTCACAAAATTGGGATTGGGGTGTGGGAGGGGGTGAGGGCTCTGATTGGGAGTATGGGCTCTGAGGTGGGGAGTTTAGGGTGTAGCGGGGTTCTCTGGACTCAGACCAAGGGATTTGGAGGGCGGAAGGGGGATCAAGGCTGAGGCAGAGGTGTGGGAAGGGGTGCAGGCTCCAGCTGGGAGTGGGGCTGGAGATGGGGACTTTGGGCTGCAGGAGGGTGCTCTGGGCTGGGATTGAGGGGTTGTAGAGCAGAAGGGGGATCAGGGCTGAGGCAGGGGGTTGAGGCATGGGGAGAGGCTCAGGGGTGCAGGCTCCGAGCGGCACTTACCTCAAGCGGCTCCCAGAAGCAGTGGCATGTCTCTCTCTGGCTCCTATATGGAGGCGCGGCCATGTGGTTCTGCATGCTGCCCCATCCACAGACACCACCTCTGCAGCTCCCGTGACCCAGCACCCCGGCTGGAGCACCAGAGCAACCCCTGACCCTGTGCCACAGCCGGAGTGCCGGAGCAGTGCCATGCTACAGCTTCCAGGAGCTGCATGGTGCAGCCCCCGACCCAGCACCCCAAGCGGAGGGGGGCCAAGCCATGTGGTCTGGCCCCAGACCCAGTGCCCTGGTTGGAGAGCTGGAGCAAGGCCGAGATGCTGGTGCGGCCCCTGACCCAGTGCCCCATCTGGAGTGCTGGAGCAGGGCCAGTCCACGTGGTGCGGCCCCTGACCCTGCTCCTCAGTGGGAGCTCATGGGCCAGCTTAAAACGGCTCTGGCCCATGAGCCATAGCTTTCCCACCCCTGATTTAGACAATGATTTGTATAAAATGTACATGCATACACATTTATTGGGTGCCCTCAGAAATTAAACATTCACTATCCCATGCACTTGTAGTATTGAGAAATATTCCTCTTAGAATAGAAGATATCATGACATCAAAATCACAGCAGGGTGGTAAAGGATGAGTTTTTAATAATAGTCTCTTTATCTGTATACTATCAATAGAATTATTATTCTATAATTAGGGGCCAAACTCTGCCATTCTTACACATTTTTATCTCAGTCTTTTCTTAGGTAACTTATATTTGGGTACTGATCAAACTCCACTGAAGCCAATGAAATATTTCCATTGTTTTTATTGAGGGTTAGGTTAGTCCTTTTGGGCCATCACTGTATTCCTTCTAAATTTCTTTTATTCTTGGAGAATCTCTGTCTTTCCTCAGTAGTGGAATTGATGTTTCCGGATTCCTATCTTCAAATTAAACTATTCTCTTTCACATGTTGCCTTTTTACACAAATTTATTATGTGGCTGCTAGTAGTAGAACACAGAGATATATGTGGGGCTTGTATATCCAAATGTCTACACAATGTAAGTCCAAGACAAAAGTAGCAAGGTTAAGACAATTAGCACACTCAGAACTAGTTATGTTTGACTATGGTACATGAAATTATGTGATTTCTGACATACAAGATACAAGAAAAGAGAATTCCTTGCCCAGGAGAAACAAACTGTCTCTAACATAGTATGATTTATTTATTTATTTATTTTGTAAATGAGTTCAAGACTTATTATAGAATGTCTATGGGCATGCTCTGTGTTACTCATGTTGGAACCATAGCAAACAAAAATAATTATTGCTTCTTAATTAAGAGTAAACATGGATATGTATGTTATCTACAAGGATAGCTATGAGGCTGAAAACTACTAAATGTAATTTAAAATTAAGTGTTGAGATTAACCAAAAAGCCCCTAGACATTATCTTAATGTAGAACTTCTTTTGATAATCTTGTTGTAAGGCTAAGATCAATGAAACCCTAAAGGAGGATTTAGTGATGCTGACAGGATTTTCTTCTTTTGATAGACAGTGAGATGAAAAAAAATATTAATTGGAGGGTATTAAAAAGTTTTTTAATTGCACTCTGACACTATATTTAATATCTTTTTTTATAAAGAACTATTAAATGACCCCTTTATTAACATGGGAAACAGTTTTTGCACTGTTAGCTCTACTCCCGATACCTGTGGAAACTAAACCAAGAAATAGCCAAATCTGAATTTCAGAGAAATCAGATTTAGGCAAAACTTACTGCTAATGAACTTTCTGAAACCTAGCTCAGCTGTGTGAACCTGACTAAAAGAAAATATCCGAATTCATTTGAATAACCAAATGTCCCCTTCTTTTAGTATGCAGTATTGTTGTAGCCATGTGGGTCCCAGAATATTACAGACAAAAGGTGGGTGAGGTAATATCTTTTATTGGACCAACTTCTGCTGGTGAGAGACAAGCTTTCAAGCTTATACAGAGTTTTACATAGACCTGAACATGAGCTTTGCGTAAGCTCAAAACTTTGTCTCTCTCACTAGCAGAAGCTGGTCCAATAAAAGATATTACCTCATCCATGTTGTCTTCCTTCTTTTAGTGGCATTTTGCCCTTTACTTGAGAGTTAGGTAGTGCATTTTGCTTAAAGAGCAATAGGGTATGGAGGACACAGATCTATTATTACAATGCATAGAAAAAAAGAGCTCAATCCTTTGTTGAACTATGCTTGGCTCATCTGAGAGGGGGATGGAGAAAGGTGGCAGTTGGTCTTTTTTCACATCCCTTGAACAGGAATCAGTCTGGAGCAAACATGATCCTCGGAGTAACTTAGAGCAGCCTAAACCCCAACCCTTCCATGGGGAAAGGGGGAGTGGATGGCATGCAACAAAATTCTCAGATGCCCCTTTCCAACTGAATATGTACTAACTGTATTTAATAGCAGTATTTTTATATGGAAGCTGTATTTGAACTATTAATTGTTATTTTTACTCCTAATTTCAGTAATAACAGATAATTATAATACAGGTATACATTACAGATAGTTAATTATTACTGATAAAAACAGATTCTCAACCTATATTTACAATTAGATGCAACTTTGTCACTAGATAATGAAGTGAGACACAATGTTTTCCTCTTCTGGAAATATCTGTACAGTATCCAGATGTTGGGGAAAAGGCCACTTAGATGATAGACAGCTACAATTCAATGGTTAAAGTAGAAAGAAGTGATGTGGATGGGAATCAGAAATAAATAGAGCACGTAAGCATTGAATAAAAGACTAAGTAAGGAAAAAATAGTTGAAAGCAGGTTAAGAAGCCCATTAAGTACAAAGTTAAAGTTAAGTAGGTTATGGTTCATTAAAAAAAGATCTAGAAAGAGGACAAGGTGGGAGGTTTGAAATATGTCAAGATGGGAAAGTGATATAAGGTCAATGAACACCATGAAAATGGGAAAAGGAATGTCTAATACATATATACTATACAACACTTGTATGCTGCATATGAAAATTTATTGAGCATCAAACAAAAACATTAGCTGGAAATAGTTTGGGAGCTGGTAGAAATTCCAGTGTTTAAACAGTTAAGTTTCCTATTTTTTTTTCTGTATTAGGAATCTTGAAAGCTCTGCTAAAGGCTACAGCCAATGAGCTACTTGCTCACATGGTGGAAACTGGTGTAGCTCCATTGTCAATCAAGATATGATAATTCCCACCAGATGAAGATTCTCAGAGAACGACTTCAAGGGAAGGTTGCTACTGGAAGATACATTGAAAACTTTAGGTCTTTGGGGACTTTGTCATCATTTAAAATGAGGATTTTCTTCTCACTCTTCAGCATGAGTATTATAAGTCTATTCCAGCTTGTTAGAAAGGTCTAGTAGAAAAATGTTAAAATCCTTGTTAACATTGTGGGGCTTGTTCATCAGAGGGGATAAAGAATCCTCGGGGGTTCCTCTAGTTAGAAAATCAGTATCTTCACAATAAAGGTTATATTTTCTCAGAGGTTAATCAATGTTTGACCTTCTCTGCCCTTTAAGAGTCTACCTTATACATTACATCTCCCAATCGACAGAGTCCCCTTCACTAAAATTCAAGCAGAAAATGGAAATTTACATGGACATTGATAAAAGCTATTAGCTTCCTAAACAGTATGGTGATTCGTGGTCACATTCACAAGGATAAACTGATCATCGTGTCTAGGTTCAGGAAAAAAAAATTCTCAAGGGCATAGTGGCAGGCATCATGGGCTTTCCCCTCTCCTCCCCTCCCCTGCATAACACATCTTCCTCTGGAGCACTGAGAATCCATCATCACATGGGATTAAGTGAGACTATTTAACATGACATTTTCTTGCAATTGCAGGGGGAACAAAGGGGTGGGGATGGTGGACTATCCCTATCATAGCCTTTTGCTTTTTCATTCAGTCTTTAAAATTGGGACAAGAGTAAGGCATTCAAAAATAGAGAAACTGGTGGAGGGGAAAATGTGAGTTGCTGGGTTTATAGGTGGTGTTATGATTTAAGATAAAGATGACCTCATGCTCTCATTCTCTTGCCCTTTCCAAGTGACAGGCCCGGATCTGTATTTCTTCACAATGGAATCTCAAAATTCAGACTACAATCCCTCCCCCCTGTTCTTTTTTTTTTTTTTTATAAACCACATTGCCTCAGGGTTAACTGGGATTAGACTCTGCTATAAACTTATCTCTAGGAGCTAGTGACCAGAATGAAATTGCAATGGCAAAGAAAACATCTTCAAAACAAAATCTGGTTGATTTAGCCATAGGAACATGACAGATAGAAAGAAAGGGATTAAAATAACAAAAGCCTAAATGGATATCATCTTTCCTAAACTTATCGTTTCCCTCATGCATTGGTATCTCCCTCCTGTTCTCCTGAGGAAGATGATGTAGCTTGTATTTCTGCAGACCCTCTGTCTCCCTGACTCATCAGAGACTCTGCTTTTTAACTCTTTTCAAGACCTTCCCCTTCACCATTTGTGAGACCAGCCAGACCACCAATTCCACATCAATGGAGGTAAACTACAAAGAGATCTCTATAGCCATTGGCTTTGGTTGTGGCACATCTACCTGAATCTGATTCAATTCTTAGTTATCCTTTAGCTAACAACACAATAACCACCCAGTCCACAGATAAACATATAAAATTCATGAAATTAATACAGATATCGCCCATGTTTCCACAGGTAGCATAAATCTTGCCATGTTTCAGGGTCCTATTTCAAACCTGAGACTCAGAGAATGCATCATTGAAAATTTCACTGATGTTCACAAAGGCGGACCCAGTTTAAATGATCCTGAGCTGATAAGACATTTCTTAAAATACATAGTGTTGTAAGTTTAAGCATGAAACCAGGCTACATTTTGCAGTCCACCCTCCAAAAACAAGTGTGAATCTTATGGGGTAGGTGAGTGGGTGTGAAGTGTTGAGGTGTACTAATTTCTGGAAGGAAGAAAAATTGAACACATTTTGGCTACAAACATTGATCTAAGAAACATTACATCACAGCAAACTTGGAATCTCCAGCATTTCATAAACATTTGATTTATTTTTTTTGTCTGTGTATCCCATCTTTGTTCACTCACTTGTAAAAGAAACATTCTGATAATGACGACAATGGTCTCATGTTTCAACAGTGACACTCATACATATGGGAACTAATATTATAACCTGAGTGAGGTTTAATTGCAGGAATAAGATGACTGAAGCAGAATCAAGTCATAGTTTAGCAGCTCTTTTAAGGTATATGATATGTTTGTATATTTCTCAGTATGTGTAATGTCTTCCTGAGAGACTGGAATTTGTCTGAAGGAACCATTTCATGTCTCTTTTTGGTAAATAATGTATTTAAATAAGAGTTTTACAAATGTGTATTATGCACAGACTGTCTCTGAAAGAGCTTCTTCCAGTCTGATGGTGAAATACCTATTTATAAATGTTTTAAAAGGCATATTATAGACCAATAAAGTGAAATTGTTCTTCCTGGAGTGCTCCCAGGCTGTTGTGCAAATACATATTTAAGATGCAAACTGTCTATATTAAAAATGCATGCCAAAATGACTTGGGGAAAAGGCAAGTGCCACATATTGTTCTCAGACCTGCAGTTTGCCTAATGCCTCTTACAAGATGCTGAGTGGCCTCAATTCCCACTTAGTTTGAACTGAATGCACTCAGGACATGTATAGCATCTTGTAGGATAGACCTATTGTTAACCAAGCAAAGCAATAAAAATCTGTAAGAACCCAAAAGGATTGGGTCTTATTATGGATTAATTCTTTCAAGGAGAAATGAGAATGCTGTGCTTTCTCTCTCTTTCTCCCTCTCTCTGTCACACACACCCATTTGGTATGCTCACACACACTGTACAAAATAATAAATTGTAATGTATATAGAAAAATTAAATACAACAAAAGCATTTTGCACTGAGACCTTGTGTGCTAGATTTCTGCCCAGAACAAATAAAAAGGATCAATTCAACTATCTCTCTCCCCCTACCCCGCAGGATAGAGTTTAAAGTCCTATCTAACTACACACAGTTTGCCTCTGAAATATTATTTGATTCTACTTTTATGATCCAGAACCTGTGCTTTAAGTGTACAGTTGGTTTTGTTTTTTTATTGATTGCCATTCAGGCAAGAAGAATGTCATAGGGTGGCAGACTTGTTTTGACTCCTGCCTGTTTTATACAGTGACACACAGGCGTCGGGATTGGACGTGTATACATGTTATAATTCAATATGCATGTCCTCCCCTGATCAGTTGTTCTCACTGTAGTGCTTGGACTCAAGAACAGGACACTTTCACATGTAAACTTAGGGGAATATTCTTCCTATCTGCAGGTCAATTGTCTGTGTTCCAAAGATACAAGAAAGAATGGATACATATAGTTTGCCATTTTCAAAAGGAGGCAACTGAACATTTGTTTTAATAAGATATGAGTTGCTAACTCTGATTTTAATAAGGTCTGATTGGTTTAATAAGGTCAAATGAAGGTCTAATTTTCAGCCTGGCTTTAATCTATGCTCTTTTTTGTTGCATTACAATTTTGGGGAGTAAATTCATATTATTTCTACATCTGGCTAATTCAGCATTTCCCAGAGTTTTGAAATCAGATTCTCCTCCCCCCCTCCTCCTTTTAGGAAAATGAAACAAACTGTTTTCCCCCTAAGTCAGCCTTGCCATGTGCTGCTGAAGGCCAGCCTGTCTTACGGTATACATCTTCCCCAGCTAGTCCTCATGCCTTTCAGGGGTATGTTGTCCTACACTGTGGGAAATGCTAAACTAGGAAGTGAGCACAATCAGATAATTAAACACATAAGACATCTGACTGTGGCTAAGAGGATGCCAGACTTTCAAAATAACAACAACTTCTATCCAGGCAATTAATTCCTATATTCTTGAAACTAATCCTGGTCTTACTGAAGGGAAAAAAATCCCCATTTACTTTAATGGGATCAGAATTTGACCAGATATGAATATAACTCATGAGTAAAGGTTGGAGAATCAGGTCCTTAGTCTTTTGAGCCTTTAGGGGGTTCTCCTCAGTTGCACTAAATCTACACAAAGCTAACTGCAATTTAGCCAGCTGTGCTCTTTAGGGATATTTTCAAGCTGCAAATAGACACAGAAATATTTGCCATTGTGTTTGAGCAAAGTGGTTGGTCTTGAAAGCAATTTGACACATTTTATTCAGAGCAATCTGCTGTGACTAACATAAACAGTCGTGAAAACCTGGAGTGAAATACATCTGTGATCACTTGGGCAGGATGAAACATAATGATACATGGCTATTTGGGAAGACAATGGGCATGCTAACCTATTCACTGGAGGTTAGAATTTATTATTATTCAGAGGAATCAGTGAAAACATTGGCTCTATTCCTATTTTAGACAGATGTGCAGGTATTGGAGAACATCCTTCTGTTCACTCCCTATTCCCAAGCAGAATCCTTTTTCAGAGGGGCTCTCTGCTTTTTTACTCCTGTTTTTATATACTTTATATGTAATACTCTCTCTATCCCTATGTCAGCCAAATTCTGAGGGATATTGAGTGACTGCCACTCATTGGCTTCAACAGGATTCACAGATGCTCAGCACCATGATAATTTGACCCCATATATATTTACATCAGTATCATTGCCTGTTTTTTTCTTGCAAAAGGGAAAGCAATTGCCTTGAATAACTTATGAAGATCATTTTCTATTGTGTAGATTCTGCAAAATACCATTGCCTCCCTTATATTGCAAAGAAAATTGTCTATGGGACATTTGCATATTTCAACTAGCTAAGCCTCTTATATCTAGAATAAAAAACAGGCTTGGGGAGGCGAGTCATATTTAAAAAGAGGAAGAAAACAGATTTTAGCTTTTAGATTTCAAGGGAGGAAGAAGAGAGCTAGAGTCAAAATCCTGTCCCTGCTTTCCTACGGCTGGAATAAATCTGCGACTCCAAGAATGTCCATAATTTACCCATTACGTTTGGGCTCTGGGGTTCATAAAGGGCCAGCCAAACCTTCCTGCACCTCTCCTGGACCTGATTCCTCTCTGTTCTCCATCTTGTGTGCTCGTTTACAACAGAGTAAAGTGGGTGCAAAATGCTACTTTTCTGATTTGGTGGCATAGATTGCACCCACTTGGCACTGGTTTAGATGACAGCACAGGGCAGGACAACAATAAATCGAGCCCATCATACATTTCTGCAGTGCAAGGGCCAGGAGAGGAAAGGGGATGTATAGGGTGTTTATTTGTTACACTCCTTGAGCAGTGCGCAGTTCAGCTTTGCTGGAGTACCCCCAGTAGGTACTGGGCAAGTTGAGGCAGGATATGGACAGACTGGGGGGAGGGGAGAGGATAGGCAGGAAGATCCATATGTGCATGGATTTCCTGACCTTCCTCACCTGCAAGGAGCTGAGAATTCCCTAAATGGCTGCAGAGCTAGCTTTCACAATTGGGACTCCACAGTCATCCTCTTCTGGAGGGGAATACTTATCCCTGACTGATGCTACTAGTTCAGTGTTTCTCAAACTGGGGTCACCGCTTGTGTAGAGAAAGCCCCTGGTGGGCCGGGCCGGTTTGTTTACCTGCCCCGTCCACAGATCCAGCCAATTGTGGCTCCCTCTGGCTGCGGTTCACTGCTCCAGGCCAATGGGGGCTGCTGGAAGCAGCAGCCAGTAAGTCCCTTGGCCTGCGCCACTTCCAGCAGCCCCCATTGGCCTGGAGCAGTGAACCACGGCCAATGGGAACCACAGGTGGCTGGACCTGCGGATGGGGCAGGTAAACAAACCGGCCCAGCATGCCATGAGCTTTCCCTACACAAGCGGAGACCCCAGTTTGAGAAACACTGTACTAGTTAGTACCTGACTCAGGTACTGGGGAGAGGACCAAATTTTAGGTCCAGAGCACAGCACTAGTAAACCAGAAAGAGTGATGTCTATGGCAATTAGAGAGGGGGAATGGAATCTCTCCACCCCCACAGTGACAGAACCACTCTACAGTCATGAGTACAGTCTCACGGATGCAGTCCCTTACTGCAATAGCTGCTGGGCTCTCCCTTTCCTGGCCTGGTCTGCCCATACCTGCTTGGTTGCAGAATGTCTCTTTGCAAGTGCCCTACATCCTTTCTCCCCTGCTCAGCAGGATGGGATAGATTCTTCTGCATTATGGACATTCCATTCCCATGAAGTGGGGAGATTAGAATTTGCTTCCTGCTGATAGATCTGATTCCTGACCGGGTGGGGTTGGACAAGGATGGCTGTATTGCAGAGGTGGAAGAGAAAGCACCTAGGTGGGAAGGAAGACCGCTGAGATGGAAGTATGCCTCTATTGTTCTGTAATGGCTTTCCATTCCCATCCTCTGTTCAGTAAAGAACAGTTGGATTCACCAGCCTGAAGCCTATTTTGCAAATAGAGAACCCATATTTATTTATTTATGTACCTGGTGATTTGTCTACCTGGTCTTGCATTGGAAAAAAACCCACAAGTATGTAGATTATATCACAGATGCATGTTTCCCTGCATTACATGCATGGTGTGCCCATGATTCACTGACTTTCCCAAAAATGCTTGTATATTTTTCAGGTCATCACCCCCAAAAATATAAATGTGAATTATTCTAAGCCTGATTTACTGGAGTAGGTTGCGTACCTGTGGTTTTACTCTTAGTAAAGTCTCATAACCAGAGGTAGTCACAAGGAAAATGGCTTGTAGCATGTGCTAGTGACAGCTCCATAATGATGCCTGCTATAAGAATGGTCACTTATCAGAGCTGTCGTCCCCCATATTTGATGTGGAATTTGTCTTTTTTTTTTTTTAAGGGTTGGAGCAACATTTGGCAAGAATGATGAACAGTTTTATCAGTTTCCACAATAACCTCAGATTTATCCAAGAAGTAAATGCTGGCAGATTTTTGATCCATGATAATGTAAATTCTAGTTCTAAAGTAAATAATGAGCAAAATTGAGCAATGGACACTTGGATGCTTGGTTAGGGAGCTTGGACCGCTACACTACCTATTAACTTGGACAGGTGCAAAAGGGTCCTCATGAAAAGGAATTTTGACTTTTTACCAGTTTCACATTAAAGTAGAACAAAAATCTCTTTTCACTGCTGCAGTTTTATAAGTAAGCATAAAACAGTTAGTGGCTTACCCTAAAGCCTTAACCACTGGCATAAAAATTAGAGTGCCATCAGATATAGCAACATGCTTTCTCCCCTTTCCACCTTATGTCTTCACTGGAGTGTGTTCCTGAGAAGTAGCAGCAACTATGCACTGATAAAGTGGCTGTGCCCCAGGCTTGAGTTAGGGACAGAATTACCATAAGACTGTCATGGTCTGCTAGAAGTGACACATAACACTAGTACCAACTTATCATCAGGCAAAATGGCAATGGGTTCCGTGCCTTAGGATTCAAAGCCCAGCTAATATTAGCTGTTAGTGAAAGAACATTGATACTACTCATCCTTCTTCAAAAGGCTAATTATTGCAAGTGTCTGGGAACCTGCCATTTATGTGTCAGAAAAAGATTAATTCAGAGTTTTCAATGAAAATAACTCTTCATGTAACTACTGTTGATGTTTTCCACTAATCACACTTTACTAGACCCCTATAGGAACTACCAGCACAATGGAGAAGCTAGGATGTCCTCGCCACCTTAGAGAAAATTATCAAAAAATAATCTTATTGATATAGCCCTATGGCTAAATACTTTTTGACTAGTTAGTTTTACTTATTATAACTTTAATCACAGCAAATGAATTGCAATAACTTTTGTTTGCTAATTAATGTATCCAAGCCAATCATCTTCAAAAGCTCTCTCTGTGCCAGATGAACATCAACATTAAAAAAAGGAAATATTAACCCCTTAATTCATTCAACTCTAATTGTTCCTGAGAAATCTCCCTTCCAGACACTTACCTGGCCTAACTATACTTAGATTGTGAGGTCCAACACTATCACAGTACAGCATTCCAAAGGACTACAGTCAACACCTTACACTGACACCCATTCAGCAGAAGATTATGCTTTTAGGCAAACTACTTCTCTCAGCACGTGTTTCAGTGGTCAGCAGGGAACATGCATATATTTCAGGGCACAGTTGGCAAATGCCCCCCCTTCCTTATAAGGAAACAACTGTTGTAACTTTCTAATCATGACATCAAACTATAAAGATCAAAGCACAATTTCTAACACTTAGAAAAATTAAGCATGAAGGCACCATCCTATTGATCTTCCCTAGTCTGAGACACAGGGAATGAAGTTCAGCCCTAGAAAGCATAAGATGCAGGACACTACCAAAGATTTAAGATTCTATCGTGTTTGGCTAAACTAACAATGGCTGAACCAAGGTTAAAGTAACCTAAAATGCTCTGATTGAAAAAATACCCTAGGATCCAGCTGTGCCTTCTTCCCAGTGTGCCTATCACTACTGCAGCATGCTTCAAGGGGGACCTCTGATCTCTGGTTGTTATTCATCAGCCACAGCACCCTGTGCTCCAGTGAGAACCAAGGAAATAACACTAGATACTCCAATCCCTCTCCATATTGGAACCTTCAGACCCGTTTTACAAGCTCACTGGTGTCCTTTGCTGTTCTACTCCCTACTGCCCCTCACACATGCCCATGCTACCTGACTTCTCTAACACCAGTTTCCTACACACCTTTCCCTTCTCATCTAAATATGCCTGAATTCTCGCTTCACACCCAACCATGCAGATTGTCCCCCTCCCCTGCCTTCCTTTTCTCCAGTGTCCATCTCCATGACCCATATCACACCACTTCCCTCCTGCAAGCACTACTTCTTCCTCCCCTTTCAGCTTCCCCTCAGTTGCCTCATGCCTCATCAAACTGCCCAATAAACAAACAGAAATGGTAACTATCACCAACCACAATTTAACATATTTAAAACAAATTGAACACCTGCAGCCTTCTGAGGAGTATGTGGTTCCTGTGATGTACCTCCCCCATAACCCTCTCCTCTCCAGTTCTATTTCCACCCATTTTTGACATCTTCCTTGTCTGCGGTTCTGTCTAAATTTAGATTAGAAGCTCTTTGGGGTGGACACTGTCTATGTATTTGGTTAGTTCATCATGCTTAGCTCGATAAACAAAGGGCAGATTTTCAACCCCTTTCTCCTACTAGTAGCAGTTATCTGCATGATCCATGCCAAAGCAGTCTACAGAATGATGCCTGGAGTAAAGAGCTATGCATGACCCAGCATTGCAAAATCTGGCCCTACTGATAAAAATGCAAAAACACTTCTGCCTGGCATTCCTTTGTACTGAATTATAAACTCTGCAAACATTACAAATACATCCTGCTTCCTTTCTGATCAAGTCTATCAACTGGTGTGTGCGCAAACTGGCACAACCAGTTTAGTTTGGTTGAATTGTTAGTATTTGAAGCACATACCATAAAAGGTTTCCTGCAGTATTATATGCTAAAATGTGTCATAGCTTTCTTATGTCTGCAGGAACACATCCTCCCCAGTTGTTTTTCCCTAGGCATCTGCAAAAGCTCAAGTGTCTCTGACCTATGGCACATCAATCATTCATTCCTCCTTTTCTCCTCCATGTCCCTCACCTCATTAGCCTTCTGCATACAGTCCACATTCAGCTTGATTCCAGTTCATGATATAACCTTTATTAGTGTACTGGACAGCAGTAGCTTCATCTGTTGACCTTGTGAACTGAGTACTATGGATTATACACATCTCTCATAAAATAAATGGTCTTATTCAAGTCATGAAAATCCATCTTTCTATATTGTAAAATAAGGCAATAATCTGTGTTAAAAACAATCAGATAAATTGCCTGTGCAGATATCTATGCTAATCATAATGCAACCACAAACCCATTTAAATGAATAGGTACAACAGTAACAGATAAAGGAATGAATGTATTTTGTATTAATTTTCTGGGGTCAGGTAAGAAATTCAGTACAACCAGAATGTAATGGCTGGTGAGGTACATAGCTTCTCTCTTGTACATTTTTTTTCAATATGCCTGCAGAGAGAAGTTCAATTCAGAGACTTTGAGTTGGGGTTGATGACTGCATAAACAGTGATCTACCGAAGGTCACATGAGCAGTTTAATTACAATTTGAACTTCAAATTTTTCTGGCTTCTAGTTATTTGCTCTAACCAGCAGCTGATACAGCTTCCACAGAAAATACATTTATTTAGAATGGTCAGTGGCCAGGAACGAAACCTGCTCAGGAAAGCTATGCTGACCACTCTTTCACTTCTGTTATGCACAAATCCAGACAAATCAACATGCAGAGATTACCCCTATGATGACAGCTGACCCAACATGCATCTGTTATACACACACATATAGGCTATGTCTACACTATGAGCTAAGGGTGTGATTCTCCTGCTTGTATACACATACTTAGGCTAGCTCTCACTGAGCTAGCCTAGGTAGAAATAGCAGCATAGCAGTGGTAGCATAGCTGAGTACATATCCACCAGTTTCAAGTGGGTTTGTACACGGCATTATTCAACTGTGCCTCTGCTGGCACTACCCAGGCCACCGGGGCTTTGCTGCTATTTATACTCATGCCAGGTCATTGAGAGTTAGTGTGAGCAGACGTACTCAAGCAGAGGAATCACACCCTTAGCTCATAGTGTCAACACACCCACTGCTTCTCAGTAGTCATTAATATTCATAAAATACCAAGCTGAATAGCTATGTTATCTACCTATCTCATACAGAACACCGTGGTGCCTAAGTATTACTGAAAGAGCTACCAAGGAGTAGCATGGGAAAGTGGTGTGAGCAGAGACTGGAGAGCTCAGACTTGTTGAGTTATAATCCTGACTCTGATACTGACACTTTTTGTAGCCTAGGGCGTATCACTTAGTTCACATGATGTGGCCTCTATTTTTAGACACTTAGGGCTTGAATTTCAGAGGCACCAAATCCCCACTGATATTAAATGGAGCAGTCGATGTTCATCAGCTCTGAAAGATCCACCCCAAGGTTTCTGATGCTGAACATTCAGAAACCAAGGACCTCAAAATTAAAGGTAACTTTTCAAAAACTGGACCCAAACCTGTCTATGATACACAATTGTTCCATTTAGGCCCTGCTTTACACTGGGTGACAAGTAGCACCACACATTTTCAGAGGCATGCTTACTACTCTCCGAAAGCAAGGGGGAACACACTACTTCATGGAATGTAGCATCTTCTTGCCCCTACACATGTATATATGCACTCCCGTGCATGGATGGGATGGAGGGAGTAAAGCAATAGCTTCACCTGCTTTAGGTTACAGGAGGCATTCTAGAGTGGAAACAAATGCATACACTAACTTATTCAGATACCCATGAATAAATGCGTACACTAACAAATCAGATACCCATGAATAAATAGACCGAGGATTCAAATGATATTCTGGAAAGGTGTTGACACATAGTACGCCTTGACAGTCCATCTGGTAAATGTGGGTGTCATTCAATAGACTAAATTTCCAAATGAGTGGCATGCCAAAATCTCACTAGAATAAGGAGTTGTACCAAATTCATTATCTTCTAATTCCCAAAGGGTTTTTTTTTAATCCACTTTAGCATCCATAAGGAAAAAATGATCTGTGTTTACAGATGAAAATTCTGCATCTTCAGATCAAACATAAGTACTGGAGAGCACAATGCACATAGTAAGGCTACTTACAAAGGAAATTACCATGTGCATGATATGGAAATGATGATATTATCAAAAAGCTCATCAAAACTATATCACATTTAATGATGAACATAAGCAGGGAAATTAAAGCACAACCAGAACCATGCTTCCCTAATTTCCCTGCGTATATTCATATTCTAGACTATTAATACAGGACTAAATGAGAAAAAACAAATGAAGGAATAACTCATGGTGCCATAATCAGTACCCTCAGTGGTCTGTAAAGAGCAGTGCGATGCCATCCCAGATTTCAGCTCTACCATGGACTGCTTAAAGAACTGTTTTCCAAAGTGTGGGGCCTGCTCCTGGGAGGAAGGGGCATAAAGCAGCAGCTGGGGAGTATGTGATGGAAGATACATAAACTGATGAATAGGACTTTAAAAACACATGGAGGGATTGCATAGAGGGCACAATTGGTTTCATTTTCCTGAAGGGGGTAAGTGCGGAGCATTGCTTTCGAAAGTGTAGGAAACTACTAACCAAATTAATGTTACTTCTAGCATAAATTCATTTGAACCAGAGTTGGTTAACCTACTGCATGCATAAAACACATTAATAAGATTTCACTTGGTGAAATCATGGCTCCATAGACATCAGTGACAAAACTTCCATTGATTTCAGTTGGGCCAGAATTTCACCTATTATATTCCTTTAACCAGGGGTTAGTTTTTGATGTCTCTCTGGTTCTCTTTCTTATAGTAATGCAGATTGTGTTTCGGCTGTGATTAGTTTTGTGAGGATCATGGCTAGAGTAGCAGGAGGTCTGCAGGTCAGGATGAATATTCATTGTCAAAACTGCTTTTGCACACAGCTGCTGGCTCTGAGGTCTATGTTATACTACACCAGCATCAACCTTCTAGAAACAGTAACATTCATCAAAGTAACCTCAAATTTATAATAAACAAAATGAAAACAAGAGAAAAGCTCCCCCTTCCCCGTGAGTCAAGAACAATAAAGAACAATGACAGAGATATATGATCTCAATGACCCATCATTTTACTGAGCTTACAGTTGTCTCTCTGACGATGATGCATGTTTCTGAGTTCAGAGAGATAAGAGAGTTCTATATTTTTCTGAAGCATGTTCCAAGGACACACAATGCTCCAGGCATGAACATCCAGCACAAAAGTATGGCTTGAAAAACGTCAGAAGATAAGGGATGAATGAAGGTAGGTGTGACTTTCATTGTGGAAGGTCCTGCAACAGGGAAGGACTAAGAGAAAGAAATTGAATTTTGTTTCTGTTTGTGTGTTTAATCATTTCTCTTCTTATAGGGCAGGATGAGGACCCATTGTCCTTCAATTGACTAAATGCTGAATTCCATTTGGTTTTCCATTTCACAAAAATTGATTTCTGAAGACACTAGGTCTGAGTCACAGCATCGTAACACCAGCTTTACCTAAGTAAAGTTACATTGATGTGATGCAGAGGTAAATGAGGCCCAGTCTATTTCCATGTGTTCCACTTAAGGAATATATTATGGTGCCAATTTAGCAAGATATTTAAATATATGAGTAGTCCCACTGAAGTCAGGAGGTCTGCTCAAGACAATGGAACTACTGGCATGCTTGAAGTTACGCACGTGCCTACATGTCTTTCTGAATATGGGTCTGTATGACTACAAAACTATAAAATGATCACCTACCATCAAAGCAGCAGAAGTAAGGTAATAGATAATTAGGATCTTGCATGAAGACATCGAAGTCTCACAAACTGGTGAAATAGTTGCAGTGATGTTTTCTTTTTTTTTTCTTTTTTGCAAATTGCTAAATATATGTGAAGCTGCAGCATTCATTCCACATTTCTAATATATAATCAATTATAACCACCGGTAGGAGTTTTTTTAGACTAACTGCAAAAATACTGTGTTATATATTCACAGTCAAGTTGTGTGGCTGCTATTTTATCATACAAGTCATAGGGTATTGGATCAGGTGTTCTAATTGACTGAACCAAGCCCAAGTGACTAAGAGGGTTAACAGAAGCCAGGTGGAGTCATTTTCTCAGAGAAAGTGGTGACATTTTATGTGCCCTCTTTGAGCCATTCAGAGAGTGAAAAAAAAAAAAGAGAGAGAGTTGGAGATGCTCTGTGTTGCTCTAGAGTAGGGAATGCCCTTCACAGAATTAATTAGTAAAAAAAAATGTTGCCATGAACTGTTCACTCTCTCTATCTCTGGAAATCTTCCATAAAGTGATTGCCATTAAAGTAATCATTTACTCACAGTTAAGTAGATTAGTAACTATAGCTTCATGCCTCTTTGGACCCCATCACCGTGATATTTGAGCAGGGCCAGCTCTAGCCATTTCACCGCTCCAAGCACGGCGGCACGCCGCAGGGGGCGCTCTGCCGCTCGCCGGTCCCGTGGCTCCAGTGGACCTCCCGCAGGCGTGCCTGAGGATGCTCCACTGAAGCCATGGGACCAGCAGACCCTCTGCAGGCACGCCTGCGGGAGGTCCACCGGAGCCTCCTGCCGACCTCCTGGCAACCAGGAGAGCGCCACCCGTGACATGCCGCCCCAAGCACGCACTTGGCGCGCTGGGGCCTGGAGGCAGCCCTGTATTTGAGTGAGTCACACATATTAATTTATAGATTTTAGGACCAGGGTGGCCTATTACGATTATTTAATCTGATCTCCTGTATAATACAGGCCAGATAACCGCACTCAACTTCTACATAAAGCCCATAACTTCTGATGAACTATAGCATAGCTTTTAGAAAGTTACCCAGTTTTGATTTAGAGACTGTAAGTGATAGAGAATCCACCATGTCCCTATATAATTGTCCCAGTCAGTCATGCCAAACTCAGGAGAAATTGGGCTTGTTTTTGGCTAAATTGGCTTGTGAGTTGCTTGTTGGCTAGTTTTTGGCTTGTAGCTTGTTTGGCTTGTGGCTGGTTTTTTTTAAATCAGCTTCGGCAAGCAGGGGCTGGGAGGGGGCAAGCAAGGGCAAGGGTGGGGAAAAAGAATCAGGGTTTCACAGCAGGCCAACCACAGTCCCAGACTGCACGCCGGGGGGAACTAGTCACAGACTGTTGGGGTTCTTAGGGATTGGCTTGTTTGGGCCTTGTTTTGAAATGGGATTAGCTTGATTTTGGTTTATTGTGAAAGTCAGGCTGCTTATTTACCGCGTGAAAGTTGGCAAGTTTGGTTCCAATTGTCAATTACCTTCACTGTTAGAAATCTGTGTCTTATTTCTAGACTGCAGTTGTCTAGTTTCTGCTTCCAACTATTGGATCTTGTTATGCCTTTTCCTACTAAATTAATGATTAAGTCACCTCTTAATCTTGTGTTTGAGTTTGATAAACTAAATAAATTTCTCACTGTAAGGCCTATTTTCTAAACCTCTACTCATTCTCACAGCTCTTTTATGAACCCTTTCAAATTAAATGCTTTGTATGACCTGAAATGAAACATTTTGATTTGATTTCAAGCTTTCAAAAACTTTTTTTTAAAGAAATAAAGATATTTCAAAACTAAAATTAATTTGGAATGAAAACATCAAAACGGTTCAATTTGTTCAAAGTTTATGGTTGTTTTTGCAAAATAATTTCACAAAAATACATAAAGTGTTTCAGTCAACTCAAATCTGCAGTTTTCAGCATAAAAATGATTTGGCCAAAACATTTCACCCAGCTCTACTCCTAATCAGTTCAACCTCACAACGCCCTTTGACGTAAGAGTATTGCTATGTGCACTTTTAAAAACGGGAAATTTAGGTGCAGGGAGATTAAATTAATTGTTCAAGGTCACATAGGGAGTCTGAGTCAGAGTCAAGGATAGATTATAGACTCTCTCAGATCAGTCCAGTGCTTTAACCACTTGCATCTGATGACTTGCTTGCATCTGACAAAGTGGGTATTCACCCACGAAAGCTCATGCTCCAAAACGTCTGTTAGTCTATAAGGTGCCACAGGATTCTTAGCTGCTATTACAGATCCAGACTAACACGGCTACCCCGCTGATGGTTTAACCACATGACTCTCCTTAACCTGTATTTGAAAAACGATAGTAACTCCCTATATTGGGAAAAGAAAGCTATATGCTGGATCTTAGATATGACATGAGTAAATGTTTGGAAATAATGACCTTTTCATGGCAACCCTGTTTCAAACCAAACCACATTTTGCAAGTTTTTATTTGCTTGCAAAATGTAAGTAACAGTTTCTAAAGTGTTGTGTTTTACTTTCTTAGTCAAGCAGTGGGAAAAAAATCAAAGCCAATGCATATCATTCTCCCCATACCTTTACTCCTCTTTCATGCCCTTGCTCTCATCTATTCCTCTTTTTTATGGTTGTAGGTGACATTCAGCATGACATGGTGCAACATGACTTTGAACATTCACTATAGTGTCAATCTGAGAGCTCAAGTAGCTCTTTGTCACTCTTTAAAAAACTGACACAGAAGACCAGCTTTTTAAAGTGCAGATTTAAAGAGAAAGCCCCTTCAGGGGATTCCTTTTTTGCCAAAAGTATAAATCTGGGTAAACAGCAAGCTGCAGCTGTACTGAAAATACAGGAATTGTATTTTTATAATGATGAATACTATAGTAATGCCGTCACTTGATGGTCAGTGAGATGTTCATGGTCATCCTAGGACAGTAGATATATCGTACTAGAATAATACTGCTCTCATTGTTCCCAGATCATTACACTGTTCCTTCAAATAGCAAGATTTATTATGGCAGGAATTATGTGTATGTTTTTTATGTTTCTAAACTTCTGTAGACTTTTGCCACGTTTTGAATTTTAAGTCCCTGTAAATTTTGTAATCTCTGGAAATGCAATGGCTGCCTCCTGTTATAGCCTGATTATGAGCATTTGTAAAGTAGCTTTTCCTGTGAAAAATGACTCATATATTCCAATTCTGATATTTAAGGCTCCATTTTTAACTTATTTTCAAAGTTATTATTATCTACTGTATGTTGAAGAGTGATTTTAATTCCTCAATTTTATTATAGCCTGGTGTGTTCAGACAGTATATTAATCCTTCTTATATTGGCATGAAATCATAGCAAGAATATCATAGCAATTTTGTATTTATTCTAAATACACTGGATAAGCCTTCAGCATTACTGCAGATGCATTTTTATTATTTTTCTTTCCAGCCAGAATGGAAATAGATTTATTTAATATTAGATGATGGTTTCATATAACAGACAGGATTAGTCTATTAGTTTATATGTAAATTAAGACATCTTGAAATGAGAAAGGAGGGGAAAGAATGAAATCTTGATAAAGATGGGAGACCTATCTATTCCAATAATGAGGCTGAAACAGCTGGGCTGATTTTCTTGTGTAATCAGTGATCAAGTCTGTTAGAGAGATAATCTGTGGAATCCTATAGTACTCCATAATTGCCTACCCTAATTCCACAAAGCTGTATGATTTATCAATCTCTATATCATTTCCTTCTCCCTTCAGTTCCTCACCTCTTTTTCCTCAGAAATTCCTCATAAGGTATTTTATGTTCTGTCCGAAGACAAGATTTCTTCATGGAAAAATCTTGAACTTGTAAAGATTTTCTGTACCACACAAGTATAGTCTGCTGTTAATTTAGCTTCACAACCCTATAGGCTGCTCTAGTATGGAATGATGGCCATATGATTCAACAAAACTTATTTGACTGACTATGCTATATCCATACTTCTTTTTGACAAACACTGGCTATTTTTAGGTGTTTTTTTTTGTTTGTTTGTTTCTTTTTACAGAGATGGTTACAGCTGGAACATGTTTTAGTGCATCATTTTTCTCCACTGAATGGCATATGCCAGCCTGTTCCATAGCATATCAGCCCCTCTAATGGATGAGTTAGTGATACTTTTGCTTTATCTTCAGTAGTAGACGGCTGTGGTTTTGGAACATGTCTGTGTTTTTGGAAGATGCATGTCTGCAGTCAGTTGATCACTGTGATATCTGTATTAATTTGTTTCCTACTTCACTGAGACCATCTATTCATCTCTGACACATTCACAGAGAGATCCAAATTTTCAAAATCGACCTTTATGTTGATTGTGCAAACTCCATTAGGTCTGCAAATACCTTGATTTGCTCCAACACAGGGGTATTTGTACATGTATATTAGGACTTGAATGCTAATTCTAAATTCTGTTTATGTAATTCAGGTGTACAGCTTAGCAAACCTAACTGAAAACATGGCCCACAAAAACTGCCTACAGCACACCATGTCTCTCTCTCTCTCTCACTTCAATATCTCTTCTCCCTTGCAGTCATTTTTTCCCTTTCCAAGACTTCTTTCTCAGATCTATGTCATCTCACCCTTTTTCGCTTCGCTTCCTATGCATAGCTCTCTCCTATATCCAAGTATCCATAATGGAGGCCTCCCTCACTGTATTGCTTCTCAGCCTTTTCTTTAGAATGTTTTTCTAATCCATCACCTCTAACTATCTTTACTGTACTAATGTGTTTTTCTTTTACTTCCTCTAGTTCTTTTAAAATAGCTTAGCCTGCCCATAAAATCCAAATGGCTGCTCTGCAGAAATTCTAACATTAAAATTTCCTCATAATTAATCTTAAGGGGACAATATTTAATATAATTCAGAATTCAAAGAGTTTGGCTTGTGAAGAAATTCTACATTCCTCATGACATGCCCTTTGTTGTGTAACTATTTTAAAGTATAAAGGAGATATTGATGGTATTTTTAATTTATTTCATAAGGTTTATTTCTAAATTACAGATACATTCATCTACCCTTCAGAGGAATAGTTAAAATTAAAAACTTCTCTCATTGGAATAATTAAAATCAGATAGAAGTTCAAATTTTGTTTTTTAAACTGCAACTAATATATTTCTTTTTAATAACTTCTAAGACAGGGTCATAATTCTTAAGAACTAAACATAAAAATAGCTTAATACTAATCCACATGTCTTTCAAAAACCTTGACATTTCCTGTATCAGAGGGGTAGCCATGTTAGTCTGGATCTGTAAAAGCAGCAAAGAATCCTGTGGCACCTTATAGACTAACAGACATTTTGGAGCATGAGCTTTCGTGGGTGAATACCCACTTTGTCAGATGCATGCAGTGGACATTTCCAGGGGCAGGTATATATATGCAGGCAAGCTAGAGATAATGAGATTAGTTCAATCAGGGAGGATGAGGCCCTGTTCTAGCAGTTGAGGTGTGAAAACCAAGGGAGGAGAACCTGGTTTTGTAGTTGGCAAGCCATTCACTGTCTTTGTTTAATCCTGAGCTGATGGTGTCAAATTTGCAGATGAACTGAAGCTCAGCAGTTGCTCTTTGAAGTCTAGTCCTGAAGTTTTTTTGCTGCAGGATGGCCACCTTAAGGTCTGCTATAGTGTGGCCAGGGAGATTGAAGTGTTCTCCTACAGGTTTTTGTATATTACCATTCCTAATATCTGATTTGTGTCCTTTTATCCTTTTCCGTAGAGACTGTCCAGTTTGGCCAATGTACATGGCAGAGGGGCATTGCTGGCATATGATGGAGTATATTACATTGGTGGACGTGCAGGTGAATGAACCGGTGATAGTGTGGCTGATCTGGTTAGGTCCTGTGATGTTGTTGCTGGTGTAGATATGTGGGCAGAGTTGGCATCGAGGTTTGTTGCATGGATTGGTTCCTGAGCTACAGTTACTATGGTGTGGTGTGCAGTTACTGGTGAGAATATGTTTCAGGTTGGCAGGTTGTCTGTGGGCGAGGACTGGCCTTTATCTCTACAGAAAAGGAGATCTTCATTATTTGTTTCTTCATCACACGTCAAAACATTTTTTAATGTAAATGAGAACTTTTATTTAAAGTGTTTTTTTGTTAGAAAGTTTAACTGACTACCTCTTTATTGGTTTTTCATCACCTCTCTCTCTCTCTCTCTCTCACACACACACACACACACACACACACACACACACACACACACACACAGCAGCTGCACTTTTATTTTAAGAAAAAAGGTAATTCCTTCAATGGCATAATATTCTCTCCTTTTCCTTCCCAGTTTTAACCTCTTGAATACATATTGACTCTATTACAGTAAAAGTAAACTCATAGGGCCTCAAACACATGCTGAAGACTCTTGGACAAAAGCGGGAAGTCATAGCAGATAACTTTCTCCTCAGACAAAGAACTCTAGGAAGAGAGAAAGAGAAGGGAGACTCCAAAAAGAGGTTTCTTCTCTTTTGGAAACAAGATTGACTGTGTGAATATCCATTACCTTCTCTGGCCATCATGCATGGGAGGAGCTCGCTGTAAACCTCTACAAAGCCATCTCATTGTCTGTCAAATCCCTCCTTTGCTGTGTTGTCTACAAAAAACGTTGATAATACCCTATCATGCTGATTCTTTTCTATACGGGTTCTTAAACCACTCATCACCATGGTATCCTAGCACATTCCAGCAGTGAGTAAAGCAAAGTGACTAATATCTGTCACATGTTGTTTGTTTTCTCATCCTCTCCTTAGGGGGAGACGTGTTTGAGTGGAGTGTCTTGTTCTGGTAGGTTTTAAGTATATACTGTATGCTTCTCTGTGCACATGTTAGAAAAAAACAGGTCAAAGAAATGTGTCCTGTACTTGGAGTGGAAGATAGAGAGGTTTGCAATGAGCCTTAGCTCTTGGGAGAGTTCCTTCCATAGTCTTAGACTGACACCCAAGAGAGCCTTGTCTCCCACATAGACAAGTGTTAACCTTTTTGTCTGGAGTTCCATTGTGCTGGAGCAGCAAAGTTGTTGACCACCATCTTTATCTGGAGCTTTAGGTGATCTTTTGGGTATCCTGGGCCCAGACCATTTAGTGACGAAAATATGGACCAAGACTTTGAACTTGATTTGATATTTTGTGGGAAACCATTGTAGAAAGTGGAGGGTGAGTAGAGTGTGTTTGTGAGGAGACATGCCACCCCATTGTTTCTTTGTTCCTTTGAACTTTGTGCAACTGTTTATATCCACATGTTCTCTTTTCCCTAGACTTAGACTGTAATCAGTCTGGGGCCAGGACTGTCTTTTTGTTCTGTTGCTGTACAACACCTAGCACAATAGGATCCTGGTCCATCACTGAAATACTTGAAATACAAATAAATAGCTGGATAGTCCCCAGAACAAAGAATGAATGTTGACTGTTACGGGGCAAGCAATCACCTGCTGGTCTGTATTATGCTGACTGGTGTGTTGGGAGCAGGAATGCAAAGCCAAGGCTGTGTGTACTGCCTGCACACTCACCACTCTAGGTTTCAGAACCTAAATGGAATGTAGCAGATGCACCAGATTTGTGCTAGCTCTTGGCCAAAGGGTGAATTACACACACCCTCAGTAAAAGTGTTTTACCTAATTTTAACTACATTCACAGGACAAACTCCTCTTTCACAGATACAATGTTAGTCCTCAAATAGCCTGTAAGCAGCAAAAGGAGTTAAAGTTCTGTACCACATTGACAGTCTGTAGCCACCTACTCACAAAGAGAGTATTGCTTCTGTGACACATGCAGCCCATTCTACACAGTGGCTAATTCCAACTCCACAGACTTCTATTAAGTGTTTTATTTTGTCTGTCCTCGCATCATGGAATCATCTTGCCTACTGCTGATTTTTTCATTACCTTTCATTACCTCTCATTTCAGCTTGCCCTACATTCCAATGTCATTTTGAGAGACTTTCACTGATATCACTTTGAGGAATTACATGATTTGAGTAGCAGCAATGATGCATCCACTTACTAAACACAATTTTAAAAAATTAAGAAAACTGAAAAGAAGCCACAATCAGGATTTCATCACAGAACACAGCACAAAATAAGCATTTTAAATCCTAAAAAGTCCCCCTCTAATTAGACTTTGTAACTTAAGCACTGTAAATTAAAACAGAAGAGAGAGAAGAGGATGGAAAGAGACAATTTGCTAAGTTAACCTTTTCAGTGCTGAGGAATTGTGCATGGTGGTTAAAGTAGTTTTCAAGATAATGGAATCTTTTGCATGTTATAAATGGTGCAGAATCTTTCAGAATCATTTTCAGTTCTTAGTGGATTTTGGGACCTGTCTCCTACTTTGAGTCATGATAGCCCATATTATTTTTATGGCAGTGGGCTGAAGAGTTCAAGGATATTTCTATTTTTTGCATATACTAGACTGCAAAGTCCAACCCTTCCACAGAAAACTTCTACCCTTCCAGAACAATTCATAACTATGACAAGTTAATAATTTTTCTCCATGTGTTTAGCACACATGCATGCAGTTTTGATGACAACAACAGATGTTAAACTCTGCTGATACCACCACCAATTAAGGTAGAAGTCAGCTATAGTTAGACATTTATTTGCAGTCTTTCCATTTGCTGCTGAAATAGTTTCAAGTTTTCTGCACATTGCAAGACAAATGTTATAGTTGGGTTATTTAAAAGGGCTCGATAATTGTATGACTATTCCCGAGATCTAGGCAGGAAAAAAGGAGGCATTTCAGGTTTCTGGGCTGAAGCTGATTTCCTACAGGAGGTCAGAGGAGTTGCTTCCTGCTCATGATGTGCTTTAGGGATCTATTCCTGTATCTTCTACTGAAGCTTCAGCTTATGGCCCAGCTGTTTGATTAGTTATGCCACATTCACTGTTTCTCTACCTTCTTTTCCAATGCATTGCAGATTTCTAATCAAAATGCCTTAGTGAATTTGATGTTGTCCCAGTTTTTTCCTTCCTAAAGGATGCTACTTTCTCAGTTAAAGTGCTGAGACTCATGCCTAGTGCAAATTAAACTGTATTTGGCCCTTCTCTGTGAAACCTTTTGGTGGGATTCACCAGAGGGAATCAAGCTGAGCATGGCAATGCCTGTGTTTTAGATGCCTTGTCAGTCAGTGGAATTCACAACTCCAAGTTAGGCACTCAGGCTCCCTATACAATACCTGGGGAGACTTGGCACCTAAAAAGGGAATTCACAGAAGGCACACTGCTAAGTAAACCAGTAGGAAATGCCATAGAGAGGGGTGTGACATAATCCTCATGCCTCAAAAGGAGATAGCCATCTAATTCCAGACTGTGGGGAGGTACTTCCATGCACTTGAGTTTCATAGTACTGAACCCTCTCCTGAACATAGGTGTCTAAACCTGGTCAGCCCTTTTTCAAGAAAAAAATAGAGGGTATCTCCTCCCCACCCCGGCTTTTAATATCCAACGGCTTGAGCACTCACACAGGATGAGATCCCCATTCTGTCTATGAAGATCAGGGACCTGAACCCAGCTCTCACACTGAGTGCCATAGCCACTGGGCTATTAGGTTTTCTGGTGTGGAGTGCTCTCTCCTCTTGAAGTTAGTCCATTGTCTGTAAATTACTTAGCGATTAGTGTATCAGAGAAACTTCAGAACCCAGTGGTTAAGACAGTGTTTTTCAAACTAGGGTCACCACTTCTATAGGGAAAGCCCGGCAGGCTGAGCTGGTTTGTTTACCTGCTCCGTCTGCTGGTCCAGTTGATTGTGGTTCGCCACTGCAGGCCAATGGGAGCTGCTGGAAGTGGCAGCCAGTAAGTCCCTTGGCCCACGCGGCTTCCAGCAGCTTCCATTGACTAGAGCAGCAAACCGCGGCCAGTGGAAGCCGCGATCGGCCGGACCTGCAGACGGGGCAGGTAAACAAACCGGTCCAGCCCACCAGGGGCTTTTCCTACACAAGCACTGTCCCCAGTTTGAGAAGGCCTGGGTTAAGGCCTTTGCTTTGTATGTGGGAGATCCATGTTCATGTCCCTGTTGCAATAAATATTTAAGCATTTTACACAAAATGCTTCAACAAGGGAGATTGAGAAAGCCCCACTCAATACTTCAGTGGTTAGAGACCCATCTTAGATGTGTCAAACCAGGGCTCAAGACCCTGCTCCACATCAAACAGAATCCCACATGTTGGGTGCGTGCTGTAATTCCTGGATTATTGGGTATAAGGTGAGGAATCACCACCTCTGGTGGCTATAGTATGTGTCTGGCCCAATTCAGTTGATGTACTCTAAGGTGGCCACTAAGCATGTTTATCAATCAGGTCCTGCCATCAAGATAGGTGCAAGATACTATTTTGTGACTCCACTGGGGCTAAGGCATGAGTTAGGTGCTGAGCTGCTCAGTGGTGTTAGGACTGAGACAGTTGTGAGCGGGCCCACCAGGGAAATTTAGGCATTTAGGGGATTTTACTAACAGAATATTAGTGCCTAGGGAATATAAGTGGCTACAGGCTTAAGCAGCAACTGAGCAAAGATTTTGAAATCTAATTTTGGACTTACATGCCTAAAGTGGCACCTGAACCTCACCCTGTGTTGCTATAGGTAGCAGTTACAAACATACAATTCTCTAACTGGCTGTTGAACCTAAGACCAGTTCAGCTGATGCCAGTGTTGCCTGATTCCAAGTAGCATTATGCTAAAGCCCAAAAATACAGAGATCAAATCACATCCTCAAAACACCAAAAGTTTGCACTCTAATTATTTATAGAATATTTGTGCCCTCTGATAATTCAAGGAAGCTCAAATATAGCTGCACATATATTGGCTTCTGGTAGCTACTTGGTGCCATCATGTCAATGAGAGACAGTGTCTTCCCTTAAAGTGGAATAACCCCAAAGGAGCTTAATCTCACTAGTTTTTCAGCACAGTATTGCCAACCTCAACCATTCAAAAAGCATGGGTCAGGTCCCCCCAAAAGGGAAAATTTTTTTGCAAGATTGGCTTAAAAATCATGAGATGAAAGAAAAATCTTTTTTTTATATTTGCCTTTTGATGTTGAACCTTTAGGGTGCACTGGGATCACATATTAAAACTTTCTTCCTCAGCAATCATGAGGCCTAGATGCTGACTTTTTTAAAAACAAAAGCTCAGAGTTTCATGTAAGTCCATGACACTAGTAGCAGGCCCTTTTTTGGGGGGGGGGAAGGGAGGTAGGGTGGGAAACCCACAAGACGACACATGATGATAATCACAAGTGTTGGCAACACTGATATATAGAAGCTATTTAAGCGTTGCCTGGTACAATCCATCTCAGAAATGAAACAAAAGCTCACTGAATTCCATAAAAAAATTTACAGAAGTCCAACACAGCACTGCACAGTTACTGTATGTGAAACCAAATTAGGCAATCAACAAAAACTAGAGAAATAACATCATAATTGAATGTTTATTTTCCTGCAGATAGCCTCTAATTCCACAAGGGGGCTTCTGATTTAAAAACTTCTGGTATGGATAGAGACAAGATGGTCCATTATACTGTTATTATGCACACACACACACACATACCTGTAAATAATGCTAAACCAAGCTGTGTTGTATTTTTTTCACAGCTGGAATACTAGTTTTTATTACAGCTCAACTGGCATTGCAAATTAAAATTCATCTCTGTTTGTTAAACTGCTACTTAAAATGGCTTCCACCAACTGTTACAGTTGGATATTATGTTGTCATTTATACATTTAGTGGGAACAGTTCAATAGCACAAGTATTTACAAACAAGTGCAGAGAAAGTATTTTTAATTGCATTTCAATAGCTAATTTCTGGCTTATGTTCCCAAGTTTTGGTCAATGTTTCCTTAATTCTTCATTAGGGATGAACCAGCTGTCTACTGAATTAATGCAACTAGATTTATGTTTAGGTGCATCTCACAGGGCCTGATCATAGGAGAAGTTTTGCACTTTTAATGGACATCAATTAAAGCACTCTGCCACGCTGGTTAGTCAATACCCAACAAGTTGTTTGGTGAAGTTTCTTTTAGCAACCATCAATGAAAAACAATTCAAATACACAAATGCACCCTTGAATGAGTTAGGAATCAGAAATGAGATTTTTCAGAGCATTTAAGCAACGTAGGAGCTTAACTTCTACATTCAGATGAGATATTCATAACTTTCTAATGGACTGTGGACCTTACAAGGCAGATTTTAAAGGTATTTAGGTGCCTTAAAATGGAGATAAATACCTAGTGGTATTTTCCAAAGTCCTTAGGTGCCTACTCCCATTGATTTCAATGGGAGATAGACACCACCTAGGTGCTTTTGATAATCTGTCAGGCATCTAAATATCTTTAAAAATCTTGCCCTAACTGTCTTAAGTGTCTGAAAATCCCAGCCTGAATTATCAGACTACATCTCACATTAAATTTGTCTGCAGCTTGGGAGATCCCAGTCTAAAATATTCTTGATTTTTAGGGGGTTTTCTACCCAATTTTTACATGGAATTGGGACTACATTATAATCTTAGCACTTTCATGGTGGTTGAGTTACAATACAGACTGCCAAAGACAATTTTTTTGGGAACTGCTGAATGTTCAACACTTTTGAAAAATCTGCCCAATTCTTTAGACACTTAAAAATGGATTTAGTGTAGGATTTTCAAAAGCATCTGTAGGAAGTCAGTGTCCAATTGACTTTACATTTCAATGAGAAACAGGCATCTAAATCAGTTAGTCACTTTTCAAAATATCTACTCTGGGTGACAAACACCCCTTCATGCCTTTGAAAATTTTGGACTTAGATTTTTCTCTCCCCATCCACCCACTTTAAAAAAAAAGTTGCATTTAAAGCATTTGTTGGGTTTTTTTTTCCATTGGAAACCATAATAAGAGGCCAATCATACCAGGTACTGAGTGCAGCCAACAATTATTGAAACCAGAGTTCACAGCCTTCCTCAACTGCTTGCTATCAGATCTCCCTTGCAGGTATAATATATAGTGTAAGTTTAACCTATTTTTCTAGTTAGTATTTCATACACTAACTTCAAATTATACACATCTAAGTACCTTGTAAATGTTCCAGATTAATAAAATGGATGTAAAAGACTCAGACTTTCTTCTTCAGGAACAGAGTATTACATTGGCTATTTTTATTATTTTTATTATTATTTACATATTTACTTCTCTCCCTCTCTCTCAAGTCTTCTGCCAAAAAAATCTAATCTACAAACTTCATTTCCCCCTTACCTCACTGTGAAGTATATTTTACTTATTTTTTTTTCCCTTTAATTACTTTGTAAATATCATGCATTTAGGCAACACCAACAAGGCAGTTTGAAATAACAGTTCAAACTTTTGTCAACATATTTTCATTAAAGTACTTACTAAGCTTATATATTTATTTTTTGTTTTACTGGGAAAAAAATTGTTGATACAAAGTCATATATTTCCTCGCAGCATCATGAGATCTTCTCATTTTCAGAAAGTAATGGTAATGATTTTTTTCACTGTCAATATATTGTAGAACAGTAGGCAAATACCTTTCCATCCATCATATTTCCCAAAATCAAATAAGCATCAGTGTCACTGCATACCAGCTGAGAAATAGCGTATTTCCCCCTTGCCAGTGAATTTTTTCCCACCTGAAATAAAGGATGCTGCAGAATTGGCTGAAACTTTTTAAACTTCACAATATTGGCTTTTATGATAATCCTGTCATTTTTAAAATAAAATAAGACCATAAACATTTCTGTAGTTGGGGCAGAAGAAAACTACTGCTCCAATGGAACATAATCAGCTTAGCTTTAGCCCTACGCGATTTTTTTATATGATTATCCTCTGGGTATATTAGATAAATATCTACAAGTATGTCCTTTGAAATGTCTCTTCTAATCTTACTGTGAACTCCTAACAGGATTTCCTAGCTCTTTTCATTCTTTTTGGAGGTAAAGAGCAGAGGTAGGGGAGGGGCACACAAAAATAATGTTTCAGTAAATCGGTTTCCAATCTAGTTTGCTTTTTTCAGAACATGCACATTGTTCTGACTTGTTACAAATGCCATTATCAAAATTTCCCTTTGGTTAAAAGTGGTACTCAGCTTAAAAATATAGGTATCCATTGAGCGGAACATCCCTCAAGCTCAAACTAGAATTCAAAGGGTTCCCTTACCCTTGATCCTCTCCCACAAAATAGATCACACATATCATATAGGTATAATTACATATGACAACTAAGATTTCCAAAGTTGAATTTTGGGTGCCCAAAATTACATGCTTTAAAGGGGTCTGTGCAGCCACTCTCTAAAAATCAGGCCTCTTTAAGGAATCTCAGATTGGGCACCCATCATTTCAGGCACCTCAAATTACTAGTGAGCTCAGAACATGTTGACTCTGTACTTGGTTTCCAGAGACCTATGTATTTTGCAGTTCTGCAAAACACATAAAGTGTGTTGTGGTATCCATATCCAGCCATTATAAATTCCTGGAAGTAAATCTGTGCTCCAGAATTATAACATATTTTTTATTAAAGGAAATATGTTTCTAATCAGCTGGATTGTGAAAAGATCCTTGAAAACATGAGCAGAGTTTAAAGAATGCAATGTTTTCTTCCCAAGGTAGCAGATGATTTGAAACAATGGCTCAGAGATGTATTAACTAGCCCATTTGTCTTTTAACTCTGAAACATAAAGATGACAATTTCCAAATCAACTATGCTGATTCCCTGCACAAAAAGATTATTTTAGCTGAAAGATCCAGCTTCTGTGTCTAGCCCACCTCCCAAATGGCCTGTATCCAGCTACCCAAAATTCCGTATGATTATAACTTACACATTTTCAAAAAAAGAGAAAGAGACACACTTAATATAAAGTTCTCTTTATAAACAGTTTGGAAGGGGTTATATAAACAACTAAACAATTATAAATATGTTATAGATATGAGCAGTATGTGTTATATATGGTTATATATTTGGATGATTTTAAAAGATATCCTCTTGTTCAAAAGGAATTATTTTGGAGAATGTCTGTAGCCTGTGTTATACAAGAGGTCAGACTATATAATGACCAAAACAATCCCTTCTGGTGTTGGAATCTATATGTGCATGAGAAGAAAGTGCTATATCTTCTTATAAACAACTTACTAACTGGCTGCACTCTATAACGATTAATCTTTGACATTTGATTTGACGTTTCTGCATATGCCCTAGAACTTGACAGTACAGCAGTCAGCCATTTTGTATGCTCAGCCACTGCTGGTTGAACCCTAACATTACATAGTTAGGAATAATTTTAGGCTTTGGTAAGCCAAGGTTAGACAGCTAGTTATTTGCTAATTAGAATGGGAGGATGGATACAAAGTTATGGAAAAGAACGAGTGAATAGTGACCTGGGTTTTAGCTGCTCCTGACATATTTCTTTTATGATTAGAAATATTAGAAATGTTTTGAAATAATGAGTGGTTCGTTAAAATTAGGAGAACTCATAGCCCAGTAGAGGTTATTATGTTGACCCACTAGGACTCACTGTAGGATACGTGTTTTGTTAGCCTTAGCTATAAAAATACGTAAAAGTAAATACCTTGGAGCAGACCGAGGGAACTTTTCTTTTGGAAAGGATTTGACATCTAAACTCCTCATCAGCTGAATGGAAAGAGGGCCCTTGGAAGTCCAGCTGGTGATTACTCAAAACAATCTCAGACTGTGGGAAACTATATCTGGGATCTTCTAACCTATTGCTTATATCTGTGTGTGCTTAAATCTAACGGTAGTTTTAAATAAAAGCATGTTTGCTTGTATTAATCACTTATCAAATATTTAACAGTGTTCCCATGAATTTATTCCTGACACCACCTGAAGAGAAACAGTGAAGTTATCACTCTTTTGGATTCTAAAACCCCGGGTAATACATCATTTGTTAACCCCTTGTGTTAAACTATTTGAACTGGAACATAATCAAGTATGACCTGGTGCATAGGGGAGTACGGAGGCAAGCAGCTCCGGAATGAAAATTCCCTTCCGGCAATGCACCACTTTGGAACAATAGAGTTTAATATTTAACTAACTCAAAACAAAGTGTGTCATGTGAGCTAAATAAACTAAAATGAATCACTTCCGGTTTTGAGAATGATGAACTGTTTCTTTTGGACCAAAAATGTCAAAAAAAAATCTATGACATTTCTATATTTGGGGGTGTGTGTAGGGGGGAGGGAGTGTGGAATAATCCATTCCACAGCAAAAAAAAATGGGCAGCAGTTTTAAAACAAATAAAAGGAAGTTCTTCTTCACGCAGCGCACAGTCAACTTGTGGAACTCCTTACCTGAGGAGGTTGTGAAGGCTAGGACTATGGCAGTGTTTAAAAGAGAACTGGATAAATTTATGATGGTTAAGTCCACAAATGGCTATTAGCCAGGATGGGTAAAGAATGGTGTCCCTAGCCTCTGTTCATCAGAGGATGGAGATGGATGACAGGAGAGAGATCACTTGATCATTGCCTGTTAGGTTCACTCCCTCTGGGGCACCGGGCATTGGCCACTGTTGGTAGACAGATACTGGGCTAGATGGAACTTTGGTCTGACCCGGTACAGCCATTCTTATTAAGGCTGGCAGTGAGTAAATCTGTGCTGCAGACAGGTTCAGAAAGCTACAGAAGATCCCAAAGGAGTAGTTTATAATACTTTGAAAGAGAAATTGAAAGTATACTACCTGAATAAACAGAATAGAAGGATATATTGGTGCAGACCAGTTTCTTTTAATTTTTGGAGCACTTTTAAGAGGTGGCAAATGCATTGTAAGGATAAGTTAAATGTGTTTTGAGGGACTAGATAATTTGTGGAGAAAACAAACATATCTTGGAGATATTTGTTGATGCCTCTTGAGTTTTCCTCCTGGTAGTGTTTGCACAAGGCAGTGCTATGTTCAAGTACACCTTTGTAATTCCAGTGACAAAAAATGCCCAACAAGTTATGGAGAAGAGTAGAGATAGAACATTTGATTGCAATTCAGACAGAGGAGGGAAAGGAGATTAAGGACGGAGACATTAAGTGTAAAATAAATATGAGAAAGAGGACAAGGGGGAGAATAGTGATTTTAAACAGGAGTCAGCAACCTTTGGCACACTGGTCGCCAGGGTGGAAGGCTGGGCCGGATTGTTTACCTGCCGCATCCACGGGTTCGGCTGATCGCAGATCCCACTGGCTGCGGTTCGCCGTCTCAGGCCATTGGGGGCTGTGGGAAGTAACGCAGGCCAAGGGATGTGCTGGCTGAAGCTTCCCGCTGCCCCCATTGGCCTGAAGCAGTGAACCGTGGCCAGTGGGAGCCGCGATCGACCGAACCTGTGGACGTGGCAGGTAAACAAACTGGCCCAGCCTGCCAGGGTGCTTACCCTGGCGAGCTGCATGCCAAAGGTTGCCGACCCATTTTAAAATAATGTGATCTGGGAAGAAGCACCTTTTATTGAGAAGGAGCCTGCAGCAAGCACTGGCATGTTGCCAAGAAACAAAGAGATTGGAAGCCACATTCCAGCATTTAGAAAACGCAGTCTCACTTTTCCAGCAAGGCTACTTATCTGGACCCTCACTGATAGGACGCATGGTAATATTTCTTAAATCAAGGCATCAAGTACTTGCAAACCACATATACCATTTGGTACTCATGCATCAGCCAGAGTTAGAAGACTGGATATAATTTCAGAAGTGTATTTTAAAAAGAAAACATGTGAACCTAATGCAAAGGATGAGGAAAGAAATTAGAACTAGGGTTATTCAAGAAGATGAGGCTAGTCACAAGAAGGTATTTTAAAGTTACACAAAATTTACATATAATCTCTCCTCATACTTACTAGCTCCTCTGAGTGTGAAAACTGCAAACCAAGAGGTACTATCAAATATGATGGCAAGAAAAACAAACATCCTACCCAGCAGAACAATCTTGGAGTAAGAAAACTTCAGGATTTAGCTATGGGCTGATGCATAAATCTAATGATTCACTGGATCTTAGCCCCAAAGCAAAGGATTTTACCACTCGATCTACAGCATTAACTCCTTTTAACCTCTGCTGGTGACCCTTCAAAATGATTAGACATACTTATGTCTAAAAAGAATCTTAATGTTTGTTGCCCTCAAAAAGCTCTTCTTCATATGGATATTTCACAGATCCTGTGGTTAACATAAGTGCATTGTCTAATACCTCCAAAGACAGAGCCATGTGATCTGCATATATCAAATGCTAGATCAAATATCATTCATAGCAAATGATGGAACAATCGCATACACAAGAACATGATGGTCAGCGAATATGAGTCTTAGATATTCTAGGCATCAACTCCAACTAGAAGTCTGGGGAATAAATTAAATGTCTTTTGAAAGCAATTTGTTGACAGAGTTATTTTATAACAGTAATAAGACACTCCAGGGACCTGCTTACTATCACTAAGCCTAGGAAAGTTCAAATCAGTTCATCTTTGAACTTGTACTTCACACAAATTACTCTATATGTGGTAACATTAGACAGCATTGTCAGACCTTGTCATGTCCTATTTTTTAACTGGAGAAGTCATCAACTACATTTGGCCTTGCAAAGCTCTTCAAATGCAAGTTTAAATCAGGAAGGTTGCAATACTATACATTACAGTTTCTGAAATATACGACTCTCCAGCTGACCTTCAGGAAATGCAGCATCAGTTGGAAGTATGCCCTACCTGCAGGTCCATGACTCAGAATTTAATTACATTAGAGAAGGATAAGATCAGAAAAGCTGATGCTGTTGATATTCCACCCACTGCAAGCGGATTGCCAGGTTAGTTATCAACTTCCATTCGGCTGAACTGGTCACTCTGGATGTTTGTGGTGTCAGTGCTAATATGAGGCTTATGATGGGTACTTTTTCTGTGGTGGGCCCTCCAGGGAAAAGAGAGGATGAAACAAAAGAAGATATGCAGCCAAGTATTAGGACATCAATTTTAAATCGCCTGCAGACTCCAGAATCAGTGAAATATCTGAAAGATAAAACTGCTTGATTTACGCTTCAAGACCAGAATTGTCCCTGTGCTTCCTTGCAATACAATTATGTCTAATTGCAGGAGGAAACTGTAAACCATATGCAGAATGTGTCACTGATTGTGTCCACCACCCCTCTGAGTGGTGGGTAAAACTCTCAAGAAATCCAGGCTTACTGGAAACTCTTTGGTTTTTATATTATTTATTTTATATTAGCCTACAATTTATTATGAACTGAAGAAAGGAACAAAAGTTTTCCCTGCTGGATAATACCTGTTTCATAAGCAAGTCCAACATCCTGCCGCCAATAGGGACTAATATTTGATACTGAGTTCAGAAAATGGTGGAAAATGACTCCAAAATGGACCTAGACACTCGTGTAGCAATCTACATAGGCAAAAGAAAATACTTCCTGACTTATATGTTGGTCCAGTTATGCCTTGAAAGAAGAGATTTAATATTCCCATTATTTCAGCCATGCTCTAACAGGATGTTACATCAGCATTTCATTGCTGATGTTTGATATGGATAGAAATAACACACACACACACACACACACACACACACACACACAGAGCAGGAAGTGTAGTTTGCTGCAGTATCCTCACAGACCATCTAGGCCAGTGTCCCATCACCAGTGCTGACCAGATGAATCAGAAGGTGTAAGAACCCCGTAATAGACAAATGCAGTATAATCTCTCTTCCTCCCCCATATAAAATCTCACCCTAAAGCATTTAAGCATATGCTTTAGTATAAGCATTGAGTAGTCCTATAGAAATTATGTGCTCTGTTAGGCTGGGGCCATAAGGCCCAGTGATGCAGCCCTTACAATGACTAGCACTTACTCTCATGAAGACTCTTATATGCACCTAGATCAACTATATGATTCCTTTTCTATATGAGACATATTTCATCATTTTTTTTAATTATAATCTCATTGTGATAGGAATATAGATACCAGTTTGATACAATACATAGCATGTAACATAGTTTTGCACTGGACAAAAGCATTTTATGCCAAAAGCATGTTATAATCCACACATCACCTTCTATAGATCATCTTAATTAGCAAGTAATGAGCATGGCAAATACCACATCTGCTTTTTCACTTTTTAACACATGAGGAATCATTTATTTTCACTGCCCTTTGATTTGAATATGCAATTAACTAAACCCTAGTATGCCTCCACTGTTTCAATGCGCTCCTTCCAATTATGATTATCACACTTACAAGGAACCAAGGGCTCTAGGCTGTTAGAAGATTATAGCATTTCTCCTGTCATTGCAGTGAAAGTGCACAAGAAAATTGTAAATATGCTTGGAAACGAGATTCAGTGTTACATGTTCATAGTCCATAAAGATGTCCAGTTGTATTTAGATTATTTACATAATGGAGACATTTTGAAAAACCTGAAAATTTTCAATTTACATTTTGAAAAACCTTTACAATTTTCACTGTAGCATAATTAAATGCAGTTTTAAAAGCACTCAACATTTTTTTCATTCATTAATACTTTACATTATGAAGGTGCCATTTGAGGCTTTATAGTTAAGTTGAGTTGAGGTTCTGCATTTAAATCATTAGAAAAATTCAAAGACAGTGCAAGGGAGGCCTGTAAAATGCATTATTGTTTAAAATTTTATTCCCCCTATGTATTTCTCTTACATTTTAAGAATCTACACATCAGCTATGTTGCATCCTGCTGTGATTATTGTATCTGAGATTAACAACATGATGAAAAGACTGGGATTTTCAAAAGGAGTCATTGATTTTTTGGTGGGAATTGGGCAACTACTTATTTCCCTTAAACCTTACTGAAGAATTCCAGGTTTAATCTTTTTCCATAATAAGACTATTTCAGTAAAATATGAGTGAAAACAGAAAGAATTGACAGCATGCCCTGCTATAAAAAAACCCAGAAAATTCAGTAATATTGGCAAAAAATATCATTAAGATGTGAAGTGTTTTATGTGTCATTTAGGGGCCATATTGTACCTTTGGATGTATGTATGTAATAGCTCTGGTAGAAGCTGCATGAGCTCATTAGAAGGAAGATTTTATCATGAGTACAATGTAAGATATATTAAATTATCAATTTAAATTTGTAGGTTCCTGTATTGCTTCTGGGCCCAATCTTTCTGTCTTTGAAATGAATGGCAAAACTCCTACTTCAATGGGCCCTCTGTGGATTAACAATAAACTTCAGGCATCAGAGCTTTTGACCTTCATTTGTATCTAAAAAGTAGGTAGGTATTATATGCTATGTAATTGGAAATTTCCTTTGAGACCTTCCCAACAATGGATGCTTTATGGGCCTTATCCAAAATCCACTGAAATAAATAGAAAGCTTCTCACTGATTTTGAACAGCTTTGGACTGGGCCATATATTAATTTTCAGCACAGTTTCAATGCATTACATACACTGGCCACATTCAAAGTGCCTCTGACTCATACATGGGAAAATGGGCAACTATGTGAGGCAGAACTTTAGTTTTCTCTGTAATTCAAATCAGTGACGGTATCACCGCAGCTGGAGCTATTGAGGGGGCATTGGGATGTGGGGACATTGAGCGGCAGGGCCTAGACCAAAGATCACAGCCCACTTTTTTAGTACATATCTTGAGGTCCATACTGCATTGCATCAGCTAGGTTTCATCATACTTCTGGTATGAAGAATCTACCCTGGTGACTAGCCTGGTTTAGTAATGAAGACATGAGTCTTTGTTGTTATACTTTGGTCTGCCAAGTTTACCATGGGCAACCTTATTTGAGGGATGAATATTTGTTTACAAGACATTTCCAAAAGGCTCCACAGTAAAATTATACCACCATTATACTAATCATTTTCAAGCAAAGACTATAGAGGGACTCAGGTATACATATGATAAATAAAGAGGACCATTTAAAAATACCATTTCTCCTATACAGAACTCCTTGCATAACTTTGGGCAGAAAGTATCCAGCTCAGAGATCTAGCTAGGACTTTGAGAAAAGCTGAACCTAATTCTTATTTAAATGTTTCTGGTAACACATGTTTTCTTTAACAACATTTGAGGGAAAAAGTTGAAATAGTGTAACTTCACTAACTAAGAGGAAACTATTAAAACTTGAGAGAAAGGTAAACTGGAGAGTTCAATACATTCATGGCTTAATTTTCGCCTGCAACCCCTACTGGTTTCCAGAGTGGTTATGGATGTTCAGTAACTACTTAAAAAACAACAACAATCCTCTAACATAATGATTTCCTGTTTCAGTGGTGTGTGGAGAACATCTTTAATTATAATACCCATATAGACAATATATAATTATTATTATTACTATTATTATGAATCCAAGTCAATAGCAGCTTTGTTTTTGCCTTTGGCTGTGATTCATTTGTGAAAGCCGACAGATTCTATATCCATCTTGAGATTTCTCATGGGAAGAGGTCTCCCATAAAAATAATGGACAGTGAAAAGGTTTTTAAAATTGTACCAGCAGTGTTTTCTTAGTCTAGGATTAAGCTAGTATTAATGCTTGTCACCACTATATGAAGAGACATCCATCAGGCATGCATGAATAGTCACAACACCAGGAAAGCTGCCAATGGTGTTAATCAAAACAATTTCAAAATAATGTCTCTGCAGCACAAAGACACATTTATTTTATTTAATCTGGTTAGGCTAATATAAAATGTAGTATTATTGATTTTTATACCATTGTCCCATCCTGTGTGTCTTTGTAGTATGTAAAAGAAAGAGAGAAGGTGGAGTTTAATACTTTTTAATATTTTTACTTCTGGAGATACCAGTTCAAATGTGGCCTAGACCATAGATTAAATAAATATGGTGGTCTCAGGCTAACACGTGTATACATTTCACAACCACAAAACAAGCTGACACCATACAAAGTTTACACTCAGCCCAGAACAGCTCCACTCTGGAAAAGCAGGGATCCTGCACAGCAGAGCTCACTCTCATAACACTTCCATGGTGGCTGCCCCCAGCACATTCATCCCTTGACAGTGCTTCCCCTTATTATGAACACTAAAATAAATGCCTAAGAACAAATTAAAGAGAGGGGAAAAGAGGCATCTCCCACCATTTGTGTGTTCTTTGTTTTTCAAAGGATTCCAGCAATTCATTTGTGGGACGTTTTATTGTTGTCTGGTGAACAATTTATCTTGTAGGGACACCTTGGGTGAAAGATGTTATGGTGCAAACAAACAATGGCATCTGTTCTTACACTATAAATCTGGTTCCAGAACCTGATTCTAATCCTCACGGGTCTCAGATCTCTCGAAAGTAACATATCTGTTTGTCTGTTTGGGAATAGAGGCCTTTCATTTGTACTGCCTGGGAAGTTTCTTACATTTTAACTCAGGAAAAGTATTGCCATCTGTTTTTCGATTATTGTTATGAAAGCACTAGTCTGTGGTTCCATAGTTAAGGTTGAGTTTCTCATATTTCACAACACACACACACAATCATATGATAACAGAATGATAACATTGCGGCATCAAGCACTCAAAAATTCAGAAAAAATGCAGTGTCAAAAAAATCCTTCCTCAGGAGATCACAACAGGAAATGAATGATAAGCAGCTGACAATAACACACCTGCTTTAAATCCCCTGCTCTTTTGTAGAGAAGATGACTGAATTCACAAGGCAAGGAAGACTGTTAGGAATACTGCATGAAATAGATCGACATAGTAGTTCAGAGCACTAGTAAGTGAGCCTGCACTGTATAAGTAATTATGTTTTGAAAGGATATACTGTATGTATTGTCCTCTTAGTTTATGACTGTTATTTCCTTAGCGCCGTTTCAACATGAATGAAGAGCAAGATTGTCAGACAAGTTTTGATCCTCCTAGATAAAAATACACTGATGACTGTGATAATGGTAGAACTTTTGTACTGTAAAAATACCTTGACCATCAAGGATTTAAAAAAAATCCTACTTTAGTCAATTGTGGCTTTGTAAAAAAAATGCTAGTGACTTGTTGCAGCTCAAATGTAAGGATGATTGTCCACTAGACATTATTGCCAATCTAGCTACCCTTCTGGGAACTTGAGTACCCCATTTGAGGCCTATCAAATAAAATGGTCATTTGCAATGTGAAATAAAGAAAACCAGTGGAAGAATTATAGCACAGACCTCTATGAGTTAAGGTAAATTGAGAGCAAAATCTCCTGAACAGTAGATCTAATCCTGTTCCCACTGCAGTCAATGAGCATTTTGCCATTGATTTTTTGCTTAAGCGGAAGTAATAAGGCCCAATCTCAGCTTCAAGTACTATCTTCCAGTGCATATTAAAGCATGAATTATTCAAAGATGCTACAATACCATAACTTTGAACATTTGGGGCTTGGCTAAATAATCCACATGCCTCATAATTCACACTGCAGCGTCTCATCTGTTCTCAGCAGACATGCAATAGCAAGGAGCTAGAGTAAAGTTTCCTGTTACTGAGACTTAGTCTTATCTTTAAGAAAATAAAGGGTCCAGTCTTGGTCCCATTGAAGTTAATGGAAAAGCTCCCATTAATTTAAATAGGAGCAGCAAGCCCATAAGTTTTGTGAAATTCCTTTATAACTCTTCGCATTCTGCTTTGGATTATCTTGAGCGGTTTGGTATCATCTGCAAATTTTGACACCTCACTGTTTTCCCCCTTTCCCAGATCATTTATGAATATATTGAATAGGACTGGTCCCAGCACTGTCCCCTGGGGGACACCACTATTTACCTCTCTTCATTCTGAAACTGACTATTTATTCTTACTTTTTGTTTCTTATCTTTTAATGACTTACCAGTCCATGAGAGGACCTTCCCTCTTACCCATGACACTTACTTTATTTGAGAGCCTTTGGTAAGAGACCTTGTCAAGGCTTTCTGAAAAGCTAAATACACTATATCCACAGGATCCCCTTTGTCCATCTGCTTTTTGACGTCCTAAAAGAATTATAGTAGATTGATGAAGCATGATATCCCTTTACAAAGACCATGTTGACTCTTCCTCAACAAATTATGTTCATCTATGTGTCTGACGATTTTTTTCTTTACTATAGTTTCAACCAGTTTGCCCAGTACTGAAGTCAAGCTTACTGTCTTGTAATTGCCAGGATCACCTCTACAGCTCTTTTTAAAATTGCTGTCACATTAGCTATCCTGCAATTGCTTGGTACAAAAGCTGATTTAAATGATAGGTTACAAACTACAGTTAGTAGTTTTGCAATTTCACATTTGAGTTCCTTCAGAACTCTCCGGTGAATCCCCTCTGGTCCTGGTGATTTATTACTGTTTAGTATATCAGTTTGTTCCCAAACCTACTGTAATGGCACCACAGTCTGGGACAGTTCCTCAGATTTGTCACTTAAAAAGAATGGCTCAGGTTTGGGATTCTTCCTCACATCTTTGGCCATGAAGACCGTTGCAAAGAATTCATTTACTTTCTCCACAATGGCCTTATCGTCCTTGAGTGCTCCTTTAGCATCTCAATTGTCCAGTGGCCCCACTGGTTGTTTAGCAGGCTTCCTGCTTGTGATGTACTTAAAAAATTTTTTTGTTATTACTTTTTGAGTCTTTGGCTAGCTGTTCTTCAAATTCTTTTTGGTCTTCCTAATTATATTTTTACACTTCACTTGCCAGAGTTTATTCTCCTTTGTATTTTCCTCAGTAGGATTTAACTTCCACTTTTTAAAGGATACCTTTTTGCCTCTTACTGTGTCTTTTACTTTGATGTTTAGCCACGGTGGCACTTTATTTGTTCTCTTACTATGTTTTTTTGTTGGTTTTTTTAAATTTGGGGCATACATTTAAGTTGAGCCTCTATTATGGTGTCTTTAAAAAAATTCCATGCAGCTTCCACAGATTTCATCTTTGGCACCGTAATTTTAATTTCTGTTAAACTAATTTCCTCATTTTTGTGTAGTCCCTCTTTCTGAAATTAAATGCTACCATGTTGGGCTGCTGTGATGTTTTCCCCACTACAGGCATGTTAAAATTAATTATATTATGGTCATTATTACCAAACAGTTCAGCTATATTCATCTCTTGGACCAGATCCTGTGCTCCACTTAGGACTAAATAAAGAATTGCATCTCCTCTTGTGGGTTCCAGGACTAGCTGCTCCAAGAAGCAGTCATTTAAGGTGTCAAGGAACTTTATCTGTGCATCCCATCCTGAAGTGACATGTATCCAGTCAATCTGGGGATAGTTGAAATCCCCCATTATTATTGCAGTTTAATTCTTATAGCCTCTCTAATCTCCCTTTCTTTCACAGTTATATCACCATCCTGGTCAGGTGGTCAGTAATATATCCCTACTGCTATATTCATTGGGGAGTGCCACTCTTCTAAGGTATGGTATATCAGATGAACTCTGGGAGGCATTGTGCCTTTTTGCTTCCGGAGATCCTACTAGGATGGGGCAGATTTGTTCCATCCTTTTACTAAGGGCTGAGCCTCAGTGTACAGTCTGTCCCTGGCTGTGTGTGTTTGCTTATTGGCTAGTTCATGTGATTCTTTCATGGTCTGTAGTGACTGTGCAAGTCACTGGTGAGAATTAGTGAAATAGATTGTGTGTACACTGTCTTGATACTTATTGTATCTGCCTCAGTTTTAAAAATATACTTTACATTTTGACACTTTTTTTCCCCTTGATACATGATTGAAATCTTCACTGAGGAGCTCCTGGTTGAATGGGGGGAAATGTAGATGTTCCAAGACAAATGATTCCATCACAACTCCATTTTCATACTGCCTCTTGGCCACTCACCACACTTCTGTAATGGGATCCCATGTGCTTTAAGCCTGCGGAATCCAGGCACATGGTCAGGTTGAAGACTCTCTGTCTCATATCTCCACCTGAGACCTGGTGGTTCAACTGTCTGGCCCCTGGGATCAGTACTGACCCTTCGACTCCACACAGCTTAAAGATGCCTTCTTGCAGAACTCCATCCACGTGGGTGTTCTGGGCCCACAAGTTAATTATCCAAGAGCAAGTGATAGGAGAAGTACGTATCAGTCACAGGACTCTAAAATACCATTGCCCTTTACTTAAAGATTTAAAAAAAGAATTAGCAGAGAGTAGAGATCATGTTGGGGGAAAAAGAAAGAAGAAGCATCTTGAACACAATTCCCATCATTCTAGCTCACCCTTCCCTTGGGAGTCCCAGAGAGACCACCTGAGTTCAGACAGGATACCCCAAAATCTCACCAGATTCCTGCAGTAGCTTCCCTCTGATGAGCTTGTGAAAACAGCTAAAGACCCTCAAATAAATCACTTCCTGCCCTCCTGTAACCTCTCAGTCCAGTGTCAGGTGACTTTTGGATTAGCATCTTCAGGTGATCCCAGACTCATAGCAGGTGACTTCATTGCTTAGCAATCTCTCTCCTGACAAACAAGTTCTCCTTGGTGGGAGCCAGTCTATTGTCGAGCACATTTGTATTTGAATAGATGACCATCCCAATTTAACAAAACTCTATTATCAACACTGAATCAGTACCCCTTGGAATTTAAATGTAACATGGAGTTGAAAGAACAGCAGAGATGACAAAATGGAGTTTGCAGCTTGGTAAAGTTATAGACCCAGACTTAATAATATCACACAGAATAAAAAAGCTGTACACACAGATCTCTCAAATCATCATCATGCCACAGAAGTTAATGGACTCCTATAGCTTTCCTATCTTCCTATCTAAGATATCGTGGAAGATTTAGGAACGAAAAATATAGCTCCCCTCCTCTTCAAATGGCAGTGCCTCTTCATATTACCTAATGGGACTTTACATTAAGCATGAAGTGATGAAGCAGTGTTAGACACAATCAGATCTTGTTAAACAGTGCTGAGCTCATCTGAAAGATTATAGTGGCAGTCAGCTTTAAAACTGATATGCACTACTGATAATGATCTGATATTTATACAGTGATTTTCATACAGAAAGATGCTTAAGTACTTTATAAGAGTTCACAATTTCTATAGAGAGAACATTTCACCAGTTAAAATGCAGCTTGATCTGGGGTGAATTGTGGCACACCATCATGGCTGATCTGTCTCACCATACATCATCATCTTGATAGCAACTCTGTCAGAGTCATTTCTCAAAGAAATGACAGAAGTCTCTATATAAAGGGGAAAATTCTCTCTCCATAGGATCCCATAGGGAATAATTTGAAACACACACACACACAATCAGCCAACTCACCCAATATGGCTTCCATTAAAATGACTTATTACCTCAGAATTAGGAAATTGTTATATAACAATTTAAGGGCCAAAATTTAAAGAAAAAGTCTATTTGACTGTAAAATGAATTTCTTATTGCTATGAATTTCTTTGACAATTAGGTATTACACAATTAACTGGTGATATAGACATCCAACTGTCAATTTCTCCACACAAGTACCACATGTGAGCACACAGTTCTAGTAATTGCACACATAAACAAAGATGAGCAGCTGTGCACATATTTTGCAAGCAAAAGTGGACTCCTCTTTTTAATATTATTTGGCCTCCAATTATCTCCATATTAGGCTTTAATGTACATTCAAAAATACATATATTTGCATGAAACACACAACCATTTTGAATGACTTGTTCTCTGTTGTATGCAATTCAAAAGATAATGCCAGTTCTGACTTTTTTCCTCTTTTCAGTTTTATTTCCTTCTTCATGCAAATCTTTTAACTGAATTTTATTAGATAAACCAATAGATGTCTCTCAAACTGAATTTTGCCTGATTAAAAATAATCTAACCTGTAAGTATCATACTTTAAATATGAGCATAATAATAAAGTGCTAAGTGACAAGCAGAATTTATATACATGACAGCCATTAAGCTATTCATACATATCTAGTCAAACCACTACTAGTCTACTAGTTTATTAGTGTGCTACTCTGAAATCATCAGAGAGGGAAAAAAAAGAGCAAGAGAGACAAGAGCTGAAGTCTTTTATGAATCTTGAGACTGTCATTAATTTTAAATAGCTTTTCTACTTTTCTCAAAAAGCCTTACAGGAGCACAAACAATTCTGCAAGTGATTTTTAACAGTATCTTGCATGGCACATAAAAAGGGAAAGACAGAGGGTTAGGGCAAAATTCTGTTCTCATATTCATAGAGTGGAGCTTGACTTTGATTTTCTGTACTCTCTACAGTCAGCAGTATCTCCGTGCACAAAATTCTGGCTCTGGCTATCAACCTGCAATTGCCATTGGACCAATGGCAGTTGTGCAGTAATATCCACGGTCAGAGTTTGGCCTACTGACATCAAAGCATATTGGGACAGAAAAAAAAAATCAGAACTGACATTCATTATAGAAATCTAAGAGCAAAATTTGATCTTGACCATAGCTCATTAGCAGTGACTAAAACTGGATGTGAAAGTCAGAGCAAAATTATCCTTCCCGGTCTCTTCTTTAGATTTCTATTACAGGTGCTGCAGTGTGTGACAGAGATCAATAATGCACACTGGAGATAAGAATTTTGACTTTGCATCATATTAAAAAGCACAATTCAAATGGGCAATAGAAAGTCAAACTCTGATAACAGAATTGGGTTTGTAACATTTTTTATAAAATTGGTGGCACAAAACTCCTGTTACTATATCATCCTTTCTGATTACAGATGTCCAATTAGCCACCTAGCAGTAGGATCTGATCCTTTACACACTTAAAATCAGTGGAGTTTTGAAAGTGTGTCCAAGTGAGAAAATGATCTAATTCAAAATTTTATGTGATCACTATAGAGCTGCCCGGTCCTCAGCTGGGGTAAATCATTGTGGCTCCATATTGCGGTAAATAAAATTATGATGACTTACACAAGCCGAATGTCTTGTACATAATATTTAACTAGAGCTGTTCCAAATTTTCAGTTGCAACCTTTCTCCAACCAAAATAAAATCAAATCAATCAACTCTGAAAACTTCTGAAATGTTTTTTTTCTCCAAGATACCTGATTTTAATTTAAACAAAAAATTGTGACATTTCAAAATGTAGATTTTTTTTTTTGCATTTATCCTTCCTTTTCACTTTTCTATTCTTTCCCCTCCCCCCTGCCAAATGCAATACAATTAATTATATTGACAGTGAGTTTGGGTTTTTACACTTCTCCTTTTCCTTCCCCCACCCCAACCATGTAATTTATCAAATTTGCCTCAACTTTTAAAAAGTTAAAATGGTAAAAGAAAAAAAATGGAGATGGGGATCTCAACCTGCATATCATTTAAATTATTTCATTCAGTGGTAAAAAAGGAGAGGGAGGGAGAAGATATAAAGCAGAAAAAAAATCTTAAGCATTTTGAAGCATTTAAAAAAAATGAAGAAATGTTAAGGGAAAAAAAAATTCATTCAGCTGTGAACTTCATGAAATGCAAACAACTTCAAAATTTGTATTTTTTCACTCAATCATTTCTCCATTTTACAATTAGTTCTGTATTTAAGTACATAGCCGAATATTGTACTTAATGGTTCTATATCTGGGTACATTCAAAATACAAAAAAAATAGTTATATTCTGGTAGGAACTTATTCGTTTTTGTCAGAAATGGTGACTTTTCCCAGCCTCTATTAATATTATATTTGAAGACGTATATTTTGAATGAATGAGTTCTTTTGTTTTTCTTATTCTGATACAAGCCTAAAGAGTAGGAGGTAATTTCCACTTTTATAATGCCACAACGAATTTCAAGCACCTGACCCAAGTGTGTTTAAACAATGTCATATTATTATTATGTGTGAAAAATCTCTCCTCCACTCTCCCCTGTTTCTTTTTTGCTGGGGTATTTTATAGCTCAAAAATAGCCAGGATTATCTCTCTGCCAACATCCTTAGTTCATCTCAGTGTTCTGAGAGATAAAATTAGAGGTCTTGATCCTCCTGCTGTTAGAACAAGACCTCAATCTCTCACTGTCTCTATTTAATCAGGTTCCTATTTTAGCTGCCACAAAGCTGTCAACAAAAAAAAGTAAGCTATCCTCCATTAAGGGGTTAAATTGGCTTTCACAGTGTGCGAATGCTCTTCAGAGCAAAATTCCACCTGCGCCCTCCATCAGGCAAATTACTTCTGACTTTTAATTTATTTCTCTAGGAAATGGAAAGGTATGGCATAACCAAAGTCAATAGGGAATACAGAACAAGGTGCAATCAGCCTGCTCACCAATTCAGAGCTCTCTTCCCTGTCAGCTTTAATAGATTCTCAGACCATACAATTTATAGAATGTATGACATGTCCTTTCTGGTCTGCGTTTTATTTTGGACTCGTCTAGTTAATGGTCCCAACAAGTGACAACCGATGTTTGTTTGATGTAATGGTGCCTGTGAGACATATATGTTACCCAGCTAGTTTTTGGACACGGTCTTTGACCACTATGGACGGTAAAAGAATTAGACTTCAGTTTTACTGTCCTGCCATGTATGAATTTTTATGGAAAACTAATCTGCATGAAGTAAAGTGGTCAATTCCCTAGATCTTAGTGCTATGCTATATGTTTGTTAATTTCAAGTATTACCGAATGGCAAATTAAAGGTATTATCTGTATGGCTTAAACTATATCTATTTTTCACCTGGATGAAAATGCAGTCTGACAACGTATTGCAACCAACATACTTTTTTTCACTTGTACTGAAGACACTTACAGTATATTTACAGAAAGAGCCACTTTTCAGATTTTTCTTAATTCTTTTTTCCTGTTTCAGATTTTCCCAGTTCTACAAGGGCCTGATCCAAATCCCACTGAAGTCAATGGAAAGTCATTCATGGCATCACTAGGTTTCGGATCAGGCCCACACGGATTACAAATGTATGTGTGTAAGTCTGTCTGTCTGTCTATTTTAAAAAAGAGATGCTTTGTCTATTCTTTATATGTCCACATTCTTGCCCTCAGTTACCCTTTCATAGTACATCTACAGGTGAGAGCATGCCGCCTAGCTTGTGTAGACTGATGTGCTAGTTTAAGCAGAGCTAATGAACTAAAAATATCAGTGTGGATATTGTGACATGGGCAGAGACTCGAGCTAGCTGCCCAAGTATGTACCTAGGGCATGTCCAGGCGCAGCTAACCAGCGCTACCACCCATGTAACATCCACACTGATATTTTTAGCATGATAGTCTATCTGCGCTGCGAGGCATGTGCTCTACTGCGACATAGGACTTACCTGCACAGCCCCCTTGACTTCCTTAGGTTGCTTGGATGTAACTGAGGGCAGAATTTGGATTCTGAATTTAGGCACCATCATATCCCTTAGTAGAAAATGTTATTACCAAAGAGAATATTAATTGCCAGGTAGTCCCTGATTGAAAAGATAGGAGGTGGTCCAATTAAACATTCATAACATTAGCATTCTCCAAAGGAAATGAGGTATGATGTCATCAGCATTTCAGACAGCTGCAATGAGTCTGCATCAGCTCTGTTTTTCAAACATGAAGGGTAATGAGTGAATGAGTGTCATTTTCACTGAGCAAAAGGGATATATCTCCTCAATGTCTCCATCTTATTTTACATTTCTGGGGTGTGAAATGAGAACCGCTCTCCTCCAGAGTATTACTGTAGGACATCTGCTACCTTGCTGCTAACATCTGTCCACCTATGATCATTTAGACTTAGGCATAATTTTGTCCTTAATAGCTTTCCCCAAATTTCTTTTTTTTTTTACCTCTGATAGCCTATATTTTATAATCCAAAGAGTAAAATTGCCTATTTGTCAGCTAATTATAGCTGACAACTCCTCATTACTGAAATAGGAATGAATTTGGAGCCAGAAGTACGTATTTTTTCTGCTTATTACCTCTTTCCTGGGCTGAATTATATGATAAGAATTAATCAGAGTGATATGAAAGGTCTCAGAAGTCCATCAACAAATCAAAGCGTGTGGGGGAAATACCAATACTTTAAAAGGAAAGGCTTTTGTATCTGGATTAAATTATAGATTACCCCCTGCTATCGAATTACCATGCACATTTTTCAATTTATCATCTTCTTATAATGCTGCAATTCATATATTTTAAACAGAATGTTTATCTAAAATAAAATGCACGTGCCTAGAGTAATTAAGGAACTACAAACTCTACATGTACCAAGAACCACCACCATCACCAACCAGCAACTGCAAAAAAACAAAAATCCATTGTGCATACAGTACATGCAAACACACCTTGCTCAGAACGAGTTCTTCTTTAAGCCCCCTTTGCAAACCCCATTCTAAGGGATCCAGGCTCCTAAAATGCCAGCCTTAAATATTGTTTTCCATAGCACTTATGAAAACTCACATAAATAAAGACACTTTGTCTTTTGTGCAACAAAGTATGCTAGAGGCATATTTTGGAACAATTGTGAAGATCCTGAAGTAATCAAATATTGTACTCTGAAAACTGCAAGATGTCAAGTGCCCACACATTGGGTGTATTTCATTGATAAGAAGATTCAATTTACAGTATGTATCTCTTTAGAAGAATCGTTTGAGAGTTCATTTACAAGTTAGCACAGCTAAAATACGAAAAAATGAAAAATATTCAACATCCATGGAAGACACCGCAGACCTAATCCAAAGCCCATTGAAATCAGTTGAAAGGTTCCATGGGCTTTGGTTGAGGTCCAGTATAAGGATATAAAGACATGTATCTAGAAGATTTTATCTCAGAGGTATCAGTCTCCTAGTAATTTCTGGATAAAGAGTAAAACAATGCACCAGTGTAAACAAGATTTACTTCCTATTACAAACAAACACTTGCACTATTAATGCAAACACACAACTGTCCTGTAACTCTAACATGACTGATTTCAGCAAATACTTGCCAGCTTTGTTTATGAAGTCTCAGAAATGTAGATCTTCCTTTTAATCCTGTCTGTGTGAATAAATGAACTGAGGGGACAACAATTATCAAAATATGGACCAAATCCATGTGCAAGAGTCCTTGGGCTTTAAAACATATTACTCATCCCATAGCCTAGCTTCATGAACTTTTAATGCACATGACAAAGGTCATCTTCTCTCTTGTGCTTTTGCAGTAGAAGTGGTTGACTTATACAGGATGGTTAAATGTGGGTTGTTATCATCCTCATCTTAGAGATGTATTATCTGAGGTATTCATTACATCATGTATTTTGTAGAAGAGTTGATTCAGTGGGCCAGATCTTTGGCTGGTATAAATTAGTTCCTTTTACTTCAATAGAGTTATGTCAATTTATATCACCGGAGGATCTGTCCCATTATATGTTTTTATGGCAAACAGCTCATTACTAAACTACTATATGTATCTGATTATACAAATTGGATGGGATGGGATTGAGAAGACCTGGAAAACACTAGAAATTAGCACTACATAAGAACATTCTCAAGAGATGGACTGTGAGGGAAGTATTTTATTGCTCCTGAAAAAGTGCTGTAAATGTCAGTTAAAAACAGGAGTGGGGATGGGACGGGATTAATTCAATGTCCCAAAGAGGAGCATTAAATGAAAATAAATTAAAACTGATGGGAGAAGGAAAAGGAAGATAAATGGTTTTATACTTTTAATGAACACTATTGCTTTATCCAAAAATCAAATTAAACCCTCACAAGGGCTCTCTCAAATAGTATCCTCAACATTCATCTCATTAAAGTTTAATATTGAATAAACAAACTTTTATAGAAATTGCTTCAGAGGCCTGCAGTAGACCTAGAAATAAGAGGCTGAAGACTTGGGCAATGTATTATCACCCCTATGGTTTCCTACATCAGGGCCTGAAGAAATGGTCTACTTCCACCTGAGAAGTTTCTTGCCAATCATACTACTAAAGGATATAATTCACTTCCCCCAGAGAACAAGCAGCCCCTTAAACTCAGGACTGACTTGATGTGGAGACATATCACCTTATTGGTTCAGAAACATGGAATTGATCCTGCTTCAATGAAGCCCACGGGAGTGTTGCCATTGACTTCATTGGAAACAGTATTAAGCTCTATATACAGCACTTTCTGCGCTACCCTATAGCAGCCACATAGCTATGAATCCCCTGTAGAAATAAAGACATATTTTGGCCATGGTTTTGCTAAGCAAGAAAGCTGAGATTTTAGCTAAGATTTAGAGGCTTTTTTATTCTAATTGTTGCTGTTGCAAAATTAGTTTTTAATGATAATACAAGAGATCATGGTCATGTGCTGTGCTAGTTTGCATCTCCAGGAGTAGAGGAAAATGAAGTGGTGAAAAGCCACACCAGGTATGCTGAGAATACTTCAGGTGCACCAAAAATGGGACTTTTCAATAAATATTATGATTTCCTCAACGTTTTCTTTTTCTGATAAAATGTCTTTTGTTTTTCATTTGCTTTTGGATTTTGTTTCACTTAAGTGTTCTGAGTTTGAGGGTTGGGGGAAGAGGGTTTTTACTTTTTCTCTTTGCCCATTTTAACAGGACATTTTACTCATATGGTGGGAATTTCAATTCTGAAATAAAATAATTTCCCTTTTAAACATTTCTGATTTGAAATAAAAGAAATGTTTCCATAAAAAATCCACAGAAACATTTTTTTAACAAAATTGCTTGAAATCTCAGTGAAAGGGGGGCTTTGAAACTTTTGATAGTTGCACAACTTAAACACAAAGTTTCTACAAGTATTAATCAGATCTTTAAATTAGTCTGTAACAAAAAGGATGGAATCTATTATTTATGTTAATTATAATTAACAGAACTTATTATTTGCATTATGGTAAGGCCTACATATTCTAATCAGGATTGGGGCTGCATTTGCCAGAATTGGTAGAACTTTCCAGTCTCCCTTCAGGTTGTGCTACGGTTCCATGGTCCAAAGAGAAAGACATAATTCTACTCTACACAAGATGATCCGAAAAGCTGAATCCGCTATCTAGGAAAACTGGGGGCCCTAGCATATAATAACTAATGGTAGTACATTCAACTGTTGCTTTATCAGGATTGATGTTATATCACTGAAATTTCCATTGGAAAATGACACCTTTCTATGCTACTTTTTCACTATGTGACACCAGTAACATCAGCCCAAGTGATAGTATGTAGACATCTGATGCAAAAAGAGAGTCTTTGATCTCAGCAATGACCGGTCAGCCCATAAGAATTCTCAAACACCTTGTCTTGATGCATCGAGGCCAGGAACCATGAGTACAAAAGCCAAATACAGATTACTATGTTGAGCCAGTGGCAAACACGTATAAATTATGACAATGAACTCATTTGTTTATGGGAAACTGGTTTTAAATGTGTGCTGTGCATTGCTAATTGTAGACACAGCAGTGCCCATGCATCAGCTTCACCTCTGATGGGAAAAGACTGCTCCATAAGAGGGACTGCAGAGGTTTAGGTCTTTATTTACACACACATCCACCCACACACCCACAGAGTCCAGGGAAATGATCATAAGGACAATACATTCATTTACTGAAAGTGCCAAAAGACATCAGGGCAAAAAATAAAGTGCCAGCTCAAATATCTACTAGTCATATCATTGTACAACATAGAAAGGCCTAGGACTCTGAAGATCAGATCCTCAGCTGGTGTAAATTAGTTAAGTTTTCTGAAATGGAGTTATGCCAATTTATACCAGCAGAGGATCTGGCCCTAGACATTAAAGGGATTTAAAAAAAAATCCTGCAATGCAATATGGAATAATTTCCTAGCCAACATTAATATATTAATAGGATTTTTAGATATTAGTAACTATATGCTCTATTTGAGGGGGTAGGGATAGCTCAGTGGTTTGAGTACTGGCCTGCTAAACCCAGGGTTGTAAATTCAATCCTTGAGGAGGCCATTTAGGGATCTAGGGCAAGAATCTGTCTGGGGATTAGTCCTGCTCTGAGCAGGGGTTTGGAATAGATGACCTCCTGAGGTCCCTTCCAATCTTGATACCCATGTTATTTTTTCCAACGTGATATATCTGTTTTAAATTCATGGCATGAATGTTTGGAGTCAGCCCTAATCATTTAGCTGTGTTTTTTCACAAGTGCCAGTAGGTGTCTCTCCTGTGTACTTTCCAATGTGCACAGCACTTTCCCTTTCCCTGCTCTGACTATACATATCTTTCTGCAACTGTAAGCTCTTGAAGGAACACATACGATACCATGATTAATTCAGTATCTTCCTTTTTTCCCCCTGGGTGCTTTTTTTGGTTTTTTAGTGCACTAACTTGTAGCAGTTTGACAGCATTCAAGTTTAATCTCAGCACCACCAGTAAGGCTAACATTTCAATTCTATGTACTGGTACAATTTGTTCACAATTCCAAAGGGCAGCACAAAGGAAAGTAATTTTCCCTGGTAATAAGTATACATTGAATCCAGGAAGGAAAGCAAAAATAAAGCCAGATTATCTTGCAAAGTCTCTGGCTAGTCCCTAATGCTAATGTAAGCTTCCATCAACAGGCATCTGCCACAACATTGCACTTCAGTATTGAATGTAAGTGAACATAGCAAGTGATATACTGAATCACCCAGAGGATATGCACAGACAATACCAGGAAGGGTGCTGCTAAGGATTCAGACTCTCTCCCTATCCACACTGTTCTGTGCTTGATCTTTACACAGCAAATGCAATAGAAAGGAGCCAAACAGGCACAGTGGAGATCAAATAACCATGTTTACTAACTATACACAACATGCAAGTCTGGGCTACATATATTCACTGCTGCTCTGGCAGGTTCTGGTGGCTTCTGAAACAAGCGTGGGTCACTGGATGGCTCACAAGCTATTTAAAGGGATACTACCCAGTTTCTATGCTCAATACATATGCACCTTGAAACATTTATTTTTCATAAATACTGTCAGCCATATTTAAATCCAAGGACAAGATAGCAAGTATCCCACAAGTTTTCTATGTGAACAAATAGGAAAGTAGTAGGGCAGTGATGTTTTTATATGAAATAAAATAACACAGAAGTCCCACAGCAGCACACAAGATGAACATTGCATGGGGCCAGATATTTCAGAGAAATCAGGGCCAGATTATGACATGCTTAGCAGCCACAGTCAGGACTAGATTTTCAAAAGAAGCCCATCACTGCTTTGGGCATCTATGTTAGGGCTAGATATTAAGAGTGCTCAGCATCCAGCAGCTATCTTTGTGACATGGCCATTTTCTAAAGGCTCAGTCAACATCTAGTGTACTGAGCTTTTGAAGATCTGAGCACTTAAGTGCCGAAATGGGAGCTGAGCACTTTTGAAAATCTGGCCCATAGTCTTTTACATCCCAGCTACAACCAAATCTTTTTATTGGCTCAGTCCTCAGAGGATTCAAGAGGTTTACTATGAATTTTTAAAGTTGTTAAACTTCAATGAAAAGTGTTTTTAAATGGATATATAAAGTAGGTTATCTCAGGCAACACAGTTGTTGTTGCTACAGGAGACATGTACCAACTATAAATATCATTGATTATCAAAGAATGATGAAAGCTCAGTGTAACTGAAGGCTTAACAGCCAAGTAAATGAATTACTGATCCTACTACTGCAACTTAATTTTAACTTGAGACATTAAAAGAAAAATTAAATAAAGTTCATAATACATTTCATCAGTAAAACCTAAAATATAAACAACCCACTTGAATAAAAATACTCAGTGGTTATTGGCGACTAAAGTCTAGCAGGGCTCAGCCACTCCAGTAATTTGTGTAGACATTTTTGTGATGATAAAAAGATTTGCTGTTGAACATTTTACTGCTATTGGCTATTTTTTGCAATTCACAGAATCATAGAATTCTAGGGCTGAAAGGAAGCTCGAGAGGTCTTCTGAACCAATCCCCTGAACTCTGGTCCAACTGAACTGATACTGCTCCAGCCCTCCTGGATCCCTACAGCCAAACCATCCTGCAATACAGCTGGTCAAAAAATGTGTGGGAGAGGAGGAATCAGTAAAAAATCCCCGATTACTCCCCCCACATACATACTTCATACAGATCTCAAATTTCTGGAGAGGTTTGTGATGGCTCTACTCTCCAGAGGGTATGAGCAGACAGTATGTGGGCGTGATTTTCTAGGATCTCCACCAGAGGCTAAGAATGGATTTCGAGCTCACACAAAATTCCCCATCATGCACTTCTGCCCTGCAGAGATCTGGAAAAGGAGGCCCAGCATCTACCCCAACTCAGAGAGGCCTCTCTAATACTCATACCATACTATGAAAGGATGGTTAGCTAAGGAGATGTGTCTCTGTGGAAGAAACAAGACAGACAGGAAGGAAGAGGTGGCTCTAGGATATCCCTAGAGTTCAGATAGGCAGGGAGGAAATGAGGCAGTAGTGGGATGTAGAAGGGTCTGTGTGGTGTCCCTGGAGCCAGATTGTGTTACAGAGGGTGATGCATGTCAGGTGGAAGAGGGAAGGAAGCAGTGATAGGAGGCTCTGCAAAGTAGCAGGAGGAAAGGGGCATGGAGGGCTTTCTATGCTGTGGGAGAGGAAGGGAAAGAACAAGAGAATGATGGAGTGGGAGTAAGAGGGATTGTACTGGGAGGAGAGTAGGAAGGATATGGAATGAGTATCAGTCTTAAACCCTTATTTTGGGCCCCAGCTGCCACAGCTACTGTCTACCTGGCAACCACCTCTTAGAAAAGAGAAGTCAAAAATATAGTGTAAAAACCATTTTACACCAGCTGAGTATTTGCCCAGTTCAAGACTAGATTTTTTTTGAAATATACTTTAGTCAAACACATGTAATTAGGCTCAGTGCAACAGAAACTGGATGAAATTCTTTGGCCTGTGTTATACAGGAAGTCAGATTATGTGATCAAATGGCCTCTTCTGGATTTAAGTCTATAAAATCTAGATCCAAAGATGACTTCTCAGGCCAGTGGCTATCATGGGCCAAATATGGACTTGAAGCACACATAAATTATAGAGAAAGTTTAGCTTGAGACCAGAATTTGAACCTGAATCTTAGCTGAGCCCATTTAAAATAAAATAGCTGGCTTCACAAGGAAAACCTCTGTGTGTCACTGGGCCATTCAGCTTCAGCTGAATTGTCTTGGAACTGAGAAGGCCTCTTCCAGGATAACTCTAGAGCCAATAAGTAGCACCAATTCTCTTCTTCTCCTCTCTTCCCTGACACCACTCCCTCCCTGTCATTCAACTCACTTCCTCAATGCTATTTGCAAGTTTTTAAGAGCCACTGCCAGCGTTTCCAAGTTCTTCTTACCAGTTGCTGCTGATCTGCCTCTTTTCCACTTGCAAAAATCATTCACACCCCTCTCAGTAAGGTACCTCTCACCACTCACTCCAGAGATGCCGCTTCTGAGAGTCATCTCAGCAGGGGAAAGTCGGGCTGATGGCAGCAGAAGGAAGGTTGGACTGTCAGGGGCAATTTTAAGCTGAGCAATACCTGGCAATACAAAAGCACATACATACAGAAGTCCAGTTTGTACTCCATTTCCAATAGCAAGCTGGCAACCAGCCTCAATGGAAAACAAAGAGCTGTGCTGCTTAAAGACCAGCTGGATTCCAAAACAAACAGGGGGCATCTGCTCCTCCTTGCCTCTCTCTTCCCCTTCCCAGGGAGAATTTACATTTCAGCTGCTGCCCTTAATCTTCACGCTCAGCTAGGAGTCTAAACAATAACTGAAAGCTAAAGCATGTAGGCAAATGAGAAGAGCTCCAATCACTTAACTCCCCCCAAAAGGGAAGAGAGTATTGTCTTCCAAAACCATGGATTCAACAGCTTCCCTGCAGTACCTGTGGCAATGCAGATTAACCGTATTTGTAAATCATCTCTCTTGCATTTTTAACATTTCTGATTTATGTCTCTGTAATCTTCAGAACCCAAATTGCAGGGAAGGAAACAACATATATATTGGAGGAAGTCATAACAGATGTGTTCACTTCTAAAAAAAGAATGTACAACATGTGCTGCAAATAAAAGCAACATTTGGCAATATAAAATATCTCGGCATCTGTGTTAGATTTGTAACCGCAGTAAAATATTGATATGGCTGATAAAGCTGAAATTCTTTGTTCCTATGTCTCTGCATGAATATGCCTTGAAAGAGGGCTTCCTTTCCATTGCAAGGGATTGTCCTTGTTTACTTACGATATTTCTAAAGCGCTTCATATCACGATGCCTGATGGAGTAGAAACAAAGAAGAGAAGTATACAGTACATCACAGGCTACATTCTGATTGCCTCATTCCATTCAGCACATTCTTTTCCCTCATCTCCAATGAATTCTAGTTTTTAATCTTTAAAAATAGAGATGTGCACCTAGATTACTCTTAATCATCAGAATACAGTATTTCCTTTCATATTCAAAATTGGAGCCATCTGTGAAATTCAGATCCATCTCTAGATTTGAATTTCAAATCTCTCTAGGGTCCTGAGGTCAAATCAGATATGCACATGCAGTTGAAGTTATAGGTGTGTGGATGTATATCATAAGACTGAATTTAGCCACAAAGCTGTTTGGTTTTGGTTCACGCTCATCTTAGAACTGAAGATCAGCTGAATCTTTTGGGCACAAAAATATGGGCTGGAAACACATTGGGCTCTCCCAAGGCATTTCACCATTTCCGCTCCTAGTCAGAAGCAGAGCTGGAGCATAAAAATGAAAAAGAATGTGGATTTCTATACTAAACATTTACCTTTGTATACAAATCTGTCACCCCTTCAGCCCCACACCCAACTCCCATGGATTTAATCTCCATTTCAAAGCCAGCTTGATTATTTCTGAGTCTATTGGCAAACCAGTCTGGGACACTTCCCTCTACCCTACACATTTCCCCCTTATCCAAACCACCAGTTCCTGTCCATCATTACACCAGCACTGTGTTTTGGGGTGGGGTGGGATAGGATTTTGGAGTGGGCCTCTGAGATAATTACATGGGATACTTTTCAAATGTAGCTGCTTCTGCTTCATGACTTGGCCCAACAGTCAGGTCACTGCAGTTCTGCCCTTCTGCAAGGATGAAGGGTGCATGTGTCTGGGTCTCTCAGGACCCACAGACAATCTTCCCTGTTACTGCCCCTTAATGGTGCCAGTGGCTGGTAGGGGAACCCAAGCCCACCCACTATGCTGGGCTGCAGCTCAGGGACCCTACAACAAGCAGTCACAGTCTGCATAGTCCTAAACCTTACTGCTGTATTCCTTGGCACTTCCTACCTTCCCTTCTCTCACACAGAGAGACTTCAGCCTCTCTCTCTGCATCCCCTTTCTACTGCTATGGGGCTTTATACAGGCCCCTCATATGCCTGTTCAGCTGAACTTCATCTTTACTTAGTCCTCCTTGCTCCCTGGCTCCTCCTCCAGTACAGCCTAGGTGGTAATTGGCCCATGGACACTCCATCATACTTCCCAAATCAGAGAAGACCTGGTCCATGGGCTTTGATGGGCTAAATGGCCTATTCTGAAATGTTTATGTTGCGTACCAGCATGCAATATTTTACAATGTCTGTGTGAAAGGATTTTTTGCTACTGTAGCCATGTATCTACCCACACAGTCTCATTAGAGGGAAAAAAAAGGGGAAACTATTATCTACCTGTAGCTCATCTTCAGCAGTAATACTTTCCTTAAAGCTACCTGGGGCAAATATGTAGAACTTGTAATGCAACACTACAGTCACCCTTGGAAACAAGTCAAAAGTTAGGATGGAATTGGTAGCTAGCACATTGACTAGAAACATTACTTGCAGTGGTAACCTAAATGAAACATAATTCCTGTAATATACACAGTTAGTGCCAAGTCCAATTTAAAGTTTCCTGCCTTGCTGTCAGACAAAGTCATGCTGTTATTGTAATGAGCCCACTGGTTTGTTGTTCTTGTTCTGGTTTTTTATTTTACTGCTCAAGATGAGTTGGTTAGTTCTTTAAGATCTCTAAAAGATGTGTTAACAGCCCCATGGAAATCTGAACCTTGGGAAAACAGGAGGAAAAAAACAGGAATGAATAAGTGGTGTCATCCCACTAAGTCCACACCTTCTGCTATGGTACAGTACGTACTGGCTCTATTCCAGATGCTAGCTACAAAACCATAGATGAGAACTTTAAAATATTAACAATCAGTAGAAATAGCCTGAATCTATAAGACAAAGACCAATTTCTACAAAACAAGAGGTGCCTTTAACACCTAGAGGAAAGGGACAGTCAATTTATCACTCATCATTTGCCCACTGCCAAAGAGTTGCCCCTGTAAACTGGTACTAGAAAAGTTTAGTTTTGGAAATGATTCATTCTTCTTACAGAATCCATGCCTTGTGTGCAGGGCCAGCGCTTGCATTTAGGCAGGCTAGGCAATCGCCTAGGGTGCCAGAATTATTGGTGGGCGGCATTTTGCCGGAGGGGGCAGCAGGCGGCTCCGGTGGACCTGCCGCAGTGGTGCTGGCGGGCGGGCGGCTGCTCGCGCAGCTCCGGTGGACCTCCCGCAGACATGACTGCGGCAGCTCCACTGGAACCGTGGGAGCAGCTGACCGTCCACAGGCATGACAGTGGCAGCTCCACCGGAGCCGCGGCATCAGCGCGCGGGGTGGCGAAATTGCCATGTGCCTAGGGCGCTCAAAACCCTAGCACTGGTCCTGCCTGTGTGATGGGAGTGCTGGATGCCATGTTGGTATTGCTGGCAAGTAATTGGCAAGATACTGATGGGTTAAAACAAATACTTCCTGGCCATAAATGTTCAAAGTTTCAAATAACTGATTTGTCAGCAAATTATTGAGGATTCATTGCATGTACTCAGAAAGGTGGTTTAATGGCTAAACTTTTACATTATTGAGAGAAGTATGGTAGCTGGTTTTATAGCATCTCTATTTGAATGTTTTCCTAGTACAGCTATATATACTTTTATGCTTATATACAGAACAAACTTAACTATCGGACCCACGGGGAGAATGTAATTGCTTATACCCTGGATATCACTATGCATTTTAACTAACCATACATCATTTCTCACTAATGCTGAAGAGCTGATTCAAAGACCACTGAAGTCAAGGGCTTTGAATCAAGAGCTTTTCCATTGACTTCAGTGGGCTTTGGATCAGGTCCTAATCCTCCCTGGATAGAACTTCTGAAATATAAAGAAGCCAGCAAGCAGAGAACAGGAGTCCTATACAAATACTCTTTCAGAACAGCATGGTTATCTGCAGATACATGAACAGAAAGTTCATGTATATTAATAATGATAAAATAAAAAAGTTAAAAAAGGAACATAGGAAAAGTAAAATGAGTTCATTCTTCATTAAATACAACCCCTGACCATAAGGCTTTGTTCTTCCTTCTGCTACTTCCTGACTCATGCACAGCACAAACAACTCCAGCCAAGATAAGATTATATTAATATGAATAACAGTGATAACCATAATATTAAAGTGAAAGGCAAAGGTGGGAGTTAAAAGTTGGACAGAGGAACAATTTGCTTTGAAAAAGTATGGCTAAGAAACTGAGAATCTGATGACTACCTATGGCCTGAATTCAGGAGGTCAGCGTCAAATATAAGGATGGACCTTTCTGGCCTACAAATTATTTCATGAAGATGCAAGAAGTAGAAACCTGTACTGCAGAGAGTCATGAAGTCAGAGATTTACCCTTTGGTTGAAAAGAAGGCAAATCTTGGTTCTCTAAGAAAAAGACACATTGGTTTTCCTAATAGGCACACAAGAAATAGATGCTTGACAAGTAGAGTACATTCAAGTCTAGATGCTCCATGACAACAAACACACATCATGCTTTGGGACCTTTATTGCTGTGGATGTCCCATTCTACTTTCTTTTTAGTCTTCTCTCCCATCATTCAGACTTTAAGATGGACCGAAGCTCTTGAATCAGATAATATTGTTTATATTAGGAGTGACTGAGCAAAAGACAATTTAGAATAGCTAAACTAAAATATTTCATTAGGCTACACACTACTTCATTAGTCTCCTTGTGTTTGTGTGCGCACATATACGTGAAGCAGAGCATACAATTGTTGGTTATGAAGGTCTAATGGATAGGGCACTAGCCTCGTAGCTATTATATTCCGAGTCTATTCCCGGGTGTGCTACTGGCCTGCTTGGTGCTCTTTGGGAAGTCAGTTTACTTGTATATGCTTCAGTTTCCCCACTTATAAAGTGAGGATAATGGTAGTTAAAATACGTTGCAAAGCATTTTGAGATCTATAGATGAAAAGTGCTATGTAAAAGCTAGGTATTAAAAGTAGCATTATCATCGGAGGACACATTTGTTATTAGTTGTACTTAGCAATGTTACACAGTAGTTAATTGGCTAAAAATGGTGTATGCATCACTCAGGATACCAAAAGGAACCAAACTATAAGAATCAACCTGCTATATTTACTTTGTAAATGTACAATAGTCAGGTGTGAAGGTCTTAAGATGGCTCCTTCAATGTTTTGTATTTGTCTCCTTTTAATGGTGCATCATCATCATGGGCAATCTCTGATGATGTTGATTGTGTATGGATGGATGTTTTTGTGGATAAAATATTCAATAATGCTATTGCAGTGTAATGTAGATACATGGTAAATAATTACTCCATGCTTCTAACAATAATGCTCTAAACAGAAGACAAGGACACGTGCTAAGCCATGTGTGTCTTTATGTGTACAAAACTATTAATTCCATTTTTACAGTTAACAATAGGAAAAAAAAGATATATAGGCTGTAGATGTTAGTATTTAACATGTGCAGTGTAAGCACAATATTAGACACTGAGTTCATCTAGCACAGTGATGGGCAACTTGCGGCCCAGCAGACTATCTGGTGGTGGGCCACAAGTCAGTGTTTACACTGACCATCCGCAGGCATGCCCCCGTGCAGCTCCCATTGGCCGGGAACTGTGAAGCAAGGCCACTGGAACCTGCAGACGATCAATGTAAACACTGTCTTGTGGCTCACCAGCAGAATACCCTTACAGGCCGCGTGCAGACTGCAGGCCGCAGGTTGCCCACCACTGGTCTAGCAACTATATTTGATGCAACATATTTTCCTGTTTTGCAGTATTGTATCCCTCTAACAGTACGCCATAGCTCCTAAGGCTGGCAATTGCCCTTTAAAACAAAACAAAACAAAAACACAGTGCTGAAAATACCAGCTGTTTTCAAATAGAGCTCCAATGTCCCTAAATAATGTTGGGAAGCCATCAGAGAAGACAAACACTAAAGTATTACTTTAGGTCTGTGTTAAATTTGAGGATGTCTGAGATTGCCCAGGGAATGATCATGCAACAGAAAACAAAACTCCAAGCCTCTGAGTTCATCCAATCCTAATCATTTTGAAGCTACTCAGTGATATTATGTAGTCAATGGAACAAGACGGGTAAAACAATAAACTTGGCCTGCAGCCAACACAGTGTCCTTAAACAGAATTCCAGTACCTATAGATTAAAAATGCTCTGCAAACTTAGACAGCATTCAGCCTGAAGAGCTCCCTAAATGTTTGTGTTCAAAGAGCAGTTGTTGCTGTGAAACACCTCACAGGTCAGAAAGACAAAGCAGAGGAAATAAACTGCACTGATAGCAAATTGCCTCAGTATGCAGTGAAAGTGGATCATGAAGTTGAAATTGTTGTCAGATTGTCACAAAGTACATGACTAGGGAGAAAAAGAACAAAACAAAAAAAGAAAAACCAACCCACTCTTACAGTGGATGTTAAGACCTAACAATAAAAATGTGAATGACATGACCCTCAACGGTGTCCCCTAATGCCTATAATTAAGAACATTGGAACAATGGTACAAGTCAAGATATGAGCTACATCCCCTACTTGCATTGTGTTGATGTATGGGGTTTGGTTCACTTCTGTTGTCATATGACAGCACATTACCTGTTTATTAATTAGCCTTAGATGTTCATCTTATATTCATACCTGACACGTTAGAGTGCTTAAATTAATAACCATTTTAATTAAATCCTGTATTTTCCAACCAGAAGTGATGGCACATGTACCTCCCATGAATCTAATGGTTTATATTCTCACCCATTCCAAGCATATTCTAATGAGTCATCGGCACAACATAATATTCATATTCTAATTTTTATCCTAATTAATTTATCCCTTTCAGAACTATTCTTATAATCTGAAACTTGTTATTACTTTAACCTTAGCTTTAAATCTAGCTTTATGAAATAGAAACCAAAATAAAAACTTCAACTGTCTTTACCTTTGCTTGTGCTGAATTAAAATAGAACCATATTTGTTTCTCCTCTAAACCTACCGTGAGACATGGTGGTTTTGGTCAATAATTACTTGTGAGTGTGTACTAAAATGAAAAGAAAAGACCTCAACTAAAGCTGAGCAAATATTTCACAATAAATATTTTTCTGAGATTTTAGCTACTTGTTCTACTTGCACAATGTCTGAAAGCAGATTGCCATTTCTTCTTCAAAATTATTTGACATTTTGAGAGCGAGTTCCTCCCCCCCCTTAAGGGAAACAGATCTCTCCAGTCCAGTCGTTGATACTGGATATTTAAGTGTGCTGATTATTTGTGATTGGTCAGATAAGTCACAGGGAAATGTTTCTGCTCACTGATGGCGGGGCCTTTCCAAACACATCTGGAGCTTTCTGCAGACTCAAGCCATTACCAGCACCACTCCACACACATATTAATAGCGCTGTAATTAGTACATAGTAATTACAATTGTATAATGGTTTATTTAATATAAATGAATACAACTTTCATAAATGAGGACAGGCTGATTGTGGTAGGATAGAATGGATAGCCAGCCAGCTGGCTGCGGAAAAGGAGGTCTAGACACAGGTTGGCTGCTGGCATGGGCTATAAGGGCAAGACAAATAAGTTTTGGGTAGCATGAAAAGGCAGCAGTTGGAAGAGGGCAAAAGATGCTCTCATTCTGGGGCAGTGTGAAGTAGCTAGGATAGAGAGTTCTAGAGAAGGCCCAAATAAGTGTCAGTATAAAGCACCTGAGAGAAGATAAGAAGCTTGAAGCTGGGGCTAGCAGGTGAAGCAGCTGCGAGCCATAGAACAAAGTGTACTTACTTCCCCATTTCTTCTCCTCTGACACACTTAAATCATCAAATATCTCCAGCCCATGAGAAGTAAGGATGGACCTCTAACCCTTCGTCTCTGTGTGGCCACCATCCCAGGTCTCCTTGTATCCCATCAACCCAGGTATGCAGCCCATAAGAACTGGCTAGGGCTGGGCAAACAAATTTTTTTTTGGACAGAAAATTAAGTTTTCAACTAAATGAAAAGATTCACTGAAAGTGCCTTGTCATTTTGAAAACTTTTCAGGTTTTGGCCAAAAAACTTCCCAAACTCTAAGAATATGAGCTGAAAACTGAAGCCAAAAAAAGTTTGTTTTTCTGTTTATTGATGAAAAGTTTAAATTTTCTGTTAAACATTTTGACAAATAATAGAAGCTTTAACTGTTGACAAAATTTTTTCCTGGGAGAAATATAAAAGCATTTTCCAATCCATTGTAGAAATGAAACTCCGTAATGGGACAAGACCATAAATATCTCCAGCACAAATAGTAACTAGATGCAAATGATCATGTATGACTTTGCAGTTTGGTTCCAGGAAGGCTTACAGGAAGCTAACAGGAAAAGGGAGAAACGGTGTCCAAGGCAAATCCATTTGTTCCATTTGCACAAAATAGTTTCACCATACTCTATTCTCAGTGTGGAAACACTTGGGGATGAATTTTCCATACAGAAGTATGGATTCAAAAATATATGTTCACCCATCACACTTAGAGAAAATATATTTACATGTGTAACCGGCAATTATACATCCAAGTAGGTGTTTCTATGCATATTTACCAACACAACTGCACTTTGGCAGTTCCACTGACACTGCACAAGTGCAGCATGTCAGGGGTATCCCCATTTGAAAATATCTCCCTAAAAAATCAGCTGAGCCAGTCTTACAAAGGTCAGATACAACAAACAGGTCCCCTACACCATGACTTATTTTTAGTCCCTGCAATATAGCTGAGTGGATGCCAACATATTCTTTTCCACAGCTACAGTGAGTGTACAGACCTCCAAAGCATCACAACATAAACGTGAAAGAACAATCTTAACTCACTGGGTTCATGTGAACGCTACTTGTGCTGTCACTTCTTTTCTTCAGTACTTTTCTGCTCTTATATCCTCTGCTTGTATTATCTCTGCAGAGTCTCAGTAAGTGGGTCAAAGGGCACATAAAGGATTTTTTGAATGCTGACATGAGAAAAATAAATTTCTATTCCTCAGAGGCAGAACTATTGGTGCAGAACATAATTAAACACTGGCTACTGCTTTTCCTCAACACACTCTTAAAGGGGGTTAACAGACACAGGTTTGAAACAAATCCTGGACTGCATTTTAGGCCTAGTAAAATGTATGAGAGGGCAGAAGGGAATTCAAATTTAAGTAGAGTTGGTGATTTTGTTTAATCTGGGAACAATTACTTTAGATCTCTACCATGCCAAAATACTTGTGTGTCTGAAATGAAAGGGCCAGATAACTGGAGGCTAAAACAGTTTCCACCTAGTAAAATTGCTACTCAAATGCTGCTGTCAGTATTGACTGGTTTGTTTGCACTACAAGGGTGAAGTTAAAATTCCCCAGATTGTCTTCTCTCAAGCCCAAAATTTCACAGAATCTGACTTTGGTTCATGAATTAGCTTTAATTGAATTGGTTATACATTCAATTTCTTTTTGAGGAGCATGCCACTGATTAGAAAATTGCCCCATTTGTGTTGTAGGGAATCCACGTGCATAAATGCACATTTCATTTAAGGCACACAGTGTACCTTGTCATCTGTTGTTTCAGCAAATGACATGCCAGTTTAACTCATTAATACAGACTTATTTGTTGGTTCTTAAATATTACAAAATTATAAAGGTGACCATTAATTCTGTACTCAGAATGGAACAATACCCCTTTCCTCACACTGAAGATATTTTCTTATCCCTGGCCAGAGGGAAGGAATTCAGCAAACTGTACTTAGCTCAGGCTTACCTTCAAATGAAGTAGAGGAAGCGTCAAGGAAACTCTTTATCATCAACACCAAAAAAGATTTGTCCCAGTACAACCAAATGATATTTTGGAGTGGCATCTGCCCCTGAATTCTGGCAAAGAGCAATGAAGCAAGCACTCCAAGGAATACCAAGCTGTAGGTTTTACTTAACCAGAGTCATCGTCACCAGATTCAGTGATAAGGATCATTTCAAAAATCTGGCACAATTTTACAAAAGGTTGGAAGAATATGGATTACAGGTGAACTGTGATAAATGTGAGATCTTTACAGAAACAGTTACGTACTGTTGACACATCATATATGGTAAAGGACTGCTTAAGTCACTGGAGAAAGTTGAAGTATTTATGAGAGCACCTCACCCTGAAGATGTTACAGGTTTGTTTCTTCATCAGGTTTGTTAGCTATTATCATAAATTCTTGCCAAACCTGGCAACACTATTGTACCCACTGTGTCAGTTTCTTCAGAAAGGAAAATGCTGAAAATGGACTAAGCAATGTGAAGAGGTTTCCCAGAAGGCGAGGCAGCTAGTTACTTCTGAGCACAGATTAACTCCCAACAACCCAGAGCTAGCACTCTCCTTGGCATGTGATGCATCACCCTATGGAATTGGTGATGCCTGATAGTCAGGAACATACGCTTCCAGATCTGTAGGTCCAACAGAATACAGCTATGACCTAAGAGACCATGAAGCCTTGAGTCTAGTCTGGGGAGTTAAGAAATTTGGACTTTACCTGTCTGGTAAGAAGTTTATGCTCATGACAGACCATAATCACGTGTTGCCCATATTTAACCCTAAGCAGGATGTTCCAGAAATGAGTGTTGCTCATATTCGGAGATGGGCTTTTCTCTTGGGGGCCTATAAGAATTATGTCAAATTTAAGGGAACAGCTCAATGTTGTAATTCCGATAAGTTATCATGACTGTCATTGTTGGGTACAAGCTCCAAACAACCACAAGATGAACTTACAGCTGTTAAAATGTTAGATGTGGCACAAATTGGCATACTTCCTATTACTCAGACAAAACTGAAACAAGAACTGAGTAAAGACATTACCTTAGCAGAGGTTTGTGAAGATGGAAGACAGAACCAGTAGAGAGCTTAAAGCCATTATTTCATCGGAGGCATGGCATGCACAGGAATAAAAATTTGTCCGCTTTTGAAGAGGCACTTTCTCTGCCCTCTGTGGCCAGAGGAGCTGGCTCCCCCTCTCACTCCCCACCTCCTGCCAATCTTTGAGAGGTGCAACAGAACAACCAAGTTCACTGCAGGCCAAACTGCAAACTCCTCATTCGCATATTGGGATGCCACACATGCAACAAAACCAGTTGCCTGCAAATTTGTTCCTAGGATGCAACCACCTGTTTTGCTTGGATTAGTTAAAGCCTGATCTGTGAAGAGAGGCAATTAACAAGCAGACTGAGCAAGCAAAGGACCATGGTCCTCTGCAAATTAGAGTTACGTATTGGACAACGTGTTCTTGCTCCAGATTACAGAGGTGATCACAAGTGGGTTCCTAGCACAATGTTGGTTTAGAAGGGACCTTATTTTTATGTGATCACAGTGAAACCTGATTTGATATGGCATCACCTCACTGAGTCAATTCAGAATGCATCCCCCAATCAAAGAGTCATGACACTGTCTGCACCCGATCTGATTGATTTGAATTCTGAAGTTCAAGACACTGTAGCTATTGATTCCTAGCACAGAAGAACCAGAATTGTCTTCCAAAGCATCTGTTGACGTGTCTACTCCAGAACCAGAGAAATGCTAACCTGTGCACCAAAGGAAACTGCCTGAGTGATTCAATATGTGTTTGAAATAGTTGAGAGGTATGACAGAGGAACAGAGGAAGAATAATCCTCTTACTCTGCCTGGAGTGTGCAGGTAATCTATTCTGATGTCCTTATTCATAGCTGCAATTTCTAATGTTAGTTTAGACATGTTTAGGGTAGGGTTTAGGGTGGGGAGGAATGTAATGTATGCAGAGTAACTGTGCATGTTCCATGCCTCACCACTAGAGGCATCTGTATGTATCAAGATCCTACAAGTGGCGTAGTAGAGCGTGACACAACAAGAAGCAATGTTGTTATTGAATAAACAAGCAGGTTACATAGCTCTTTGTCTGTGTCTTAACTGGAAAATTCCTGGGTCCAGACATAACAGACTAACACTTTGTTAGTTTTAGAAAATGGGTTTAAAATTCTGCAAAATTCCTAGTTTAAAGTCCCCTCAAAGAGATCCAGTTCTGTTGGGTCAAAAATACAGTGAGAAGGTTCCCCTCCCCCCCACCACCACCACCACACACACACTGCTCCTATAAAAGCTGGAAATTGAAAGGTGCAACCGAAATGAAAACAAATAAAAATATTACCTAAACAGTCCTGGACCTCAGAAAAGGATCAGGCTCAGTTAGGTGTGAAGAACTGGATTCTTTTTTATTTTCATATATTCGCAGATTTTGAAACCAGAAGGAACCATTATGATAATCTAGTCCAGGGGTAGGCAACCTATGGCACGTGTGCCAAAGGCAGCACACGAGCTGACTTTCAGTGGCACTCACGCTGCTTGGGTCCTGGCCACCGGTCCAGGAGCCTCTGCATTTTAATTTAATTTTAAATGAAGCTTCTTAAACATTTTAAAAACCTTATTTACTTTACATACAACAATAGTTTAGTTATATATTATAGACTTATAGAAAGAGACCTTCTACAAACATTAAAATGCATTGCTGGCACACGAAAACTTAAATTAGAGTGAATAAATGAAGACTCGGCACACCACTTCTGAAAGGTTGCCGACCCCTGATCTAGTCAATGTTCTACATAACACAGGCCAGAGAATTTCACCCAGTGATTTCTGCAAAGACCCCAATGATCTTGATTGAAAATCCAGTCTTGATTTAAACTTCACTCCTTATTCACACATCCCCAGAACTAACAGGAGTTAATTATGTCTCAAAATTTTAAAATTCTGGGCATGATTCTCCTCTGTCTTGCCCCAATTTTACAGTGGTGTAACTCTAATTGGAGTAAGTTTGGCTTTATGCCAGGGTAACTGAAAGTAGAATCAAGCTTTTTATGTTTCCCTATAATCTTATTATGCTACTACTGTCTCTTTAAAACCCTTACAACTGTTTATGTATTTAGCTCAAATAAACTATTTAGCTAAATTGCTAAAATGGGGGATATTTTACTCACAAGGAACATCTGAGTTATATAGATATTAATATATAATCTAAGGCTATAACTGGCGATTGTGCATTTTAGGGCCCTGACGGCACTTGCTTACGTGAAGAAAAAGCTTTTATTTTCCCTGTTAGATCATAAGTGCTATATTGTTAGTGCAGCATCAGCTCTAAACCAGGTTACAAGTTGCTTATTCTTCAAAATGGAGCTTTACTTTTTAGCTTAATTGCTTTTTTTCAGGACTATTATTAACTTCCTGGGATGGAAAAAAACAACACAACATTTTAAAGAAGTAGAAATATCTGTAGCATAAAGCAAGGTTGAAAACATGTTCGTCTCAAAAAATAAAGTCACAGAAATGTAACAGTTGCATATTGTCATATATTTATTTCACCAATATATATGGATTGTTCACAGGGGTAATTATGCATACTCAGGTCTACTAGTACCAGGGTTGTGTATCAATTATATTTAAACTATTGTTTATTTGTACTTTCTAGAAGCTCTTAGCAAAGCTATACCCTGTTGTGCAAGATGCTGTACAAAAACATACTAGGACAATCCCTACCCCACAGAATTTACAACTGAAGGGTAACAGAGGCACAGAGAGGTGACGTAACTTGCCCAACATCACACTGCAAGTGAGTAGCAGACTTGGGTACAAACCCTACATCTCGATACCCAATCCAGTACACTACCCACTAGACCACACTGCTTTTGTGTTCTCAAAAGATCAGCTAATGATGCACGAAGTAAAAGTCTTCTTACTATATGTGACTGACTATTGATGCCTTTTTTTTAAAAAAAAAACAATGTTTTCTTTCCAAGCATCCAAGTTTTTAAATGAGACAACTTTTGAACAAGCATTTTTACTGGTGTGCAAAAGGTACTGGGATCTTGTATCACTCAAGAGTCTTTCAAGTATTACACTTAATCACATCTCATTGATCTGGAAATGGAGTGCCTGGTTGGCAATCTAAAAATGGCATAAAGCTCTCTAGTCTAAGAAAGACAATTGCTGATGATATACAGTAGTTAAAAGGAAGGGATCAGTGAAATGAAGGAACTGAAAAGGCTTTTTTTATTTTGTTTTTAGAAAGGTGCAGTTCATAAAGAGAAGGCGTTTTTAAATAGTTTAAGTTTAATTTAGAAACCAGTTGAAAGACAAAGGGAAAAAACAAATCTAAGCTATCTCAAAGAGAATGATTGAATGGGGGCTCTGGTTCTCACTACAGTCTGAGATTTTTCATGGGAAGTTATCACTCTTTATCTAACAAAACAGTGAAACATTGTTCATGTTTTCTTTTCTCTTCTCTTTTACACTTTGTCCATTGGTGGATCCAACATAAAATGCCGCCAGGAAAATATCGAATTAGTAACTATAACTTGGCTTTATTTAAACAAGCTAACTTATTTGCACTTAGGTGGCTATGTACATATCCTATTCTGTAAGCTATTCTTAGACTGTAGTATATTTTACTTGAGTATGAATTTATTCCATGCTGCTCATATAGGTGACTTTCATAAAATCTGGCACTCTCAGAGTATCGCATATCACTATGTTTCTTCAGGACAGGAAGAAAGGCAGTCGCCCATTCACCTCAGCTGATCCTAGATAGTTTTACTATACCTTCCAGACATTCCAGCTGCTTGTCAACTGCATCTCTGATGGCAAGTGGTACCTCTTGAGCTTTGAAGAACTGAGAGGTTGCCCCTTTTGTCAGACTGAAGTCAACATTGATGCTGTTCAGGTGACTAATACCCTTTTGAAACGCCACCACTGCTCTGGATAAAGTCTCTTCCAACTGCTGTTGTGAGCTAGTACTCAGCTGAACTTGAATAGACTTGATGGGATCACCAGCCTAAGCAAATGCTGTTCAGGCAAAGGTGGCTGAAGAATGCTCATGCTCCCATTCTTACAAACACAGAGACAAAGGTTATCTGAGAGCAAAGTTCTAACATATGAATGGGATTTGTGAGTGTAATTTAGGAAAAATACAAAACTGTTTCATGTAAAATGAAACTGAAGCCACTTCTTTCTCTCTGGCAAGTGAAATGATCTAAACAAAATTAAAATTTTCATTTTGAATCAACATTTTGATTAAAATCTCACTGCATTTTGGGTTTTCAAAAGTTAAAGACAAGTAGACTGGTACCAACTGGATTGTTTAAGTTGAAATAATTATGATATAGGGTCTTCAAAGCCCCGAATAATGTCATGGTTTGATGTGTCGATGAGGTGAAAGGTTCTAGAAATGGGAGGAAATGTTTATAGCTGAAATCATCAAAATGTATTTTGATTGAGTCATGTTAATGAGATGAGGTAATGCTTCTCTGCATTGTTTATCTTGGGACGGATGGAAGGAGTGAGTTTTACCATCATGGCTGCCACTCCCAACATCTGCTGAGATCCCCAGGATCCACCATGACCTCATTAGTCCTCCATCATTCTGATCTTGAAAGGCATTCTTTTCTAACCTGGCTAGCAACTAGGGCATAGCTCAGGGCGGTTAGAGCAGTAGTCTAGGAATGCATGGGTTGAAGGTTCAAATTCCATGTATATGAGGGGCAGCATCTCAGACTCTGAATCTTCTTACTAGCGGTTCATGTCTCCTCAGTATTAGCCTAGAACTAGGGCCCACCTCCATAGATTAGGCCATTGGCTTTAACTAAGTTCTGAACAGCACTTGCACTGTGAGACTTAGTTTTCTGCTATCATCCCCTCTCTTCTATGTCCTCTCCCATCTTATTTCTTCTCTTTCCCCTTTTGCTTTCTGTTTAATAAGAGCCTAACTTAGCTGGCAAAGACTTGCAACACTGCTGTGAACACATGACCTGTGAAGCAGCTCAGAGTAACCCCTAAACAGCCCAATGTCGGTACAAGTTTGCCAGGTCTCAGGCCTGGTCTACACTATGCGTTTAAATCAAATTTAGCAGTGTTAAACTGATTTAACCCTGCACCCATCAACACAACAAGGCCCTTAATATCGATATAAAGGGCTCTTTAAACCGGTTTCTGTACTCCTCCTCTACAACAGAAGTAGTGCTGAAATCGGTATTGCCATGTCGGATTAGGGTTAGTGTGGTCGCAAATTGATGGTATGTGCCTCTGGGCGGTATCCCACAGAGTACCATTGTGACCGCTCTGGAAAGTAAACTGAACTCGGATGCATTGGCCAGGTAGACAGGAAAAGCCCCGTGAACTTTTGAATTTTATTTCCTGTTTGCCCAGTGTGGAGCTCTGATCAGCACGGGTGGCCATGCAGTCCCAAATCCAAAAAGAGCTCCAGCATGGACTGTACGGGAGATACTGGATCTGATCGCTGTATGGGGAGACAAATCTGTTCTATCAATCAGAGCTCTGTTACAGAAGACAAAATGGCAAAGCATTTGAAAAAATCTCCAGGCTATGATAAACAGAGGCCACAGCAGGTACTCAGTACAGTGCTGCATGACAAGCGTAATGGAAAACCAAAGAATCAAATGGACGCTCATGGAGGGAGAGAGGGGGGATTGAGGACTTCAGCTATCCCACAGTCTCCGCAGTCTCCGAAAAGCGTTTGCATTCTTGGCTGAGCTCCCAATGCCTGAAGGGTCAAAAACATTTTCGCCAGTAGTTCAGGGAATATATCATCAATTTACCCCCCTCCCCCAAAAGAAAAGGGAAAAAATCATTTCTCGCCACTTTTCAATGTCACCGTATGTCTACTGGATGCTGCTGGTAGACGGGGTGCTGCAGCGCTAAACAGCAGCATCTTTTCCCCTCTCTTCCCCGGTGGCAGATGGTACAGTACAAAATAACTGATAGCCATCCTCGTCGTCATCCTGTGAGTGCTCATCATAGCAGCTGGAGCCTATGCTCTATCAGCCGCCCCGCCCACTTTCGTGTCTAAAGAAAAGATTCTGTACTCCCTGGACTATCATGGCAGCTGGAGGCTGCCTCCCCGTCACTTTATCTCGCTAAAAAGTCAGTGTTTCTTATTCCTGCATTCTTTATTACTTCATCACACAAATGGAGGGACACAGCCACGGGAGCCCAGGAGGGGTGTGGGAGGAGGGAAGCAATGGGTGGAGTTGTTGCAGGGGCACCCCCTAGAATGGCATGCAGCTCATCATTTCTGCGGGATCTCTGGGGCTCTGACCTGGAGCTGCTGTGCTCTCTCGCAGACTTGCCCCATATTCTATACAGGACTGACTCTATTTTTAGACAAAACATAAAGAAGGGAATGACCCCGGGATTCATTCCCATTTTTGTCCATGCACCCCAGCCGACCTCAGTGAGGCCAGCCAGGAGCACCCAGGACAGTAGCAGATGATACAAAATGCTTGATAACTGTCATCGCCACTTTCCAGTTGCAAATGGTAAAAAATTATTGAAAACCGTCGTCTCATTGCCAATTTACAATGGCAGACAGTGCAATAGGGATGGTAATCATCTCTGCTACCTTGCAAAGGCAAATGAATGCTGCTGTGTAGCGCTGCAGTACCGCCTCTGTCAGCAGCATCCAGTATACATACGGTGACAGTGACAAAAGGCAAAACGGGCTCCTTGGTTGCCATGCTATGGGCAATCTGGGGAAAAAGAGCTCGAAATGATTGTCTGCCGTTGCTTTCATGGAGGAAGGATTGAGTGACGACATTTACCCAGAATCACCCGCGACATTGTTTTTGCCCCATCATGCATTGGGATCTCAACCCAGAATTCCAATGGGCAGGGGATAGCTACCCACAGTGCAACACTCCAGAAATCGATGCTAGCCTTGGTACATGGACGCACACCGCCGAATTAATGTGCTTAGTGTGGCCGCGTGCACTCAACTTTATACAATCTGTTTTACAAAACCGTTTTGTAAAATCAGAATAATCCCATAGTGTAGGCATACCCTCAGAGTGGCTGATAGGACTGTGTGCTATGCCCATGTGTCCAACAGTGAGGGTGCAAGTGAGAGTTAGCAGTAGAAAAAGAAGCTTCATTTTTCTCTCTTTCCTGTTCTTTTCGGTCCCCTTTTGTGTGCTTTCATTATTTTCAGGTAAATAGGATTATATTATAACAGCAGCAGCTCCAGACCATCTCAACTAATTTCTTCACTTTTCCCCACAAAGGACAATTAATACCATCTAGAAGATTGCCAACCAGGGGGCTTTCCCCATAAATACCCTGTACAGCTAAAGGGAATCTGAAATACTGTTAAAAATTAAAGACTTACTTAATACTTTTAAATACTTTAACTGCTTTCCCTTCATTTTCTATATCTTTAATGAAAGGTTATATTTTGAGTGCTGGCTGTTACCATGGAACTAAGCAGGCCAACGTCTGCATAGTCAAAACCCTGAACCATGTTTAATTGTTCAGTGTTGTACAGTGACTGGACCATGTTAACTCCTTTGATGCTCTGGGCCCATTTATTCCATCAAATTTAACACCACAGCCCAACTGCTGCTATGGAAAGAGCTGATCGGCCTGCTATGAGACAACTTCATGCAGGGTCAAGGGGAAAAGGAGGAAGATATTTCCTGACCTCAAGAATCCTTCCAGTTGTGGGATGTAGGTCCTTCATCTGAAATGACTCCTGTGGTGTGGAGTGGAGAGAATGGTGGTGTTCCTCTGCTTTGTACTCTGAAAAAATTCCACCACGATTTCAACAGCTTCCACCCCACCATCAACCTCAGCCTGGCCCAATCTAGACGGGAGGTCCACTTCCTAGACACCACAGTGCAAATAAGTGATGGTCACATTAACACCACCCTATACCAAAAACCTACCAACCGCTATGCCTACCCTTCATGCCTCCAGCTTCCGTCCCGGGCACATCACACGATCCATTGTCTACAGCCAAACACTGAGGTACAACTGCATCTACTTTAACCCCTCAGACAGAGACCAACACCTACAAAATCTCCACCAAGCATTCTCAAAACTACAATACCCACACGAGGAAATAAGCAAACAGATCAACAGAGCCAGACCTGTACCCAGAAGCCTCCTACTGCAAGACAAACCCAAGAAAGAAACCAACAGGACTCCACTGGCCATCACATACAGTCCCCAGCTACAACCCATCCTGGACAATGATCCCACACTTTCACAGGCCTTGGGTGGCAGGCCAGTCCTCGCCCACAGACAGCCTGCCAACCTGAAACATATTCTCACCAGTAATTGCACACCGCACCATAGTAACTCTAGCTCAGGAGCCAATCCATCCAACAAACCTCGATGCCAACTCTGCCCACATATCTACACCAGCGACACCATCACAGGACCTAACCAGATCAGCCACACCATCACCGGTTCATTCACCTGCACGTCCACCAATGTAATATACACCATCATATGCCAGCAATGCCCCTCTGCTATGTACATCGGCCAAACTGGACAGTCTCTATGGAAAAGGATAAATGGACACAAATCAGATATTAGGAATGACAATATACAAAAACCTGCAAGAGAACACTTCAACCTCCCTGGCCACACTATAGCAGACCTTAAGGTGGCCATCCTGCAGCAAAAAAAACTTCAGGACCAGACTTCAAAGAGAAACTGCTGAGCTTCAGTTCATCTGCAAATTTGACACCAACAGCTCAGGATTAAACAAAGACTGTGAATGGCTTGCCAATTACAGAACCAGTTTCTCCTCCCTTGGTTTTCACACCTCAATTGCTAGAACAGAGCCTCATCCTCCCTGATTGAACTAACCTCATTATCTCTAGCTTGCTTGCATATATATACCTGCTTCTAGAAATTTCCACTACATGCATCTGACAAAGTGGGTATTCATTCACAAAAGCTCATGCTCCAAAACGTCTGTTAGTCTATAAGGTGCCACAGGATTCTTTGCTGCTTTTACAGATCCAGACTAACGTGGCAGCCCCTCTGATACTTTGTACTTTGTGTGTAACTTACATCAGTGCAAAGTGAGTGCATGAGGGCTGTGAAATAGTATCACTCTAGTTTGGACTGGTGTAAATAATGACAAGAAGTGCAAGGCACTGGAGAATCAAGGGCTAGAATCTGCCCCCAACAAGCCCTAGAAAGAGCAAAGGAAAGTTGGCTGACAAACTTCCCCCAAAGAGTGCAGCTCCTCAGAAAGGGAGGGGAATAAAAGTGAGGGTCGAAGAGGAAGAGACTCAGAAAGGTTTCATGCAGCACAAAGAGTGTCTGGTGAGTCGTCATGCTTTTGAGTATTAAAGCTGAAACACTTGCTGCTCCTCTGTCATTTCTTTGGGCAAGTCATGAGCTGCCTCAATTTTGTTCTGTCAGATAGAGTTTAGAATTCTGAAAAGAGAACCAGAGTTAGAGCTTTGCACATCCTGCTCTTAGAACTTATGCTGTTAGAATGTGTCTACTCATGGTTCTTGGAAATCATTGAACATGAGACAACTCACTAACAGGAGAGACACAGCTCAGGGCATGGATTGATAAATTATAAAGGACACCATCATATTTCCACTTACTTAGAAAATCCATTTAGCACAATGAACAAAAACTCCCACATCAGAGTAATAGTGCAAAGGTTCACGCTAACCTTGACACTGATTACTGTTCAGTTACACTTTGTAAACACATAGGTTTAAACAAACAATATATCAATAATGCCTCATGCCCATGATGATTTTTGCCCTCTGTGGTGAGGTTTACTTGGTCAGACAGTTTCAATAGGGCATAGGTGACAAGCAACCATGACAACTATTAGCTAGTCAAGTGTGCTATAATAATGATTTGAAAACAGTTTGTACATTTAACTAAGGGACACAGAAAAAACCTGATTCAAAAAACTTCAACAAGGCTGTAATATGGCAAGAAACTTTTTTTTAATTATTTATAGGCTTTATTACTATTAGTTATAGGCTTTGCTCCAACAATATCGAACTTAAATTGTAGCTCTATTGAGTTTATACTGTGCCTATCACGCTATGTGACAAAGTCCCTGCTCTGAAGAGTTTATACACAAGACAAAGGATGCGAGGAGAATAAGACATAACAAAATATGTCAGTGTGAAATCCAAGTATAGAACCCACCTCTCCTGACTCAGTCCACTACACTATCCATTAGGCCATGCTGCCTCTCAGTGCACAGATTTGTAATAATTTGTATTGTCTCTATGATGCTCTGTGAGACTGGAAAGAGGTGCTCAGAGGTGCTCCAGTGAGGCTCCATATGTAATCAGACTGCTGAGCATGGAAACAACAGGTATCATTTTTGTGCGCCGTTGAGGGAGGCACTAGGAAATCATGGGAACAAGAAAGGGTCAATCAACCTTTCCTGACTACTGAGAGTTACACTGAAATACATAGCTAGGAGGCAGCAAAGTCATCTGTTCATATTCCTCAGGCTAGCACAAAAATGTTACATCTAATGTGTATGGCATGGCAATAGAACAACCTTAATAAAATATTAGCAATCTGTAGAGCTTCCATATTTACCTGTGGGGAAGTATTTGGATTAGATGTGGTAAATGAGCTGCACTTGATGAGTCTGAATAAATTGTAATGAAATGGAGTGGGCAGAGATTACTGTATGCCTGACATATAATATGTGCAACATACAATATGCACAATATTACGTTCTACTAATTATTGCATTTGCATTCCCAGTCAGCAGTTTGGCTATTATTTGTGTTATATATAACAAGTGCCTAAAGGCCCAAATGAGAACAGACCTATTGTGCAAGGCATTATGCAAACTCATAGTAGGAGACAGCCTTTGTCCAAAGGAAATTGCAACCTAAAGAGTTCTAGAAAGGAAGGATCATCCCCATTCTATAGAGGGGGAGCTGCGGGAGTAAGTGGTTTGCTCACGGTCACACAGGATTCAGGAATTGTTTGTGGGAAATTTTAGAGCAGAACAACTGATTATAAATGCCTTGTCTCAGCCCATGTTGTTTCTGGGAAGTGTCTGTATACACCGGAGGCACACAATTTCTGCAAGAATCAGATAGTTGGTAAATTGGCACCTGGCTGCTTTATAAACTCACAAGGTGAGATCACATAAGTTTCTGTCATTCACACACATGCTACACCCAAAAATGTTATCTCAGTGAAGGATTTTGCCACACATGAAGATTCAGATTGGCTTTAAAAGAAATCTAATTCTAACGCAACATTGCACATCTTATTTTACAATATCAAAGTGCTTTGCAAACGTAAATGAATCCAACTTCACAGTACAGCCAGTAAGGCAAGTACAGGGAGATTACTTCAACATTACATTATAGAAAAGTACTCAACCACAGTCATTCAGCAGGTCAGCGGCCTTGCCCGGAACAGTGTTCTAAACCACTCTCCTCCACACCATGCACTGTGTTACCCTGCATCTCTAGTGACCTCCATACACAGGTATATTGCCACAGTATCTACAAAATGGGACTGAACAAAAGCTCATGGACTTCAAAGAGATATTTCCCCACTGAGTTCAATGGCCATTGGATCAAGCCAAAACTGGAATGGCCTATTTCCACCAGCTAGTAGTGAAGAGAATTTTAAGATATAGGTGCAGAAGGGGACATCTGCCTTTAGCCAACCCTCTGGAAGAGTAATGAGGGTATGAAAGACCACATTCATATTCCTGTAGAGTAGTTCATATAGAACACTTAAAGATTGAAATGATCAGAAATAATAGCACTTGATTTGATATAGAGAAGTAAGAGGAAATGCACTTTATGTGGTGACACTTTTCTTGAAGTTGTTAATAGCCTCAGAATTTAACATTTGTATTATTCTACATATTGTAGTTTTTTCTTTTTACTTTCCAAGAAGGTGAAATGAATACTTCAGAATGTTTAGTTCTTTGATCACTGAGGAGGTGGGAAAAATCTCATTGTATTTCTCTTGAACTACTTTTCAGCTCTGAGTCTATTCTGCAATTGTTAAAAAAAATCTCACTGTATTAGCAATAACTAGCTCTGTTAAAGTAGATCTTTCAAATAAAGTCCATGCAATCATAACCATTACTATAACTGTTTGGATGCTCTGCTGCACCATTTGAAAGTCCATTAGTCTTTCTTCAAAGTAATATTCACTTCTGAGTTAATTTTGAACTAATAAAGTATTTCTTCAAACAAAAAAGTTATTCTGGAATAACATTGTCATCTCCAATTTCTTTCATCTTCTCCTTGAGATGTTCTGATTTGCAAATGTTTTAACTCTTATTTTATATATATATATATGATTTCTTTCAGAAGGTGGCCTGCCTTGTGCAGGAGGTCAGACTAGATGATCAGATTGGTCCCTTCTGACCTATGAGTCTATGAGTCTATGAGTCTTACATCTTAGCACTCTGAATATGTTGCAATACGAGAGTCAAGATAAAAAAGAAGAGGCACACTGACTGTGAAGATTATAAGGAACAGACTGACATTAACCACTTCAATATTTCTCCTAGAAATGAGGCAGAATTTTATATACTGTGAAATTCATTCCCATTGGAAAACATTGAACTCAGGGATCCAAAGCTACAAAACATCTCAGAATATTTTTTGATTTTACCAGACTGAGTGTTCATTTTTTCTAATTGTGATGTTTAACACTTTTATGGCAGTAGGGCCAAGGATCCTTTCAATTAGGATAATCTTCATGTAGCATTAACATTTCCCTGTAAAGTATTTCAGGCATTCAGGGGACATTCAAAAGACCACAAACGCTCTCTCGGACAGCCGGGCTGCAGAGCACTCAGCCTCCATGCCCCCAGCAGTCTGTTTGCAGTTCCCCAGCTTCCTATCTGGAAGGCTCATCAATTTTGCTTTCTCTCTGCAGGTGGAAAGTGAAATGGACAAGTCATCCACATAGGCAGCCAAGGAGTCATCACTTCAATCTTTGCTGACAGGAAAAAAAGAACCCAATTTTTCTGGTAAAACTGAAATTTTCCTGCAGAAAATTCTGATTTTGCAAAAAGGGCCTTTTGTGCCAGAAGATTATTCCAACAGAAAATTTCCTACCAATGCTACTGTTGATCTTCAGACTATGTCTACACAAAGATTAAAAAACAGTGTCTGACCTAGGTCAGTTGACTTGGACTCCAGGGCTGAAAAAAATCACTGTGTAGACACTCAGGCTGGGGTTGGAGCTGCACTTTGGGACCCTGAAAGGGTGGGGGGGGGGTCCAAGAGCTTGGGCTGGAGCCCAAACACAAACGGCTACACAGCAATTTTTAGCCCAACAGCCAAAGCTATATGAACCCGAGTCAACTGACCTGGCCAGCCATGGTTGCGCCACAGTCTTATCTCTCTGTAGGTGTTTCCTCAGAGTTTGGGGCTTGTCCTGCACCATAGGGAGTTTGGCCGTTGACTAGAGCTGGTTGGGATTTTTCTGACGAATTGTTATTTCAACAGAAAAAGCTGATTCATCAAAACTAAAACTGCTAAAAAGGAAGGGTCAGTTTTGATAAATATGCCAATTCAAAAAACTTTTGAAAAAAAGTTTTAAAATGATCAAAATATCCCATTTTCTGCTGAGTTCTAAGATTGACTTCAGTGGGAACAGGGGAAAGCCCATAGTTAAAGATGTATTTCTGGTCAAACGTTTACTTTCGTATGCACTCTCTTTTTTTTTTTTGGCGGGAGGGGAGGGGACTCTCAATCATTGATTGAAGCAATGCAGGACCAGTATCTTTAAGATATCTACCGACTAAATGTGTGTCCTGCTCTAGATGTATGGAGTGGATGCACAATATGTTAAATGACTATTTTCATGATTGTGCCTCTGAATTAATTCCCCACTCTCATGGATATTATCTAGGTATTTTTATGGTCCCCAACATCATAGTATCTGAGAAATCATGGGATAATAGAAAATTATGCTCATAACTGCTCCCCAGTCACCTGAGGAGCAGCCCTAAAGTTGGATTTAAGAAATCCAGGTGTAGTTTCTTTATAAAATATGAACATATGCACTGTGGTGTGTCCATCCCACATAAGGCAGAACAGATTGTTAGGACAATTAACCTGATAGGTTGTATCTGGGGGACAGTTTCAGAGTGAAAGACTAATTGATGAGGAAGCCCAGGTGAGCAGGGTCAGGCTGACCTTGTATAAAGCCAGCAAGCTGAGAACAGAGGAGGGCTGCAGTGTGGAAGCTAGCAGTCACTCTCTAGGCTTAGAGAGGGAAAAGAAGGAAACCCAGGGAGAGAGAGAAGCCCTAGGTCCTGGCCCTGATGAAAAGTTTTACGTAGAAGGGTGGAGAAGGAAGCCTCTGGGAGGTGGAATAGGAAGCAGCCCAGGGAAAGAGCAACAAGGTTAGAGATAATGTCGAGCTTGGCTCTTATTGTAGGGTCTTTGGGCTGGAACCCAGAGTAGCAGGCGAGCCTGGGTTCCCCTACCGTCTACTAGGAAGTGACACAGGATTGTGGGAGATGCCAACCAGACAGCTGGTCCAGAGGGACTTTGGTACACCAGAAGTGGGGATTATATAGTGACCTAGCTGGAGAGCTCAGTCATGCTCAGTATTAGCAGGAGTATTGTAAGCAAGACTCAAGAAAAAAAAAAAACTCTTTCAGTCTACTCAGCATGGATAAGGCCTCAGTTGGAGTATTGTTTTCAATTCTAGGCTCCGTACTTCAGAAGAGATGTGGAAAAATTGGAGAAAGTCCAGAGGAGAGCAGCAAAAAATGACTAAAGGTCTAGAAAACAGGACCTACAAGAAAAGATTGAAAAATATGGGTTTGTTTAGTCTGAAGAAGAGATGACTGAGAGGGGAGATGATAACAGTCTTCAAGTACATAAAAGGTTATTATAAAGAGGAGGGTGATAAATAGTTCTCCATAACCACCAAGGAAGGATAAGAAGTAATGGGCTTAAACTGTAGCAAGGGAGATTTAGGTTAGACATTAGGAAACACTCCCAAACCGTCAGAGTAGTTAAGCATTGGAACAAATACCTAGGGAGGTTGATTTGGGCATAAGCTTTCGTGGATATAAAACCCATTTCTTCCCATATATCTGAAGTGTTTTTTGTTTTTTTTTACCCACAAAAGCTTATGCCCAAATAGATCTGTTAGTCTTTAAAGTGTCACTGATCTCCTAATTGTTTTTGTGGATACAGACTAACATTGCTATCCCTCTGATACTAGGGAGGTTGGAGGTTTTTAAGAACAGGTTATACAAACACCTGTCAGGAATGGTCTGGACAATACTTAGTCGTGCCCCATTACAGGGACTGGACTAGGTGACCTATCAAGACTCCTTCCAGTCCTACATTTGTATGATTTCTGTGAAGAAAGAGGCTGTGAGGTGAATGAACAACAGAAGAGAGTGCCAGATTGAAAGAGAGCAGATTCCCCAGATGTAGCCGCAAGGAAGCCACCCAGCAGTGAATGAACCCTGTGACAATGTTATTGTTCAATATAAACTAATGTTAATCCAAGCTATTTCCCCACTAACTTGGTTATATTATTCTGCTCCTCTCATGTTATTCAAGTCTTGGGTTCTATTGTCAGTCTTGGTCTCAAAATCCTATACCCAGCCAATGGACACAGAGTAGTCGTGTCTTGGAGGAGAGGAAATGATTCAGAGTAACCCTATTAGCCAATTAAAGAGTATTGCCCAGGGAGATTTGTCATCCAACTCTGCTCTTTCAGAAGGATGGTGGTCAAGACACGGGACCTTAAAAGTATGATATGGGTGAAATGATAGTGAGGATGCTTAAGGGTTTGGCATAAATATGGAGGACTAAAAGAGGGAATATGTGATTACTTGGTTTGATATTGCCAAAAGGGTAATCAGAGACCATGGCTGCCCATTAAAGCATACTGTAATTTCTTTTAAATACTGGAATTTCATTTTGGTCAATATTTTCCAACATAGTGATTATTGGACTGCAAAAGGGTATGTAAAAGCAGCAAAGAGTCCTGTGGCACCTTATAGACTAACAGACATTTTGGAGCATGAGCTTTCATGGGTGAATATCCACTTCGTCAGATGCATGTAGTGGAAATTTCCAGGGGCAGGTACATATATGCAGGCAAGCTAGAGATAATGAGGTAGTTCAATCAGGGAGGATGAGGCCCTGTTCTAGCAGTTGAGGTGTGAAAACCAAGGGAGGAGAAACTGGTTCTGTAATTGGCAAGCCATTCACAGTCTTTTTTTAATCCTGAGCTGATGCTGTCAAATTTGCAGATGAACTGAAGCTCTGCAGTTTCTCTTTGAAGTCTGGTCCTGAAGTTTTTTTGCTGCAGGATGGCCACCTTAAGGTCTGCTATAGTGTGGCCAGGGAGGTTGAAATGTTCTCCTACAGGCTTTTGTATATTGCCATTCCTAATATCTGATTTGTGTCCATTTATCCTTTTCCGTAGCGACTGTCAAGTTTGGCCAATGTACATAGCAGAGGGGCATTGCTGGCATATGACGGCATATATTACATTGGTGGATGTGCAGGTGAATGCATCTGATGAAGTGGGTATTCACCCACGAAAGCTCATGCTCCAAAATGTCTATTAGTCTATAAGGTACCACAGGACTCTTTGCTGCTTTTACAGATCCAGACTAACACGGCTACCCCTCTGATATTTGACATTTGGAGTGGCTTCCATATAAGGAAAGGCTAAAAAGATTAGGGCTGTTCAGCTTAGAAAGGAGATGAGCAAAGGGGAAGAGGAGGCAGCTATATTAGAGCTCTATAAAATCATGTTGTGGAAAAAGAGAATAGACAATTGTTATTTAACCTTTCACACAATACAAAACTGGGGAACACCCAATGTAATTAATAGGCAGAAACTTTAATACAGACAAGAGAAAATATTTTTCACACCACATCATGTGAAACTCGTATGTTCTTATCAATGCCTCTATTGTGGAGGTGCCTAGCTAGTGGTGCCTTAAAGCAATCTAGTTGTCACTGGGTGGGTGTTTGGTGTGTTCTGAAAATTAGTAACATCTCAGAGATCTGAAGATGAGTGCTCAGAAGACTGAGGCACCTAAAATCACTCATCACTTTGGGAAATCTTGGTGTTATTTGTCATCACTGAGCCTGTTAATTTATGAAAGAAATATTTTATGACATCAGTTTCTCTTGCGATAAACATTTTCAAATGCTGCCAGAGCTCCATGTGCTTTCTTGACTTTAAATATGGTTTAAGGTGAAATGTTTAAATAAATATTTCAACAAATGTGACACAGCAGCAATCAATAATTTCTATAATATTTCTTGAGGTCAAACAGTTCCTTAAACTATTTCACAAGTAAATTCAGCCTTCTCAGTTTAAACACTTGGGTAATGTCTCATTTCTAAGCATTTAGAGTTTGCCAAAGCTCATTTATTTTTAAGGAAATGGTAGATATTTTACAGCGTGTATCTTTATTTTTTCTTCATTCTGTGATATAAAGGCTAATGACAGCTTTGTGTTCCTTCTGCTCAGTGAGAACACAAGCTTTACTTATAGCAACATTTTTGGAAGAATAAGACAATTTAGCATTACCCAATACCCCATGGAAGTCAGACTTCCAAAAAGCTGACTGTTCTTGCTTGTTTTTAATCCCACCACTGAAATTAGAAGGTACATATCTCAGAAGTAGTTTCAAATGGAATAGTTGATCCAATCCATGGAACCCCTGTGGACATAGAATAGGTAGAAGACACCCACTTATATTACTCCATACAACAATAGTAAGTTGCATCACATACTGGGTACAAAAGACATTGAAGATGCTGGCTCATCAATTTTAATACTTCAGCCAGAAGCATTACTGTCAAGGTTCCTCCCCCACTCTGAACTTTAGGGTACAGATGTGGGGACCTGCATGGATACTTCTAAGCTTAATTACTAGCTTAGATATGGTAACACTGCCACCATCCAGAAATGTCAGTGTCTGGAACACTTCCTGTCCCCTCAAAACCTTCCCCTCCCTAGGCAGCCTTGAGAGGCTTTTTCACCAAGTTCCTGGTGAACACCAATCCAACCCCTTGGATCTTAACACAAGGAGAATTTAGCCATCCCCCCTCTCCTTTTCCCCACCAATTCCTGGTGAGTCTGGATCCAATCCCCTTGGAACTTAAAACAAGGAAAAATCAATCAGGTTCTTAAAAAGAAAGCTTTTAATTAAAGAAAGAAAGGTAAAAATCATCTCTGTAAAATCAGGATGGAAATATTTTACAGGGTAATCAGATTCATATAGCCCAGAGGAACCCCCTCTAGCCTTAGGTTCAAAGTTACAGCAAACAGAGGTAAAATCCTCTCAGCAAAAGGGAACATTTACAAGTTGAGAAAACAAAAATAAGACTAACATGCCTTGCCTGGCTGTTACAAGTTTGAAACATGAGAGACTGATTCAGAAAGATTTGGAGAGCCTGGATTGACATCTGGTCCCTCTTAGTCTCAAGAGCGAACAACCCTCAAAACAAAGAGCACAAACAAAAGACTTACCCCCAGCAAGATTTGAAAGTATCTTGTCCCCTTATTGGTCCTCTGGTCAGGTGTCAGCCAGGTTTACTGAGCTTCTTAACCCTTTACAGGTAAAAAGAGACATTAACCCTTAACTATCTGTTTATGACACATACACAGATCTCCAATCACATAAAAGAGAATGTCAAATATTTAGTGCTTCCCTTCACCACTAAGAAAATTCCAGGCTGACACACAGGGCCTGATTTAAGGGGGGAAAATAATTACCGTAGTTACGCAATTGTACTTTAGTTACACATGCAGTTACCAGCACTGAACTGCATATAAGTAACTGTGATCACAAGTTACACTAATAGGTCAGAAAAACAACAACGTATAATAATAGATCACGTAGATATACATTTAACCCACCTCCATGTGTAAAAGAGGCAACTGTCCATAAAAATTAAGCATGCAAGTGTTCTCAGATTTTGCCTGTGCAATTGCCTAATACTTTAGGAAACAAGCCTCATTTTGTTAAATGTTGATGGTCCTTTCATAGAATAATAGAAGGTAGAAAACTGAAAAGGCCTGTTATAACATCCAGGTCAGTTCCCTGCTAATGCAGAATTGTTCACTCACTCCAGCTACCTATATATATATTTTTTTTTTCTATCCATCTTAGCTTTAAAAGTTTTTAAGCAATGGGATTACCTCCAAATTCTCTTGAGAATGTATTCCAGAGCCTAATGCATCTTAGTGCTGAGGAGCTTTTCCTGATATTCAGCTTGATGTTCTATACTATTGACTTTGTGAATGTTGCCTTATTTTTTTAAATAAGCTTCTGTGCGTCACCGGAAAAGTTTGTAGAAGTTCTTATTTTAGGGACAGATGAAAGCTTTGTCGTCTATAGCCAATAATGAATCACTAGAATGACCCAGATTTGTCAGAAAATCAACCATTGAAGTGTTATTACTAAGTCAATATTTACTTTTTCATCAAGTCCAAGGAATTTATACCCATAATAGAGGCATTTGCCACAGTAACATTTTCATCATAACTAACACAGGCTAATATTCTGTGTAAAATTACTACCATGAATTAACTTTATGTCTGTAGAAAATGAGATTGTATGTAATTACTGATTTCCATTCATAATAAACTAAGCAAATTATCTCCACTAACATAAATGCACCATAAATTTGTTTTGAGGCATAATGAAGAAATAAATTTGTTAAAGAAATATGGACTGAATCTGCCAAATTATTGTAAATGATAGCTTCTTTAAAATTAAAGCATGTAATTGCAATTGGAAAATGTTATCCTCTTAATGGTTGTGTTATTATTTAGGTAGACCAATAATCTTCTTTGCTGATGTTTCGTTTCTAAACAAATTGCCAGATTTTATGCATTTTAAATATCAAAATACCATGCAATCTAAAAATGCAATAATCTACCATTGGTAGGATTCGGTTGGTCCTAGTGAATTTGAGGATTTTTTAAATTCAGATTTAAAAAAAAAATCTTTAGCAGAAAGTCTCCCATTTTTGTTCTCATATTATTAGACTAAGTGTACTCATTCAATAGACAAGATTATTTTAAACATCTGGTTCCCTGCATTTCATGTTAATGAGTGAAAAATCACCTTATTGAATGACCTTTAAAATCAAATAAAGCAATCAGAATTTTATGACATTTTATCAATTACACATTACATTCTGTAATGAAATTACAAAATTAACCTCTTTAAAATGCCATAGATGTTAAAATCTGATCATATTGTTGTAAGACACCAGTGTTATCTGACAGTTGGTAGGAAGTTACAGTATCGTGTCTATCGATCCCGACTTTTTGTCAATGACCCTAAGAGTTGTTAGTGTTAAAATATCTGACTTGATATCATCTAATGGCTTGATCCTTTGAACACTTACACATGTGAGAAAATTTATTCACATTCTAGCCCTGCTCAGTTCACTGTTCAGTATCATAGTGCGAGTGAAATTATTCATATACTTGTAAATGTCCTGAGACATTTCATAACATTCTGTTCTTATGCATTCTAAAATAAACCAGATCTTTCTGAAACAACACCTTAATCCTCATTTGAAGTATTTTCAGTCAAATTGATAGATATTTCTTCTTTGGCATCCACTCCTGCCAAAATACTTTGTATCTTTCTAGAATAGATTGCCCCCTTTTTATGTAGTGAGCTGCCAGAAATATATTTGTATATTAGCTGTGGATGCTAATGCTCTATGCTGTTCACTGCATGCTATTATACATTATACAGCTATTCGAAGTAGTCATGTTCCAAATCTTCTCCCCAGCTCACAGTCCCAATGAGCATCACATACAGTGTACTGGGGACAGCTGGTGGAATCCTCTCCCCAACGCACATGGATCAGCAGCAGAACCACACCACTATTACAGACACCACTATTACAGGCTTAAGGCTGTTCTAGTCAGGGGCGGCTCTAGCTTTTTTGCCGCCCCAAGCATGACAGTCAGGTAGTTTTCGGCGCCGCGTCTGCGGGAGGTTCCAGGTCCTGCGGATTCAGCGGCTTGCCTGCAGGAGGTCCGCCGGTCCCGTGGCTTTGATGTACCCACCACCAAATCCATGGGACCAGTGGACCTCCGAAAGGCTGCCTGTCTGCCGCCCTCGCAAGGACTGGCAGGCCGCCCCCCGCGGCTTGCCGCCCCAGGCACGCGCTTGGAGCGCTGGTGCCTGTAGCCGCTGCTAGCTCTAGTCCCTGCACCTCAGTTGTCCCCTTCCCATGCAGTGACTTGGACCACTTCCTCGAAGCTCTGCTCCTCCCCCATTCCTCTTTGGGGCATAGATCTCCCTGTGACTTATGGTGCATGGAAACTCTACTGGAGCTGAGCTGTAGGGTGAGCAATGGATCTGTTGAGCTGCTGATCCTTTTATGTAGCAGAATCTCATTGGTACCACTGCATCTGAGGGATACTATGGCCCCTCTTTAGGCCCACAGGAGTTGGCCCAGCATGCAGAAAGATGCTCAGAGTAAAATAAGCAGAGCAGGTTTTTAGGTTTCTTTTCAAAAGAGGTGGGGAGGAAAAAAAGACAAACATTTTTGATGTTTTTATCTAATGAGTTGTCACCATACACTTGAAGTAGGTTTTTTCAAAGTGACTGCTTAGTGCTAAGTGGAGACATAAGGTGTGCTTTATAATGGAATATGGGAGTTCAATTATTCACTGCATGTGTTCATAGAGCACCTAACACAGTGGAGCAATACGATCCAAGGCAAAGCGTATCCATTACTGATACAGAAGAGAGTGGAACTCTCATGTGTAACTAAACAAATGTGTGACCCAGGCAAAATGTGGGGGGTGGAAAGAGGGGTTTGCCTCTGCCACCATTTTCTCTTGTGAAAATAGCTTGGGGGAACAACATTTAAAGGGAAAACAAGCCATTTTTTCTGGCTCATTTCCACTGTTGATGCACTGTTTTTTTCTGTAGGTCTAGATACAAAAAGTCAATCTTGCATTTGGTAGCATTTAAACTCTCAGTAGTTGAGAGCAGAGAAGAAAAAAACAACTCTGGCAGAAAACTCTGACCCTAAAGTAGCTTAATCTATATTAAGAATAAAAGAAAGTGGCAGCAATCATTAGGGAGTTGTTGCTAGTACAAATGGCAGCAACTCTCACATGACCAGTAGCAGGAAGAATTAAAGGACTTTGGGTCAGAAACCTTCATTTGAATACATGTGCTGTGTGGAGGTGGGAAAAATTTAATTTCAATGTGCTTAATTTTCCCAACATTTTTAACTGAATTTTTTATAAAGTTATCAACATTTTCTTTTACCAAAAACCTGGTTTTCATTAAAAGTTGAGAGCCATTTTGGCAATAGTTTCTGTAAGATTTTTGATGAATCAATGCAGTTAAAAATTGATGAAAACAGTTTGAAAACATGAAATATGGATTTGCTTTAAACCCTGCAAGATATAAACTACCTTGAAACAGTAGTTGTATTAGGCACTGGCAACCCATGCAATCACAGTGGGCCCAAAGGAAGTAGATCCAGGGGGGCCCTGAGAACCAGTCTACTGGGCATCAGCTGTTCCTTTCTGCTGAGTGCTACCCGGGGCTCAAAATGGTACAGCGTGACCTTGTACTCATCTTGTCTCATGGAGGACTGCATTTTGTTCTACAAAATGCCTTCCCCAACACAACTTGACCTTGTATGCACCGTATACACGAGGTCACTACTAGGGGCCCTGGAATTGAACTTTGCAAGAGTCCTCCCAAAGGACAAATACCACCACTGCTGTGAAATTTCAATCTCTTTTGTGAATTTAAAAAAAAAAAAAAAAAAAAGGCATTTGGACCAAGTTTAGCAATGATCCTTATGTGACTCCACTAAGACATTTTATGACCAGTTGCCTGCCCCCATTCATCCCCTTCTTCCCATGAGTATCCATGTTAGCCTCACATCCATCACAGAGCTCTTCTGCATAGTGTTCAGGATTGATAGAAGTCCCCCTGTATGACTGCTCCAGCCATTTACCATCTTCGTGCATGAGTGACACAGTGGTTCTGCCATACACATGGTCTGTCTGACAATAGGTGAGCTTTGCCATGTGATCACACTTGTATCTGAATCCAAAGCTTAGGCTGCAATGGCCCTAGGTATGGCATTGTCGTCAGACTAGGTGTCTCTTCCTGTGACTTTAGAAGTATAGCCAACCATGAAAGTGGCATCATGTAAGTGAGTGCTGTTGGCAAGCGCTACAGAGAGCACTGGTAGTAAAACAGATGATATTCAGATTCTTGCATAGTAAATTAGTTCATAGTGAGAAAGTAACTCTCAGCCATCCCAATAATCAAAAGGAATGTTGTACTTTGCCTGCTGCCCTTAGGCATTAGAAGAAAGCCATTGGCACTATGGGGTTTGAATCTTAATATAAACATTGTTAAATCAGTTTCATTTTGGATTTTGAAAGCTATCACTGGCAGTAACAACAGGTAACTGGAAATTAACTATTGATAATATTACAAATTAATATCAAATATTAATTGCAAATAATAATTTGGGGAAGAAAATTGGCATGCTGTATTAGTGAGTAGTATACACATGCAATAAAAGAGTTATGTTAAGAACTCATTAAAAACAGAGACCACACATACAAGGGAAAAGATAGTGTCACCTAGGCATATGCTCCCTCATTGTTCTTATCCCATGTTAACCCTGGCTTTGCAGTGCAGGGAGCACGAAGAGATCTAGTGAAGGACCCAGTTTTGTTTCTCCCCTCAAATCTAGTTAATTCAGCCTCAGGGGTCCTCTGCAGTTCCCCAAGATTGGTGGGCAGGGGGAGGTGGCATGGTTCCTTCCATCAGAAGAATGAGAAGAAAACTGTAAATTGAAACATTTGTCTATGCTTTGGGCCACAATCACCATCAGGAGCAGGATCTAATTCATCTATTCATTGTAAATCCATATTACATTCACTGAAGTTAATCTGGGTTCCATCACATTAAACCACTTGCTTAGAGGGCAGCTGATACTTGCTTTCTTATTGCCTTGTTGGACACACAAGTGTAAGATATTTGATGCCAACTAAAGTAGCTGTAACCTCATTCTACTTACAAAAAAACATGTGTTTCACTTTCAACTTTATTTCTACAAGAGTAGCTGAGTAAAAGTCAGCATCTCAGCGAAGTGTCAGAAAAAAAAGTGCAGCAAAGGAGGGAATGAAAAAGTGAGAAATTGTGTTATTTTAACTATCTTTTGTGAAATATGAAGGAAATCTCAAATCAACAGTCAAACAAAGAAGCAAACCCCTTCCCCGAGATTATGCCTTTATCTAACATTTTGTCCTCTCAGAAAAAAGATATACATTAGAGAGAGAGAGAGAGAGAGAGAGAGAGAGAGAGAGAGAGAGAGTCTTAGAATAATTTATTACAAAACATTTTACCATGTTTGTTTGCATACAAATATTCTGCGGGTTTTCAACCCTGAAAAAAAAAAGGGAGGTAGAATATATATCTATTTCCAATGACTAGTAATTCAATGGAGTTTACAGTATTTTGGAGTGAGATGTGTTTAATAGAGCTTGTGGAAAAGAAGTTTTGTTGAAATTGGTTTTCACTGTGGCTCCTATCTTGCAGCCCATACGCAGATTAAAAGAGGTCAATAGAAGAATGAGAATTGATCCTAGGTGCACAGGATCAAATGCTTCACATATAGTGGATCAGACAGGGAAACTGATTTAAAGGTAGATGGTGTGTGACAAATTGCCAGAGATTTGCAGCATTCATGAAAAAATTCAAGATTTCAAACCTCCCTCCCCACTGTAATTACTATTATTTATTAATTATTTGTATTGGGGTAAAGCCCAGGAGCCTGCATCCTGGTCGAGGACCCACCAAGGCTATTCATCCTAGAATCACACAACACAAAGACAGTAAACATATTTCTTCTCCCCTATTTAAAGAGATTCAATTAAAACCCTCACAACCAAAATAACCCAAATCAATTTTATATCTAGAATTATAGGCTTAGAATGAACTGCCAGGGTCATCTAGTCTAACCCCTGGGCAAGATGTAGGATTTGTAGAGTCTATACCATCCAAGACAAATGGCTACCGAGCCTCTTTTTGAAAACCTCCACTAAAGAAGCTTCTGTGACTTGCCTGGGTAGTCTGTTCCATTGTCCTACTATTCTCACAGTTAGGAAGCTTTTCCTAAGATTTAATCTAAATGGAAGCCTCTGCCTTTTACTTGGGATAGGACAAACAAACCTTATTATTTCTCTTAACTATCCTGGAGAGAACTCAACATATCAGAACAAACAGTTTTGGGGACACTTGGGACTGCGAGTGTGTTGGGGTCACCTCATCGGTTTTAACCAAGGCTGGTGGAATCCAGAGTGGGGTTGTAGACAGGCTGCTGGGGTTAGAGTTGCTGAACCAGGGCTTTCTAGCACACAGATGCATAAGGGTGTGACCTGCATGCTTGTAGGCTGGTTGTTAGCATTACTGGCTGGGAGCTACATAGAATGGCATTCAGAGTTACAGGGCAACTGGTAACAACCATTCACTGGTCTGGATTGCCCCCTGAATCCTATGACACCTAATTCATGGAGTTATTGCAAGGGATTAATTAGTTAGTTTCAAGTATCTAACACATGCTAAGTGCTAGTTATTATTGTTATTTATTTTGGGGGAAATGGGACTGCTGCTCTGAATAAAGCAACTCTACCCAAATGATTACTGTACTGTTTGTCATGTCTATAATTTTAAAGTCTATCACAAATCAGAATAAGAAAAGAGGAAATGAAATGGAAAATAATATACCTTTTTAGCTTTTGGGAAAGCACTTAAAGTATTCCATAGAGCTATTAACATCATATTTAACAACATGTAACTAACTGAAGAACTAAGAGGTAATATAGATACAATGCATAGAGCCTGCTAGTACTAATAAACACAAAAGGTGTGTTTGAGTGTAACAACAAGTAATAATGCAAGTGAGAGCCGAGAATACTATCATCAGATAGACCTAGCACATAGGTACACTGCTTTTTCTGCAGAACATATAACAGAGATGAGACTTCTGGAGCTGCTAATTTAAGAAGTTAGAAGATGTAACAAGTGCCAGAAAAAGCCAACTAATCATCAGCATCTGCCAGCTCTGAGTACTTAAATACCTTCCTCTATTTATTGCACGGCAATCACTTCTCATTTAGAAAGATACTCACAGAAACAGCTTGTGCTTAAGAAATCATTGTCTGCATTGGAAAAAACATTTCCAGTTCAACACGAGTAACAGCAACTGGACATTATACTGTAAATTACTACAAACAAGTAGTTGTTACTCATATGGGCAATTCCTTGAGGTTAGTGGAGTAAATTCTTTGCTGGTGTAAATGACTGTTGCTTCAAAGGAGCTGTATCCATTTACATCAACATTGAATTTGGCCCTATATGAATTAAACATACAAGAGTTATCTAATGGAAGAACTGGAACCATATATACATAAACTGCAGAGATGGACACAATATACATTTATGGACCATTATGTTCACATAATTCCATTTTTTTAAAAAAAAGTTATATTAAGAGAAAATTAAGGTTGCACAATGAAGCACTCAGAATTTAGGCAATGCTTAACAACTTTAACTCAGGCCTTTGTCCATGAGGACGAAGATTTTAGCTACATGATCACTTCTTAGTATTTCATGAGGAACTGAGCTTCATTCAGGTCCTGATGAAATAAGGTGGTGAGCACCTCCTGGGAAATGTTCAGAACCTTCACGTCCCACTGAAGGGAATGGGCACACTACAGTGAATGATGCATGGGGGGTATTGAAGCAAAGGATTTTGTGGATGTGCTCCTCAAATTATGGCCCCAAACTTGCAAACAGTGAAATATTGGCATAACTTGATGCACATCAGTAGTCACATGGACTTTAATGGGGTTATCATAGGCAAGTAAAGTTGCACATGTGCATCAGTGATTGGGGTCTGTATTTGCTACTACAATAGTGTAAATCCAGAGAGTCAATCCAGTGGAATTACACAGGTATAATTGAAAGAAGAACTAGGCACAGGACAGATGATATACAGTCAATGAGACAGGAACCTAAACATAGACCTAAAGGTCATCTGTGCTCTTCCCATGATCAGGTTGGATAGCATGTAGTGAACGAAGCTGGGATCTGCTTGTTGAACAGGGAAAATAAAAGTAATACATCCTTTAAAAAAAAATCAAATTCTTAGCGCAATAGAACTACATTGTTTGACACCAGCTGAGAGTCTGCCTAAGGAAGTGTTGTTACTGTCTCAAACTTATACAGTCCTGAAGTATTAAAATGCCACCTGTTGTGCAGGAAAAAGGAAGTATCTTGGGGAACAAAAACAACCCCAAACCAGGAATTCAATGTTATTCAATAGAAACCATCTCCACCCCAGGCAAAATGTAAAGACTCCACAACTGTACCTGTAATAAAATAAAAAAAATAAAAAATAAAACCTTTCAAAAGCAAAAAATGAAAAAATGTCATTACAGCATAGAATGTGGGCAAGAGAGTGTGTGATTTCTCCTCTTTATGCCGATAGAGAGTTCCCTCCACCCCTCACACAGACATTACAGCCACCAAACAAAATAAGCCTTAAAAATAAGACAGTTGACCAAAAAAAAAAAATTCCCTTTGTGGTAAATGCCAGGATAGAACACATTGCACATTAATTGCATGTCTCTCAGTCCAGACCATCTGTCTCTGCAACGTAATGAACGCTGGTATTGGTATTTGCTCAATAACTAACAGAGAGTCTGAACTGAACCTTCCTCACTGTCTTGTTATACTATCACTAACTTTTTGTGGACTGCTTCTAAATGGAATGCAATGCCTTAGCCGGGTGTAATGAAGCTGAAGCTGAGAACTATACAGCAGGACTAATGAGAGAGAGCCAGAACACCTACATGCCGTGAAATCTTACTGTATTATAACTGCTATGCATTACCATGGTGGGAATTTATTACATGTACTGGTGGTGGCTGCTTCTGTATATTATAGAGCCACTGTAGGGGATTAAGACTCACTACAATAGTAAAAGAAATAGAGAATACAGGTCTACTAGTGTATATGGGTCATATAACAACACATTTCACTAATGTATGTAGAGAAGCTGTGAATGCTTAAGTAGTCTTAACTGAAATCTAAGGATAATGAAATAGCAAAGCAGTCAGTGTAGCAGCAGCTATCAAAAGAGTCACAAGTCAGGTGACCTGCACAGTGGTCAGAGACCTGTACAGGAAGGAGTTTTGATTGAGCATTTAATATTGATGGGCAAATGCAAATATCAAAGGCTGGATTGCAGCATTTAGGCACAGTCCTCAGTAGAGGAACCATGCTATCTACAAACAATAGGGGGAGGGACTGTTCCTCTTACAGGCCCCAGGTGCTTAAAGGGATGGTGCAACCCCCTAGGAGAATGCAGCTTGCTGCCCCTTTTGTGCCCATCTAACCATGTGGGAATGGAGTGGAGGGAAGCCAAGCAGCGGCCCTGCCTCCTCCTCACCCATTTGGAGAAGATGTGCATCCAGTGGCAGCCAACATTCAGACAGAGCAGCCTCTCGGCTCCCTGAGAGAAAGGACTGGGTCCATCACTGAGCCTGTGCCTTCCCTTGAGGGCAAAACTTTCCCCACCAAAGACAAAGCAACATATATCACTTAAAAGATAACAAAATACAGCAAAGATTAGTACTACTCTGCAGTCCATAAACAAAGAAGAGTGGTTTGACTATGGCTTTGTGCCAGCAGTGTCCTTTGACCCTATTGCTACTCCTGTTAACACTAAATGTTCTAGGGGGAGGAGGACGACAAATCTTTGATACACAATTCAGATTAACTAGTTTCTCTCTCATGCTCTCTCTCAAAAATGTGGCTGTCTACTGTATATGTCCTCTAGAAGCTGGATTTATCATTTGCTAGCCTGCTGAACATGATTAATGACTTTTCATTATTTTCTGGCTTCAAAAGCAACAGAGAAGTCAGTTCTACCGCTTTCCTGATTTTGCTCCAGGAAATCTGTTCTCATCATGGATTTTTTTTTCTTTTTAAAAAAACAGTGCCAGGACAGTCTGAAGTGCCGAGGTATATGGGATTCACATAATCTCATGATATCATACGAGGAGCAAACATTTTTACTCCATTAATTAAAATCCTGCAAAGATGTTGACAGATGGAAGCTATTGAACCTACCCCTGGGGAGAAAGGTCAATTCTATTAAAATGATTTCTACTCCAAAAATGAAGTAATGACTGTTGATGATGCCATTAGAGTCTGAAGAGTATTGTTTATGAAGTTAGAACAAATGTTTGAGGAGTTCCTAATCTCCCACCCAGCTCTGCATGTGGCTGGAGACACATCGATGAAGTGGCTGAAGACAATGGAGTCTTTATACAGTGAACCTGCAAGTTCTGAGTGGAGGCTTAGTGTTAAAGGCTTACGCTTTCAGTGCTAAAAAGGACCTCGGCTCAAAACTAGAGTGGGCTAAAGTTTTTCACACAAAATACAAAAATATTCCATGGGGAAAATATCAGTTTTGGTGATGTTCTGACACTCTGGGAACAAATTGCTTGGTTTCAAAATGTCAATGCAGAACCCTGTTTCATTTAGAAAATGTCTAAATGATCAATTTCAACATTTTCTAATTTTTGAAGATTTTGTGTCATAAAAAAAGTTGTACATTTTGACTTTTCAACCTAATTTGGGACAAAAGCAGATGTCAACATGTTTGAATTTCCCATTGAACAACCAACTATTTCAAATCAACTATTTCAAACATTGAACAACCAACTATTTCAAATACTGCTGTCAGTCAAAGTGAGGTGAGTATCTATTCACATTTTCTATGCACTTACATTCTCAAGACAGGGCATAAGTGGGACTTAATTATGCCTGGATCTTGAGCTGGTTATATATACAAAGTTAATTACATCCAATAAGTTCACCTTTATTACCTTCCCTGCCACCTTATAGTTGTTTAATTTCTCTCCTTGGGTTCCCAACTTGCATAGACATACCCATGCTAGCTCTGCTCAAGGTAGTGCACTGAAAATAGCAGTGTAGCCAGGGCAGCCTAGACAGCAGCTCAGGCTAGCTGCCTGAGTATGTACTAGCCTGGATCCCCTGGATATACAAGTGGGTGGCTGCTACTCATGTTACCATGTGCACACTAGCTGAAGTAGAGATAATATGGGTATGTCTATGTGAGCCAGGAATCACAATCCCAGCTCAAACATACCTTTTCTGCGTAATTTAAGCAGTAACCAATCTCAGTGCAGATACAGTACAAGATCAGCTATCTCTAAGCATATTGCAGATGCATAAATACATGTAGGGCTGAAAGCATTATCATTGTCAAATCAAAGTGATCACCCACAGGTAACCCAGCGCAAGACAAAGAATTAACTATTCTTTAACCAGTTAATTTTTCAGAGTGTACATTGTCCCATGAGGACACAGCCCATAATAAAAGGTAGAAAATTGCTTTACTCTCCCAGGAACATCCATTGGCAGCACAGAGATGCCACAGTTCCCCAGCCCACTTCACCGTTGTTCCAGGACAAATTATTCACCCTTTTCCTCCCCGACAAACACATAGGGTCATAAGGGTAAGAGTTACCCTCTCTTATGTCCCTCCAATGGACAATCTTGCTCATTGTTTACATCACTGCTAGGATCTTATTATTAAACCTTACTCATAAATGGAAGTCTGAGTTGGAATATTCAAGTTATTTGAAACACCAACTCTGATCCAATGTTAAGAACTGTGGTTTCTACTTCTCGGTATTTCTCTAGGCTAACAGAATACTACTCTAGAAAATGCCATGCTTACCTAAGAGAAATTGCAGCAATGGGTCTAAAGTTCCTAAATAATTTTGCCAAACATGAAATTTGCCAATAGACAAAAATTGTTCTATTTTTGAAAGTCGCTGGTCATTCCATGGTGTGATTTAACTAACATCCTGCAATAAGCATCATTTTTAGATGTCTGCATGAGCAAATTGATATCTTAAAAAAAAAAGGGGGGGGGTAGGAGGAGAAGCAACAGAATCCAGGGAATTACAGACTGGTCAGACTCACAACAGTCCCTGGATAAGTCATGGAGCAGGTCCTCAAGGAATCCATTTTTAAGCACTTGGAGGAGAGGAAGGTGATCAGGTATGGTCAACATGGATTTACCAAGAGCAAGTCATGCCTGACCAATTTGATTGCCTTTTGTGGATATGGAGAAAGCAGTGGATGTGACATATCTTGACTTTAGCAAATCTTTTGATATCATCTCCCATAGTATTCTTGCCAGCAAGTTAAAAAAGTATGGATTGGATGAATGGACTATAAGGTGGATAGAAAGCTGGCTAGATTGTCTGGCTCAACAGGTAGTGATCAACTGCTTGATGTCTATCTGGCAGCCAATATCAAGCAGAGTGCCCCAGGACTCTGTTTTGTTCAACATCTGCATTAATGATCTGGATGATGGGATGGCTTGTACCCTCAGCAAGTTCACGGATGACACTAAGCTGGGGGGAGAGGTAGATACACTGGAGGGTAGGAATAGGGTCCAGAGTGATCTAGACAAATTGGAGGATTGGGCCAAAAGAAGTCTGATGAGATTTAACAAGGACAGGTGCAGAGTCCTGCTCTGAGGATAGAAGAATCCCATGCACTGCTACAGGCTGGGGACCGACTGGCTAAGCAGCAGTTCTGCAGAAAAAGAACCTGAGGATTATAGTGGACGAGAAGCTGAATATGAGTCAACAGTGTGCCCTTGTTGCCAAGAAGGCTAACAGCATATTGGGCTGCATTAGTAGGATCACTGCCAGCAGACTGAGGAAAGTGATTATTCCTCTCTATTTGGCACTGGTGAGGCCATATTTGGAGTATTGTGTCCAGTTTTGAGCCCCCCACTACAGAAAGGATGTGGACAAATTGGAAAAAGTCCAGTGGAGGGTAACAAAAATTATTAGGGGGCTGGGGCACACGACTTATAAGGAGATCCTGAGGGAACTAGGCTTGTTTAGCCTGCAGAAGAGAAGAGTGAGGAGGGATTTGATAGCCTTCAACTACCTGAAGGGGGGTTTCAAAGAGGATGGAGCTAGGCTGTTCTCAGTGGTGGCAGTTGAGAAAAGAAGTAATAATGGTCTCAAGTTGCAGTGGGGGAGGTCTAGGTTGGATATTAGGAAAAACTATTTCACTAGGAGGGTGGTGAAGCACTGGAATGTGTTACCTAGGGAGGTGGTGGAATCTCCATCCTTAGAGGTTTTTAAGACCTGCCTTGACAAAGCCCTGGCTGGGATGATTTACTTGGGGTTCCTGTTTGAGCAGGGGGTTTAACTAGATGACCTCCTGAGGTCTCTTCCAACCTTCATCTATGATTCTATGGTATGTGTCTTCTTGACAGTTGCCTATTCACAGCTTTGGAACTGTAATATTTTCAAGTTATTTTATTCATTGTAATTTTGTCAATTGTAATTGGTTCCTCGGGTATTGCCATTATTTTAGCTAATACAGAAATTTCCAGGCTGTTGATTTATTTACCTAATCCTGTCTCTCCAAAAATGAGGCCTTACTCATGTTCAATTACTCATGTCAAGCCAGGCCTATATCTATGTCATCTTAGTTTCCTAGGCTTGAAAAATGCTGACAGATCATGCGGTGAAACAGAATACAAATACGTGAATATATTCTTGCAAGTGGTGCCACTCTAGTTGAATTGGATGCCTGCTGGTCAAAGAAAAAGGGAAACACAAACAGTACAGGAGTATTCCTCTTTCAGGACATTAGAAGAAAAATGTCTTTGCATGAGCATTCAAGTGAGAAGAGTGGACATAAGTCAGGTACCTACCAAGACAGAGACCTTCATAGAATCATAGACATGTAGGACTGGAAGGGACCTGCCAACTCTTCTTTCTTCCTTAGTAAAGCAGCCTTAGTGTAAGTGAAAATTGAGGCCAAAATGATTTAAGGTGTCTTTCAAACTTCGGGAAACACACACAAAAGACTAAAAGCATATGACATTTTTAAAATCCATCTCCTTCCAACAGGACAGCAATGCACAATAAAGTTATTATAAAAGTCAGAGTTGGAGCTTATTTATCTGAACAGGTTGTTAAATTAAAAACAAATTAGCCTTGTTTCCTAAACAATCCATTCCACATATGACTTGAATGAGCTCTTCAGATAGAAAGGAAGAAAATAATCAAAAATGTACTTAGGTGAAACAAGGACTCGGATCTTTTTTCCTCCTAGCACTTCCACCCCAATCAAATTCTTTATAAAAAAAAATCTCAAGGATGAAAAATGTCTTTTGATAGATTCCAAGCCTACTCAAACATTATCATTCTTAAGCTCTAAATGGAACCATATTTATTGAGTTTTGTTTTGGATTTTTCTGGTAGCCAATACAAAAGCTTCAAGCTCAGGCCAAAATTTAGCTGGTCCTTGAATGAAAATGGGAGGTGGGGAAGGTGGAAGGAATCATCAACTTCCTTTCACTCCCTCCTCATGGATGGCCATAATTGCAGTTCCTCAGACTGCTCCCTGCTGAACTCCCCTTCATAGCAAGTCACCCCAAAACTTATGGAAAGGAAAAGGAAGGAGGCAATTAATCTATTGTTCCATCGTCCACTCCCTCTGGAAGAGCTGGCAGGTTTATGCAAGGGTCTGAATTCTACCCCTCCTTAAAGGGTGACAAATTAAAGCACTCCACCCAGCTACCAGATTGCTCCAGAAGGTATTGCCTGAATTCATAATGCCTTGTGTGTTCAGTGGAACAGTGGATCCACAACATGGGACAGTAATTAGACCTGCAATCTGGCCCTAAGCAAACTATAATGAGAGCTAAGTTAAATGACAGTCACCAATCTGGATCCCCAGATAATAATACTTAGCTCTTACGTAGATTTTTTTCCATCACTAGATAAAGTGTTTTACATCCTTATCCCTATTTTATAGATGTGGAAAAGGCACAGGAAGCAAAAGTGATTTGGCCATTGTCACTTAGCAGGCCAAGCTAGGAACGAACTCACTTTCCTAAATCAGAGTCCTGCGTACGGTATACTAGACCACACTGCCTCCCTTTGACTTAGGAATGCAAATAGAAGAATAGCGAAAATTGCCCACTGTATGTGTTTTGTTTTTAACTGGAGTCAACTGAAGAAAACTAACATTTATTAGAGCTGGCCACGGTTGACTTCTCCACTTCATATTCAGTAAAGAGTGCAGCACTGAAATATATTTCCACTTACACACGACAACTGATTCTTTCTAGAGTCCCCCTCTTTCCACCAATCACATTGTGGGAAGAGGAGGAAAAAGGTTTTGGAAGCATCAAAGTACTTAAGGCTTGAAATAAAGATCTCCACTTCAGTTGGACTACGTACAAACAAGTCTATTTCTACGATGATATACACAACAGTATTATCAGTATATCTGCTAGAGCTGATTGATTAGAACAATGCATAAATATTTGTGCAACTATATATGGTCAACTCAGTTTGCTGGAACTTGTGAGGCTCTATTATTCATAAGTATTTGTACAATCCCTGGTTTATTCAAGAAAACATTCGTGAATCACAACAGGTTCATGAAGTTTAGCATGAATGATTACTTGATGGAAATTTCTGACCTGACGTACATTATTTATTCTTCTGTTTAAAATGAAAAGGTCAGACATCAAATCATACAGAAGACAAAATACTACAAGTCCCTGGCATCTAGTAAAAACACCACAGGAATGCCAAGTTGAATGTGGGAATGGATAGTTCACAAACCACCCTTTGGCCGGGATTGGTTTCCGCAAACATTCAGCAAAGATAATAAACAAACACATTTATAAAAATCAGGATCTGTTTGTGAATAGTTCATGTATATAACACTTTTTTTTAAAAAATCAATATAATTTCAAGACAAATGTTTTTTTCTTTATAATTAAGATAATGACAAAGGGCTGTGCATTAGCTGTAATTAATCCCATTGACTTCAATGGGAGAGCTCACATGAGTAAGTAAAGCAGGATTATCCACAATACGTACAATTATGGCCATTAAAAGTCTCTAAAACTCCAATACAATTAGCCACTTTTATGGGGCTTTATGTGTATGTCAGGATCCCCCACCCCACACACACACACAATGTACAGCCAAATGCACATTTGGGATCTACAGTAACATTATTTTTCAGATTACCCAGACAAAATGGATAGAAACATTTGGAAGTATTTATTACAAGCTAATGACAATGTTGTGCTGTAGTGCAAAGAATAATCAAAACTCCTTTTTGTTTAATAAATATTAAACCTATGCACTGATCTTTTTAATGTCCTAGTTTCAAATTGGCAAGTCTTTTGTTGAACTCAATCAGAATGCAGCAGTTTAACAAAGGTACAGTGAGCAACTGATACCCTCGTGCACTAAAAGAATGATTATACACACCATGCATCAACCACCTGGCAGAACAAAAAGTATAGAGTCATAATACAACATTATCCCATGATAAATACCTTGTCCCTTGAAATTCTTGTGCCTCAGTGTTTAGAGATGATACATGACTAGGCTCACTGACATTTTTTACTAGTAGCAGACCATTGTCCTGTGACATGTTTCTTGGAAGACAGCTCATAAAAAAAAAAAAAAAATTGAGTGAAACTGTAAAGAATTGACACACCTACAGAAACACACAACAATTTAGTCATAAGTGTATACAGTTGCTGACATAATTTGCTATCTGAGTCTAAGGAGGGTAAGTTTATTCTGCTGTTCACTCTGCTTTACTTTCTTCACAAAAAGTAGCACTTACACTAGTAATTCCAGTGAAGTCAAGGGTTGAAGAATTTGACTAGAAGAACCATAGTCTCCCCGCATTGTGGTATGTAATTCCTCTGACACTGAAGCTGCAAACTTGTGCACTGCTCCTTTCTCTTGTCCTCCTCTCAGTGAGAGAACAGCTCTTCTACCACTCTCTCACTGCTTCCGAGGCTCAGCTCAAAGGATGGGAAGTGTGCTTCTAGGAGTTCTGGAGCCCCTTGGAAATATACTTCCCAATACCTTCCCCTACCTCTCCTGGGCAGAATGCTGTATGGTAGGGGAAGGAGGAAGCCAAATTCCACCACACCTCAGCTGCACCAGCCCCTACTCCCTATCAACCCCATCACCACCATAAACTCACCTGTCTATTCCATTCCAAGCATTGCATTCACTCCAGCACCACCATACCCTCCAAACCACAACACCAGCAAGGCTACGTACAACCCCCTTCTCTTTTTGAGCTGCATCCCACAAAAAGTCATCCCATGACTCACCACCTGCCACAATCCTTTGCACTTCAGAACGACCGTGAAATGAAGTGGGGCCTAGGTTGAGTTTTCAGCTGTTTTATGTATCACAAACCAAAAGAGACTCAGAAAAAATGGTGGTGGAGCAATACTGTGCACTTTAGGATTAGAGACAACACACTAAGATGTGATTTTACATAAAAGAGTTATTGGAATGAATATATTACATCCAAATGGTGAAGCAGTGACTTCTTTATGAGAGTCATATTTAATGGGTGCAAGTAAATCTTTTGTATCATACTACAATCCTCTGAACTTTTCTTTTAATGTTACATACTTTACAGAGACACTTTTTGGAATATCTGAAAAAAAGTGATTAATATTTTTTATTTCTTTCCCCATGTAAAGCCAGTGTGTATTAGTACTAGGAATTTAGCCAGTGCAGACCTTGATGCGGAGACAAATTGTAACATACATTTTAGAAGCCTCTGAAAGTGATCTAAAAACTCTATTTAGTTGCATTATTTTAAAAGGGCCAATGTCTCATCATCTGCTAGGACTAGATACAGTCATAAAGATGATAGCTCAGTAGTTTGAGCATTGGTCTCCTCAACCCATAGTTACAAGTTCAATCCTTGAGGGGGCCCTTTAGGTATATGGGGCAAAAATCAGTCTGGGGATTGATCCTGCTTTTAACAGGGAGTTGAACTAGATGATCTCCTGAGGTTCCTTCCAGTCCTCGTATTCTAGTCTATGGTTTCAAGGACTCCTGTGGTTTAAAGCCTTCATTTTAGCCCTAGTGGCCCAAGAAAGAATGGTGTTTTTTTTTCAATTAATTGTATTACTATATCATCTAGAGGTGGCAAATGATATCTAGTCCCCACTGTGCTAGTCCCTACGTACACAGTCTGACATACACAGGAATGATGTACATGGAAACAGAAGCATTGAGACATGAAATGACTTGTGGTAGGCCATTCAGTAGGTAAGCAGCTGAGACACTAAACCCAATTTTCCCAATTCCTAGTCCAGTGCTCTATCCAATACATGATATTGGGCCTCGAACTTGTGATTAGTCCAAGAATGAATACAGAAAAAAATTCTCTACATATATTTCATTTTTAATACAGAAAGATGACCCATCAATGTTTTTAGTCCTCTAATAGAATTATATCCATAACACAACATTCTACAGGGAAAATTAGCAAGTTGCTAATTATCTATTTAATTCAATTTTTAGATAAAATTGTGAAAAAAGATTGAAAAAGTCAGATTTTTTTTAAGAAAAAGAAACAGTGGTTATTTGGAATGTTAAAAGTAGTTTGTTGAGGTTATGGGGCAAACTGCAGGTGAGGTGATCAGAAATGCATGTTAAATACAAGTCTTCACGTGGCTGTACAATTGATCACATGGCACTTACCACATACATGGTATAGTAATCCCAAAGTTATAGCATAAGATAAAAGGTCTAACTTCCAAAAGTCATAGTATATGAAGGGAAAATGCACTCATAAGCATTTTAAAGATGTCTACAAAACTATTACACGTTGAAGTTCATTATCACTGGTAATACAATTGGATTGCACAAAAACAGTTTGTAAGTAATTGCAGATGAACTGCACATGATTGCACACAGTTTACACATGATTACAGTTCGATTGCAAAGACAACCATACAAACAATGAGCTCAATTTACCAGAGAGTTGTAAATGTTTTGTAAATGGATTATATGCTCTTAAATCCATTTGTTTAAATGTATTCAGTAAATATTTTTCAGCTGTGAATTCATGCAGTATGCTGGGTGAGGATTTTGTTTATCTCAAGCCTGAGCAAATGACTTTTCTACTCCTCATACCGTAATCAGTTTTCAAATGTTTTCCATTTGTTCTGCCACCCCCACCCCTTTCTCTTAGTCTATTAGGGTCTGATTGATAGTCAATTACAGTCAATGGAAAGACTCTCATTCACTTCAATGGGCTTTGGATCAGGCCCTTATTGTTATGATTAGATGAGATGGCATAGATAATTACAAATAATTTGCTTCTATTTACAATGGCAGCCATGTGAACATCATAAGGCTAGATACACAAGGTGGACTTAGACATTGTAGTGACTAACTTTTGGATGCCTTGCTGCCTCGTGGAATTCACAATCCAAAGTTAGGCACCGAAACTCAGTGTGCAATACCTGGAGTGAGAGTTAGGTGTCTATAAAATGGATTCACAAAGCCAGCAAACTGAGTAGGGACCCGTCTAAACTAGACAGTAGGAAATGTTGAGAAGAGTGGTGAGGCCTAACACCTATCCCTCAAAAGACGTCTAAGTCCCAGGAGGCACTATTTGCCACTTGAGACTCACAGCTGTGAACCCTCCCCATGAGTTAAACACCCGAAGCAGATCAGCCCTCTCTGAGCATTCATCTGGAATGTGGGGGACCCTGCTTCAAATCCCTTCTCTGCCTGACGTGGAGCAGGGATCTAAACCCAGGTCTCCCATAGCCCCGGGGATTGCCCTTACCACTGGATATTCTGTGGTGGATCTCTCTGGATACGCCTACATTACAAGAACTACGGCTATGCCACTATTGTAGGGTCTTGCTACAGTGACGGAAGAGGGTTGTTTTTTTTTCCCCCTCACTGCTGCAGTAAATTTTTCCCATTGACAAGTGGTAGCTAGCTTACACTGTGGCTTAGGTCAGCTTAACTATGTCTCTCAAGAGTGAAAAATTCACTCCCCTGAGCAGCATAGCTAGGTTGACATAAAATTTAGGTGTACAGCAGGTCTCACTCTCTCCCATTGAAGCTGTTCCATTTTCTATAAAATATTTAAATACTAAAATATTTAAGCAAGTATTTGGGGGTGGCAGCACCACCAGACAGCAGCTGAGTAGTGATTTTATGAATGCTGGTGGCAACTGAATATTAGATTTAAGAACCTAAAGTGGCAGTTAGGCATGTATGCCCCTTCTTGCAAATGTAGCCTATAATGTCCTACTATAGTGATACAGAGGATAAGAAGGATCTCCCATTATGTGACTATGTATATATGAAACTGATGGGAAAACTTCCTGCAATTTGAGTACAGGTTTGGTTCTAGTATCCAGACATTTTGGGATATTGTTCAAAGTATCCGAGCTTTTTCATCCTATACAATTAGGCTGAGAAGTCACACAATAGGAGATCTCTGAAGTTTCCACTTCCACTCTCAGCTAGAAATATAGGACCATCCTTTCTAGCACTATTTCAGGGCTTCTGTCTCTGGTATCAGGCAGATCTCAGAAGTGTTAAATCACAAAGTAGCTGAACATTCTAGAATTCCAAAAGAAAAGAATGTCATTTGAAGTGTTGAGACCAAGTGAAATGGAGGCTTGTCACACACCAAAGTTATGATCTGGTGAAACAAACAAAGCAACCAACCCAAAAGATGCTGAATGTTTGCAAGATTTGGTAGTTGAAGGTACTTGTTTACAGGCAGACAAGTATTCTGGTTCTACTCTTAAATTATTTTTATTTTTTAATTGAAATAATTTTCCCTGAGCAGATTTTTTGGAGGGTGTGGGGCGGTGTTACATTTTATTTTAATTTTGCTTTGATACTTTTCAACTCAACAGTAAGAACAGACTGATGTTATTTCTAAAATGCTGAGAGAACTAGATTCTTAAAATAATATATTATGTCAATGACAATTTAATTAAAAGAGAAAGCTTCTTTTCATTGTCTTTCCCCTAACCCCCTCACACCTCCCTTTATCCAGGTAATTAGAAAATGACTTTCCATATTAGTTGCATCATGTCAACATCAAAAGACCCACAGATGACTACAGAGCTGCACACTTCTCAAAGATTCTTTGTGTCACTTAACATTCTTCTGTGGATACAGTCTCATTAGATCATCTTAAATTGACAATCTACCATACTGCTTGTTTCTATAGCTTCTGAATGCACTGTTAGCTTTTGAAAACAAGAAAAGCCGTGACTTGTTGGTATAAGTAATATGCTGAATGTTAGCATGGGCCAATTTTATTGCTGCTGTAGGAAGATAGCTTTGCTAAACTCAGTGGATTTATGCCTCTCTATGCCAGTTCAGAAACTGATTCAGAATTGTGTCTATAAGTTACAAATTCACAGTAGGTTCAACAACTGGTTCCTAGTCATGCAGGAGATATGTAGCTATGATAAGAAATTTTTTTTATAGAAGGAATTAATTAGAAAAAATGCCCTCATCTTTCTGGGGAGATAAATATTCTTGTTAAAAATTAGAAACAAACAAACACTTTCACAATTAATTATGTCCACTGAGACTTATACAGGGTGGAGTGGGGTGGAGGGAGGATTGATAACTGATAGGACTCTCAAAGGATATGCAATTTTGTGTTTTGTTTGTCCTCCTTCCCACTCCTTAAAGGCAAAAATTTAGCTAAGAATAGTAGGGGCAAGTTCTACTACTCCAGAATTTGCCTGCCTTCATTTGCAAAACACAAACTCTCACTGAAAGCAAAATTGGACTCTTGGTCAATTTTGTGTAAACTGGATATATTTCCAAATCCACTGACAAAATGTTTGTTTACTTCAAGGATTTATTTTCTCTCTCTTCCCCCTTGTCCCTTTATAATAAACATTTAATTTCAGTTAAAATTAAAACTCAGAATGAGCTGACAAGGGAGTTGGTTAAACAAGCAAGAGATGCAGCATATAGAAATGCATAGAACAGACAGTGAAGAATCTGAAGAGAGGAAAACCCTCAGGCAAATGTAGAAATGCTTCTTGAGACTGAAGGCTTTTGTGACCTCCTGTATGTGTCATCCAAACAGTGTGAAGAAAATATCCAAAGAGTGGAAAGAAGCAGAACTGTCAGACCAGGGCATTCTATATCTTTTCATTTCATTAAGAAAAGGTATGAGTTACAGTTTAGATTCTTCCTAATTCCTCATATACTTGATGGACTCTATCTGTCTTATTCCAGTCTGACTGCAACAACCAGTAAAGATTGCAAGGACTTGAGACACACAGATATAGGATAAACATATATCAGCTGAATGCAGTGGCATGCTGTAACAGTTTCAATAAGGTATGCAACAACTCACTTGCATGCCTTGGGAGGGCCAAAAGGGTGACCTCCATGTGGTAGGATCTGTCATGTACAGTGCATGTGAAGTCACACTGTGCAGAGGACACCATTTTGTTCTGCAAAACTGTGCCCTCCAACGGGGATGAATGGAATCATCTCACAGGCCACAAAATACAATAACCTGCATATGTTAGACCAGCTATGTAATGCATGCATAACATGCAACTAGTGGTGTGCTGTCTAAGTGCGTGTGTAATAAACTAGTCAAGTGGATCTGTGCCTCCATCCTTCTGTTTGAGCCATAGAAAACAGCTGGTTGCTACTGCATTCAGCTGAGGGTCTTTTTCTCTCAAGTAGTAAGATTTATACCTAGATATACAAGGCTAAATTCTCCAAATTATAGTATGATGCACTTCTTCCAAGTACATGTATAACCTCATTTTAAAAGAGGGAATGCATTCAAAACAATATCAAACACTATTTTCAATGCTATAGAGGTAAGTTAGGGCATAAATGAAAGATGTACATAAATAAAATGAAAGTTAGAACCATAAAGAATGTTACACAGGTTTGCACTGTAGTTTTTGGAGATTATATTCATTTGGGCTCAGTGTGTGGCAAAGGACTACCCCATTCCTCACCCCCACCATATGCAATATCACAACATATCAATTCATCACTCAGGGAGATAATAGTCTTCCTCTCATCTAATATTAACAATCATTTCTGAACATCTGAGAATGGTCTTAGAGCAACTTCTTGCAGCCATCAAAAATATGAGTGGCGTATGATCCCGCAAGTCCTCAAGTGCTTGCTTACTAGTCACTTTGTACCAGAAGAATACATCTGGAAAACAATATGGTAAATTAAAAAGCTGATACTTCAATATGTTCCTGGGTAATGCTCAACTTTTGTTGGGAAAAAGCCAAAATTGGCATATCATTTCAGGCAAGATGTTACAGTATCATCACTTTTCTTGATGTGATGCAAGAGCTTTTCCCTCCCCACATAGTTTACCATCGCTTTGCTTATAAAGTGAGAAAAGTGACAAACTAAGGATATTCAGACATACTGTGCTTAAAACAGACTTTTCTTAAGATGACATTCAGCATGGAGCAGGGAAAATATCACAAGAGATTTTCTGAACATGTACACCTGGATATTTCAGTGAATTTGGTTTCTTTGCCTTTGCACCCTTCCTGTTTTTGCTTACATCAAACATGCATACAATCAAGTTTTACTGGTGTTTAGTTTCACAGGAAGAAGACTCCCAAATGCATGAATGACAGATTCTTCACAGAAATTGAATTTTAAGTTAATGAGTATTCACAGAAGGAGCAAATTCATCAAATCAGAAACAGTAGCATGTGAATTATCTGACCAATCACATCTAAGCAACTACTGTATACTGAATATCAAATACTCAGTGAGAACTCTTGGCACTCAATCCTTGGATTTAAAAATATTCACAAAATACAATAATAATTAAAATAGAAGAAAACTGATGTTTGGACACAGCTCTCAACCAGAAAAGGTTAATTTCGCTGAGTAAAATGTTCAGTTTTAAATAATTTCCTCACCAATATTCAGCAAAAAAAATCAATAGACTAGCAATTTTAGGCACAAATTGACCAGCCTGCTTTTGTTTTTGTAATGAAGATTGGCTACTACTTATATTTGACACAACTCTATTATTTAGTATGTTTATATTTTTCTGCTGTCCTCCAATTCTATGTGCATTTGATGGTCTGCTTTGGGACATTCCACCTTCAAGTCCTCTCCTTTTCTAAATTTCTTTTAAGTGGTGCCACCCAGTGAAGCGCTGACTAAAGATACTATCTATGGAGCAGAATAATCATGATCATCCTGAAAACCCATGGCTGGTGGCGGGGGGGACGGGGGAGGGGGGGAACAAAGCCATCTGAAGTTAACTCTTTAACCTATTTAGTATCTACTTTAGGGTCTGTGCCTGCAGGAGAGTAGACAAACCTTGGCAAAGAACAGCAGTGATCCACCAGCACTACACAAGCAGGTGCTCATTAATATATACAGTTTGCAGAAATTATTATATCAGAAGTAGCTCCATCTTATCTTCCCCATCCAAGCCACTTTTCCTCCCTCTCTCTCCCACTCCAATTGGGAAAAAAATCATGACAGCAAACAAGAATGTCAGTTATTTGTACAGCTCTAGCTTTACTTTACTGAAAGTCTGTTGCAGAGCCTACTTGCAAACTATGTATCTATGGTCTCCTGCTCACATCTTATGCAGAGTTCCTAATTAAATTAGACTGAACACTATGTAATATGCTGGACTGGCATCAATACATTCATATTTCCTCACAGTTACAGCACACTGAGCTTTGGTACAATTACTCTCTCCTTGATGGTATAGATTCATTTAAAACTCAGTTTAAGTGTTCTACTTCAGATCCTTTCTGTCTTCCTCAAAGTGTTTCATATTTTCCTCACTCATTTATGAGGAGAAAGTGAAGCCATGTAGCAGTGCACATTATCACTCAAAGTGTCTATAATTATCCAAAGAGAAAATTAGAGGGAAGAAAATTCTCACATCTTTTCACCTAATGTGAAAGTGACTGGTTTATTCATGGATGTTATTCAGGATCCCCCTCAAGCAAACCAACCGTGCTTATTTTGGTACAGTACAATGGTAGGTGGAGGTTTCAAACTGGCACTGATGGAAGAAATGTCTTTCGAAAGCAAGGGGAGGTGGAGGGGAACAGCTGAATAATGACAAATATTATGTATCAAGCCAGGTTGTTAGTTCTTATAAAATAGTGTAAACAGTTTAGCTAATAGAGAAATAGAACATAGTGATTGTGAATGAAGCCACGGTTCAGAGAGGAATTGTCAAAGCATGGGGATTCGTATGTGCTATACAACAATAAACTAAGATTTAATTTTTCACTGAATGGCTAAATTGAAGACAACAAAAGTTACTCTGATGCAGAAAACACCAAAGTGAAACAAGCCAACTAACTGACTGTACTGGTTGACTGGAGCTGTATATTGACAAAATGGCTCAGTTGACCACAGAGCGGCAAGTTCCAAATGATATTGTAGAGGCTTCTTGTCTAAAAAGCTACTCTGTAAAGTTGCAGCGCAGAGCTGAGGGTCTTCCATTTAATCCAGTTATACATTGCTACATAATCTATTGGCCTAAATGTGCCTGTCTGACAGAGTGTTGAGATTTTGTCAAAAATATAAAAGTGTTTTATTCTAGATTTCACTTGGGAAAGTCTCAGTCACTTCATATGCAGATTTCACAGCAGAAATGAAAGGTAATGTGGCAGTCTGGGAAACCGGACGGTTTACAATAGGTTTGTTTATATCAATTGTAACCATACATCATCTAGATTTGACTCATCTCAAGCAGAGTCAAAGAGGCTTGTAAAAAAACAAAATTAAAAAAAACACACTACATTTAATAGTCAAATCAAAAGTTATGTTATGGCATTAAAAAGGGAAGTTTATGAATAATGACACAGTGAGTTGAAAAGCACAGAGCACTTCCTACAAAATTAATGATCTTTAACAAGCACAAAAAACATTTGACTCTTGCCCCACAAAAAAGGAAATCTGAGTACTACAGCCAGATGGAATTGGCCACTAGTTTTGATGCATTGCTTTTGAAGTCTTAGGTCCAGTTGTCACAATCAAGATCCTCACCTCTGGTATAAAATTCAGCACTCTTTCTGAAGTCTGAAAATATTTGCACATCAAGTGAAATTGAAATGCTAACTTTTAAAAATGGACCTCAGTGTTACAACAAGGTGGACTAGGTATTTAGTATTCGTTTGGTGTTAACAAATTGAAGCACTCATCAATTGGTAATCTCTCCGATTCTCCACAGTGTGGAAAAATAGGCAATCATTTATTCCTGTGGAAAGTAAGTGTCATATGGATGAAAGCGATACCATTTTGCATCAGTAACATTTATATGTTTATAAGGCTTGGTCTACACTACAGAGTTAGGTTGGCCTGAGGCAGCTTACGCTGACCTAAGTATCTCAGAGTACACACTACAGCCTTGCTCCGGCAAATGTAAGCGCCCTACTACACCAACATAATAACTCCATCAGAGATGTAGGGCTTATGTCAGTGTAGTTAGGGCAATGGAGTGTCCTTTGCGATATGCATTCTGGTTACAATGAGGTGGGTCTACTTCCAGTCACAGTTGTCCATCAAGGCCCATCACCCCTGAAAACCTCCCCATGAGCTCAGATGCTGCCACCTTGTTTCATTAGCGACATGTGAAGCTGAATGCTAGTTAAGCTGAGCAAACAGAACTTTATTAAATCCCAAGCAGCGCTCAGCCCATGTGGCTGCATTGCTTCCAGCCTCACTCTGTATCTCCTCCAGTTCCCCTGGTATCCAGTTCATAACACTCCCTCCAAGGAACAAGGGACCTCTGACACCAGTTCAACTGATCATGATACACAGGGGAATAAATCTGTAAGCAAGGTCTGAAAGGAAGGTGAAACTAAGGGAAAGGACAGCTCATTGTCAGCACTAATTCATGTTGGGCTCTTACTCTACCCAAACAATCCCATTATCTCGTGTTAATGAGAATAGTACAGACAGAACCTTCTAGGAAGGCCAGCACAGCTGATATTGTAGCTTTGAAAATTGGACTCCAGTTCCATTAAATAGATAAGATGTTGAATATAAGTAGAACTTATATTTTCATTATAGTTTAGAACAAACATTTGACTAGTGCATAATTACCAATCCAGATGAATCATGAAAACAAAAATAAAACAAATAAAATCAGCATTCTGGGGCCAAGTTCTCACTCCATGACACTTCCAATGATTTTCTCCCTCCTCTCCTTGAGTCCTGTGCCCAACACAGCTGGAGCCGAAGATTGGAACCTGAAAATGTCATTAGTTTTCTTTCAGTTCTATGTTTTGCCCTTGATATGGAAAGGTTTTAAGCACCTTCAGCTGCCATTAATTTCAATGGGACTGCAGGGCACTCAGCAAGTGCACAGCACCTTCCATGCTAGAGGCCATTATCTCTGTTATGAAAGCCTTGACCAGAATAGATCTGCAATGATTGTGATTGTTTAGAAAGAGTGGACATGTTGCCACAGACTGAGGAAGCTGTGCTTTGTGATAATCTTGGCAAGCACATGTATCTTTCCCCTGACTGATTTGCTATGTCCTAGAATCCTCTCTCTATGCTATGTGCCTTGTAACAACATTTTTGAAACAAAACGCTCTGGAGCAGCAGTGGACAACCTGCAGCCTGTCAGGGTAACCCGCTGGCAGACCACAAGACAGTTTATTTACATTGACCTTCCGCAGGCACGGCCACCTGCAGCTCCCAGTGGCCACGGTTCACATTTCCCAGCCAATGGGAGTTGTGGGAAGCAGTGGCCAGCCCATCCCTGTGGCCCACACTGCTTCCTGCGGCTCCCATTGGCCAGGAACTGTGAACTGCGGCCACTGTGCCTGAGAATGGTCAATGTAAACAAATTGTCTCGCTGCCCGCCAGCGGATTACTCTGACAGGCCACATGCAGCTCGTGGGCCATAGGTCGCCCCTACTGCTCTGGAGTGATGTTCCTTGTTGCACGATCAATTGATTGCCTGGATTCTTTTTCTAATGTAGCCTTTAGCCTGATATTTACCAGGCAGTTATACAATAGATGCATTCTTTCAAAAACATTAACCTTATAAAACCATGGTGAAATCCAGAGTGCAGCCAATTTTAGTGTTTTTAAACAATAAACAAACAAAAACCTACAAAGTGCCACTTTTGAATTTTTGATTCAGACTCTTTGGGCATCAATTCTTTTTGTGAATGTAAAAAGAAAAAAGAATGATGTGTTCAGGAGTCATTATTTCCATTTCAGTACTGGTCACCCAAGTATCTAGGAAGCAGACTATAAGTATTTTTCCTGAATATGTAACTGCAACTCAGTTCCTTTATTCAGCTTATGTTTATCTGCAGTCAAATCCATGTGACTATTTTTCAGAAAAATGTATGTGATCGAGTGAAACAGGTTAGTTCCAAATAGGGTGACCAGATGTCCTGATTTTATAAGGACAGTCCCGATTTTGGGGTTTCTCTCTTATATAGGCTTCTATTACCCCCCACCCCGTCGCAATTTTTCACACTTGCTGTCTGGTCATCCTAGTTCCAGATATGCTACTGGGCTTGCACACATTTGAATTGAACCCACGCCTTAGGAGGAGTTCATATTTTTTCCCCAGTAATTGACTAACTCTACCTCTTAAAAAAAAACAAAAAAAACCCAAAAAACTACAACATAATCATGTTCTCCAAATCCTAATATTTTCTCCTGTTCATAATGAAATTTTAGGAGTGTTTACTGTTGGGGGGGGAATATTTTACATCAGCGTTCATTAAAGATATCCCAGGAGTACCTGAAGACAATCACTGCAATGGTACTCCACAGATGTTTGGCAGATATTTTTTTTCAATTATACGCAATCAGCAGCAGAAACAATACCACAAATAACAGTTTGCAAACTACAGACTAAAAGTATATTTGCATTAAAAAAGTGCACATGGCGATAAATTCCCAAATTCTTGAATACTATGCAAGACCCTTCTGTTATTGTTTCTTTGATACCTCCTTTCCCCCAGCTTTTCTTCCACCATTTCCATTGATTTGACGTGTCCTTGCAATATGACTAGCAAGTATTTTCTGCACTCTTTTAAAGAGTGCATTATAAATACAGAAGTGAAGGAAAGAGGGGAATTCTGGATTTGTCTTCAGCTGCTATGATCAGTGGAGTGATCCATTCCAACATCAGCCAATTTACCACTCCTTTGAAGTATGGCTCAATCCTCCTTCGTAGTTCTTGCAATTTGAAGTGACTTCTTCCCTCTCCTCACATGGATTGTGTCCTAGGTAGCTGGGTTTTTTTTTTTTTTTTTTTTAAGGGGTTTCTTTTTTGTGATGGCTGGTGCCTTCATACAAGGTGAGTCCTCACTATGCCTGAGATGCTGGGGGTGCTCACTCTTGGGGAAATGAATAATACCATCCCTGTTGATGAATATAAGAACTAGTACACAAAAAACACAGTACATCAACACAAATCCAAGGGTAAAATAAGACACTCCCTCAAAAAATATATATATAAAAAAATCAAGGACATTATTGAGAACAAGAACAGGAACTGGGGAGAGAGAGGGTTTGGTTTAATTAACAACAAAATAACACATTAACTAAACAAATCTCATCTCACAATCCTTCCCAACTCCAGTTCCATTCCAAGCAGATGGTATGCTGAGGATTAGTTCAGAGATCAGTGCTGACGTGCTGTGAACATTGGCTGGCTTAAAAAGTCATTCTCTTGCAGTGTCTTAACCCCTGGGTCCCTGGACTGGAATTCCGAAGAGATCTTAGCTGCCTCTCAGTAACTTGCACTGGGTTGGATCTCTGCCACTCTGGACACTGGTTGTTGCAGGGCTGGAACTGTGGACACACATTCTAGTTCCCACAGCAGTTCAAAGACTCTCCTTGTGATGAGAGGGAGTTAAAGTGGACTCCTGAGCTGTCTGCTTCCCTCTCAGGTCCCAAACTCAAAGCTCAAAACAAAACTAAAACTAGTCTTGGGTCAGGCTATCCCCTCCCACTGAGCCGATGTTCATTGCTAGTCTAGCAAACTGTATATTGACTCATGCAAAAGCCTCCTTATTGGCTTCAGCAGGAGTTTCTAGCCCATTCTCTCCCCACACCTGACTCCAAGCATATTGGGTATGGTGTCAAAGAGCTCTGGTAGCTATTATTGTTTTAGTCCATATAGCAAGACTCCCTAGAAAGCTCAGTCCAGAGTGCCAGATGGATGCCTGCATTGAAGAACCCATTACAATTAACAACAACAAAAAAAGTGTTTTTCTTTTATCACTTTTGCATGATTCATCACAAAGTGAGCAGTCAATATTCTGAGTTGAAAGGTTCCTATTCCTTCAGCATTTTAGCAGTTTCCTTGCTTTATGAAAATCCTACATCTTCCGGTGTTTGTCATCCTCTCTTTCAGAATATAAAATCATACCTTCTAGTGATAATTTGCCTCATCCAGTCCAACTTCTCTCTCTCAGTCAAGTATATGTAGGCCAAAGGTTTTCATTTGTCAATAACTTGTGTCTGTCTACCTATGCTCCAGAGTAATCTAACATGCCAACACCCAATTCTTGTCTTAATCTTAAATGAGGTATCTTCACAGATAAGATTAAGAACTTCTTTAGGACTTTGATTCTCCATCATCACTACATCAGCTGGATTTGCTGATTGACCAGTATTATCTTGCTTTACGTCCAGCAGATCATGGTTTTTGGTAGTCTGACACCATTTTGAAAATGTGGTTGACTCACCTGGTCTCTGGTTTGTTACTGTAACAGAAAGCATGTTTGGGGGCGACAGGCTGTTAGAGGTTGTAAGGTGACCAATGAAGAGGTGGACTGCTTTTAGTGTGGCTCCTGCCCTTCAATCTGCTTAGCTTGGGTGGCCTCCCAGGAGTTCATTCCCACCAACATTGCTCTGAATGTCAGAGCACAAGCCTTCCCATACCCAGACAGTAAATTGAACCCTGGGCAGGGGGAAATCTACATATTAAGATGTTTTGATCCTAAATGTGAGTCTAAAATAAGCCCCTAGTGTTAGTGTAACACCTTGCCAGACCCAAACATTCAAAAATCATGCGTCAGTTCAAAGATCATGATACTGACATGAAAATAATTAGGTTGTGGGTTTTTTATTTGTTTGTTTTCTCTTTTTAAGTGAACACTTTTGGTTTCTTTATTTGATTCAAAGCATTTGTGTGCCACTCGCTTCATGTATTTCTCTGCAACTATGAGGGCTACATTTTTTTTTAAGAAAAAACTGACTATTGAGATTTCCCACTCCCCCAGTGTCTTGATTCCAGCTGTTGGGGCTTCAAGACAGACATCAAATGTTAGTGACTTATTGCAAGTCTCCTGGAGTTGATAATACTGCTTGTCACTAGTTCCATGCTGATCCTACATCCAAAAGTACTAGAAACCTGTGTTCATATCCAGAGCTATGGTTTTGTAATGGTACATACTGGGAAATGAGAAACACTCAGACTGGGAAGTGTGCTGGGTCTCTCCCCATAAATAATGGAACCACAGCATTAGTGTGGCTATATTACTGACAATGACTACTTTATTAGGTTGCATCTATTGATATCCACTCCAATATATGAAATGTTGGGTGGCATTGCTTGTTTAGGGTTGCAAGTCTCATCTTTTTTTTTCTTTTACAGAAACTTGGCATGAAAGAATAGATTTGGATAAAAATGGATAGCTGGCTAATGATTACTGGTGTTTGTGGATAATAGATTATCTGGATGTTTCCTGAACATTCATTCTGCTCCAACTTCTTTCCCCGGCACAAAGCCCACGTAACCAGCCAGGACGCAAAGTGGCAGTAAATGTGGCCCAATCTCTATTATTAAGGCTGAAGCATCCTTTGTACCACCTACATTGGTTGCCCCTATGGGGAGGAACAATTGGTGGATCCACGGCTCGGCCTGTTTTTCCCAGCCTACTTGTAAATCATGCATCTGTGCAGCCTAGCCACAAGTGCACATCAACTGTGCATCTCTGTGGGGTACTCCAGTACAAGAGAACATTAGGTATTGGTTCTACTCTTGGCAAAGCTCTGTGACCACAGAAGGGAAGGCAACAAGTTCAGTCCCTGTTTTTCCTCAGTTTCACTATGAAGATGCTTTTATCATGAATGTGGGTCCTTAATGTTATCCTCTGAGGGTCTGATCCAAAGCCAACTGAAGTCAATGGGAGTCTTTCCAGTTGCCTTGCAATGGGTTTTGGATTAAGCTCATATTTCCTGATGTTCAATTATCTCAATATTTAGGTAGAACCAACATCTTTTTTCAGAAGTTACTGTGCTGAATATTCCACAAGACCATGTGAGGAGATTTCAAGTTCTTGTGGACTTCTAATGATGTTAAAGTAGACTATATGCCATTACCATTAATAGCCTTTAGAGACTCAGTTCAGTTAATTTCAGAACAATGGACATGGTTTCCTTAAGTGACTAATTGAGCTGACATTTGTAAACCATTATGGACTCTAAATTATTGTATGTGACAATCACCACTTCTCCACACACTGCTTTTTCATCTGACTAGAACTAGGTTGATTCAAAAAGTACATTTTTGAGCGATAATTAATTCAACTCATAAAGTGTGCCTAAAGTAAAAAGCACCTTTAGGGAAATGAACACATAATAGTGTGGAGCTTTTAAGTAAGCTGTCCACAGGGCTATACCAATTTAAACAAATTAAAATAATTGGCAGTAGGCTAGCTATGGAAATATCCTCTTTGTAGGACTGTTGTGTTAGGCCCTGGGGGTCTGGATGGCACAGTAAGATTTTAAAGTGATCCCACTCATGACTGCTAGATAGAACCTGCATTTATATTCTCTCTCCAGGCATATAGCAATATCCTCAGGTGTTAAAGTGCCTTTCCTCAATATTCGACATGATTGTTTTAAAAACCAATTACGATAGTACTATATAATTTATCCTAAAAGTTGTTCAAGTTTTTATATACCTGCCAACTCCTTGGAGTGCTCATGTTGCCATTCTTAACTGCGGTGGCTTCTCTCAACTGCTCTCCCTGCCTCCCCTATTTAACCAGCCTAAATGATTATGTTCCTTTTTATAATGTACAGTGCCTATTTATACAATCCAGAAAACTCAGGCCCACATCCCATGCTGGATATAAGCCACACGGGCGCAGCTTAAATCTTCTCAGTGGGATAAAAGGGGCACCAAGTTTAACTTTTACCGATCCTAGACTGAGACTAACTTATTTTAACAGCTGCTTCATCTTGCAGCAGCAACTAACACCCCTTAAGGACTGTTCCATAAGCCAATGATTACCAGGGCATTGGAGCACTTATTATAAAGGAGAGGGAGTGTAGCCTACCTGCCAGGTGGGGGTTGAGTGTGCATGGGTCAAAGTCACTGCAAGTCTATGCCAGAGCATTGCTCCACACAGAGAGAATGCTAGGGGATCAGATCCATTGACTTTCCATCAGCTTTCTGTAAAGCATCTTGAGTGGGAAAGTCGGGATCTGACCCAATACCTTGGACTGGGTCCTTTCATGTAAAATGAAGTGCAGAATGGCTACTCCTAAGATGTGAGAAGATTCTGTAAGAGATGCCAATTACTATTGTACCTGTTACCTTGAATAGAATTTCATATGGTAGTCAGTTTATAGAAATGGAAAAACACAACAGCAATTAAGATTCATTATGAAAACTCTCACGTACAGGCAGAGTGACAAAGAATTAAAGGCCTGATTTTTTTAAGAGAGTTTATGCATTCAACGGTGCACCTAATCATCAGGATTGGATGCAGAAGGCAGGTGTCTGGGTGTATAAAATGGCCAGTAGAAGGCGCACATTCATTTTCACATACGAACACATGATTGGCAGTTTAGGCATTAAATTGCACACATTGGGATGTGCAACTATTCAAACAGTTTTGAAAACTCAGACACTAAGATGCATGTATGAAAAAAAATGTACTGGCAACAGATTTGTTACATTCCAGGTGAAAACAATTTTTCTGCAAAGTTTACTCCATATCCTTGCAACATATAGCAGCCATGAGCTACCCAGACTTAATTTGTATCAGCAGGTTCATGGGGTAACTAATGACTTTGGGATAGTGCAAGTATTTTGCCACCTGTTATCAGCAACAGCTTCTAAAAATGAAATCCTCTGGGGGGAAATTTTAAAATCTTAGCCTAATATATCACACTGTATCAAGTTACGTGAGGAGAGCTAACCTAGCTTTGGCCGTGCACTGCTTATAACAGTCAGAAATCATCATTAGTCAGTTTTTTCTCCCTAATCATATAAAGCTATTGAAATACTAAAGAAAGAGTGCAAGATATTTTTATTCTGCCTGCAGAGAGAAATGGCAGCATTTATTCAAAACCAGAGTAGCTCATTAAAAAAAAAAAAAAAGAAAGAAAAAGAAAAAGAGTGTGTGGGGTGGGGAGATATTGTCATTAAGCAGAAACATTCAACTGCTTTCAGTTTCTGAAGGAAAAAATAGTGAGATTAAATCCATGACGTAAGTACAGCTGCTGATACACACATAAGGTGGTAGCACTTAGACCTGGTAAGGTTTTCACCAAAACCCTTTTGAATAGAAACAATATATTGTGGTTCCAAAAAATGCTACAGAAAATAAACTCCACCCATCAGGTTTTAACTGAAATACTGTAAATGTTTGAATTTTCCTGGGCTTTCTCCCCTTTTAATTTTTCCATTTCCTATGGAGACAAGGGGGGAAACCTAAAAATAAATTGATAAAAATGAAAGATCAAGAACAAAGTTTTGTTTCTTACATACTTTTTTTGCAGAAGATATTTGCTATTTTTACTAGTCCTAGAAGCATGGACAGCCCTCCATGTTGCCCCAAAATGCTGAGTATTGTGAACAAGCTGGGACAGAATCTAGATCTCAACCATCATGCCACCCTTTTAGAGCTTTGAATGAAGCAGTCTTTGTGCTCCTCAAGTACAAAATGTAAGATTATGTCCTTCTGAACTATGCAAGGACAAGCTTGTGAGGTTGGTTGCTTGCACACATTCTTATTAAGGTGTGTGTCATCTAAATCATATCCTAGATTATTTTCATTTGTGTTGTGTTACTTTTGTTGCATTTGAAGGTGGTGGCACACCCCTAGTCTGGCAGGAGTTTGCTGATCTGGACAGTTTTAAAATGAGTTAGTGATTCTGTTTATTCTTTTCCTGATGAAACCTTTTGGAAATTTAGAAGTTTGTTAATATATTGGAACTCCCCTCCCTCATAATCCCCTCTAACATTTGTTGCACATTAACTTGATGTTTCACAAGCCCATGCTGAAGTGAAAAGCAGAGGAGAAAGCTTAGAAGAGTTCAAAACCCAGTAGTTTTGATGCAATTTGTTAGTCTTTCTATGGCAGGAAAACAGGTGTCAGTTGCAGGTGGATGCACCAGGTGATGAAAAGCCCCACATCCACCTCACATGGACACTTAAAATCCTTGAGCAGAACGTCTCTCTTTGTCTATTGTGCCGTGCACAATACGCATGCTGACTCCCTGCTGCTCATGCTCCAGCCTAGAGATGAATACATTTCAGTAGGGAAATCATTTCTGAATGTGTGATAAATACTGTCCCAATCCCTCTCCCCTTTGCCATCAACTCCCAGTTGGTAAAGTTCTTTCTAATGAAGAGAAAACCAAAATAATTAGCATCTTTTGTGCATAGCACTCTGTAAACGTTAAGAATGTCTTCCACCAGCCCCAGAAGTACTGAAATCCACATTTAACAGCTGGGGAAAACTGAAAATCAGATTAAGTGGGATTTGCCTTTGGCCAAGGCATCAAGATTAAGACTCAGGGGGTGAAAGCCTGACGCCACTGAAGTTAAGAGAAATTTTGCTTTTGACTTCAATGGTGTCAGGATTGCATCCAGGATTTCTTGACAGAGGTATATGCTCATTCCTGTAGAGCAGCTTGCCTCTCTGCCTGTGGACAGAAGTTTATGCAAAATCGTGTTTATTCAATATTTAAGGACTTCATGAGGGATTTACAGCTCTACATAGTGAAAGAAACCCAAGTAAACAAGTGCATGTGTAGAGTATTACAGAAATTTCCTGTTAATTACCTCCAGTCCTCTCGGACAACATGGTCTATCTTTTCTGGAATTCTTTAGGGTCATCTACACTTCCCTGGGTTATCAGTTAGACGCCTTTTTTAACAGTTCCTGCAAAACTGTGTTTGATTACAAGAGAAATTATAAAGCCTCTGGTTTAGAGAAACTGACTATTCCAGTCTACTCCATAACACAGCCCTCCAACCTGAATAAGGCCAAAACTAACCCTCCAACTTATTTACAAAGCAGTTTTCCAACAAACTCCAGCTCAACTCTCCTCCTGCAGCTTCGATGCTCCTAGGGTTCTTCTCCAAGGATTGTTTACATATCCCAAAAACCTCTTCACAGGGACTCTGCAACCTCCCTTGTATCTGGGGGACGAGGTAGGGGGGAATTAACCAACCTGTAAGTTCTTGGACTCACTTTGATTCTGGTGGGAAGTGCCAGGACATGTGGGTTCACAGAAAAACACAAGCCGTTTACAAAGGCTCACCTGTTCTTTTCTTTTCCTTTAGATGAACAGCAAGAGATTAAGCCACTTTCCAAAGATTACCTGCTCTGGGGACCAGGATGATGCTGGCTGGCACAAGGATTGTGAAGCAGAAGAATGGTTTAAAGGCCTTTGCCCCAACCCTCCCTCCAAGTTTGTGCCAACGGATATAAAGACTCCAGTCTTACGTAATGTAAATCACTGAAGATCTGTTTTGTCATCGAACATTGATCAGTAGCTTGTCCTCCTGATTTTGTGTCAGGAGAAGGCAGGTACAAAGACCTCCTTTGCCTTGCCATCCCTGTGAACTGGAGTCATTTAATCCACACCTAATCATTATTAATAGACTTCTCAGCACTGTACAGCTTTAATGATGCATCATGAATTCAGTTTGAACAGAAAAATGTTTCCCAACATATAGACACTTTTCTACATTTGACCCCTATTGTGACCCTCAAATGTATTAAAGATGGCTTATGAAAGCAGTTTCTTATGGCGCATACACAAGTCTGAGTAAATGTCTATGTATACAGAGTATTTCAGGAGATGAAAATGGATGAACAAAATACACTGTATGGAAGAAGAAATAGAAAAAGGATTAGCAGCAACCTTTTAGCTATGAAGCTTCAGGATGCAGGAAAATTAAGGTTAGAGCAAAAATCCTGCAGAGTTAATATGTATGGAAAGATTAAAAAGAGGAGAGAATGGGAGTGTGAAAAAGGTGGGGAGCAGCTCCAAAAGGTCAAGATGCACACAGAAGAGATGAACACCATATCAGAGAATAGGAGCCTTATGAGTAGAATCAAAGTTTAAGGCACCAAGGCTTGAAAAAAACACAAGGAGTTTTGTAGAATGGTTGTTGGATTAAACATGAGCAGTGATCTTCCTCTTGTGCATGAGAACGAGAAATGAATTTAAAACATTTTACATGAGAATGCTGAACTGTCGGTTTCCTTTTTCTCATTACTTAAATACCTATTGCTTTTGACCCTTTCCTTCATTTCTACTAGCTTTATTTAATGAAACAGTGGAATGATGAGATCACTAAGAGGGTTTCCAGTGTTGTTTTTTTTTCAAACCTATTTATTGTTTACTTTACCAGAGAGTAAATGTTCTTGCTTTTTGACTATTTGGATCCATATTTAATTACAAACGGACATCAGTGTACTCAGGGGACTGACTACAGTGTGGAATAGTCATCGAAGAAAATTTTTTGTAGATACTACCAGATATACTGTATGGAGCAATCCAGCACTCTGAGGGGAAGAGATTAAATGACATAGATATGGAAGACTGACTAACTTTAATATGATATAACCAGATTAATATTTGAGAACTATGTTGATTGTATCGAGACTGGGCTAGCTTTCATATAGGGTTAGGTTCTTTGAGGGAACAGTTTCTTATTGCTTGATTTTAGTGGTTCTCATTTTCATTACAAAACTCTTTTTTTCATATAGACAGTCACAGTACTCTTCCAGCAACTGAGAAAAACAGGAGGATGGCATTTTCCAAGATCATTTTCACTAGCAATCCATAGATTAGAAAGAAAGTTATCTTACAAGCAAAGTTTCAGTACTTTCTTGAAGCTCTATGGACCAATCCAACTCCCATGGAATTTGGCAGATAGACACCTCTGGACTTCAGAAGGAATTTTATAAGGCTACAATTTCTGATTCATCTGTGCCTGAGCTCCACTGATCCAGGAAGGCTGAAACACAAGGTTCTTCACCAAAGACAACATTATAAACTGATAAATACAAGATAAACTGATGTCTAAGTCTCCAGATATCAAAGTAAATGGGAAGATTAAAAAAAAACAACAAACAGATCAGGATTATAATATGTATCCTATCTCACAGAACTGGAAGGAACTCTGAAAGGTAATTGAGTCCAGACCCTTTCCCTAGCAGGACAAAGGATTTTGCCCCAGATTTCTAAGTGGCCCCCTCAAAGATTGAACTCACAATCCTAGGTTTAAACAGGCCAATGCTCAAACCACTGAGCTATCCCTCCCCCCTTTCCCATCTTAGAAGATGATATGCATGTTGCAAGCATGGAGTTCTAGTAATCATTTCTACCTCTGTGTTTACCTTCAGCAAAACCTTTGCAGCAAAAAAAACCAAAAAAACCAAAAAAAAACAAAAAAAACAAACACACCACAAATGTTTTATTTAAGTACTTCAATTTTTGATAATGTTCTGATTTATATGTATCTAATGACACTCTAGCACAAAGATGATCCCTTTTAAGTTGGTATAAAATGAAAGTTCAGACTACGATTGGCCATATTCCTCTCAGGCATTTTGATCATTTTATATCTGCTGATTTTTGCAAAAGGACAGACAGAAGCTGTGCATATACAGTTACAGTCAGGGCTCAGACATATCAGTTACGTAATGTGGGGTAAGATGGCACTGGATGATCAAGGTGCTAAAAGCGCACTCAAGATAAAGCCATTGCAGAGAACCTAAATGAATTCTTTTCATCAACCTTTACTACAGAGAATATGAGGGATATTTCCATACCTAATCCATTCTTTTTAGGTGACAAATCTGAGTAACTGTCCCAGATTGGAGAAGAAGAAGTTTTTTTAGAACAAGTTGATAAATTAACAGTAATAAGTCATCAGGACAGGATGGTATTCACCCAAGAGTTTTGAAGGAACTCAGATATGATAATATATACCACAGTCAGTAATTCTGCAATCTATCACTTAAATAAGCCTCTATACCAAATGACTGAAGGATAGCTAACATAATGCTGATTTAAAAAAGAAAAGTGAAAGAGGCGATCCTGGCAATTACAGGCCATTAAGCCTAAATTCAATACCAGAAAAAATGGGTTGAAGCTATGATAATTCTGTCCTTTACCAGATACATACATTAACACAATATGTCGGGGAAGAGTCAGCCTGGCTTTTGTAAAGTGAAATTTTGCATCACCAGTGTTATAATTCTCTGATGGTGTCAACAAGTATGTGCATAAGGATGATCGAGCTGATAAAGTAGTGTCCTTGAACTTTTAAAAGGACTTTGCCAAGATCCCACACCAAAGCATCTTAAACACAGTAAAGCAGTCATGGAATAAGAGGGAAGGTCCTATCATGGATCAGTAAGTGGTTAAAAGAAAGGAAATGAAGAGTAGGAATAAATGATCAGTTTACACACAATGAAAAGCAGTAAATAGTGAGGTCCTCCAAGAACCTGTACTGGGACCTGTACTGTTCAGCATATTCATAAATGATCTGGAAAAGGGAGTAAACAGTGAACTGACAAAGTTTGCAGATGCTAGTTAGTGGTGATTGTCCTCCCCACATTGAGGGAAAGACGGACTGGGTAATAAACTTACACTGGTCAGGCTTCTGACCAGGGCAAGATGGTACAGTTCTGGGGTCCTAGGCTGGAGGGATGTGGAGAATTGGCTGGAGCCTTTCTACTGTAGGTTCATGAGTGGCTGGTGAAAGCATTCATGTAATGCTGCTGGATGTGTCAGTGCCTGTGGATATCTGTTAAAATTCAGTACCTGCAGAGGTTTGCAGCTTGTCATAGCATCACAGTATGAGAGGGAGCCCAGGCTGGTAAAACAGAGAGCTCAGCACTACCCCAAGGATTGTACCCATTACAACCACTCACAAAAGATCTTCAGGTTGATGTGCATAGTTGTCTGAAAAACATCCACTAAATGTACAGTGTACAGTTTAGAAAAGAAAGATGACTAAGGGAGAAATGATAGAGGGCTATAAAATCATGTATGCTAAGGAGAAAGCTAATAATGAAGATTTTTTTTTTAATCTGACACACAAAGAACCGAGAGTCACTCACTGGTAGCAGTTTAAAAAAAAACAACTCTCTCTTCACAAAACCTCCCTAGTCCTCAGCCGTTGGCTTCATGCCCAGGACACCAGTCCACAGCCCTGTGCCAAGGACTCTGGTCCCCAGCTGTCAGCTCTCCTCCTTGAGTCTGGGCCCCACACCTGGAGTTATGCTGTGGGCCCGTCGCCAGCCCCACTCCCCAGCTGCTGACCCTGTGTCCAGCCTTGCCCCTTGGCCTGATGCTCAAAGTTCTGCCCCCATGCCTCAGCTCCCAGCCTCACACATGATGTCCTGGCTGCCAGCCCCTGCCCAGAGCTCTCTGCTTCTGGCCTTGCACCCGCTCCCAGCTGTGGCCACAGCCTCAGCCCCCTTACTCCTGTTCGGTTCCCACCCACCCCAGGACACAGCCTTGCGCCCAGCCGCAGCTCTGGTGAAAGGCACGGATTGGGTAAGGGGCCTGGCTTTCAGCACCCCCATGACTAAAAATGTTCAAGTGCCACTGATTCCCTCTGTAGCATCTAGCACTAGCCACAGCTGGAAGACAGGCTATTGGGCTAGATGGACTATTAGTATGACACAGTATGGCCATTCTTATGTTCTATAAATCCCATGCAAGACCAGCTCCACTTAGTTTTACATTCGGCATTTCAGAGTACTCAAACTGTGATAACTGTTGGGGGTGATAAGAGAGGTATGAATATTGATATATCTTGGACAAACTTAACTGAATTTCGTGCAATTGGGGAAAAGTGTTTTTGCCTTACTAAGCTGATGTCAGTTTACAAAGATTGCATATAGTGGTGTAAACTATAACCTACTCCTGGAAACGGAGTCACACACACACGTGCTTGCAAAAGCTGTTAAACACTGACAAAATAAGCACAAAAGAAAACAATATAGTGGAAGGTAACAGAGACTTAGGTTCAAATATAAATGCAGATTTCTTTCATGGCCTGAATCTGGAATCTAATGGACATGTGTATATCATAAAACCACCACTACATAATTAGATACGACTGATCACAGATCTTAAGGTCAAAAAGAAGTTTGGCCTTTTGCAGATCAAGACTAAGACACGGTGAGGAAATCGTCACAACGTAAGAGTGGGAAATGTTATCAGTCTGCCTTTTACAGTCACTGTGGAATTGTACTCTTATTTGCAACACATTTAAAAATGCACAGAGCTCATAAAAAAACAAGTATGATTATAACCATGCATGTGTTTGAGTTACCTTAAAGAGGGCGGTCATTTTATGCTTGGCATTGCAAACGAAAGTGATAGCCTTCGACATTGAAGGTTGTTGTCACTGCTAAAGACTTGGTGCTTGTATAGTCAAATTCTCTGAACTTAATACGTGATATTGCTGTTACCTTTCATTCTCTCTGTGGATTGTAAAGTACATTCTTAAGTTCCTCAGAGCTTTGAGACACAAACTAACATTTCCTCTTCCTTTTTCAGGCCCTGACATCAATGAAGCCTATTATGTGTTGTTTATTTTGAAAATGAAAACTTACATTTAGAGGAGGTTTTGAAATGCCATCTTTCTGAGCACACGTATGCATTTAAAAAATCAATAAAAATCCAACACCTTTCTTTTTCGCAATTCAATAGCAATAATATTAGAATTGCCTTTAAATGTCAAGGATGTTGGAAGAATTAAAGATAAAATTACGACAGCACTTCCCCTGTGAAATCATTATTCTTTTAGTAATCTGGTAAACAAAAGCACTTATAAAATTCTGCTCATCTGTTATAAAAAGTACTTTATGACAAAGATGTCTCTATGATAAGAATTAATTAAGGGAAGCCATCTGGTTTGAAAACAGACTTTTCTAAAGAACAAGTATATAGCAAACCCAAAGTATAAAAAGGCTTTGCACATTAAAGACATTACAATTTGAACTAAAACATTACCATAGTTTAATGTTGCTCTACATGCGTGGGTGCATCTGTGTTGTATTTCTGGTGATCGTGCAAGTCTGATAGTGAGAATGGTCTTTCTTAACTCAGGGCTGTATACCTAGCACTGAAGAACATAAATAAATATATGTTTGTATTTGCTGCTATATCTACAGCACATACAAAATCCATATTCTAGTACTTTATACAACTATTAAAAGCAATGGAATGAATACCTTTGGCACTACATTTCCATAAGAAAAGCCACCTTGACTTCTTATTTTATACCCACAAGGGCACAATTTAACTGACTTAATCAATAGCAGATATATTGCATTTTAAGGATTAACTTCAAAAATTGCCTTGAGCTTTGCACCTACAAGTTGTAACTAAAATAAATTGTTGACATAACTGATGTTAGATAACTGTAATTGAATTTATTCAAGTATCTGTTCACAAACACACTGGACATTAAACAAATGTATGATTTTTAAGTTGACTATGTCCATTTAACTTTCCAAGATCTTAACATATAACTAGACAGGTTTCACTATGATAATGTAAAACATTTCCCAGCCAAGACCCCAAACCTGCTGCAACCTGTTCCATGCAGGCAGTCCCTGAGACTGCATAGATGCCTTCAGTGGGGCTTTGCCTGGGGGTAAGAGTCTGCCCGGGTAGAAATAATTGAAGAATTGGAGTGAAAAAAAAATGGAGACATGAAGGAATCATTGGCATGATTTGGCACCAGGCCCAGAGAAGATAGCCTTCTCCTATGGTGCATCATTGGCAGGTGGTCATGTATAAGCTATTAAATCATATGACCAGTAGTTAAAATTGAGTACATCATTCTCTTGATAAAAAGAGAAGAAAGCTTACATTAGCATTAGATTACAACAAACCACTTTGAAAAAGAATGTAAATAGCAATGTCAGTAGTATCGTCCTCATCACACTGACTGGGGCTCGCATGCAGAAGTCAAGGGTAGTTTTTATTTTTATTTCTTCATTGGTCCAAAATAGCTAATTTGTTTTTCCTTTTGGGGGGGGGGGAAGGGGAGAAGAATAGTCTCACTATTAGGTTGTTACGTTCGCCCCTCCACCAATTCATGTCTCTTTTCATTGTCCTGCTGGCATCTACCCAATTGTTTTCCCAGTTAGGGAGTGAATGAGGAGGGTCAGGGGGCACGGCCCTCCTACTTTCCACCACAGGCCCTGCCTCATCTCCCCCTGCCCCCAGAGGCCCTACCCCTAATGGGCAGGCTGGCAGTTATAGCCTGTCTGGGGAGTCCAAGTAGCTGTGGGGTGCTGTGCTGTGGACCTTCCACCTGCCCAGGGTTGGGGGCTGAGAGCAGATTCCAGCCTGTGTCCCCAACTCATGCCCCACCCCCAGGGCAGGTGCAGGGTCTGTGGATCCCTACAGCTGCACGTGTGGCTCTTACCACAGCCGGGTTGTGGCCTCCAGCTGGAGCCGGGTCAGGGTAAGAGTCACTGTGGCAGCTGTGTGGAGCATCAGACCCTCCTACCCTGGGTGGGGGACCCCCAGGGCGAGGACATGGGTCAGGGCCTGCTCTCAGCTCCCCGCCTGGGGCAGCTGGAGGGTCTGTCCACAGCTCCCAGTCCACTCCAGCTTTCAGCTTGGCAGGGGTCCTGCAGGAAGTGCAAGGATGGGGCCCTGCTCCCTCCACTTTTAGGAAGGCTCCGCTACCCCTGTTCCCAGTACAGAGCTGAAACTCACTCCTTCATCTCCCTTGGTTTGTGATTATTACTTTTTTGACAGACATACTCAGTCCAGCATATGGGCATTTTTCTTAGAGGGCATGGAATGATCAGACCACATTTGAAACTCATACCAATTTAAAAAAGTATTATACTTAATTACAGTCTATCAATTAAGATATTACTGATAACTTTGCATTTCTACAGCACCTGCCTCTGGATGATCCCAAGGTGCTTTGCAAACACTAAAGCAGTGGTTTTCAGACTATGGACCATACATCATTCGTAGCCTGCAGAGAGCTGAATGACTGCATGAATACATGAAAAAAAACCTAGAATTCACTCTTTGTGATTTCTCTATTTTCAAAGGAAACTAAATTCAGCAAGATGAACTTTTTAGAGACTACCACATGATAATTGCTTGCATCTGTTGAACCACACTTAGGCAGGGCTCCCTGTTTCATTTACACATTCGTATCAGGGGTTAGTCTCTCTGGGTTACATCAGACTATGACTACAACTGTAATTCAGCTCTAGTGGGTCTGATTCTTTCTAAAGTAGAACTCCCACTGAAAGCAATGGGTGGTCCAGGCGTGGAGTATTTGGCCACAAGTGTGTTGCTTGTGAGGGGAGGAGAGGGAGATAAACAGCAAAACCGCCAATCTTACAAGGCAAATCTGTGCCATAATATTCTCCCAGCTATAAAGCTGCTCGAGCAGAGACAGATTGTGACTTGTATTAATGAGGACTTGGAAAGTACTCTGACTGGTATTTTCCAGGTTCTCCCATTCCATGTATATTTATTCTGAAATTGTGGAAAGTTACTTTGAAGCAGCACATTTGTGGAGAGTGACCCAATCAACTTAAATGGAGAAGTATAATCATTTTGATATATTAGGTTTCAAAACACCATACCTTGGGCAATACCTCACCTAGAGGAGGTTACTGCACATTAATTTTGAGAATGTTAGGATCTGCCCACCACTATTTCAGCAGCAAATGCCATGGCAATAAAGAATAATCACTGCAGTAGTCATGCTGCTACAGTTAGAGCTCCATCAGACTTTCCATTATAAATTCCCTCACACACACACACACGTGCCCACACACCCTGCTTTTTAGATACTTGCAACTTGGTATTTTGAATTTATACTGTGCAGCAACTTCACATGCAAGTTCAGACCCTAGGATAAATATTTTAAAATAAATAACAAACCTAACAAATCAAATGATAACTGACAAAGAAAACCCAGAATTTCTGAAACAAAGGCCTGGTCTACACAGTTTTTGAACTGATTTAATTATTTTGATTAGGAGTGAGATTTTTATACCACTAGTAATATTGGTACAAACTTTACTGTGGACAGATATAGCAGTGTCACTAAATCTGCATTTTTGCCTCCCCTCTCCCCAAACAAAGAACATTTTGTGGAAAAAAACAATTGCCGTGCTATAAGGGACAATATTGAATGAATAGAAGAAAGTGAATCAGCAATGAATTGGACTAAGAACAGTTCTTTCCCCCATAAGTAAGGAAAACTAACCAGTCAAAACCATGAAGATATACTTGTAAATGAATAGTATTTGTTTACAGGAAGAGAGATAATGTACGTGTGTTGGGTTGGGGGGGCGAGGAGGGAAGATTACTGTGCTCTTCTAGTTTGGGCAATAAAATGTGAACATGCTTGGGCTTATCCACACACAATTTTTGGAGTGATTTAACTATATTGGTTTAGAAAGCCCTAGTGTGGATCCTATATATAAAAGGAGTTTATATGGGTAGAGTGTGTTTCCCCTAAATTTGCAGGCATAAGTTATTCTGTTAAACCACATTTATACCTCAGTTGTCAGTGGATATCACAACAATTTACTGGCCTGGGAGTACAAATGGTTAAGGTACCCAGCCAAACTAAAAGGAACATAATTAGGGTTCCTAGCTCAGAATTCATGCAAAAAAGGAAACCAGGTTTCAGAAATACGTTGTAATTATAAGGGTAAGCCTAAGTGTCAACAAGTAAAGAGAGCAAAAGCTAGTAAGTTGCACCAAAATAGGAGAACAATATCATTACTGTATGAACAAGACTAATATCAATGCAGAACTTGTCAGATCTAATATCATGAACTATAAAAAATCTGAAGTAGGGAATCATGACCCTAACTCCTCTGCCACAGTATTTTTCTCCCACCCAAAGGAACCTAATTAATTAATTTCCACTGGAAAATGTTCTCTAGTTCTGTAATTAATAATGAGCAGCCACCACACTAATTCTCTGTTGTGGGAAGGGTGTGCAAGGTGATTAGTGAAGGCAAATTATAGCCTATTTTCCTCAGCTGCAATCAACTTTCTAAAAATCAAGATAATGTCAAAATCTTTTTCATTTACATGTACCAAAACACAGCAAGCACTACAAAGACAGAATATATTTGCAAAATTCTTTGATAACTAAGTATCAGAGGGTAGCCGTGTTAGTCTGGATCTGTAAAAGCAGCAAAGAATCCTGTGGCACCTTATAGACTAACAGACGTTTTGGAGCATGAGCTTTCGTGGGTGAATACCCACTTCCTCAGATGCATGTAATGGAAATATCCAGGGGCAGGTATATATATGTGTGCTAGCAAGCAAGCTAGAGATAACGAGGTCAGTTCAATCAGGGAGGATGAGGCCCTGTTCTAGCAGTTGAGGTGTGAAAACCAAGAGAGGAGAAACTGGTTCTGTAATTGGCAAGCCATTCACAGTCTTTGTTCAATCCTGAGCTGATGGTGTCAAATTTGCAGATGAACTGAAGCTCAGCAGTTTCTCTTTGAAGTCTGGTCCTGAAGTTTTTTTGCTGCAGGATGGCCACCTTAAGGTCTGCTATAGTGTGGCCAGGGAGGTTGAAGTGCTCTCCTACAGGTTTTTGTATATTGCCATTCCTAATGTCTGATTTGTGTCCATTTATCCTTTTCCGTAGAGACTGTCCAGTTTGGCCGATGTACATAGCAGAGGGGCATTGCTGGCATATGATGGCGTATATTACATTGGTGGATGTGCAGGTGAATGAACCAGTGATGGTGTGGCTGATCTGGTTAGGTCCTGTGATGGTGTCGCTGGTGTAGATATGTGGGCAGAGTTGGCATCGAGGTTTGTTGCATGGATTGGTTCCTGAGCAAGAGTTATTATGGTGTGGTGTGCAGTTACTGGTGAGAATATGTTTCAGGTTGGCAGGTTGTCTGTGGGCAAGGATTGGCCTGCCACCCAAGGCCTGTGAAAGTGTGGGATCATTGTCCAGGATGGGTTGTAGATCCTTGATGATGCGTTGGAGGGGTTTTAGCTGGGGGCTGTATGTGATGGCCAGTGGAGTCCTGTTGGTTTCTCTCTTGGGTTTGTCTTGCAGTAGGAGGCTTCTGGGTACACGTCTGGCTCTGTTGATCTGTTTCCTTATTTCCTCGTGCGGGTATTGTAGTTTTGAGAATGCTTGGTGGAGATTTTGTAGGTGTTGGTCTCTGTCTGAGGGGTTAGAGCAGATGCGGTTGTACCTCAGTGCTTGGCTGTAGACAATGGATCGTGTGATGTGCCCGGGATGGAAGCTGGAGGCATGAAGGTAGGCATAGCGGTCGGTGGGTTTTCGATATAGGGTGGTGTTAATGTGACCATCACTTATTTGCACCGTGGTGTCAAGAAAGTGGACCTCCAGTGTAGATTGGTCCAGGTTGAGGTTGATGGTGGGGTGGAAGCTGTTGAAATCATGGTGGAATTTTTCCAGAGTCTCCTTCCCATGGGTCCAGATGATGAAGATGTCATCAATGTAGCGTAGATAGAGAAGGGGTGTGAGTGGACGAGAGCTGAGGAAGCGTTGTTCCAGGTCGGCCATGAAGATATTGGCATATTGTGGGGCCATGCGGGTGCCCATAGCAGTGCCACTGATCTGGAGATATATATTGTCATCAAATTTGAAATAGTTGTGTGTAAGTATAAAGGCACAGAGCTCAGCAGCCAGTTGTGCTGTGGCATCATCAGGGATAGTGTTCCTGACAGCTTGTATTCCATCTGTGTGTGGGATGTTTGTGTAGAGAGCCTCTACATCCATGGTGGCTAGGATGGTGTTTTCTGGGAGGTCACCAATGCATTGTAGTTTCCTCAGTCACCAATGCATTGGTGACTGAGGAAACTACAATGCATTGGTGACCTCCCAGAAAACACCATCCTAGCCACCATGGATGTAGAGGCTCTCTACACAAACATCCCACACACAGATGGAATACAAGCTGTCAGGAACACTATCCCTGATGATGCCACAGCACAACTGGCTGCTGAGCTCTGTGCCTTTATACTTACACACAACTATTTCAAATTTGATGACAATATATATCTCCAGATCAGTGGCACTGCTATGGGCACCCGCATGGCCCCACAATATGCCAATATCTTCATGGCCGACCTGGAACAACGCTTCCTCAGCTCTCGTCCACTCACACCCCTTCTCTATCTACGCTACATTGATGACATCTTCATCATCTGGACCCATGGGAAGGAGACTCTGGAAAAATTCCACCATGATTTCAACAGCTTCCACCCCACCATCAACCTCAGCCTGGACCAATCTACACGGGAGGTCCACTTTCTTGACACCACGGTGCAAATAAGTGATGGTCACATTAACACCACCCTATATCGAAAACCCACCGACCGCTATGCCTACCTTCATGCCTCCAGCTTCCATCCCGGGCACATCACACGATCCATTGTCTACAGCCAAGCACTGAGGTACAACCGCATCTGCTCTAACCCCTCAGACAGAGACCAACACCTACAAACTCTCCACCAAGCACTCTCAAAACTACAATACCCGCACGAGGAAATAAGGAAACAGATCAACAGAGCCAGACGTGTACCCAGAAGCCTCCTACTGCAAGACAAACCCAAGAGAGAAACCAACAGGACTCCACTGGCCATCACATACAGCCCCCAGCTAAAACCCCTCCAACGCATCATCAAGGATCTACAACCCATCCTGGACAATGAACCCACACTTTCACAGGCCTTGGGTGGCAGGCCAATCCTTGCCCACAGACAACCTGCCAACCTGAAACATATTCTCACCAGTAACTGCACACCACACCATAATAACTCTTGCTCAGGAACCAATCCATGCAACAAACCTCGATGCCAACTCTGCCCACATATCTACACCAGCGACACCATCACAGGACCTAACCAGATCAGCCACACCATCACTGGTTCATTCACCTGCACATCCACCAATGTAATATACGCCATCATATGCCAGCAATGCCCCTCTGCTATGTACATCGGCCAAACTGGACAGTCTCTACGGAAAAGGATAAATGGACACAAATCAGACATTAGGAATGGCAATATACAAAAACCTGTAGGAGAGCACTTCAACCTCCCTGGCCACACTATAGCAGACCTTAAGGTGGCCATCCTGCAGCAAAAAAACTTCAGGACTAGACTTCAAAGAGAAACTGCTGAGCTTCAGTTCATCTGCAAATTTGACACCATCAGCTCAGGATTGAACAAAGACTGTGAATGGCTTGCCAATTACAGAACCAGTTTCTCCTCTCTTGGTTTTCACACCTCAACTGCTAGAACAGGGCCTCATCCTCCCTGATTGAACTGACCTCGTTATCTCTAGCTTGCTTGCTAGCACACATATATATACCTGCCCCTGGATATTTCCATTACATGCATCTGAGGAAGTGGGTATTCACCCACGAAAGCTCATGCTCCAAAACGTCTGTTAGTCTATAAGGTGCCACAGGATTCTTTGCTGCTTTTGATAACTAAGCAGCCTAGTCACTAAAAATAATTGTTTATAAAGGAACAATGTCTGTTAGGGTGCATTATAGGCCCACCAGAACTCTAAGAATGAAATCCTTCCTTTCTATATTAGTTACTTTGCTTGTCTTCTTGTGCTTGTCTTCTTGTGCTAAGGAAGAGATTAGAGGTGAAGTCCTGGCACAATTTCAGTCAGTGGGATTTTACCTTACAGTAACCAGAACTCCACATCCAGGAAATCCTACAGTTCAGCGGTTTATTTTTCATTGCATACAAGATGATAAGTTATTTACTCACTACATTTACAACAGCAAGAATGACTTCTGAGCTGGGCAATTTCTGGTAGTCAATGACCAGCTATGCAGAGAGCCACTAGTTTGTCATTATTAGAATGAATGACACTCTCTTGTGGGCCAATCCTGCTCCTCATGAAGTGGATGGGACTTTAGTCATTGACTTCACTGGGAATAGCAGCAGGGATCTGTATGATTATTAAGTACTCTCTCTTAGGGGGCTACTAGTGTCATTAGCACTAAATCTGTCAGCAAGCAAAATTCCCAGCTGGGAGAATGTGGGTGATGCAGGAGGGTAGACTCACCTCTGGAGTACTCTTTTTTGGGTGGGTGGGTGGGTGTAACATAACAGGCTCTTTTCTCTAGCATATCCTGCCAATGTTTGCTCCAGTCCTGCAGTGGCATCTCTTCTCACAATTCAGCCTTCTTGCCACATCATTCTTTAGTTCCACCCCTTCAAGGGTAACAAAGTCCAACAGAAAAAGAGTCCAGTGTTCTTACAAAAGGTCTTCAGTCCTGACCCTGGGCCCCATGGTCCTTATGTCCTTCTTTTGAGGATTATCAGACATACTTGTCCGCTTGTCAGGGGCCTCATGCCACCTTCTCCAGTGACAGATAGGAGAACAATTCACACCCCTCCCCACCAAACTGGGTTCCAGCACAGGGACCCTATAACCAGCAGCCAATGTCTTCTCCTTCAAACTCCATGCCACTGAAGTCCTTTACTTTTTCCTGCTTTAGCATATCAGCAGGCCTTTCTCACAGCTTCTGAAAGTTCACCTTTTCACAGGGCCAGGACTCTTCAATAGAAACCCCTAAGAAAAATCTCAAAGTAAAAGTACAAATATCAATCCAATTCTTCCCTCCTGAAGCAGGATATTTCATTCAAATTGGTTCCTCAGTTGAACACCTACCAGGGCACTCTTCGTCCAGAAGTCCAGTTCCTCCTTTTTTGCCAGGGCTCCTCATCACCAGAGCTTTCTCTATACCAGTATCTTCTCTGTATCTCTTCTTACTCACTCTCATATTTTCCAACTCAAGAGAGAATCACTAAACTAACTCTCTCTAGTCTTTAATCTCTAAAAGTAACTGCAGAGTTTCTCTAAGTAGCCACCTGCTTATCTGTACTTCTTTTCTTTATAGTCAGCACTAACTCCTTTCCCAGCTAATCTTCATGTCTTAGTAAGCCTGACTCTCTGCCCTCACCTTCAGGTGCAGCCAGGTAGCCTAATTGGCTGCTCAGGCCCATATTAATTCTCTCAGAGCCAGGATGGGGCATATGCCCTATCACAGTGAATTGTGTTCCTTTTGCAATGCCTGAGATGTGCAAGAAGGGTGTATTTGCCTCAGGGAGTCAGGTGACATAAGATATTTGAGCCAAATTTATCCCTGGAATAAGTAGACACAATTGTCATTGAATGGAGTGGTAGTTCTACCTATTAACACCAGGTCTGAATTTGATCCTTTGATTTTTACCTACATTTCCCTAGAGCTTTGAGACTTCCTAACGTAAAGAATGAAAATAGCTCCTGAAAACACACAGTGAAATGCATATAAATCCAATTTTGCTACTGTTACTAAGAAGCTTTCAGCAAAACTGCTAATATAGTAAGGAGAAAAAAAGCAAAACATAAATTTTAGGAGTATAGTGTTAAAACTAGCTTTCCTTTTTTTTTCACATGGGTAGAAAGAGCGAGCAACTAGATATGACTTTTAAATAAGTCTTTAGCAATAATTCATTTTATATACTACAGGTTTGTAGAAGAAAATGTGATCTATTCAGCAACAGAGTGAATTGCAAGGACACATACATAACAAAACTCATTTTCATTTTGAGATATGAAACTTTAGTTTCTATAAACTGGTTTTATTGAGCTCTAGGCATCTGACTCAAATATAGGTTAGGAAGCATCGCGCTGGAAAAGCACCTGCTTATGTGTTGTTTTGCCAAGTTAATCCCCAAGGTTGGAACTGGTTTTGTGTACCATTATTGAGTTGTTTAAAAGTTGTTTAAATAGCTCTACCTTGAGTTGGGTTGCTCAGCCCCCCTCAATTATACATTCATAGCAAGGAAAGTCTAAGATTCTGATTTGCTGTTTGACATCCTGCTTACATAGAAAAGAAATATGAGGAAAGTGTTTAATGTATTTTAGCTTTTAATGCAATTTAGCAGCTGGAAATAATAAAGGGAAGCCAGCAGTCTGTGTCCAATCAACTCCTTAGGGACCAACAACAAGTGCTCTGTGGACTGCAGTTTGGGAATCACTGGTCTAAAATATTTTGAAAATAGGGTTTTTTTTCTTCTGTAATTGATGTGGTATGCTGTACACAGAATACACAATGCCATGGTATAGCACACAAAGGCACTCCTGTGGCATGCCCTCATATCTTATCAATACAGACATCCCAAAATCATGCCAATAAAACCACCATACCACGCCTCACTATCCCCTAGAGTACACATTCCATAAAGTATAAAATACATACCTGCAAAATCATACATTATAAACTATAAATTCTGTTCTGTCTCATAGGTATAAATCTATGGTGACTCTGTTCTAATCAATAATTTTTAATTAAATGTAATTCTGCTGTGTCAGGGGCCCTCCACACCTGCAGATAGAGGGGAAGGATTTGTGCTTACACTCCTGGCATATTCAAATTCCACTTCTGCAGGGAAGGGAGAATGAGAAAGGTACAACTTTCCTTGAATTTCATTGAAAACTTTGAGTTTCTCTAAAACACATACTCCTTTCCTGCAAGACATGTAGCATTTTAAAGCTCCAGGACTTATTTTCCCCTCCTCCCAGGGCAGAAATCATTGGTAAATGTGCAATTCACATACCAAAAACACAGATAAAGGGTCTTTCATTTAACCATTCCAAGTTATTTCATAAAATGTAAAATTAAAGGACGCCTCCTATATAAGATTAAAGTCCTTGTAAACAGCCTTGATGGCATTCATGCAAAAGCCTCTTTTCATTGCCTTGTTTGTACACCTTCTGAATATAGCAATACATCAACAAATGTTAAATATAAGGACTTCAAAATAATAACAGCAGCGAGCTGTTTATTAGAGATTCAAACTTTGGCAAATAAACTCCTCCAGGTATCTCTTGGAAAAGCTTTCAGAATTACTTCTGTTTTCCTGCTTGGGATGAAAAGTTGCTTATTAGCTGCCAGTATTTGTATATTTTTATATTTGGACTATCTGTAGTTGATTCTGAAAGCACAACTGGTTCAGGAGAGAACATATTAGTGTGCCCAGAACAAAGAAAACACACACTTTAAGTACTCACAGCCTTTTGTACTCTACCACAGAATCTTTACTAAGGTTGGAGGGCCTAGACATTTTGTAAAGTTCACTTGTGTGTTTTGCTCCCACCAGGGACAGAAAGAAGTTAAGTTGGTCATGAAGAGAGTAGAGGGCTGAGCCTCTAACCTACAGAGTCCACGGATCCATGCCAAACCCATTGATCCCAAAGCTGCCAGCTGGATTGTCTTCTCTCATTGATGATCCATGGTGTTCACAACCAGCAGAGCTTTCTAAGAGACTTACTACCATTTTCAATCTACCCTTCTCTAGCTGCCCAGCAAAAGCCATAGAAAATATCCTGTACTTACAGCAACACTGATTTCCAGCATAACCTTCCTGAGCCACGATCACACACAACTAGAGCAAATACAATGTGAGCCAAAGGCTTAGTGGAACAGGTGAGCGCCACTGCTCACCCTATGTTCCCCCATCCAGTCCATCTCTCCTGCTCCTCTCTGCAATTTTTACTGAAACAATGGCTCTTACTGTGCTCAGTCAGTACAAATATCTGGGTAGCAAACAAAAACACAACAAATACAAATAAAACACAATACTGTAGTTGAATTTCCATTGTGATTTCTCCTTTTACTTTGATTAACTTTAACCTTGCAAGCTTTAGGCTTGCTAGGCAGTTCTACTGAAAATTATCCTATGCTGATTGAAGGTTCCAGGCCTGAAACCTTTTCTCACAGGATTAGTTCTCACTTTCACAACTGATTCCACTGACTTCAACAGAGCAACTCATGTCAATATGAGTGTGTTCTCAAAATCTGGGTTTATCATTCAGAAATTTTCCACATTATTGACTGATTGATATTTGAAAAACCTCCTTTCCCCCAAGTGGGAAGGAAAGATAATAAAGGTTTATGAGTTAATGAATTATTTTCACTCCAACATTTTTGTCTAGTATTTCAAATATAAGCCCGTGTTAAAAGTTAATAACCAAAGTATTCATCTCTTTTATCTGAAGCATTTTGTTGCAAATGCATTTAACTTATCAACACTACCTTATCTAATCTCAGCAATACTATTGAGATTATGATACATGACCTGGACAGTAGATTATGTTATTTCAGATTCTCACAGAAGTTGTTTCATAACAAATTGACAGCAGTAGGATTTGCAGCATAGCATAAGGACTTATCACTTGGCATTAAATTGGATTCTGTAATTAAGAGCTAATTGTTATATATTGATTTACTACATAGAATCGTTTATGCTGTAGGAAGACAGATATAAAAAGACTCCTGGAATTATTATATGACTTATAATGAATTACCCTGTTAATATCCATTTTATTGTTCTTTTTAAAGGCAGCTTTTCCTACAGTGCTGCAGTTTATGTACTATAGGAATGTAGTATTTTCTCTCTCCACTGCTGCAGCACAGTATATCATAAATTACAGCATACTGTTACAGCCCAAAGTAAAGGGGAGATAATATTTTGGCTCTTATCAATTACAATTAATAACATATGCAACCGTATATTTACAACATTTCGACTACATTTTAAATGGAATACATACCCCACTGAAATTTCAGAAGGATCCCACCTTATGTATATAGATCGTTCCTGCTTTGTGCCTTTTGCCTCATGTCTTTTACATGTTCAAATGTTATGGGGAATTGCAAATTATAATTGTACCCTCTTGTAGTGAAGCTGTTTGGGTTTTTTTTTGTTTTGTTTTGTTTTTTGTTTCTTCCACAGGAAAACAAATAGAATGTCACTGTATTTATATTCATTACTGTCAAATTCATTCTTTCTACGTAGAGATGGAGTATTCTGGCTCCATGAGGGCCAAGTGTGAAGCAGTCGGGATACTGGAATAGCATCTGCAGCCCTTCTACAATGGTTATGCCAGTGTTTCTCAAACTGGGGTCGCCGCTTGTGTAGGGAAAACCCCTGGCAGGCCGGGCCAGTATGTTTACCTGTCCAGACAGCAGGTCCAGCGGATTGCAGCTCTCACTGGTCGTGGTTCGCTGCTCCAGGCCAATGGGAGCTGCTGGAAGCGGTGCGAGCCAAGGGACTTACTGGCCACCGCTTCAGACAGCTCCCATTGGCCTGCAGCAGCGAACCACAGCCAGTGGTAGCTGCGATCAGACGGACCTGTGGACAGGGCACTTAAACAAACTGGTCCGGCCTGCCAGGGGCTTTTCCTACACAAGCGGAGACCTCAGTTTGAGAAACATTGGGTTATGCAGAGCCACTGGAACCACATAAACACAAGTCCACAGCCCCTCCCTCAGAGTGACACCAGACCATCCCTAGCTTGCTCCCAGTGTGGCTGGCATTGAGACTCTTACAGCAACACACAAGGGGTCCTATACATGGGTGCTCCGCACTTAGACCCTAATCAGGGTTTAAGTGGTGAAGTGGGCGATGTGATGGTCATCCTAACTCGGATGAACTTCACCCAATCAGAGAAGTCTCTTTACCCAGCACCAAAATGAAGCCACCTCTGAAGAAGAACATAGCAGTTATTATGACTCCAGCAACCGAACACAAGTGTTTATGGATAGAAAGTAAAGCCTTTATCAATGTGCTAAAGATTCCTATCTGATATGTTGAAGGTGTCTTCCCCATGTCTCTGCCTCTCAAACTGAGCACTTCCTTGTCTTCGCTTCAGCAATAATGCATTCAAACATCAAATGTAAAGTGTTTCTTTCTTTTAAACAACAAGCAAACATAATGAGGTGAGTCAATAATATCAATTATCATTAGCACTACAAATTTGAAAGAGGCCATTTGAGTTCAATTACATTAACTCTGAAAATATACAGGTGCAGAACACTTTATCACTGGTTTAAGGTAAATTGATGGTCTTTGTAGTTTAGAAAAAGAAGAAATACAACAATTTTGTTGAAGGCAAATGACTGAAGAGATCATTTATGTTTTCAGAGAAGGGAGACTGCAGTGGGGAGGGGAACTTTTTTAGGACCCAATCCTGTTTAATGTGGCACATTAAATGGGAAGTTAGTGAATCTACAGTCCCCCAGCTTGCTGAGCAGGAATGTCCTATGTGGACACGGCTGCAGCTCACCAAATGTTCTGTAGTGTGCTTTTACATACTCTTTGGCTTGCCACGCACTAAAGTTTGGTGTAGACAAGCCTCTCGATTTAGCAAGGTATTTAGACATCAAAGGATATAGATGGATGCCTAGTGAAATTTACAAAAGTACCTAAGCATGTTAGGTTCCTAATTTTCATTGAAAGTCAGTGAGAGGCACCTTGCTCATTTATGCACCTTTCCTAATCCCACTAGGTGCTATCTGCATCTTTTGGTGCCTAAAAATACCTTGGCAAGTCTGGTCCTTTTTATCTTCAATGCCCATTGGCTTTATCCTTATAGGATACATCAGAAACTTGCAGGATCAGGTCCTACATTTTAATATAAATATTTTCTTAGAAATGATTCCTGTTGCTCATAGCATCTTCCAAGCATATATTCACTACCTACTTGAAAAGAGAGCATACATTTACCTTAAACCTGTGTGCTTGATTCAGTTATCTGTTCAATATGTGTACTTCATTTAACTTCAGTTGATTTGAGATATCTCATTCTCTATTGTGAAGCACTTGACTTTTCTCATAAATGTGTAATTTTCAACTTGAAGAAACATGTGCGCCTTCGGGGAATGATATATTCTCTTTCCCCATGGTTTTTAATTTTGTTTACTTTGTTAAGTAGCCAACAAGAACATGCTGCAAAATTATACCAGACTCCTGTTAGGTCCAAAGCATATATTTTACATGTAAGAACTCTGAAATTGCTATAGAAATACAGTGCAGTATAACTGATCTAATTTATGTCCAAAACCTAGATAACATACAGTTAGATAGATAGATAGATAGAAAGAAAGAAAGAAAGAAAGAAAGAAAGAAGGGAGGATTGCAGCAAATTGTTGCCAGTACATTTGAACTGTAAGAAGCCTGTTAGATCACCTCATAAATCCAGGGCTGGCCATATCTTCATTTGTTCATTAGGTACTCAATTTAAAAGAAAAAAAAATCAATACCTGTTCCTGCCTCATTTCTGAAGAATAGTGTTGAGCCATCTGAGGTCTAGAGCTCCTTCAGGTGAATGACATGCTCAGGTAAAGTTCAGAACCTCAATATCACCTCAGTTCATTTGGAACATCAGTCACAGGATTCTGATTTCTGACAGAATCAGAATTAAAGTGGAGGGTGAGAGGAAAGCATGGACTGTGTATCTGCTGTGAAAATGCCTCACTTCTGAAAGGAAAAAAACATTCTGTCCAATTCTGAAGTTCTGTGGCAAAACTCCCATTGTATGATCAAGTTAATTATTGTCCTAATAAATTACTTCATTGTGGCTATGAATAGAGATAGCCTACAGATAGATAAGAGAGAAAAAAATAGATAGAGCATAGAAATTAGATAGGCTAGCTAGACTGTTAAGTTTTGTGACCAGAGAGGATACAGTGTTTTACAAAATGTTATAAAGTTATAAATTTTAAGTGTTTACAGCAGATTGGGCTGCACATATGAGCTCATAAGTGCACAGACCAAGGAGGTAACAATTCCTCTTTAGAATCATTGGAATTATTCCACCTTTGGAAAGCTATCTGACAGTGTTTCAGTTTAAGAAAGGTATTGACAAATTGGATTTGGTCTAGAAAAGGGCACTGAAGAGGACTGAGGTCGTGGAAGGAGTGGTCAATGAGAAAAGGCTAAAGCACTTGAGAATACTCTGTAGAAGATTATCATTGGACGGGAGATGGACTGAAGATCTAATAGGAATTTCCCTATTAGGAATTTCCTATCTCCAACTCCATTAGAGTTACTTTACATTTAGGTAAAAGGAGGATCAGACTTGTAAAATGTAGAGATGGGAAACTCCTAATAGATCTTCAGTCCATCTCCCTTCCAATGATAATCTTCTACAGAGTATTCTCAAGTTCTTTAACCTTTTGGAGCTTTAGCCAATGGAGTTAAGAGTGTAAAACTGGAGTGGATGAGAACAAAATTAGGCACCATGACTAATTAAAGAAGACTTCAACTATAATCTAGTCATCATGCAATGATAGCAAAGGAACTCAGAGTATTACTTCCTAAAACTGAGCAATGAACATTATTAGAATAAGGAAAACACTTCTCTCTCTATCTTTTTTCTGGAAGGTTTTGACATTCTTTGCAGGGATCAACTATGTGAGTGACTATGTCAGTTGAACCCTGAGGCTTATGCATATATTTTGACTAATGCAGTCTTTAGTGTCCTGAATTCTAACACCATCACAGCTCCATGTAGGCTGCTGATACAAGACCAAATCACTAAGTCAGTGTTATAGTCATATGATGCCTAGTACTGAGGATTAAAATGCTTGTTTCTGAGAAGTGAAAAGGGAATACGGTAATGTTTAATATTAAATCATCCTTCTAACTAGAACAAAGATATAAACAAAAACAATAACAACAAAGTCCTAGAGGAACTAACAGATTCAGTCTTTATCTGGCAGAGGAGAATATGCAATTATAAAGCTATCAAGGCTCTAAAACCATAAATATAATTAAGAATAAAGATGGACTGGAAGAAAAAAATACCAATGTGAAATCATCATGGCTTTTTAAATAATTGGATAATGCCGTAACTGGATGGAAACTAATCAGGTATATCCTCCCTCACATAAGATAATCATATGTTGTCACAATTCCCCATTTGATTAGAGAACTAAATATAGTCTTAGGTGTCCCATCATTCTTAGCTGCACATCCCCTCACCTCGCACACCATAGAACCAGCCTCCACCCATGTATCTCAAGAAGTCTGGAGATTTCTTCTTTGGAATTCATTAGCATGCCAATACTTTAGGCACACATGTTTGCAAAATAGGCTCATCTCCATACCAAAGGCTGAAAAGAGGCTGATGTAAGAATACAATGGTAAAAATCCTCTCTGAGAATAACCTGCTCTGCCGCCAGATGCCTTGTTAATAAGTCTCAGGGGTACAACATACAAGTAGGTGAAAAATGTGACTGTGAGAATTCAAAAGACAGTTCTGTGTAAATAATGCATTCTTATCCATCTGCCGTAGGGACACATGACATAGCAGGATGGAAGAAGGCCAGCATACATTAACTCTGACACTATTTTGTTTATTGCTTTTTAAGAAATATGTTTAAAATGCTTTTAGGACCAGACTCCCTTTAGTTTAAGTTCATACTCCCATTAAGTGACATTACTCTTAATCGAGTCACCTTTTCTCCATCTATCTCTTTATTCTTTTCAGAGTTGTGTATATTCTGCTGCAATGCAATGAAGTCACAATGCAGTCTTTCTAAATCAGTAATGACTGAGTTCTTGTTCACTGTCATTCACATGGTCCCCAGCCTCCAAGACAACTAGATATATGATCTTCACCCTCTGTAAAGTCTTTTAGTTGTTTCCCCCCAAAAATGTGAACAGAGTTATTTATACATGCTGTTGTCCAATAAATAATAAGTTTCCACGTTTCCCTGTTGTTGCTTTCTAGAATCTTTTTCAATGCTGCAAGCATCTATCAGTACCTCACTTACTCCAAAATTAATATTCTTGATCTACAAAAACTTCTCCTATTTTCTTAATGCAGTACTTTTATAATTCTTGACTCATTCATTGCATGCCCTAGTTATTGATGCTCTAATTATATTATTGCCTTTTCAAACAAAGTGGCAATTGACATGAGAATTTCTGTTGTCTCTCTTGATAGATTTCATAGCTCTACCAAATCCTGTAATTTTTTTTTCTTTTGCGGAACACTAAGAATGAATTTTATTAAAATTTTAACCATGAAAATGTGCTCTATTTTTTGGGTTGATATATTTGTGACATTATTGACATGAACTGTAACTGTCTATACCATTGTTGCAACCAAGGTCCTATAGATGCACCAAATCTTGTACAAAGGTCAAGTAAGGTGTCTATAGAAAGATTGTAATTTGATGGCTATGATTATGTTGTCTGTATGTGTGTATCAATTTTGTATTTGAAGTTATGAATATTGGCTAATTGTACTTGTATCTCAATCTGTTTGATACAAAGTGATGCATTTGGTCAGCTTCTTGAGAAAGGACTATTCTCAGTAAGTGCCCAGTCAAGAAACACTTAACTGACAATGGGCTTTGGGAGATGCCAATCTATATCTGAGCTTTCCTGGGAACATTCAAACGAACATGTAAACAATGGCATTGGCCTGAAAAAAGCTGAATAGTTCATGGACATGTGACTTGTCAGAGGGGCTACAAATTCCACTTTGTTGCTGTGATTTTGCAGAAAAGAACAAAGGGGTTTCTGCCCACAAGAGCGAGAATATAAAAGACCCTGGAGGCCCCTCCATTTTGTCTTCAGTTGCGTCAAGAGATGGCCTTTCGACTCCAAAGAGATGTCTGAAAGAAACTGGAACAAAGGATTGTAACTACGGGGGTTTGAGTGATTGCAGGACCCATGCCATAAGCCACAACGTTGGTCTGAAAAGGATTGGGCCCAGACTAGGAAGGAATCTAGTCTTTGAAAGATGCTTATTGAAACATCTCTGAGGGTGAGATTTACCTGTATTCAGTTACCTACTGTATTAGCCTTAGACTTGCATGTTTTGTTTTATTTTGCTTGGTAACTTACTTTGTTCTGTCTATTATTACATGGAACCACTCAAATCCTACTTTTTATATTTAATAAAATCACTTTTTGCTTATTAATTAACCCAGAGCGAATAATTAATACCTAGGGGAACAAACAGCTGTGCATCTCTCTCTATTAGTGTTATAGAGGGCAGATAATTTATCAGTTTACCCTGTATGAGCTTTATACAGAGTAAAAACGGATCTATTTGTGGTTTGGATCCCACTGGGAGCTGGATGTCAGGGTGCGAGAGACAGGAGCACTTGCTAAGCCCTTTTCAGTTAAGTCTGCAGCTTTGGGGGCATGGGTCAGACCTTGGGTCTGTGTTGCAGCAGATTAGCATATCTGGCTCAACAAGGCAGGGTTCTGAAGGCCCAAACTGGCAGAGAAAACAGGCTCAGAGGTAGTTTCAGCACATCAGGTATCAGTCCCAACAGGGTTTCTGTGACTAAACCTATCACAATATTGTAACAATAAAAGTTTTCCTCCCTGCCCCACAATTCCTATAATCCCACTTGAATGAACCTAGAATTTCAAACATCCAAAACTCGCTTTGTTGAAATTCAAAATCCATATGTTCTCTCTACTCCTTCCATCTGGAATTCCAAGAGGTTTGGATCCAATTGTCTATAGGCACCTTGACATTACTCCTGAGTATTATAGACTCTAGGACTGGAAGGGACCTTGAGAGGTCATTGAGTCCAGTCCCCTGCCCTCATGGCAGGACCAAATACTGTCTAGACCATCCCTGATAGACATTTATCTAACCTACTCTTAAATATCTCCAGAGATGGAGATTCCACAACCTCCGTAGGCAATTTATTCCAGTGTTTAGCTACCCTGACAGTTAGGGACTTTTTCCTAATGTCCAACCTAAATCTCCCTTGCTGCAGTTTAAGCCCATTGCTTCTTGTTCTATCATTAGAGGCTAAGGTGAACAAGTTTTCTCCCTCTTCCTGATGACACCCTTTTAGATACCTGAAAACTGCTATCATGTCCCCTCTCAGTCTTCTCTTTTCCAAACTAAATAAACCCAATTCTTTCAGCCTTCCTTCATAGGTCATGTTCTCAAGACCTTTAATCATTCTTGTTGATCTTCTCTGGACCCTCTCCAATTTCTCCACATCTTTCTTGAAATGCGGTGCCCAGAACTGGACACAATACTCCAGTTGAGGCCTAACCAGCGCAGAGTAAAGAGGAAGAATGACTTCTTGTGACTTGTTTACAACACACTTGTTAATGCATCCCAGAATCACGTTTGCTTTTTTTGCAACTGTATCACACTGTTGACTCATATTAAGCTTGTGGTCCACTATGACCCCTAGATCTCTTTCTGTCATACTCCTTCCTAGACAGTCTCTTCCCATTCTGTATGTGTGAAACTGATTGTTCCTTCCTAAGTGGAGCACTTTGCATTTGTCTTTATTGAACTTCATCTGGTTTACCTCAGACCATTTCTCCAATTTGTCCAGATCATTTTGAATTTTGACCCTGTCCTCCAAAGCAGTTGCAATCCCTCCCAGTTCGGTATCATCTGCAAACTTAATAAGCATACTTTCTATGCCAACATCTAAGTCATTGATGAAGATATTGAACAGAGCCAGTCCCAAAACAGACCCCTGCAGAACCCCACTTGTTATACCCTTCCAGCAGGATTGGGAGCCATTAATAACTACTCTCTGAGTATGGTTATCCAGCCAGTTATGCACCCACCTTATAGTAGCCCCATCTAAATTGTATTTGCCTAGTTTATCGATAAGGATATCATGCGAGACTGTATCAAATGCCTTTCTAAAGTCTAGGTATACCACATCCACCACTTCTCCCTTATCCACAAGGCTCGTTATCCTGTCAAAGAATGCTATCAGATTGGTTTGACATGATTTGTTCTTTACAAATCCATGCTGGCTATTCCCTATCATCTTACCACCTTCCAAGTGTTTGCAGATGATTTCTTTAATTACTTGCTCCATTATCTTCCCTGGCACAGAAGTTAAACTAACTGGTCTGTAGTTTCCTGGGTTGTTTTTATTTCCCTTTTTATAGATGGGCACTATATTTGCCCTTTTCCAGTCTTCTGGAATCTCAGAAGGTGGAAGCTGCCTTCTAGAACTGTTTAATTCTACTATTTTTTGTGGGTGTATCAATTATTTTCATGTAAAGCTTATATGGGCTTGAGCCATTAGAGGTGAGATTTTCAAATAGTTATTGAACTAAAGCTGTTCCCTTGGAAGTCAATTAGAGACTTAATATTCACTTCAGAGGGGTCTAAAATAGAGCATCTCAAGTGCTTTTGAAAAGCCCACCCTTAGGTGGTTTACATTGGATTGCTTGATGGGCTATCAATGAACATCTGCCATCTTTCACTACAATCAGACTGTGATATGACTGCATCTCAGGTAGACATATCCAGGCTAGCTTTGATCTATCTAGTTCAGGTACCACTAGCAACAAAACCAGGTATCTAAAAGGGTGTCATCAGGAGGAGGGAGAAAACTTGTTCACCTTAGCCTCCAATGATAGAACAAGAAGCAATGGGCTTAAACTGCAGCAAGGAAGATTTAGGTTGGACATTAGGAAAAAGTTCCTAATTGTCAGGGTAGTTAAACACTGGAATAGATTGCCTAGGGAAGTTGTGGAATCTCCATCTCCGGAGATATTTAAGAGTAGGTTAGATAAATGTCTATTAGGGATGGTCTAGACAGTATTTGGTCCTGCCATGAGGGCAGGGGACTGGACTCGATGACCTCTCAAAGTCCCTTCCAATCCTTGAGTCTATGAGTCTATGACAGCATGGGAAACATTACAGGCTAGTATATAACCAGGATCCTGGGTGAACTTGTATAGCCTGTACTGCTGTGATTTCACAGCTATTGTTATTTGAGATAGGTACATCAAGGCTAGCTCGGATATGTTTATACATCCTGAAGTCACATCTCTGGCTGCAATGTAGACATAGGATATATCTATAATTCCAGCTGAGAGTATGATTCCTAGCCCAAAGAGCCATACTCCCTCTAACTCTCATTCAGTTAGCACATTCAAAATAGAATATAGCCACTGCAGTAAGCTGTGGGATGGACAAGTTATCCCAGATACATGCCTAGGGTCTCAGATGTATATGTATTTGGAGTGGCTAGCTCATCCCACTGCTCATGCTGCCATGACTGCACTCTGTTTTCAGCACACTAGCTCCATGAGAGCTGGTCTGAGTATATCTCCTTGAGCTGATATTCACACTCCCAGTTCAAAGTATAGACATACCCATAGGCTGCTATTTATAGTTCAGCCCAGGTCAGGAGTGAATACGAGGCATTGTCATCTGATACCTCCTTGATAAATTCACAGTCTCCCTCAATTTCTTGGATGACAGATATTAACATGATTATCTTCTTGGCTTGCACAGTCAACAGAGAGGCCAAAATGCTCAGACTTATTGAAACAATCTAGAGCTGTTCTTTGATTCTTTGAATTGTATGGTCCCTGTACACACTACTGGTATATCCTGTGCCTAACAGTAGTAAGCTTATCAGGATTTGGTTTCAATGTGTCTCCTTTCAATAACATTTCTTTTTTATTGAACAAGAAATAAATAATAAAACAGGTCTTGCTCTCAACGTTCCATGCAATTGAGAGAGAAATTACTACCAGCAGAATGGGCACCCCAAGTGTCTGCCTTATCTGAGAGCATCAGAAATGCTGGGAAGGAAACATATACATCTCTTCTGGTCAGAAAAAAAACAAAGGGGAAGAGGTAGAGGAGCAAGATGATGTTATGGCAAAGTTTCTCAACCTTGTAATTTCTAGCACCGAATAGACAGTCCTCCCCCAAAATAAGTACTGTTCAAGGAAAATGTTGGTACATAAGGAACTTTTGCAGTAAAATTTTAAACCAGTGGATTGGGTTTCAGAAAGGCAGCAGGAAGTTGCCCCTGAATAGGACAGGTGAGATGGAAATGATACATGTCGTCAGCTACAACTACAATTATGACATTTTGCATTTAAAATAATTTACAGTTGAATTCTGAGTCACAATAGCTGTTGGCACAAGCTGGTATAACTCTACTGATTTCAGAATTGTTGCACCACCTTACCTCAGCAGTGAATTGAGCCCTATGTGTGCATATACAACCCAGTTAGATTTGTCATTGTTTTTCAAGTTCTCTCACAGTTCTTGGGCCAACAATTGGTCAGACTCAACATGCATGCAGTGTAATCATACAAAGAGATGAGATGGAGCTACAAAAGCTAGGATCTGAATTTAAGCTTAACCAAAGCAGCTAATACTCACATCTAGTATTTTGGCTAAGGCTATGACAGTTACCTGCATTATTCAAAGAAGCAGGAGTTTTTCCACTAACTGGAAAGGAAGCAGGATCAAGTGCTTAGAGAACAGAGATGAAAACCAGATTCAGATCCTAGCCTTACAAATTCTGGGGCTCTCAGATCAAAGGTTTGGGCTTTTCAGGCATTCATGTACCATCAGTACTATTGTACATTTCCTTTCTTTGGAAGCTGGAATGTAAAATTTCCCCACAATAGAAGCTATGATCCAGATTTTCAAAGCAGCAGATTTGTCCATCTGCAATCCCTTAGCACACATATAAGTTAGGGTTTGCTCATACAAATCTCAACTTGTGCACTGTGTCTGCACAGATCAGACAAATGCAAAATCTAGTCTTTTGAAACTATAGCCCTGTATGGAAACATGACAAGCATTTCTTTATCTCATGGCTATTCCACATCACCTGTATTAGTGACCTAAGACAGCAGGCTGTGAAATGCCATTGGCCGGTTTGTTTAGATTTATATGATGCACCGGTGACAATTATAGACACAGATCAACGCTTGCAATATTAACTATGGACTCAGTACACAGGCAAATACATGACCCTGCCTAGTGCCTACTGCCTACCAGACCCTTCCTATTGACTCCTCAGAGAAACCCAAATATCTTCAGATTGGTTCTGCCCACTGGGAATTGAGAACATGAAATATGAAATAAAGGCTATTGGCTAAACTGCTGACAAACATATCACACATATATTTTAACAGCAGAATTGTTTCAAATAGATTAGACTGTTAGAGAAAATACACTTTTCAGACAGACATGCAAAGTTGACACATCTAGATTAAAGAAATGTTTTGATTAAGTAAAGACACTGTTCACAGGTTAGCATTGAATGAAGAGGACACAATGCACTGATTCTAAAGTGATGCATCCACTATTAGTATTGAGGGAAGGAGGAAAAATCACCTTCAATTTCTCTTAAGTGAGGATGACTAATAAAGTCTATAACACTGAAGAATCTTATGGTACAAATAAAAACGGGATGGCAAGATGAACTCTATCTTCTGTTTGAATTTATTGAAAGAGTATATGGCTCACTCTGAAAAGAGGCCAGCATATAACAGAAAATGGCCTGAACATGCTGTTCAGACATAGCTACTTGGTGCCTTCTGCAAAATGATGGCCAGAATTTGTAATATCCAATCATCAGTTCCAAATGCATCTCAAAAAGTGAAAGCTTTATGTGCTGTTCTGGAATCCAGGAAAGTATGTAGCCTTAGGGGTTGTATTCAAATGAGTCTTCCAAGATACTTATAAATGTTAGCTCAGACACCATTTATCTAGTGCTGGGAAAGCAAAGACTCAGTTTCATTGCCAACATCCTTAATAACCATGAGCCACTGGCACTGTCCATAACATACCAGATAAGCAGAAGTTATACATCCCACTCATTACCATGCTATATTAAATCTTAGCACAGTTGAGAGAACAACATTTCAGAAGTTATTTACAGTGATGTGAAAAATTTAATCCATAAACAAACGAACAAAAACATGCTAGTTCAGGAGATTTTAAAAAATAGCTGTTGACAGAAGAGTCAAAATATATGTATTTTTAAGCAAACCTGGATTACCAATAAAATTTAAGCACCTTGGGTCTATTTAGCCTAGTTATTTATTCATTTGATTATGTTTAAAATGTTCATTGTTCTGGGTTCTTTCTGGGAGACAGTACAGTGTTGTGTAGACGATATCATGACTAGTTGGTCCAGGCTTCTAAAACAAGTTGAATTTTATGGACATGCTTCCTGTTTATTGCTGTTCACCATCTTGTCAATACCAACTCATATGACCCACAAAACTAGAGAGCTGTGACTGCATCTCAGATGCAGACCTCACTTACCTTCAGCTTATGTCATTCTGAGAATGCATAACAGCAATGCCCTACATCTGAAGACTGTTCAGAAATGTACATTAGTGCAGAATGTGGCAGTCTACACTTCTCAGCCATACTTCACATGGAAACCACATCACATCTGCGCACCAAGACATGAACAGGTTTCCAATTCATTTCAAAATGCAGGTCAAAGAGTTTATTGCTCTATAAAGCCCCAATTCACCAAAGCACTTACATGTGTGTTTAAGTTTAAATATAGTCCTTGTAACATTCTGCATAGAACTTGGAAAGAGGAGCACAAGTTGCAGGAAGCAAGAGTATAGAGAAGGCACAAGGAAGTCACTCTGTGTACACACGGCATGAACGATAGTTATAGTTGCAGCATCTTTGTAAATAGCTTTCTTAATAAAGAACCAGTTTAGTTTTAGACACATTGAGTCTTCTTATGTGATGATTTAGCACATGGTACATGAAACAGTCCCACTGACTGAATAGGGCTCAACTTAACCAGATGCTTAAAGTTACATATATGTTTAAGTGCCCTGCTGAACTGGGACCCCTGATGTTTTATATCCTGGCTGTTTGAGAAGCCACCTAACTCCTCGTTTTCTATTATTGCAGTTGAGATCAGCTGACAGCTCATTGGGTCAGCCATGAGAAGGCAGCTAGAGTTCACTCCCTACCTTCACCCAAATCTGTTGATCTTCATGGCATTCTGCAAGGTATATCTGTTCTCCCAGACTTTGGAAGGAAGGGAATCTAGATAGGCATATCTTTAAAAATTAGAGTAAGTAAATAAACTGCTATGAATGCATGTGCAGACATGGTAATTACACATATACAAATCATGTAGAGGGATTTTTTGTGCACAGTTCCCAAAACAAGGGCTGTAATATGCAACTATCATAATTCTTTTAAAGCTGAGATGTGACATTTACCATTCTAATGGTAACTTGTCTTGCCCAGTCAATGGTGTATGCCATTCACCCTGTAGTGTTTAGATAGCTTAATGATGTGAATAAGTGTGAAGCTTATATTCAAAATATGATCTCTTCCTATGTATGCAATGCCTCCCCAGCACTATTTACGTATATACACACACATCAAACTTAAATACCTCAGGACAGCTTAATTTTGGGGCCAAAAAGATTTGTGTGTATGGCTGCAGACATGTAATTATTCACCAGATCAAAAGCATTTTCATCAGATGCTGTGCAAGTGATACATTTTGCAGTTAAAGTAGTACTTTTGAGAAAATAGTGAGAATAGCTACTACACAAATACTATTATTTTCTGTTCTTTGCTCCTATCAGGAATCTTAATTTTTCATGTAAAATATATTTGCATTTTTAAAGACAACAGCTTTTTTTGTACAAAGAAACGTAACATGAATTCTATGATCAAGGCTAATTCTATTTTATTTTATTTTTTTCGGAGAGAACAAATGACATAGAAAACAGAAAGACAAATGTGGAATTTCTGAAATTTCAATAAACATTATTATTTTCTTATTTTTTATTTATCTTAATCAGGTGTCTTTTTTCATCTACCCACTAATCCAACTTTCTTTACCTTTTGTTTTTACATAAATAAACATTAAACATTCCTGCCAAAAGCTTTCTTTTTTATTCTCTTTGCTCTCTATTCTTCTACAATAAATCTATTAAATTTTCATATTTTATTTTTTTGAGATGCTGTTTTGTTATCCGATTCCTAATTAATTCTCTCTCAAGCTTACAATATCAATGCTTATTTATTATGAATGTATTATACAGCTTGGCTTTATATGAAAGTAATGACAAAAAATCCTTAAGAAATTATGCATGCAAAATAAATATAGACAATTCTGAGAAAGAAAGAAAGAAAGAAAGAACGAAAGAAAGAAAGAAAGAAAGAAAGAAAGAAAGAAAGAAAGAAAGAAAGAAAGAAAGAGTAAACTGAAAAATAGAGAAAAAAATCCATTAGAGAAGGTAAATCTTCCTAAACCTAGACATGAGGTTCATAATATTACACTGCTTTGAAATAGAAAGTAGGTTACTAAAGTTTGGAACGGCAAGAAAGGATTACACACATGTCCCTCCATTTTTTCCTTGGGAAGGGGGAGCAGGAGGGGTCAGACAGTAGTCACTCAGATACTTCAGTGATGGGTGTCAATATAAAAAACAGAGAGAGACAGACACTAGGAAGCAAAGAGTACACAGGGTCATCTACATATTATTATTATTTCTTTGCATTATTGTAGTGTCTGGGAACCCTAGTTATGGTCCATGATGCTATTGCGGTAGGTGCTGCACAGACACAGAATAAAAAAGACAGTCCCTGTCTCAAATTGCTTACAATCTAAATATGAGACCAGAGACAACTGGTGGATGTAGACATGCAGATAAGGGAGCACAAGGAAACGGTAAGCCAATATTGGTCAGCGTGATAGGCTGTGTTCGCAGCACACCATCTGCCTACTTGTGGTGAAGCTTTCTGTAGGCCAGTGATTCCCACACTCATTCCGCAGGTTCTGCCACTCGTGGCTCCCAGGCCAACGGGAGCGTCTGAAAGCAGCGGCCAGCATGTCCCTTGGCCTGCACTGCTTCCAGCAGCTCCCATTGGCCTGGAGCGGTGAACCTCAGGCAGTGGGAGCCACGATCGGCCAAACTTGCGGATGCGGCAGGTAAACAAACCAGCCCAGCCCTCCAGGGGCTTTTCCTGCACAAGTGGCAGAACCAGTTTGGGAACCACTGCTGTAGGCATTTGTCACATATCAGGGCAACTGCACCTGTATTCCACCTCTGTAGTCCTGTAACAGCACCTACTCTAGGCTACTGGCTTCTCAGCCATCATGTCTCCTGGTTGGACACATGCATCTCTCTTCCACTTGACTGGGGATTTTTTAGGCTACACAGTTCCCTGACATCATGTGAATTCCCCAGCAAGCAATCCGGTCTATGCAGGCCTGCTTTGCTTTCTCCTCAGGGTACATCTACACAGCAAAGAAAAACCCAGAGCTGGCCTGTGACACTTTGCTGTGTAGACTTCCATTGCAGACTCAGGCTGGATCCTAGGCTTTTGGACCCTGAGGAGTGGGAGGGTCACAGAGCTCGGGCTCCGGCCTGAGCCTAGAACTCTACACAGCAATGAAACAGCTCCGCAGCCTGACCCCGTGAGCCTGAGATGGCTGGCATAGGACAGCCATAGGGTTTTCTTTGCTGTGTAGATATATATTAAGAGGCTACAAACAACATAATTGCTTCAGTTATAAGGTACTTTGAAGCTCAGTGTTTGCACTAGTCACGTTGCCTCTCTCCCCCTCCCCACTCGACGTTTTATGCAATTCCACAATAATACATAATTTTGAATTTTCAATACAGTGGATTCCAAAAATACTTTAAAATTAAATAAAGTTTAACTTAATTCAGTAAGGTTTTCCCAGGCCCATATCTGTAACAAGAGTCACAGCACAGGAGAGTTTTAAGGAGGAGGATGAGGTTGACAATTTTTCACATATGTCTACCATCCACAGAAAATTTAGGTTTTTTTCCTTGAAAAACTGAAAGTCCCAAAATTGTAAATGATTTTGCATGACAATTGAAATATTTTGGCTGAAAACCAGACAAATTGATTCAAAATGTTGGTACCATGCCTCACGGAGTTGTCATTCAGAGTCTCCCTGTTGACTCTGCCCACACTACATCTCCCAGGATACAACACAGGTACTAACTCCTATGACAACCCACTCTCCTCCTGAAGAAGAGTAAAGAAAATGGTGCATTCTGGGAGCTGTATTCTGGCTTCTAAATCTGGTCCATGGAAGAGAATGGAAGGAAGGAACAGACTTTGTGGTCTGTGCTGTAATTGAAATCAATATATTTGAAAATGTAGAAAAACATCCAAAAATATTTAATACATTTCAACTGGTATTCTATTGTTTAACAATGTGATTAAAACAGTGATAAATCATAATTAATTTTTTGAGTTAATTGCATGAGTTAACTGTGATTAATCGACAGCCCTATTATATATATTCAAAATTTTCCATGGAAACAAATCCTAGTCACCAATCAGCTGTATTTACACAATGATAAAAGAGGTAAGTTTGTGTGATGAATGGTTCTAGTACCTACCAGGGATCCAGATAGATCCTCACTCACTTGCTCAAGGTGAATCTGATCACCATATCTGGGGTTGAGAGAGATTATTTCCCATGGTGTTCTAGCCAAACTAATCCAAGATTGTCCAAAGTGACTTTTGATTTGGCATGTCTCCGTTTTTTGGATGTCTAATTTGTGATACTTGGAAGGGGGCTGATTTTCAAAAGGAGGGAACTTACCATTTATTGAAAATCAGGTGTCTCATGTTGAACATCCAAAAATTGAAGCACTCCAAACCACTAGACATTTTGAAAATCTTAGCCTTAGGGGAAGTGTTCCCCTTTACCTGTCTCAAAGCTCCATCCATTTAATTTTCCAACAAGCATCTTTCTATCTTTCTGTGCACTGCCCCCATGAGTGGAATATCCTCCAAAATTTTGCCAGGCAACTACTATCCTGTTGTCATTCAAATTCCTCCTCTAAATTCACTTTTTCCATGATGCCCAGAAGGAGTAAGTCGGTGATTATGAATATATTTTAAAAACAGAGCCAAATTTCATTAAACCTACAAGATGTTCATCTGCCTAAGGTCTCTCTCATCGAGTCATCATGCAACTGTTTCCCTTATCCTTCCTCAATCTTCCCTTATGGCTTTTAACTTTGACTCATCACAGCACAGAGAGTCTTCCAGATGAGGCATCCTGGATGTAGGCAGTAGGTGCCTTTGGACTTCATTTTTATTTAGAAATGGAATGGTTAGTGACTGCTGAATGTTAGCTTGAATGCTCATCCCTTCCACCAACAGAAATTGGTCCAATAAAACATATTACTATCTTGTCTCTCTCATATCCTGTGTCCAAGATACAATGCATTTGAGTTATTCTAATAACAATTACAGATTGGGCCTCAAACTGGAAGGAAGGATGCTCTTGTTAAAGCACCAGATTGGAAATTAGGAGATTGAGCTTCAGTTCCTGACTTTATCCCAGTCTTATTATGTGATCTTGAACAAGTCACTTCATCTTATTGTGCCTTAGTTCTCCATTGGTATAATGGGGATAGTAACACTTCTCTATCTCCTGGGCATATTGTGTGGATGGTTTTGTTGATGTTTCTGAGGTGCAAATATATGACAAGTATGGGACTGTATACCCAGATAGATAGAGCCAATTACCAATACACTGAGTTTTATTCCTGTGTTATTCCAAGTCATGTCAAGAATGTTTCATAGTACACCTGGTTCAGTAAAAAGACTGATAGCAAACTCATAAAGAAGTTAAAGACTTCAAACCAGAGATTTATTTTTCCTTCCCCTTTCCAACACCCCGTGATTTATAGAGAAATGTGCATGGAAGATACAGTGCTTAGCAACTCAGTTAAATCCCCTGTCTACTCTACTCTTCTCCTCCCCCTCCCAAATGTGGATGTACCATAGAACAAATACCATGTGTTATATGAACAATGGGAAATAGCCGAACCCATAACCCATAATGAAAAAAAATATCAGTACACAAAAATTCCATTTCCTTTTTGCTGGCTTAAGTACTTTTACCTCTGTGAGAATCTCACTGGTTGGCATAACAAAAGTGTGTTGCATCTTACAAAATACAATAATTAAAAAGCTGTTTTTTTAAATGAGCAAAATTGAGTAGTTTTGCTTTATAAAGGTTTATACATTTCATTCTGCATGAGTTCATATCCTACTAAGCATCAATTTTACTTTCTTGTTCAAATGAACCCAAAAAGTTAACAAAACTCAGTTGAAACTGCTGAGTTTAACAAAATGTTAGCCATAAACTTACTGCTGGGGGAATCTGTGCCACCGTATATGCGCAGAATTTATGTCCCCTGCAGATTTCTTTGCTTCCCTGCAGAAAAATGACAGGCACGTCTAAATTCCCCTGCACAAGAGGAATTTTCTATTGCTGATTTGCAGCTGGATTTAAGCCCCTTTGCTCCAACTGAGCTAAAGAATAAAGCCCTGTATCTCCCTTTACTACAGTTCCTCATGTAATAAAACTTCTATACCTCACATGGGTGTTGCAAAGATTAATTACTGTTTAACAGGTGCTCAGATACTATGTTGTTGAGCATCATAGAAAAGCCTACATATAAATGAACTTTGGAGACCAAACACACCACTCATTTCAAAATGTGCACTCACTGAATATGTACAGTAAGAAATCATTAAAATTATTTCTCATGTACTGTAAGCTCTAATAAAGATGCCTGTTTCAAGATCTATATTTTGTAACTTCAGAAGATGTTAAATTTAAAGCATGTATAGGCTGAAATGTTATAGAATGTACACTCAGTTACTGTGAATATTGCTTACCTACTAAATAATTGTTATCAGGAATACACCAAGATTCTCTTTTAGACAAGGTCAGTGATGAGAAATGAAAGGAATTGCTGTCAGCTGCTGAATCAATGTTTCAGTTTTGACTAGTCATGTTGTAACATGTTGCTTTGCCACAAAACAAGATAACAATTTTGCCACATAGGAGAGCATGTAACAGTTGTTATCTTTCAACAAGCCTTCAATTCTGATCAAAAGATAAGAAGGTTACTTTCTGAAATCTGTTAATCCAAAATGCTTAGCTGTTAATAGAACCCAGAATCCTTTCTATATGTCTGCCATGTTTGCACTGATCAAAAGTAAAGGAACATGTTATCTTGACACTTGCAGATAAACTTTGCGTTCTCTACTGATGAGAATTCAGGAATCGCACAACTCCCCATAACAACCCAATACATACACTAAAGAATGCAAATCTTTAGAACACTATAACATCCACAGGGAGTGAGGAGTTTGCATACCCCTTCAGGGAGTGAAAGAGATTTAAAATGCTGTAAATTATGTATGACCAGACAGTATGTAAGCAAAATATTCAATGTTTATATCTAATGCAAACAAATAGGAATGTGAATTTTACTTCAAGTAAATCTTATCAGAGGCAGAGCTTGCCAAGCCAATTTGCAGCAGACTCATCAATGAAGTGCAGAGCCCTCAAACCATCATCAGTGGACAGTCATCAGTGATGTGTGACCTTTATGTTTGGCCACAGCTGCATGGGGGAATCCTTTCCTTTGCTACAGGTGTGAATTCTGATTTCACACAGACCCTGGTGCAATGCTGTATGGAATATGTGGAATACATAATATTGTTGATACCAATATTATAAAATTGCAAGGAATCTGGCCAGATATGCTATGTAAGGTATCTGTGAAAATGTTATGATTTGCCAAGTATGATAACCTTGTCTATCTGTTTGTATCACTTTTGTATTATGAGTTATAGATATGAAGAGTATATTTGTATTTCAAAACTTGTGCTGTGTTTCTGGGTGACACCCCCAGACAGAATGGCATCAGCAGCACTAAGTCTGCTTCATGGCCCATTGCGGTCAACAGCTGGACAATGAACCCATTGAAAGGAGCCAGAGGATACACCTTATGAGTCAGCCAGGCTCGTAGAGGTTGGATATTAGAAAAAACTTTTTCACTAGGATGGTGGTGCAGCACTGGAATGGGTTACCTAGGGAGGTGGTGGAATCTCCTTCCTTAGAGGTTTTTAAGGTCAGGCTTGACAAAGCCCTGACTGGGATGATTTAGTTGGGAAATGGTCCTGCTTTCAGCAGGGGGTTGGACTAGATGACCTCCTGAGGTCCTTTCCAACCCTGATATTCTATGACTCTATGCCAGTGGACAGAGACTTTTCCATGCCATGTGCTGTGGAGTATGTGTTTGGGACAAAGGAAGTACCAGCCACATGGCAACAGAATATAAAAGGCAGCTGCATCTTCCACATTTTGTCTTCATTCCTGCTTCTTCTGGAGTAATCTTTCTACAAACTGATACTCTGAACGAAGGATTGAATGACCCATCCAAGCTGTGGATGTGTTCAAGAGGGACTTTCAAGCCAGTAAACTCACCAACACTGGGGAGAGCCTGATATATGGACTTCAAATTCTCTGTATGTATTTGAGTACTTTATCATTTAACAACTCTCTGCATAGATTCATAGACTCTAGGACTGGAAGGGATCTTTAGAGGTCATCGAGTCCAGTTCCCTGCCCTCATGGCAGGACCAAATACTGTCTAGACCATCCCTGATAGACATTTACCTAACCTACTCTTAAATAGCTCCAGAGATGGAGATTCCACAACCTCCCTAGGCAATTTATTTCAGGAAAGTTCTTTCTTTTTTTCTTTATAATAATTCTTTATTTTTTTCTTTAGTTTCAGATACTAAAGGATTGGCTGGCAGTATATTTTGGGTAAGATCTAAACTAATATTGACCTGGCAATGTGGCTGGCACTTTGGGCTCTGAAGAACATTTTGTACAGTGAACAGAGTTTTAAATAACTTCTCACTGAACTGGACCTAGGCGCTGATTGGGAGCCAGAGAACAGGAATGCAATAAAAGGGCTGTGTGATTTCTTTCTTAGCTTCTTAATAACCAGTATGGGGGATCAGGAGCACAGTTTGTGACTGGTTGGTGAGTCTAAATTCAGTGTTAACCACCAGTTTTGGGAGAATCTGGTTTCCTTTTTGGAGCTTGCCCTGACGTTGGCTGCCCAAGGCACACCGAGTCACACCTGGCCCATTCAAAATTTGTTCAGAAGGGCCCATGAGTAGTGTGGCAAATCAAACATGCGTGCATGCATGGAGTGGTTAGTTATAAAAGACTGGTTTCTGATATCAGCTGCTGACCATGTTTAGGCTACATCGATTTTGCAAGGAAAGTGGGCCCACAATAAGTGCCTCAATGACAAGATCACTTTTGGGTTATCAAAGATGTCTGTGTATTCTGGTAGGCTCAGGTTTGGCCTGATTTTCTCAACCATTCTGGCTGTAGCATCCTCACAATGGAGTGATGTGGCTTAACATGGGAGCCACAGTACTGGAGCAGCTCAAATCAGCCACATTACAATATGCATATTTAAGTGTAGTTGTATGTCAGCCAACTTGACATGAGGTGAATGGAGCTAGACCACAGCACTATATTCTGTTGCAGAGTAACTGAGGACTAAACTAGATGATCAGAGAGTTTGAACGTTTGCTCCCCATGAAGTTCCTACCAATTTTCTTAGAAGGATATTATGCATCCTCACTTTAGCCACAGTTTTCCTCAGGTGGTTAAGATATGTGAGAGTTCTACTGAGGTTTATTCCAAGGTGGACTAGGTGGGAGCCATGTTTCAAGTGAGGTTCATTGAGAAAGGTACCGAGTTCTTGATCTGCTGTGGCATTGTAAATATGGAACACACTTGAAACAGTCTTGAGAAATAATACCAACTATATCAGAAACCAAATATTTACATCAGATAAATAACAGGTATTGATGGAATAAATTTACTAGTCACAAACAGAGCCATACTTACCTACTAATTTCTGGGGATGTTGGGGGAGAGGGACAAAGTAGGCTGAAATAATAATTGAAGTGTGGCTACAAGTCATGTCAACAGAAAAAAGGATTTCTCCTCAGTCATTTCAAAAAGAGCTGTAGGTGATCTGTGTCTAATGCAGTCTGAATTTGTTCATTGTTATGTAAGCAAAAAATATATTCAGTAATCACCGCAATAACACAACTATAGAGATTTTTTTCTGTGCTCACACACTGTAAATGCCATTCTACACATACATGATTTTAGTCATGTGAAGCTGTAACAAATTATCAATATAGATACATCTCCTCACATGCAAACAGAAAATGTGTTCTTGTGAAAGCTGTAACCTCAGGCATTCCAGATGTGTAAGAAACCAATTTCACCAGAATCCCTTTGCATTGCTTGGTCAAAGTGAAAAGCAGCCCCTGACATTCTCAAAATCTCAATATGTACCCTAGGATTTGTCTCTTTTGTGCAGTTTGTCCAGCGACATGCCTGGTAAGTTATTTGAGCAAAATCTTTGAAGCTGGATCAAGGACTAGTATGTATAGATCTTGGGTTAATACCTGATACATACAGCCAGCTATAGTATTAACCTTTGGGGAGGGAATTAAGCTGGAATCACCAGTTACAGCAATAGGTAGGGTTATCAGCATATTGATGAGGAAAGCCACTAAACTCTAGCCACAGATAAAAGTTTCTTCCCATTTCTTTTGATATGTCTGGAATATACAAAGCTCTTACCATACATAATTTTTTCCAGACTTTTGAGCTTGTTTCTTTGCAGAATTACTACAAACAGCATTTCCTCTCCATGATCCCCTATACTCTCTTGTACTATCCATCACCCCATCCTCTCCTTCACCACAGCACTCAGTCTTTTCACAATTACCACTGACTTTACTGCATCAGTCTTTTCTCTCTTTCCCTTTGGCTCTTCTTGTCCCCTCCTCATATTCATTATTTCTGCTTTCAGCTCTGGTGTGTATTTGACTCCTTCATCCATCCTGTTAAACCCTCAAATTTAAAATTGCCCTACATTCATTGCCTCTTCTCTTTCTAAGTGCTTTTGTGGAAGGTTTGGTGGCTTCCAGTAATATATGTCGCAAAGGCTACAAGGCCCTATAAAGTTTTGTACCATGTGTATCTCTGCTCTCACATCCCCTCCAGTCTCTTGTCCCTACACACTCCAAAATGCTGTCACTTTATTCCATGCTTCATCATATTTTCCCACTCTCATCTTTGTGCCTGAAACAATCCTGCTGATCTTGTATGCAGGTATCCACTCTCTTCCTTTGAATCCCTCACTGAAACCCACTTCTTCAAACAGCATTCCTACCCTTTACTTACAATCAGTGATCTCTACTCCCTACTTATCAAAGCTGATGTGTTGTCTCTTGTCTTGTTTTCATTTTCTTAGTTAGATTGTAAGATCTTTGACAAAGGGAATGTGTTTTACCACATCTTTGTAAAGTGCTTCATAAACTTACAGTGACAATGATAATTATTTATTGTATGTTTTCACTCTGCTTATTTATTCTGTCATGTACACATTCCCCTGGGTTGGTGGAGTCAGGTGTAAGTGGGCACTTGACTATCTTGACTATCACAATGGCTAATTCCATTATCAGAAATAATATAACTGTTTCCTATGTGACCTCACCCAAATTTCTCCTGGCCTAGATATGTCTATCTGTCAAATGGTGTGATTCTGCAGATGAGGAATATGCTAGTTTTGCTGCTGCTCTGATGACGGAAGAATGGTAGACAACAGTAGAGAGATTTATTGGCTGCTACTGCCTCCAGATGATTGTTAAATATGTCTTCTCTCCATTGCACTTGAAAAACAACCTTTGTCAGACATTATGAAGGCGAGACTGGCTCTAACCTTTCATCTTCAGTTCACTGGCAAGGGATCTGCACTGAAGCAGCAACAACTTGTTTTTTCAGCCTTGCTTCTCTTTATGAAAATGTAGCAGCTGATCCTTCTACAGGACTGGAAAGTTGATGAGGAACCTTGCTGTACACCTTTAATAGATGTAAAATGCTATTTGGTATTAGGTTGTTTATCAGAAATTCAGAGGCCCTATCAAGACATTTCTGCACCTCTCCTGACTGCATTTATGTCAGGCACTCAGTGAAGTTAGACTTAGCCTCTCCTCTTTGGCGCTGTAGTACAATAAATCATAGTAATGCATTATACTGTACTTCCTAGTTGTCAGTGACTGAATGTTTAAACTGCCGTAACCAGCAACTGATATTTTTCGTTGTGGAAAACAATGTAATTTTTCTTCACAATGTAGTGTTGATAGCAATTCTAGTGAAGCTTTGAAGACCATATACACAGCACACTGGTAATACATATTACAGACAGTGCCAAACTTTTGAAAATATTTGTTCCAATATTTACAGTGGAAATAGCTTTCTCCCCTACAGTGTGATGTATTTTAGCTTTTGTCCACCAATACTAAATGGAGTTGAATTTCTGCAAATAATCAGTAAACTTGTGTTTACCTTTTTGCTATTTAGAAATGCAGCAGGGCAGTAAGATGCTGGCAGTTGGCCAGAGGTTCATTTCTGCTGATTAACTGAGGCAGAGGTGGCTTTTTGAAGGTTTAGCTCTCAAGAACGGAAGTTAGAACTTGAGACAGGTGGGTATCAAGATGGAAGCTTTAGAGAAGCCAAGCCTTGGACTAAAGTTTAGGGTACAGTCTCTGACCTGAGTGTCCACTTACTTATGCTCATGTAAAGATGGAGTTTTTACACTGAGATTCAGGGCTTTGCACCAGTGCAAAACTGGAGTGAGAGGAGAATCAATCCCTTTCCAATTTAGTTCTTACTTTTGGTAAAAAGTCCCCAAGAAGAGAGAACTATTCACTCTAGACTTGGTGTAGCTTTTGGCTGAGATAGGCTGGGGATTCGACTAGCTAAGAGGAAAGCATTCCGAGTCAGGTGTAAAACATTAGTGTGAGCTGGGAACACTTTCCCCACAAAATAATAACCACGTCATGATAATGCTTCATTATATTAGTATCTAGGTCTTGATTGTGCCTGCATCCACGTCAATGACAAAGCTCTCACTGTTCAATGGGAGATTGAGTTCATTGTAAAGGTCTTTGATTTTTTTTCTGCAGTTAGATATATTTTTTCAGTAGATCAGAGCAAAAAGGTATGGTAACAGACCGACACCCTGAAACACCTAAAGATGTGTTTAACTTTACTCTTTAGTTTTTCCATTACAGTCCATGAGACTCTTTGTGAGTAAATTTATGCACAGGTTTAGTGGTTGGAGGATTAGCACCTTGATTATCTTTGCAAAAATGAGATATTGACTTAAGTGAGACTCCTCTCATTTGTAAAGTTATGCATGTGATTATGTATTTGCAAGGTTGGGGTGTTAGCCTTCATTTTCACTTTGTCTTAGTTTTGTGGATTTAGCATTGTTAAACCATATTATTTGTGGCTTCTGGTCCTGATTCAGGAAAGCATTTAAGTGTGTGCTGAACTTTAAGTCCCATTGAAATCAATATGATATAAGCACATGTTTGAAGGTAAGGATACATCCAAGTGCTTCCTGAATCAGGGTAGATTTAATATGGGCTTAAGTGACTTGAATCAGAGCTTCTGTAAGTTACATAAGACACTGTTAAAATACTTGCCTCTGCAATTAGCTATGATATGATTATTGAAGAATTTGCAGTATATTTGTCCCTAATCTAGGAGATGCTGTGAATGCTACACTAATATTAGTGACTTACGAAGGAATTTGTAAAATTGTAATGGTGACCACTGTACCTTTTCAGCTGCATTTCGTCCCAGCAAAAAAATGTGTCTGGAGTATTACATTGCAAACCCATTAGTAGTGATTTGCAATAGTCCAATTTAGAGGTCACTTAAGCATGAAAACAGTGTACATGAAATTGTATAATGAAACAATATCAGTAATAGCATATTTTAAATGTTTCATTAAGTCTGAATTGTTATATTGTGGTACTGCTGCGTAATAGCCTCCGCTTTCCGTAACAAGCATTTTTTATATTAGTGACACTATAGATTTACACTGAGACCAGAGGAATATAAAAATCCAAATATTTCTTTAATTGTATGTTTTGGAACATTTGTATCATGGATGACTTGTTTTATATTTCTTTTATGTAGTCACGAATTTTAGATTAGGGCTAATTAATATAAATTCAATGTCTCTTTTATAGAGGCAGCATGAGATTGAATGTTTCATACCTTCACATATGAAATTAAAACAATTAAATACTTTTTGCATTGCATTCAGAAAACTATTATCACAGCAGCATAGATTTTCCACATCCTGCTTTGATGGCATAAAAGAATGTCATTAAAAAAAGTGCCCTAAGAACTTATCTATTATTTTTACTTTTGCCAAGAATGACTATCTCATTATACTGAGGCACTGCTATTGCTGATGAAACAGCAATGGGCCAGACCACCACTCTCCTGGAAAAACTCATAGGTTAAGAGGGGACATAAATATACCCTTAGTTTTCCCTAAAACATTCCTTTGGGTGGAAGGACTAAGGGAGCTATAGATTTTGGGAGCTTCTTCCAAGCTGATGGATCTTGGGAAGCAGCAGGAAAGGGAATCAGTTATGGTTCAGCGGTGAGCTATATCTTCGACCTTTCTCTCTCTCTCTCCCCCTCCCCCTCCCCCCGTTGGCATCTCTTTCATAGTGACAGTCTCTCACCTGCATTGTTGACTGTATCACCAAATTACAGCATCCTCTGTTTACCAACCAGGTTACCTTTAGCAGATCCAACTGGGTTTGGCCCGTTGCTATAGATTTCTCCCTGGGTGCTGTGACCAGCTGGTAAACACACTGAGGGAGAACAGCTTGTTCAAAAGCAGAGTATGATTTCTCCATCCTTAGGAACATCACAAGCAGGGAGATACTGATTAAAAATGACAAAAGTCTAAATGCCAGTTGTGTTACCTAAACTTAGTATTTGCCTCGTGCAACTGCTTGGCTCAACTGAGCCTTGGTATTCCTTTTCTCATTTTTCTGGGGTCCAAATTATCGCCTGTTTCTCTGCTGACTCACTCTCTCCCCATTTGAGAAGGCCATCTTTTTATCTATTTAAAAGATCATTTGTCTGTTCTGGGCCCTTGAATATGGTCATTCCAATGTACGGGTCTCAGCCTGTATGGTTGGAGGTGAACTTCCAGCAGTGGATTCATTGAAATGTCTCGTAAGGACTAACAACTGAAGTAGAGTCATTGTCTGCCTTCCTGGAGAGGAGTAACTCCCCCAGAAGTATGTTTTCAGATGAAAAATTGAGAATGTCTGAGGAAAGGTGGAAAAAATAGTGTGTTTCTCCCCCCGAAACAATGTTGATGGGAAAATTTCAACTAGTCCTATTATTTTCATCAGAAACATTTTCTAGCAAGTTTATAACCTCAGCAATAAACTAAGTTATGTACAATTTATTAGCTGGAAGGTAAATTTCTTCTCTTTATTCAAAAAGTGTCAGTCAATGGTCATTTTTTGAACTGGCCAAAACCCTTTTTTAAAGGTTTCTATGTGTTTTTTTATTAATTAATTATTATTGTTGTTATTGTTATTTTATTAAACCTGTGCTAATTGGGGAAAAAAAGACAGTTTCTAGCAGGATCAACCTTAATGTCATTCTAATCAAGTTGCCAACAAGACTGACAACGTGGGAAGAAAATGTAATCTTTCTTTGCATCAAAACTTGGCATTATTGACAGGAACTAAGAATTACACTCTTTAATAAATTCATGAATTTCCATAAAACTGTTAGGTTTGGCAAACCAATAGCGAAGATGTGAAAATTGGATTTTTTTTTAAGAGTTCTGCTACACAAAGTCACTGCAATTTATAGACTTTCAGAAATTCAGGTGCACTTCCTAAACATTTAAGTATAAATTCTGTCCCTGCATCTTCTGCCCAGATGTCTGTCGCAAAAGGGAAGGTATCTGTGCCATTGAGGAATGTACCTTCAGGACTGTGAGAAATTGGTGGTGGGATACAAATTAGAAACATTTTTGCATCTACCAATACACAGTAAATGTTGTGCCTAAAACTATAACATGACTTCCGGAAAAAAAACTATTTAATATTAAAATCCCCCAACTGGTACCGAGTATTGCTCCATGAATATACATAATATAGCATAATTCCAGTTATCCAGATTCCTTTTATCCAAATATTCTAGTTATTTGAATCCACAGTGGCTCCTTCATGAAGCCTCATGTTGGTTAATCAGCTGTTAATATTTTCTAAATTAGACTCTTAGTGCTAGTTAGCGCTAATCAATGGCTTTGTATTTCTCCATTGGATCTGAGCAGTTACCTGCAGGTACTGAGATCTAATCCCTTAAGTAAACATCAGCATCACTACCTTCATTCCCAGGATTTCTGTGTCAGTGAAACTGAAGCTCAAAACAGCGTTTCTGCTTATGCAAATACCCAGTTAACTAAAAGTTTTAGATGTCCCTCGGTTGGGGGAGAGATTGGTGTCCATGCCCAGCAGTGCCACTTAGTGGTGATACTCTGGGCTGTGTCACCCAGCAGCGAGAGTTTACAACCGCATCACCCAGCAGCAGGAGTTGACAGTTACATTGCCCAGCAGTGAGAGTCAATGGCTAGGGGGTAGGGGAAACCTGGGTCCTCTCTGCTTAGCCAGGTTCCAACCCAGGACCCAATAAAACAATAATTCACAATACGTAGACTAGGTGGCTAGTGCCCCTACACCTGCTCCCTGGAGCACTTCCTGCCCCAGCTTTGGTTCCTCTGCTGGTGCCACTGGTTCACCAGCGAGTTCCCCTGGAAGTCTTCTCTGGTCATACAAAAAATAAATAAATGCCTATCCATTGCTAATTTATGTACAGGGCATTGCACAGGCTGTCTGCACTGGCACAAATTTCACTTCAATAGATCATATTATTTTGTTTAAAATGATACATTAAATTTTACTATTAAAAGGAATAAACAGTATAAAAATCACATCCAACTATAGGACATAGATTTTTTTTTGTTATTGAAATGATGAAGAATTTATTTCTTATTGAGGCCAGTTCTATCCAGAAGTCTTCTTAAACAAATTCATGACAGCAAAATGACCAACAGATTGGCATAAGTGCACACTATACATAAAACACTGCAGGAGATGGTTACTTTTTTGGTTCTTTCTTTTGTTATACTTGGGTTGATTTTTCGTACGAAGATATGCATGTACATACTATTATTAAATTATTATCCTGTGTTTTAAAATAGAACCTTGAGAGGCCTTTACTATATCAGAGCTCCATTATAGAAACATATAGAAAATGACAGTATCTACCCTAAAGATCTCATACTGTAAAAAGACAAGACTTAAGAGCTCAGTGAGACAAATAGCTATGAAAGAGAGAAGGAGGATGGAGATCCAATAATAGCAGGATGGTTTAGAATAGACCATACCACTGTAATGTAGAAACTTTCTACATCAGCAGAAGGGTTTTTGTCTGTCAGTGTAGGTAATCCACCTCTCCAAGAGGTGCATCTCAAGTGAAGGTTAGGTCAACTTAACTATGTAGCACTGGGGGGGGGGGGATTTTTTCATAGACCTAAACAATGTAGCTAGATCTAATTTTTAAGAGTAGAGTAGGTAGCTTTGCACACAATTCATAGATGCAATAAGCCAGTTGTTCTCTTTTATGTACCAAAACCATTCCTGGACTTTATTTCCATCTACATGGGATCCAGAAGGAACTCCTCCAGTCTCAACTGCCATTTAACCAGGATAGTGAAGCGTCTTTAGCATGTATTTGTAATTCCTCTGAAGATTGTGGCCCCCAGGTTTAGAACTCTATCGAAAGTCAATCAATAGCAGCAGGCACATCTCATCAAATACATATGACAAGAAATTAAACTTTAAAATACTAGTATTGTTATAGCACAGAAAACCATCTCAGCTCTTTCAGTATACATTTTATCATACAGTTGCAGAAAACTAGTTTCATTTTGTCTCTGTTTTAGCATTCATTTGAAATGTTAACATTGTGGAGTGGGTAGATCAATTAGGCCTCTCTTACCAATCAGTGATTTTAATTTCTTTAGTCATCTTCTAGTTTTGCAGAATTAATTTTTACAATTAGGCTATTTAAACACAGAATTATAATCAGCATTTTATCTTGTATATTCCATGTGAGGTTTGGTTGCAGAATGCTGAAGGAAAAGGATATGACAGAGAACAATTTTATTGGATTTCTTCGCTCTGTTGGGCATTTTTTTTTTTTTACAGAGTGTCTCTGACAAGCAAAGGGAAATGAAGTACATCTCTTCTTTTATCCATACCTAATTATGCATTTTCTTCATTATATCAAATGTCCCAAAGAACAGTGGAAGTGATTGGTGATAGGTCATACTACACTGGCAAGGCTATGGAGCTATTGCATCAAAGAAGTCCAATTCACACTTCAGGTTATGCCTCTTCATATTGCGTGGAATCTGTTTAATGGACCTTTTATGATACAATAATTCCTCTCCATTTGGGCTGCATCTGCTGGACTTATCAAATCATTTTTGTGGGCTTAGTACTTTATGGTTTTTAGTTCTCCAGGGTAAAAATGTGGAGCACAACAGCTGAATGAAGGCAAAATTACCTTGGGGATCTACTCAAAGATTAGGACTTCTTTCCTCCTTCAAAGAGTGAAAGGAAATAGCCACAAATAGCTGGAGGAGGCTAGAAATATTTGTAAACTATTATAGTAAATTTTAACTCTGTGGCAGCAGGAATCATGTTCCAACAGTGGCTGTAGCTAATACTACCAATATAGCACTGGAAGATTGTGTTTTCAAATGATGACGTCCATAACCAAAGGGTTGCCAGGATACACAACCCTCTTATTTGCCTTCATTTGTATTGGAAAAGAGTAGCATCAAATATAATCATTACGGGCTGTAGTAAAGTGCAGCCTATAGACCCCAAATGAGAGCAGAGCTCCATTGTCCTAGGTATTATACATACCAAAATATGAGACAGTCCCTGCTGCAAAGAGCTTAGGCCGAGACTTTTAAAGATATTTAGGTGATGCTACGCTGAGAATCACAACACAACTGATTTAGGAGCCTACGTTTCATTTTCAAAAGTGATTCAAAAGTGAATTTAGGAATTTAAATTCTATCAATGGAATTTAGATTCCTAAGTGCCTAAATCAATTTTGAAAATGAGATTTAGGCTTCTAAATAAATTAAATGTTGTGACACTGAGCACAGCTACACCTAAATACCTTTAAAAATCCAGCTTTATACTCTAAAAACTGGAGAGAGGTAGAAGAAAGGCAATGTTATCATTATTACCCCTATTTTACAGATAAAGATTCGAGGTACAGAGAAATTCAGGGCATTTTTCAAGAGAGCTGAACACCCAACCACTCCCCTTTAGGCACCTAAATAAGGTGCCTAACCGTAAGTCACACAAGAAGTCTGGCATAGCATTGAAGCTTGACCTCTATTTCAGTGACTTAACCACAAGGCAATCTTTGCTTGCTAACTTATGAATATAACAGATATATTTCTCTCTATCACAGTATATTGAAAAAACAACGAGGAGTCCTTATGGCACCTTAGAGACTAACAAATTTATTTGGGCATAAGCTTTCATGGGGTAGAACCCACTTCATCAGATGCATGGAGTGGAAAATACAGGAGCAGGTATAAATACATGAAAAGATGTGATTTGCCTTACCAAGTGTGAGATCAGTCTGATAAGACAATTCAAATGATGGCAGGATACTAAAAGAGAAAAAATAACTTTTGAAGTGGTAATGAGAGCGGCCCATTTCAGACAGTTGACAAGAAGGTGTGAGTAACAGTAGGGGGAAATTAGTATAGGGGAAATTAGGTTAGGTTTTGTAATGACTCAACCACTCCCAGTCTTTATTCAGGCCTAATCTGATGGTGTCCAGTTTGCAAATTAATTCCAGTTCTGCAGTTTTCTGTTGGAGTCTGCTTTTGAAGGTTTTTTTTGTTGAAGAATTGCCACTTTCAGGTCTGTTATTGAGTGACCAGGGGGACTGAAGTGTTCTCCTACTGGTTTTTGAATGTTATGATTCCTGATATCAGATTTGTGTCCATTTATTCATGTCAGGGTTCCCTCCCTGCTCTGAACTCTGGGGTAGAGATGTGGGGACCCGCATGAATGACCCCCTAAGCTTATTTCTACCAGCTTAGGTTAAAACTTCCTCAAGGCACAAATCCTTTCCTTGTCCTTGGACGGTATTGCTGCCACCACCAAGTGATTTAGAAACAAAATCCAGGAAAAAGGGCCACTTGGAATCCCTCATTTCCCAAAATATTCCCCCAAGCCCCATCAGTCCCTTTCCTGGGGAGGCTTGAGAATAAATTTCCTCACCAATTGATACAATGTGAGTCCAGACCAAAGCCCTGGGGTTTCAGGACACTGAAAATCAATCAGATTCTTAGAAGAATTTTTATTCATAAAGTAAAAGAATCATACCTGCAAAATCAGGATGGAAGGTAATTTTACAGGGTAAATTTCAAAAAAATTAAAACACAGAGGATTCCCCTCTAGGCTCAACTTCCAAGTTACAAAAAACAGGAATAAAACTCCCTGTTAGCATAGGGAAAATTCACAAGCTAAAACAAAAGATAATCTATCACATTTTCTTGCCTTTTCTTGCAATTTTTGTAATCTTAGATGCTCATTTAAGGTAGGTTTTTAGGAGATGTCTTTTCCTGCCTGGTCCCTCTCTCGTCCAAAGAGAGAAAACAACAAAGAGCACAAACAAAACATTCCTCCTCCCACCCCCAGATTTGAAAGTATCTTCTTTTCTTATTGGTCCTTTTGGTCAGGAGCCAATCAGGTTATATGAGCTTCTTAACCACTTACAAGTAAAGGAGGGATTTTATGCCACCCTTAACTGTATGTTTATGACACGTGCCCCCAAATCACAGACAGTGCTGGACAGCCTGTTCCACACTGGCTATAATTTCTTCCTGGAGCTCTAGGAGAAAACAGAGTTAATAAAACACATGCACCTCCAGATATACTACTGATTATATAAAAACTAACAATTTTCCCACATTTCAAGGATGATTTTAACCAGTTGATTCTGGGAAACTTTCATGGGATAGTGCATCAGCTGCTTTGTTAGAAGCTCCTGAAATGTGCTGTATTTCAAAATCAGAATGTTGGAAAGCTAAAAATGGCATGAAGCCACTTCAGCACATCATGGTCAGTTTGCAGATGGAAATGCCATCCCCAGACATATGGGTGTAGCTTTTCCAGAGCGTACACAATGACGTAACTTTCCTTTTTGGTGATTGACCAGTGACTTTCCCTCTCAGACTCTTTTTTGCTGAGAAACATGACATGGAATTCTTGATCCAGTCCTTCCTGCATTAAAACTGCTCCCACACCATGCTCGGATGCATCTGTGGTTACTAGGAAAGGTTTGTTAAAGTCTGGGGCCCTTAGCACAGGGTCAGATATGAGTGTCACTTTAAGCTGGTTAAAGGCCCTCTGACACTCTTCAGTCCACTGAACTGCATTTGGCTGTTTCTTTTTGGCTAAGTCTGTCAATGGGGTGGCAATTTGGCTGTAGTGTGGTACAAATTGCCTGTAATATCCAGCCAAGCCTAAGACGGATTGGACCTGCTTCTTTCACTTTGAGACAGACCACTTTTGGATAGCATTCACTTTGGCTTGTAGGGGGTTGATAGTTCTTTGACCCACCTGTTTTCCAAGGTAAGTCACTCTGCTTAGGCCTATTTGACACTTTTTAGCCTTAACAGTTAGTCCTGCCTCCCTTTTGCGCTCAATGACCTTTCATAGATGCTCCAAGTGTTCTGCCCATGAATCAGAAAAGATGGCCACATCATCAAGGTAGGCTACTGCATATTCTCCCAATCCTGCTAGGAAACTACAAGTTTCTGTAAGGTGGCAGGTGCATTTCATAGCCCAAAATGGAACATATTAAATTCTTAGAGCCCTACATGGGTGATGACGGCTGATCTTTCCTTGGCGGATTCATCTAGCGGTACTTGCCAGTACCCCTTGGTTAAGTCTAAGGTAGAGATGAACTGAGCACATCCCAGTTTCTCCAATAGCTCATTTGTGCGTGGCATTGGATAGTTGTCTGGGCGAGTCACAACATTTAGTTTACAGTAGTCCATGCAAAAGCATATTTCCCCATCTGGTTTGGGAACTAGAACCACTAGAGATGCCCATGCACATTTAGAGGGGCGGATTACCCCCATCTATAGCATGTCCTGGATTTCCAGTTCTATAGCAGTTTTGGCTTGAGGATCCACCTGGTAAGGTTGGGCTCTAATTGGGCGAGCATTAACTGTGTCAATGGAGTGGTATGCCCATTTGGTCCATCCTGGGGTAGCTGAGAACATGGGCACTAAGCTACTGCACAGCTCCTTGATCTGCTGTCGCTGCCTACATCCAAGGGTCATGGAGAGGTTCACCTCTTCCATGCCACCATCACTTTTTCCTTCATAGTAGACACCTCCAGGACACTCAGCATCATCTCCTCCCTAGCCTGTAAGCTGACAAACCCTTAATTATCTGGAATAAAAGGGCTATAGAGATTTAACATGGTACACTTTAGGCTTTAGGTTTGAGGTACGGGATGCTATGAGATAGTTAACAGCTCCCAGGTGCTCGTGGATCGTAACTGGCCCGTCCCATGACGCTTCCATCTTTTGGGCCTGGAGCGTCTTCAAGACCATAACCTGGTCCCCTACTTTGAAGGAACACTCTCTGGCATGTTGATCATACCAGGCCTTTTGTTCTTCCTGAGCATCTTTTAGGTTCTCTCTAGCAAGGGCTAAAGAGTTTCAGAAGGTGTTTTGTAGGTTGTTTACAAAGACCAGAATATTAGTTCCTGGAGAAGGCGTAAACCCCTCCCATTGCTGCTTCACTAACTGTAATGGCCCCTTAACCTCACAGCCATACACAAGTTCAAATGGTGAAAACCCCAAACTGGGATGTGGTACAGCCCTATAGGAAAAGAACAACAGCTGCAACACTAGGTCCCAATCACTGGAGTGCTCATTTACGAATTTATGTACCATGGCCCCCAAACTTCCATTAAACTTCTTCACCAGGCCATTTGTTTGATGGTGGTAAGGGGTGGCAACCAAGTGGTTCACCCCACGAGCTTCCCAAAGGTTTTTCATGGTCCCTGCCAGGAAATTAGTTCCCGAATCCATAAGGATGTCGGAGTGCCAACCTACCCTGGCAAAAATGTCTGTTAATGCCTGGTGCACACTTTAAGGTGCCACAAGGACTCTTCATTGTTTTTGCAGATATAGACTAACAGTCTGAAACCTGTCACCATGCAACAGTATATAGAAGTTTTTTCTTCTCCTCCTCCTTCTTCTGACCTTTCCATCCCCTTGCTTCTTTCCCTTGTCCTGCACTCCATCCAGCTTTGAAAAAAAATTTCTTTTATTTTTTAATCCTATTCCATGCTTAAATGATACCTTTCTGTAGCCCTTTCTGGATGCATCACTGTATGGTGGGTGCTTTTCCTAATCAGCTCTCAAACCAGGGCTAGTCAAACTTGACTGAGGTTTTACACTGTTTCTCAAGGCTCTTTGTCCCCTGGTCTATGCCTTCTCTAATTTATTATCAATCACTGACCTCAGAATAATTTAACCAATCTAAACAACAAAGAGAATAAGCCTACCGATTATGTATGTCTTCTCACTACTGACAGGTTGGTAACCATCAAACTGGGGTGGTCTCATTGATGCCCCAGATACACATATGGTAGGAGTAATTTCCACTGCAAGCTTATCTTTACAATGTCAGACTCTGAGCTTTAATATCCTCATTAATCATCTATGTCACTCGCTTTCCAACGGTTCCTGTATCTGTTTCAGTGCAAGTTCTGCAAGCAACTGCTGCTGGCCTTTGCCAGTGCCTCAGTGTTTTGACAAGAGGACAGCCGTTCCAATATCTAGTGGTAACTGAACCTCAAAAAAAGGGCTAGTCACTAGACAGGATCAATAAGCACTACAATGTTTGGATGCTTATGAAAGACAATGTTGTGACAGGTTCCTTGTGCCATCTAGAGCCCCATCTCTGTGCTTCCAGCCTATGACTTGTGCACAGAGTCTTACCCTAATGCTTAGAATATAGCCCAATGAGTTGCTTCCATTTCCCTTTCTGTTAGTTCATCGCACTACATCATCTCCATTTGACTGGACTTATGTACAGTATAGCCCTGACATGCCAAAGATTAATGTTTTTACCTTGCCACCTTTAATTTTCATTCTCAGCATTCAACCTAATAAAACTGCTTTTACTGCCTACCTGATTTTCCCTTCCCATTACATCATCAATCATATCAAATGCATTACTTAATCCTAACTCTAGCATTGCTCACTTTCTTCATATTTGACCCATATATAGTATTAATAGCATTGTGTTGGAGCAGAAATCGGATCAGCAACCTTATCATTTCCACCATACTCTGATCAGCATCTGGCTTTGAAAAAATCTCTTAATGCCACTACTTTTGCCTTTTTAATTTATTTTTATTAGACTCATTTCCCAGCCCAGTTGTCCATTTCCCATTCCAGCTGTAGATTAATTACCGTGCATTTATTTAAGTACATGTGGGTGATGTTCTTTGTTAATATGTAATTTTTAATAAGCTATTTTAAAGCCTGATGAATGAAAGCAGCAACAGTAGCTTGTAGTATGAGGAAAAAGTATAAGTTCAAAGTTAAAACAAAACAAAGAAAACTCTTGAATACATTATTTTGCAGAGTATTGGAACTATTTAGAGCACCTCACTGGAGGTGAAAGGAAATGAAATGAGAGTGAAACAGTGTAGTTTTTATGTAGGCTGGAATTTTCAAGGGAGCCTAAGGGATTTACATGTCCAGGATGGGATTTCAAAATGTATTATGTCCAGATCCCTAAAGGTGTTTAGACACCTTTTAATGGGAGTTAGGAACCTAAACACTTTTGAGGATGTCAGCCTGACTGACTTAGGCACACAGCTCCTATTTGAAGCCAATGGATCTTGTACACCTAATTCACTTAAGTGGATTTGAAATTCCCTCCCTCACCCCAAGTCCCAAGTAAAGTTAATGGGGTTTGAACACCTAACTCCCTTAGGCCCTCTGTAAAATCCCAGCCTAAACAGTGTGTAACTTTATGTCTGATGAAACTGTAAATAAAAATAATTTAAAAGCCTCTCGATTGTCTTATACAGAGAGATCCTTGTGGTCTGTCTACTGCAATAATACCCCCTATCTTGAGGATGCACTGTCTTTCACTTTGTTTTGTTTTCTCTCTGTTCCTCAGGCTTCCTGCTTCCTTTGTGAGCCCCGTCTCTGCTTAAAGGAGCTTTTTTCTCCATTTTAATTTCCTCCTCTTCCATCTGCACCCTCCCTGCTCTAATTATTTTTTTCCTTGTACCATCACTCCTTTCCTCCTACTCAGGCTCAGAATAAGGCATAAGCACTACAGGCCCTTGCCGACGGCCTCAACTACTGGAGTCCTGTGATCACACTGGAATCTCAAATTTCATTTAAAACATAAATAAGAGGGAAGTTTCTAGCCTTCATGGTCAGGAAGCAAAAACTGAAAACATGAGCTGAGTGTCAGCGTTGCAGTGATGTCTGCCTGAGTATGCAGACAGCCTGAAACAATGCTCAGAGCAGAGTAACGGTCTCATGCATCTCTATGGGACATTGACTCCAAAAACCTCTGGTCTGGGGGATCAGCCTGCCAACACACATAAACACACGCCAGCTGCTGGGGTAAGTACTGGGGACCCACTACTGCCAGCACACCTCTCTGGGGAAAATAAGATCTCCTATTGCTGCTTAGATGCAGTGAGGCCCTGCTGCCACTTTTGGGGAGAAAGAAGGGAGCCCTCTCATGCTGGGAGGAGTAGGGAGGGGGACCTCATCACTCCCTGTGTGAATGAGGCTCACAGCATGGGGGGTGGAGCTATTGATGATGCAGAACTTCCAGGTACCTTGGGTCCTGTATGGCCTTAATCCAGCCCTGCATTTACCAATTCATCCTTCTGAGCAGAGAGACTTAACTGCAAGTGGTATAAGGGCCTACTGACTATACTGACATCACTGTAAAGCCTAGCCAACTCTGCTGCCTGTAGATTAGCTACCCTGGCTTTGCACTAGGTCAACGAGAGCAGAATCTATCCCTATGACTAACCCATGGGGCTGCCTCGTTTCCTACTCAGACTCATTCCTTCTCCCCAACTCAAATTTTAAAGGGCAGCTACTTAATGGATCATAAACCTCTGTGTTTGGTTCTGTTCCAAGATTTTCAAACCGAGAGCCTTTGAGTGCATTTGAAGTTTCTGCTGAATCTGATAAATGCTCAAAACTTTGAGCAGCAACTATCTCTCTATACATCTATTGAGATAGCAGTATTAATGGCAATGCAATACCAAGGTGTCAAACATTTCTAGGCAGTAAATGTTTCATTTCAGCCATAAATGAATGTTGCCAGAGGTGATTAACTGTCTCATTGTAATAGTGCAGGCAGCTATCCCTGTGTTCCTTGAGCAAAGTGCATTCTTTTAGTACTATGCGTTGTAAAATAGACCTAGGGAAACACAGGGATCAGCTAAAGGAGAGAAGCGGGCCACTGACAGGTTCAATGTACAGTTCAGGGCCTCCATGTTGTGTTTCAAGTGCACACTCAGTTCCACCATTTGGAAGCCGAAGTGGGTCTGGTGTATTACTCCCTAATCACCCAGGGTTTTGAAGAACGCTTTACCTTTTCTGATGTCAAGTTTAAGGTACAGCTCCCTGCCTTGGTAAATCAGCTAATGCTTTTATTTAGCACTGGCTCCTTCTGAGTTGTCTGCCACTGCACAATTTATATCTGTGTAAGTGTATGGAATAGTGTGCCTTTGTCTCCAGAGCACCTGTTTGTGCCAGGGTGCTGCATTACCGGGAACTCTCTCTAGCATCCCTTAGTGACCACTTCTGGTCAGGTCACTTACAATTTCAATTTCCTTCTGAGACTAAGAGAAGGTCCAATTATAAGTCCAAATAAAAATCCAGACTAATCATTCTTCTGCCTCTAATGAGCTACCAACAATCTTTGCTTTTTTTGCCCCTATTCCTGCCCCCTGGAGAGTTTATTCTATGCTGCTGGTTCCAAGCAGGTTTCCCTCACTGTCTCCTCTCTGAGGGATTCTGTCAGCTTCCCCTCAGAGATATCCTTGCTCCTTACAAGCCCTATCCCAGGGCTCCCCACAGGAGCCTGACCAGCAGGTTTCTTCCTGTCTGACTTCACTAGGTCTTTCCCAGAGAAGGAACTTGTTCATTCCTCCCTCCTGGGCCGTCTCTTGCTTGAGTTCACAGCTCTGTTTATAATGCTTGATCCTAGTTATGGGGAATCAGAGATGACTATATAATCAAGTCTCCCACACATTCAGTTGAGGGAACGTCATAATTAAGTATCATGCTCAGCTGGGGGATAGCTGTTCAGTTACACAAGGATGAGACTGGCTTGCTTTAAAGGCCAGCCAGCCTATGACAGTGCCTATCACTACTGGGGGAGAGGATCAGGACCATCTGAGCAAGCTTGATACATTTCATATCTATTGCAGGAAATGACAGAGTACATGCCCGAGGACAGACCTCTCAGCTTGTTCTCAGACCTTGAACATCATCCTGTTACTGCACATAAAGTATAGCTATGAGATGGAATAGCCTTGGTACCTGCCCTTGAGATGGACATAGGTATGTTACTGCACCCTTTGTAGGTGGGACCATTTAAAACCCATGGACACAGCCACAATACAGAGGTAACTAAGGATAGAAAAAGATCTGGCTATCCTCCTTACATCTGGGAACTGCACACACAGAGCATATCAACAATTACAGTAATTTGTGTGAGTGTGATGAAAGAAAGTTAATTGTAAGTGACATAGATTCATAAACTTTAATTTCAGAAGGGCACTATAATTACCCTCTGTAATTTTTTGGGAGGGTGGGTGGGTGGGTGGGGGAGGGATGGCCTAAATAAAGATGCTCAGAAAGAAGAAAAATTAAAATATCCAAATAAATTCTCTAATCCTGCCATCCCAGTTTCCTGTAATTCTGCAAACTGTTCTCATGTTTGCCCTGAGAGAATCAAAGCCCCAGAAAAGTAAAATTAATTGAACACACTTTTCACTGCCAATTGTCCAGCTCATCTCAGAGCACAATGTTTGCGATCAGCCTACAAAGCAAAAAAAATTAAAAATAATTTTAAAAAATCATTGAATAAATATATCCAAGGAAATCCCACGCTCTCTCAGTTCTCTATACTGGTATAACAAAGCCTGGAGCCATCCTGAATCTCCTCCAATATTACTCTGTGAAATCATTTAAAACTCTTGCTAATGGGCCTGGGGTCTATTTTGTTTGATTCAGTAAGACAGGAGCACAGTTGCCCACAGAGTATAATATGACATCATCATCAAAATTCCCATGTATGCTTCAGTCTACTCACTGGAGTTTGTTGAGGGGGTAAGAACCTTTTCAGAAGTCTTAATTAGCTGCATGGAATGTCAGCTCCCCAGTGACTCCTGCACTCCTTGCTCTAACAAACTATCTGTGGAAGTCAATGCGTAGGAGCTCAGTAGTGGACCTTCCATGACTAACCATTACCGATCATTAATCAGACTTATTATGGGCCAAATTCTGATACTCTTACTTACACTAAATAGCACCTTATTTCCACAAGTAATCCCACTGATGAAAAAGACTCTGCACAAAATGAGTAGAGTGGAAGAACCTGGCCTTTTAATTGCATTGACAGCATAAAATGAAGCTGAAAGTTAAAGCAGTGTCCTGTGTGTCAAAGGAACAAGCCTGAAAAAGTCACAGCTCTTATTAGATGAGTTTTGCTATTTTACAGACTTTATGAGTAGGAAGAGCCTATTGTAACCCCATGTTGCTTTAGCTTAAAGTTTCAAACCGTACCTTAAACTGTTGTCATTGTTATGGCAGGAGCAGCAGACACTATAACCAAAGAACATGATCCTCCTCTTGCACCACCGGAAATTCCTGATAAGCGTTTAATCATTAGTTCCCACGAAAGGCTGTTGAAAAGACGACCCATGTTCCCAGTTTCTTATCCCAAAGAACAGGACTTCTGCGTTAGATAATCTTGAAGAATAACCAAAGCCATATCTTAAACAAAATCTGTGACTGGATTACTTACTCTTTGCATTATACAAGTTCTGAATATAAAATGAACATTTCATTTGGGATGAAAGGGATGCCCATGTCACATAGGAAAGAACAACTAAAAATGTCTGCTGTTCAGATAGGGCTAGATTGTGCCTTTAGGCACAGCCCTGAGCAAGGGATGGTGAATAAGATATGCCACCTCTGGAGTAGTCCTGGGAAACATTGTGTCTTGGAGCCACTCCTCTCAGGGACAATTATTCTCTTCTTGCTCCAGGGAAGGAAATAAATTACTGCAGCCCTTCAAATGGTACAGTTGACTTTGCTCCTCATACCTGGCCAGCTGTTCTGGTCATTAGCAAGTACTAGGATGGAGCCATTCTCTGCCAACTCTTTTGCAGGAAATATCTAGAGAGCAGAGCACTAGATCTGAATCCAGACCTGAGCAGGTTTTAGCCAATGCAGGGGTTACTCTGCTTGGCTGAGTAGAGAGATGTTACACAATGTAGCCTCTGGCATCTTATTCTTATCAAAGGCCATGTCATTCTTATCAAAGTTCCCATGTATACCACAATATATTTACATCACTAAGATATGTAGTGATGACATTATAGTGCTGTCTTCTAGGCTGACTTGGGGAATATTATAATTTATCTATTCTAATTATCTTTTTTTGTATCCACATGGGCAATTCAGTAGTTTGAAAAGGATTTTATTCAATCTGCCTTCCCTGAGGGTACAACTGGGAGCTTGATTCTGGTTGTACTTGACAGAGAGATATCATTATGACATTCTTGTCATTCAGTAGGTTCTTGATGAGTATTTACCAGGATTGAAGTGCACTCCTGAGAAAAGAACAAATTTTGCTCCTACCTTAGGAGTAATTTATTTGTAAAAACAAGCAGCTATTGTTGCAAAACTCAGCTTCTTTTCTATTAAAAAGAAGCGGAAACACAATATATGGATGGAGGGGCAGGAAAGTACTCTGGTCTGCTTCATTAGTTTAACATAAAAAGAAGTACAGCACATGCCAAGAAGCAAGTGCTTGACATAGTACAGTACACTGCTTTTAGCACCGAGATATTTCTCTCTGGCAGAAAACATTAACACATATAGTAACAAATAGTTGTTTTTCCTTTTTGTTTTTCAGGCAGGTATTCTAGCTCCAGGGATGTTTTGTCCTGAAACTACTAGAACATACACACAATGTATTCTTGACATTAGTAGCACATCAGCTCTGACGGAGCCTAAACTCCATGAGAAATAATATTTGCTAATGTATTCTTGTATGGTCCTATCCAGCACCCACTGAGGTCAATCGGAATCTTTGCATTGACTTCAGTGGGCACAGGGTCAAGTCCTTAGCATGTGTGTGGGTAGGGAAATGGGGTTGCAGAGGGCAAGAGGGACAGTGAAAATGGCCTCATACAAATAATCAGGGACAAATTGTGCATCCAATTGTCAATCTCAGTTACTAAACTCCATATTTAAATAATAGACACCATTTTAGGTCAAATGAGTTATTTGGTTTATATATAATCAATGACCTCTGCAGGGCCTGTGAACACAGAATTTGGCTCTTACAGCTTGCTGGTTATTGTTCATCTTGAGGGTTAGTAATTTATGTCTCCTTTCCCAACAGATCTCTAATGTTTGTAGGTATTGAACTGTAAAACTGTTTTCTATGCACTGAAGGCCCATAGCCTATTTCAGGGGTGGCCAACCTGTGGCTCCGGAGCCACATGCAGCTCTTCAGAGGTTAATATGTGGCTCCTTGTATAGGCACCAACTCCGGAGCTGGAGCTACAGGAACCAACTTTCCAATGTGATGGGGGGGGGCCCACTGCTCAACACCTGGCTCTGCCGTAGGTCCTACCCCCACTCCACCCCTTCCCATCCCCTGCCCTCAGCCTGCCGGGCCCTTGCTCCCCCCCAGATCCTCCTGCATGCCATGAAACAGCAGGTCTGCCCATGGGTCGGAGGTGTTGGGAGCAGGGTGGAGGAGCTGATGGTGGGGGTGGGGGGCTGCTGACGTATTACTGTGGCTCTTTGGCAATGTACACTGGTAAATTCTGGCTCCTTCTCAGGCTCAGGTTGGCCACTCTTGGCCTATTTCATGGACACAACCTGGGAATCAGTGCAAGACAAGTCCCTCAGACTGCACTTTCTTTTGAAGACCTGGTATTTCTTAATTTCATCTATCTAATATAAAAGTCATCCAGTGTGCAAATACATGTTTGCTCTTTGTCTGTGGAATAACATCACATCACAATTTTGTGTTGTTCTATTTGATGTGTATAATGGTTAGTCTTTCTTTTCAGCTGCTTTTTTCCCAGCCTGGGCACTGTTTTGCCTTGCAGAATGGATAGAGATCTGCTGCCAAGTGACACGAATATCACAGGAACTATCACATACAAATAAACAGACAACAGCAAAAAGACAGGCTGAGCATCTTTAAGTTTATTTAATATAATTGAGGTTATATATTATAAAAGTATGTCTGAAAAAAAATTATGTATATGCAAGTAGGAAACATCTTGTTATAAGCACCTTGCAGGGGCCTCAGTAGTTCACAGGATCAGGCCCCAGGTTTGTATGATAAAAGGCCAAATTCTATTGTCATCTGCAGGGGTAACTTCATCCCAATCAACAGGGTTGAGCTTATGCCGGTGTTAAATTTTGGCCCCAAATCTTTTAATCCTCTATGAAATATGTTATGTTAGTAATAGGAAAAAGATGCAGTCGAACTGAAACTTAAAATTTGATATAGAGGGACCTATCCACGAAGGAGTTTCTCAAACAGGCTCAAGGGAGAGGAAACATGGTTTATGTGCTTGTGTACGTCTGCCCAGTGTAATCCTGATTTACCGTGAAAGCAGTGTGAGTGGGATACACTTAGGAAAAACTTTTAACACTAACAGAGATTTACGTAGGACATACACTTAGATACAAAATCTCTCCTTTTCATGCCAAGGAACCTACCTGTATAAACATTCCCTGGGTGAATTGCCAGGTAATTTATAGAGGTGTATAGAGTGAGCACATAAAATATGGAACCAAAGATGAGACACTGAAACCATTCCAGAAAGTAAAGGGCAGCCCATCTAGCAGACTAAGCAAGTCATGCTGTAGATAGAGGCAAGTAACTCAAAGCCACCCGCACTGCCTGGACAGTCTGCCAAGAAGACAGATGGTACTGCTTGTGAAATATCTTCAGATGTTCCTGATAGTTTACAGCATACATTTTATGGTAGAAATAAATGGAAAAGGAGTCTTTTATTCCTTACATTTTATTGGCTACAAATGTTAAGTTATGTCCTATTAAATCAGCATACAGGAAGAACGGCACTTAATTAAACCCTTTAAATAATTGCTGGGTTTTAGATTGCCCATAGCAATTTGATCTCCATATTTGAAATTTAATGTAAAAGTTTTGATCCAAATTTATTTTTGTTAATGGTTTGATGTTAGATAGATACCCAGTTAGAAATACTCTGTGCCCTCTGGGGACTAACAAATGCTCCTCCCCACAAAACTACCCAAGCTAAATAAAGGTAGGGGTTGGCAGGTCAACAAGGTGGGGGTTGGCATGCTCCTGGACATGCTGCCTCCCAAAGGTGATGTTATGATATGAAAGGCTTCAACAAACTGGTGACTTTCTATGTTTGTAACCTCATTTCTGGAAGCAATTATCCTGGGGTTGATCATAAACATGATGGGGCCTACAGCCTATTTTTGATTTAGGAGATGTCTCACGTTTTCCACAATGTCTCAGGCACTTTAATGCAAATACAGCCACACTTCACTGAATGGATTTATTCCTCTCTGGTTTCTTATAGCTTGTGGTTTCACACCAGATGATTTGGATCGTTCACCAATTGGTGGCATTCACATCATTAAACTCTAATGTCCCAGGTGAAGACAATGAGAGCTACTTGTATCCTGCAGAATGGGGCCTTAGGCTATATTTTTCAGAAAGTAAAACAAAATTTCAGAGAATTCAGAGCAAAAGAGTATTAAGCCCAAACAAGCTACCCACTTTTATATGAAAATCTGCTAAAACCTAGTGGGGTGCTACTGTGCATGGATTAGCAAAATGAAGCAGGGCTAAGAGATGAAATAGATCCAGATATTGAGGATTTTCATAATACACTGATAAGTCCCATGCCTCCCTTCCCAGGTAGGAAGAGATTGTTGACATAGCCCCCTCAAAGGCCACCTCTGCATCACAGTCGACTGTGGAGGTAGTCACAGGAAGTGGCCTGGGGCAGCCTGAATGAGGATCTATTGGATCCAGACTTTATACAGACCCAGGGGTCCACAACTCTCACACGGGGGGCTGAGACACTATGCCAGATCCAGAAGCTGGAGGAAAGACCACATTGCAGCCTGTGTGCTAAAGCAGTGTGAGTAGGGGGTGGGGAAAGAGAGGCAGGAGACAAATCCTCCATGAATAGACAGTCAGATTTAACAATATACTGACATGGATCCAAAATTATTTTAAAGTTGTTTTTCATATTTTTCAGTCACAATTTATTTTTATAGGAGATTCTCTCTCCCTGCCTTTGTCACAGTTTGAATGGGAGTTATCAGCAACTTTCAGTGTAAGGAAAAAGGAATTGTGATTTGCAGTTTAGCTTCACTACAGCATTACCATCATATAAAAATTACTTTTGCTTAGTGTTCACATACATTCCCTCTGATCACACTAATTTTTCTGTCAAAAAAAGAAGGCTTAAGTGTAGCTATTGTTTTTACTGCCTTCATTTGTAATCACTCTTTTAATCCTGTAATCATTCCTGAACAATCAGAAGCTGCAAGCCTCATTTTGAAAGGCTCACAAAATATCACTATACATGGCAAGAATTTTCCTCCCAGTTCAAAGCTTCCTACATCCATTGTCCTGGATACTTTGAGAGATTTTTTATGAGCAGGAAAGTAAAAGTTTGAAGTCCAGCTGGACTGGCTTTTAAACTATTCAGAGAGTGGAACTTCTTCTGCTCACCCCCCTAGAGAGTTCTTCCCTTCCTCCAAATAATTTCTAAAACAAAATCAAAGTAACATTTAAAAAAGAATAATATGACTACTAGTTACTTCCTTTACTAAGGGATGAGCAACAGGAAAATGGGTATATTTACTTGTTTCACCAATGATGGGTAGATAGAAACTTCAACACTATAATGAAAGCATTGTATTCTTCCACTATACATTTCTTGTTAACGATAATATCACAGAGCATGCCCACCTGCCACATTCAGATAGCCATAAAAATGTGACGATGCTTTATTCCAGTGGAAAGTGCATGGCACAGCTATTTCAGCACAGGGAATGGTGCTGGGGATTCAGTGTGTTACAGTCTTCCTTCTGTGTCAATATTGTACATCTACAACAGGCAGGTGTTAGGAAGCACTGTGCTACGTGGAGTGTTCTTGGGAGGTGGTATAAATCCTCTGTCCTGAACACTTGTCACCTTTAAAGATTCTATTTCACTTTTCATAAGGGGTTAAAAGCCCCAGAATCTAGCCAAATTTCAGTTCACCAAAATCCTCCCTTGCAGTTGCAATTGGATATGCTCTTCTTTTCCATCTCTTGTCCAAAACTGTGTATGAGCCCAGCTCTAGTGGTCTGTGCATGGGAAGGGAGAGAGAGACAGGATACTTGTCCTCTAATACCTTTGTTTTTTACACTAGCTTGGAGCAATTCTTTTTGCTCTCTGTGTGAAATGACTGGGATTGATCCTAGACAGTAATTTAAGGGAAGGGAAGGGAAAGGAAGACTATGTTCCATCTCCCACAGGCAACGTTTGACTTTATGGAATTTTCAGTATATCAAGTATTGAAACACTTGAACTAATTATTGCTGACTGATCCACTAGGAACATCTAGTGTTCAGTATCTCAGCAATGTTACTGTACTTATCTGTAGATGCTGGTGCAATAATATTGTACTTCTCAGTTCTGGTGGAAGGTATCACTGACAGTCTCAGAAATGGAAGACTTCTGTTCCCTCACAGATATTCATCTACAGCTACAAGTACAGCACAGCCTTCTTAATTCTCTACTCTAACTTCAAAGGGTCCACTATACAAGGATACCTACTCATTTTGTAAGGTGGTAACAAATAATCCCCAATCAACCTATGTTTATTATCTTTTTCATTTCCCATTCAAATTGCCATCTCAAAACTGCGCTTCTTTGTTTTCAAACCTCATAGGCACCCACCTACTCACTTATTTCACCCCTCCAATTTTGGGCTCTTTTCAGGGGCGGCTCCAGGCCCCAGCACACCAAACGCGTGCTTGGGGCGGCAAGCTGTGGGGGGCGCTCTGCCAGCGCTGCAAGGGCAGCAAGCAGGCTGCCCTCAGCAGACCTCCCGCAGCAGTGCCTGCAGAGGGTCCGCTGGTCCCATGGCTTCGGTGGACCAGCGGACCGGCCCCAGGCAAGCCATGGAAGGCAGCCTGCCTGCTATGCTTGGGGTGGCAAAATTCCTAGAGCCGCCCCTGGCTCTTTTTTGCTACTTCCCTAATGAAAATTCCATTTGAGTGTTTGGCCTGGCTGTGTTTTGGCATGTAAGCTGGGTAACAGACCAAAGAGTCCACTGATCAGTCAGTTCTGGGGGCTGTTCCAGTAGACACAAGACAGGCAAACTGTAAGATTCAAATGGAGCATGAGGAAGATTCCACTGGGACTCCCCTGATTCTCCAATCACAGTATTTGTGTTACCACATGACTATAAGAGCCAAATGACTATGAAACCCAATTGTCAGCTCAGATTTGAGTGAATTTCATCCCTCTTCATAGGTTGTAGGAAGGGACTTATGATTTCATTTGCAACTAAGCAAAACGCTGTGGTGTCACATCGATTTGTCTAAAGCTGGACCAGAACCAAAGCATTAGATTAAAAAAGTATGAAGAACATTACAGTATCTAAAAACTAAGCACCAAATTCTCTAGTCTGCCTAGTCCACTTTGCACTGCTTAAGCTAAGTTTGCATTTAGTAAAGAACAGAACCCTAAATTTATAGTGGTAAAAAGTACTTTCAGATTTGTAAAATAAGGGATGGTTGCTTTTAAATGGCAGTAGTTGAGAAAGTAAAAATACTCTAAGTATTACAAAAACAACTAAATAGAATGCTATTTAAGCTTCACATAGAACCTCCACAAATATTAAAAATTAAGGAAATAGTATTGAAGTATTGTCATAAACAGATAGCTAAGGGTTAATGTCTCTTTCACCTGAAGCACCTGACCAGAGGACCAATCAGGAAACCGGATTTTTTCAACTCTGGGTGGAGGGAAGTTTGTGTCTGAGTCTTTGTCTGTCTGCCTGCTTTCTCTGAGCTTTGGAGAAGTAGTTTCTACTTTCTAGTCTTCTGTTTCTAAGTGTAAGGACAAAGAGATCAGATAGTAAGTTATATGGTTTCTTTTCTTTGGTATTTGCATGAATATAAGTGCTGGAGTGCTTTGATTTGTATTCTTTTTGAATAAGGCTGTTTATTCAATATTCTTTTAAGCAATTGACCCTGTATTTCGTCACCTTAATACAGAGAGACCATTTGTATGTATTTTTCTTTCTTTTTATATAAAGCTTTCTTTTAAGACCTGTTGGAGTTTTCTTTACTTCAGGGAAATTGAGTCTGTACTCCCCAGGGAATTGGTGGGAGGAAGAAATCAGGGGAGATCTGTGTGTGTTGGATTTGTTAGCCTGATTTTGCATTCCCTCTGGGTAAAGAGGAAAGTGCTTTTTGTTTCCAGGACTGGGAGAGGGGGAGTCACTCTGTTTGGATTCACAGAGCTTGTGTCTGTGTATCTCTCCAGGAGCACCTGGAGGGGGGAAGGGAAAAAGAATTATTTCCCTTTGTTGTGAGACTCAAGGGATTTGGGTCTTGGGGTCCCCAGGGAAGGTTTTTCAGGGGGACCAGAGTGCCCCAAAACACTCTAATTTTTTGGCTGGTGGCAGCAAGTACCAGGTCCAAGCTGGTAACTAAGCTTGGAGGTTTTCATGCTAACCCCCATATTTTGGACGCTAAGGTCCAAATCTGGGACTAAGGTTATGATAAGTATGGTGCTTTTAATCAGGTGTGTACAATTGGCCAGCTATATCTTCCCCAGATATACAAACCTGCATATATCAATACCTTTGAATGAAAGATGATGAAAAGTAATTCTAACTAGTAACTTACACATTGATAGTGTGGAATGTTACAGTCGAGTCTTGTAATAATTTTGTAAAAAGTAATGTATTTTCTGAAATGCGCTTTCTTCCACTTTTGGAAATATGCACACAGTAACAAAGCATCCTATTTGGGATTTATTTTATTATATTTTGTAATTATGCAAATGAGGTTATACACCAGTATTAATCACACTAAATGAAGCTATCTGTTTCAGTTTGAAAAGCTGAATAATTATTCGTTAGTAGTGACTGTTGAAGAAGCCTAAATCAAATCAGATTGCACTTTAAAGAAGTGGCTTGGAAAAAGTTTCCTTTAGGGGTTTATTTATTAATCCGTAGAGGATGTGGAGTATGTGCAGTGCTGGGAGAGCTCTCTCCCAGCGCTGGCACTGCAACCACACTAGAAACTTCAAAGCGCTGCCGCGGCAGCGCTTTGAAGTGCAAGTGTAGCCATACCCTGATATAGCTTATTTTCTCCCTTGAACTGGTATAAGCTATATCAGCAACTGGACTTTTTTTTTGCCAGTAAAACTGAATCTACAGTAGGGCTTTTGCTGGCACAGCTAAGATGTGATTTTTTTCCACACACTTAAGCAATATAACTATTCTGTCAAAATATTTAAGTGTGGAGCAAGCCTTACTGAATAACCTCATGGCCAGATGCACCCTACATTTCCCAGCACAGTAGCTAGACAAATTCAAACCTGGACCATTTCTAGAGCTGGGATGAAGTTCATGGACACACCAGAACCCCAAAACACCCTGTCTTCAGGTGGATTCAGGGTTAAAGGTAAACATCATACAGCTCTGCTCAGAAGATTCCAGCCTAGCTCTGGCTCCCATGTCTTATTATATAAATTAGAGGGCACTAACATCACAAGAGACATGTAGACTGTGTCTCATTCAGCTGCTGACAGGATTCAGAAGTCACATGGGAGTGGAAGGAGAGTGAATCTGGAGTTTTGAAAAACTCCAGAAAAACTTCCTTTGCTCCATGATTTGCCTCCATCAGTATTGGAGACCAATGCGGAGACCTCAGCCCACAGAGCCACTGAGGAGGAATCCTAGTTAGAAATGGAAGGGCTCCCCCAGGAAGAGGAATATCCAGTTTTGTCAATGAGCCAGCTGAGAATCTGGCCCTCTGAGCCTAAAATAAATGTCAAACATGAGTGTGAACTGAACTCCTAGGAGCTGTTCTACAGACCCCATTTATAGGAAGCTGGAAGAAGCATGCCTTGACAACTATCAAAATCTGACTTTTATCCTAACTTTAAAACACCAACCAATCACTTATAGATAATAATGACAATGATATGGGAATTGTGCTTTGGGAAGAACCTGAGGGGGATGTACCCTGGAGAGACCTCTCATTCACCAAGGAGAAAGTCAGTGATGGGTGGGGAGCTGAAGTATATAAAAGACCATCACATTTCTAGGGAATGAGATGGGGGAGATTCTGTGGCTGCATTGTGCATGAGGTCAGACTAGATGATCATAATGGTCCCTTCTGACCTTAAAGTCTATAGATCCTAGAGAGATCAAGGAAGGGAATTACAAAGTGCAGAGGTCATGCAGGCCCTCAGGAATGTCAGACAATCACAGACTTTGAAGGAACCTCAGGAGGTCATCTAGTCCAACCCCCTGCTCAAAGCAGGACCAATTCTCAGGTAGATTTTTACCCCAGTTCTCTAAATGCACCCCTCAAGGATTGAACTCACAATCCTGGCTTTAGCAGGCCAATGTGCAAACCACTGAGTTATCTCTTCCCATATCTTTTTTTGGTATTGTAATAGTAATATCATAGCTTGGGTTAGGCATAGTGGTTAAAGAGTCCCCTGGGCAAATGGAAAGGTTTCAGATGAAGAGGGTTTGTGAAAGTAAGCAAGACAGACAAATAAAATCTGATACATGAGAGGTGATTTCTTTACTCAGGCTAAGGATGAAACTACAGGCTCTTTCTGAGACTGGTAGCTACATCGTGGGCAGTCACCTCAGAATTAGAGATGCAACAATATCCTTGAATCTGACCCCTTTTGCATTTCAGGGGCATTTGAATATCCAGATCAAAATCCAGCACCAGGTTGCTGCTTCAAGTTTTGATACAAAAGAGGAGGATTTTATGCCCAAGTTCACACCTGACCAAAATCTTTCCAGAACCATAATAAAAATATTAATGTCAGGGTATGCCATTTAAACAACTGCTTATTACAACAACATGAATGCATAATATTACACTAACACATCAGTCAAAACTTTAGAAATTACCTAAAAGTCAGGACACAAAATGAGCTCTCAGAAACTGCTAATTAATAAAAAATGAGATGTAGAAAGAAAAAAGTATCACTTTTTAAAATGATTTATTTTATTACTGCCCTCTGTCACTGAGAATGCTCCAAGGTATGACCCTTCCCTCTTGGCTTCCACACTGAAATAAAGATTCCTAAGCACTCAAAGTCACAGGGAAAGGAAGGTATCTTTCTATCAGCATGTCTGCATTTTTATGAGTAAATAATGGCAAGAAAATGGTTATGAATCATACAAAAGAGACAGAAAGCCTAGTTCTAGTAGTATTGTCTCCCAGTGTTTGCCATACAAGTCACTAACAAAAAAGACTGAATCATGTTGTTATAAGTGTGAAAAATATACAGTTTTTAAATATAGGCAATATGTAAAGAATTTATAAAAATACCAGTAACAAAACATCAAAATAACTACTTGTTTTGGATGCTTCAATTCTTAACTGTCCAACATGGTACATCTTAAAGGACACTGATTTTCACAAACTTCTGAATGCCCATACTCTGAAAACTAGGCCCTTTTAAGGTGTCTGAAGTTGGGCATCCAAAAATTTAAGCACCCAAAATCAATAGTCACACTGGAAATATTGGCCCACACATGGGACAAAATGAACTCAAGGAGCAACTGTTTCCACTTAAACACACACCAAATAGTAAAGAAAAAATTAGTGCTTGTCTCTGCAAAGACTTAGTTATATGTTTATCTTTAAGCACATGAGTAGTAGAGCTGGTCAGGAATTTTCTGATTTTTTCTTTTGGTTAGAAAGTGCCAATTCATTGAAAATGAAACTTTTAGCAGGAAAAGGCCTGTTTGGACTAATTTCTGGGCTCACAAATTTTTGGAAAGTTTGAATATTGTTGAAATGTCCTGTTTCAATGTTTTCATAATGAAAAAAATTCCAGTTTTCCAGTTCAAAACAACTTTTCATTTAGAAATTTAAGCTAACCATTAAAAATAGTCAAAATCAAAATGAAATGTTTCAAAAGTATTGAAACGTAATATTTTGATTCATCCAAATTGAAAACTTTGATTTTTGGCTCATGAAAATTGCAGATCTTGACTTTTCATTCCAATTCAAATGGGATTTTTTTTATTTTTTAAATCTCAAAAACATTTGTAGGACAGTGTGTAATGAGTGACTCACCACAGGTGTCCCCTCATGGCTAGACATGCTATAGCAGGCTTTCCTCTTCTAACATCCCTGATCAATGGTTGCTCCAGTTCCACAGTGATCTGCCTCTTCTCTTCATTTGGCCCTCTGGCCAGTTTTAGTCCCATCCCTTCTGGAGTACCAGAAAGTCTAACAAATAACAGTCCAGTGTCCTTACAAAAGGTCTTTTGGCTGACTTTGGAGTCCATGGTCCTCATACTCTTCTCTAAGGGCTTTCACTCATCCTTGTCCCCTTCTAAGGGGACTCACACCACCTTCCCCATGGCTGGTAGCAGAACCTAGGCCCACCCACTACACTAGGTTCCAGTACAGGGACTCTATAACCACCAGCAGTCTGCTCCTTCAGACTCCTTGCTGCTGCATTCCTAGACTGCTTCCTACCACAGCCCATCAGCAGGCCCCTCCCACAGCTTGTCTAAGGTCACCCTTGTTCCAGGGCTGGGACTTACAGGACTATCCCCTAGAATCCTCCAATAAATCCCATACCAAAAGTATACATTTAAACCAAATTCTGCCCACCTCAGGCTAGTCCTTTCATACCCTTCATGTTCCCTTTGATCTGTTCCTCCACTAAATGGCTCCCAGGGCTCTTTCCCTAGAAGTCTTCTCTACTCTCAGGGGCTGTTCCATGTCTCCCTTGGCATTCTGCCAGATTTATCTACTTAGGAGAGGATCCCAGAGCCAGCTGTCCCCAGCCTTCCTCCTTGACCCTCCTGGTTACTCCACTCTCTAGACTGTAGACTTCCTTTCTCTTTCCTTGGAGCCTCTCTCTATTTCTTTTGCTCTGTGGTGAAGCAGACTCATCTACTGAGTCTATATCACCTACCATATTCCTTTTACTGTCATGCCTCTGCCCTCTCTTACCCTGCTCTATATTCTTAAGAAAATGTATTGGAGCATTTTTTAATGTTACCCTGTGTTCTCAATATCCCGCTTAAGTCCTCATAGTATAGTTTATCACCTTAAAGCATCTAAAGTGCCTTTCTTTCCTGGGAATGCTCCCTGCATTCCCATTTCAGGTGATCAACTGTTTCTGTAATCTTCCATGGGTTACATAATCCATCTTGGTGTCTATTCAATAAATATAAATTAGTATTCAAACCACAGTGGCCAGTTTCTAAATATGAGTACATTGATTCCATCATAACCTTGGTGTTTCACATTATCCTCAATTTTAGGGCATACTTCACAGAATCTTCTTCTTCTTTCCTCCTTGGTCCACATTTCTTACCATTCCATTTTTAATCTTTTTTTAACTATTTTTTTAAATTCCTGTTAACTCAAAGGAATTTTTATATTGATTTCTTCATGACTGAAGCATTTTTCACCTTCTTATCTGCCATTTCATTGCATGTGCTGGAATACATGTGAATGCTGTCTTTATCCAAGCCTGCTAACTCTGTAGTCAAAAATCATTTCATTTAGTAAATGATCCTGCTTTCTGAGGTACCCCTTTTAACTGCCAATACACATGATAATGATGCTGAAAGTCAGAACAGCTGGGGGACAGCCCCCTTTGGCTCCAGACTTCCTTTCTTCATAGTCAGCACTCAGCTCATTCTCCAGCTGAACTTCATCTTAAATTAAACTTGGAACACATTCCAGGAGCAGCCAAGTAGCATAATTGGCCTCTCAGGCCCACCTTCACCTTTTAGTTGCCTGTGTGGAGCATATACCCCATCACAGATGGCAAAAATGTTTCCTTCCCGATTGTAATGAGTAATCTTATTGAATTCAGTGGGATTACTCATGCATATAAATGTCTCCAGGACATTTATAGAAACTATTGGAATGTTCTACTATAATATAACTTTTAAATCCATTTTTAATATTTTGTTTTTTCAATTAATTCTATGATATGCTAATACCTAATGTAAGGAGCTAGAACGCCCCCTAGTAACTACTGATTAAGCAGGTTGTAGGATTGGATTTAAAAAGATTGGGTCCTAATTTTCCAAATCAATTCTGAATACACCAAGTGTTTCTGAGTAAGCATCCAGACTTCTGCACACATATCCAAAGTGTACGTCTAAACTCTATTATTAATATTTGTGTTACAATAACACCCCTAGACCTCAATCAAGATTGGGGCCAAATTGTGTTGAAAGCTGTACTAACATACAGAGTAATAGAGAGTCGTTTTCCTGAAGAGTTTGTAATCTAAGCCCCAGATCCCACCAAGACAACATGCAGGTGGACCTTTGCTTCTATTGGAACCTTCCTGACAAAACAGATGAAGGGTGAGGGTAAGAGATGCAACACAGCAGATTTGACAAAACTCATGTTCTCTCAGCATTTTCTCTTTAATTATCTGTTTTGTTGTGGTTAGGTTGTCCTTTTCCCAATCTGAATATTAGTCTCTCATCATGCTCTGATCCTCTTCCCATTGAACACACAGGCAAAGATTGCTGTGAGTTTAAGGCAAGTGGGACAGGGAATCATCATTGAATGGAACTGGGACTGTGTCATCTGTTTGTTCAGCATCCAGAAAAATAGGGTCCTAATTCTGACTGAGACCTTTGAGTACAACTTTAATGCAAATGTTAAATGAACAACACTTTATTTTATATAAATACACAGCATATGTTCTTTCTACTTATGGCTAATATAAATCATACTTGCAAACCTATCTCAACTGTTCTTGCTACCAGAGCTGAGTGAATAATTGATTTTTCAGTATGATGGCTGAAATAAAAACTGAAAAAAATATTTTTATTTTGTTTCATTGTGTTAATTTAAATTTAAAATTAAATTTAAATTTAAAAAAAAATCAAATCTGTGAAATTTTAAAACAAAATGTTTTGAAACCAAATGCCAAGACATTTTGTTTTGAAATTTGACTCATTCTATTTTTTTATTCAAACAAAAACTATTCAACATATTTGACCCAATTTGCAAATAGTCTTGGTTGTGCTAACACTACATTTTTCAGCAAATAAATGATTTAACCGACATATTTCAGCCTGCACTACTTGTAAACGTGTTCTGGGAATTTTTTATCTACAAAAACAACATGGAGTCCAGTGGCACCTTAAAGACTGAAGAGGTGGGGGGGTTTAACCACGAAAGCTTATGACCAAATAAATCTGTTAGTTTTTAAGGTGCCACTGGAATCTGTTGTTTTTGTAGATACAGACTAATATGGCTACTCCTCTGATATTTGTTACTAATCTAGAGGCCGATTAAGTTAAAACACATTGACAAAAAATGGCATGTAACTAGAGGGATCTTTTAAACAATGCCAGTGGAAATCAAGGAACTCACAATTCAGCATTCTGTCTTTAAACCTAAAAGAGTACTTCTGAATGGGAGTTTCATTAAGAGAGTGTTTCTTGATTTTATAGTGATTGAGGATAACAAACACAATGTAAAGTTTTCTGTTCTACTGCATTGGTTTTAAAAGTAATATAAAGCAGTTTCACCCCTGCTAAGTTATTACATGGATTATGACAACATTCTAAGCAACAAGCCCAGGGGGTTGATTCAGTTTTTTTGAGAAAAATTAAATCAATAAAATCCTTTAGTACTGTCAGGAAAAAATATTTTTTTAGCAGTTACTATGAGCTTTAGACTACAGTTTAACTAATGGTCATAACTGTAAATTATATTAAAACATAAAATTAAATAAAGACTTGCAAAGTATAAATTTGCTGCTGGCAATCTAAAAAAGGATTTTCTTGTTTCTCACCCATGGGAGTAAGGGTTCTATCAAAGAAGCTTTCCTACTTGTCATACATCATTTCAAAGAGACATATATAGCCTGAAAATTGCTCTAAGGCAGCTGCAAGCAAGTGTCACTTTGACTTAAATGCATTATTAAACTGTTGGGAAATTTTACATCATGGGTCATTAATCTATGCTAAATTGGGTCAAAAGCCTCTACACATGCCTAGATAAATGAGAAAGAAGAGCAAAATTCTCCCTTGGGAAGAAATACTTTGACAACTTCTTAGAGTCCATGTTATTTTTTTTTGGTAGATCTGGAGAAAAATGACCTGCTAAATATATTTATTCATGAAAGAGGGTGCCAAATACTCATAAAATAGGTTACCAAATATTCCCATATGCTGAAATTCTTCCATGCAAAAACATAGATAAACTGCAGTGTTACTTGTTTTGGATTTCTGTATGTTAGAGTTGCTAATAGTAATAAAGTAACATGACGGCTATATAGGTGTTGACCCTGCTCAAAGCAGGGTGAAGATTCCTGACTCACTCCTCAGTGGGTGTATTTTAAAGAAAGGCATCTTTGTAATGAAAACAGAGTAAGATAAAGTTTCTGAAACTTTAATGAAATATTGTAAGAATGGGATTTAACTTAGTAAGTGAGGCGAATGTTATGTTTAGTAAATCAGATAGAGCCAAATGTTCAGTCCTGGGCACATTCATTGCCGGACATTTCTAGATATCATGATGTATATCATTAAACAAGTTACAGCCTATTCTGGTAGCCAATTTTAAAAAATTAACAGAGTTGTGAACCCACACATGAGAGAAAAATTGAGCAAGAAATGGTTCTTCATGGGATATTGAAATTCTTTCATTTTGAAAGATGAAGTCTGACATATCATTGTACTTTGCCCATTGCACAGAACAGCCATAAAGAATAATCAAGCAAACAATTGTAAAGGGAACTCTGGGGTGGGAGAAGAGACATTGCTGTGACTTGGAGGCAGCTTCACATGGTGCGTTTCTGGTAGAGACAAACATTTGGTATTGGTGTCAGGTTTGCAGCTCCTTGCGCTAGCTGAATTAATGTGTGTGTATGCTTGACATGGCTTTGAGTATGATAACCTCTCACAGAATAAGCTCATTCTACTAGATGATCCATAGATTATTACGGGTTCAGAGAAGGTCATACAACTCTCCTTTTTGGCCAAAAGCTCAGGAGATGAGCTGTGTATTGTTACCATATATATCTTAGGTGTTTGGGAAGGAATTTCCACTGGGATTACATCTAACATTCTGAATTTCTGAGTAACTTCAAGGGCCAACATTAAAAACAAAACAAAAAAACAAACAAAAACGCCTGTGAAATTTTTGAATATCTACTCCAAAATGCTGTAGTAGGCATTCCTCTAAATTATACTGGCCTCAGGCTGAAGACAGGTAATATTTAGTCATGGGCAACTAACAGGTTTTTAGGTCTAATAAGAGGAGATTTAGACCATCAGGAATCCAGAAATGTGATTTTAGTCCACTCAAAGTAATAGTCCAGGTCCTGCTTTCATATCAAGATGATGGAGAATGAGTTCACCAAATTACCAAATGGACATAGGGATAAATTTTGGCAGGATAAATTAAATATTAAATGTAATTTCATTTCATTTAATTGTTTGGAACAAATTTTGGAGGAGTTCTTCACTTGTTCATTGGCAAGATAGTGCTATTTTATAAATAACTAACTCTTAGTTCCTATGTATTTTCAGGTACATCAGTCCCTAAACCCTGGTATGCTATCTATTTCCTGCTAAATGACTTTTCATTTTACAGACTTGAGCTCACAGGATATGAATGGCTCAAAAAGGGATTTCATCACAGTAGATGGGATTGTACTGACTCCATGAGAAAAAGAGACATTTAGTTTTATTTTTAATTAAATAAACTGCCAACATGAACCTTTCCCAGAAGTGAAGAACTCTGTGATGCTCAAAAACAGAAGTGGGTCCAATAAAAGAGATTATCTTACCTACTTTCTCTCTATTATCCTGAGACTGACAGAGCTACAACTGCACTGCATGAACCTGAACACTCGGGGCTGGAATCCATAAAATACTCCAAGGATGTCACTGCTGATACGTTCATGGCATACACACAGGGCTAGATTCACAAAGAAACTTATCTAGAGTAATGCTCAGTGTCACCACAACTAAATTTTAGACAACTAGAAAATCCCTGGGATTCACAAAACCTGTGTTCAGCCTCTAGTCTTCCTATACAATGGATGGGGAGAGATGGGCACCTCAGAATGGGATTCAGAAAAGCCAGCATGCTAGTTGCCTCTTGCACAACCTAGCCAATGGAGGGGAAGTAGGGTGTCAAGCTGAGGGAAGTGTGCTAAGCCCTGCCCCTCTCTTCAAAATAGACACCTAAAGCACCTGGGGGAGAAGGAGCTTCCTCATAACTTTTAGCCCAGTGCCTAGGAGCCTCACCTGGAATGTGAGAGATCCCTAGTTCAAGTCCCCCACTTGCCTGAGGGGAGAAGGAATTTAAACAGAGATTTGCCACCTCTCAAATGAGTGCTCTAGCCATTGGACGATCTCCACTCCCACCCTAATTTTGTGTATGCCTTTCAATTTAAGAACCAATGTGGTAGGCAAGCTCTGAGCATGCTTACTAGATCAAGCCCACAGGCAAGTTAAGTAGAGGGACACCTGTCTTCCCCTGGTTCTTGCATTGCTCTGAGGCTAACACATCTGGATGCCTGGCATGAGGCTGCAGCACACATTCAGAGAGGGAGAAGCATAGACTCTAGCAAATTTTTACTGCACACAGTTAGGCACCAGGGGAGTTAAGGCACCTACAGGCCTTGGGGGCAACTGAGTGGGGGTTTGATGAATCCCACTGGGGGCTTGATTCTGGGATTAAGGCACCAAAAATGGCATTTAGGCTCCTAAAACCATTTGTGAGTCTAGCCCACAGAATCAAAATATAACTAGTCCATGAGATATACCCTAAAAAATAGCCCATTGGTACCATTTGAGTGAGCATAATTTCTTCTTGTATTTTGAATAGCTCCATGTCACAACAGATGATGAAAAACTCATGGTGGACTTTCCTGCAGAGTAGCTTATTGGTAGAACTGAGTCTTTTTTGTTAGTCATCAATTTTATGCAGCGTTTTCTTATATAATGACTTAAATGAAAGGAAACAATTTTATTCAACACATTGTTCATTAATAAGCAAAAATATACATTTTGGTATCATGTTGAGGATATTAATTTTAAGTCTAAAATATATAATTAAACTACTCCTGCCATCTAAATACTACATAATGCAATAGAAATGTCTCTCTCCATTGATTTTGGAAGCTTTTTCAGTGTTACTAATATTATGATATGTTCTGTAATAATTACACGGATGAGTGATATATCAAGCCCACAATAATATAGAATGGATAACTGACAAACAATCCTGTATTCAGCATCTGACTGGAATGTCATCTCCATTTGATTCACCATATTCATTGTCCGAACTCTTTTCCATAGTAACTGTCACATTCTCCTTATCTTCACCCATGTTCTCACACTTTTGCTGCCTATATGCTGGAGAGCAGTGGAGTACATTAGCAAGGCACTGACAATTAGGTAGTTTACATTCTTTATGCGTTTACAAGCCATCATCTGCAAGACCACCTCAGGGACATTCTATTGTCAGCTCCTTCTCCATAAGCCAGTCATGCCCTGTTTCATGGCTGGATATGATAGGATACTTCTCCTGGCTCCTACACCAGACAACAGTATATGTCCCAAAGACCATGCAGGTAGAGGTAGTCTTTGTATGGGGAGGCAGATGGCCAGATTCAAATGGTTCAATAGCACTCCATTCTGGCTTTCTATTTTCTGAATCTGAATTTTTAATAGAGATGTCACTGTACACGTCAACGATCACATCTACTCTGTCAATGTCAGTTCCAGTCTTCAAGTCCAATATGAAGACACTCTCAGACAGATCATCATATGTTTTGTTTGTTGTGTACAAAAGCCATTTCATCTGTGATACAGGCAGAAGAACTAGGGATTGTGTCAGGTGCTGTTACTATTTTCTCAAGATTCCTTGACAGGGCTACTTTATTTGTCTTCCTTGTGGTATCTCAAAGTTGGCAAGAGCACAGGACAATAGACTTCAGTAGTGCTGCAACACCTCCCATATGTCCAGATTCCTACTTATGGATATCAAAAGCATATGGCCAAAACACTTGTAATCTGACTATAATGTAATTTCCTTGTTTGAGGCTTTTGTTTGCCTCGATTTCTTTATGTCATTGAATATTTTCAGTTTTTACTTTGGCAGCCTTTTGTAGAAGTTCTGGGCTGGCTGCTCTTCTAGCCTGTTATCTCTAAATGCTGTATATGCATCTTCTCCTTTCTTCTTTGCATATAAAAAGATTTTCTCAAATGTCTGTAGGAGCTACACAACTAGTGAAGAAAGAGTTATTAATTTGGTTTTGCAGCAGAATTGACCCATTTTCTCCAGTGCATCTATCAGTGACTGCATGTCTTTTTCATCTCTCTCTATCCTTGATAGGTTAAGATCTGCTTGAAATATGCCAGGGGTCTGGATCTGTACCATTGGCCTTTATTTTCCAAGACAAGTAATTCTGTACTCCTCAGTTAGATAATACCCATTCACTGTCCCAGCCTTCAGCCTGAATCTTTTGGTTCCACCTGCTGTCTGTATGTTCTTATTGGCTGTCACCTCAATGTACTAATCCACAGGAATTTTGCCAATGGGGTCTGATGACCCCATCTGTATAGAGAAACCTCAATTTTTGAAATAATCCTACATCTCAGGATGTTCCATTACCAACCATGTCATTTGTGTGTAGTACATTTGCGGATATCTTGCATAATTCTGCTTGTCAAAAGCAAAACACCAAGGTATTACGGCACTTTACAAGGCTAGGTGGAGAAGCTAGTCACCTTCTCTGGACGGTCAAATAAATCCAAGAACTACATCACCCATACCAATATAACTCATCAAGAATGCTGATAGGTCATTGTTTTCATACCTTAAGAAGTTCAGGTACACATTGAAAAGTTGGATGATCCAAACAGAGGATTATGATTGAGGACATCATTCAACTGGTTCTGTGTAATGTTGCCATGAAAATTCTCCATCCAGATTATTGTGTCATTCATGCCTTGTAAGTTAACCAGGTCATGTTCCTCCACCCATCCTTCTGGGCTCATCTCAGCGGGGCCTCATGCTCTGATTTATGTAGTCTAATAGCTCAGTTGTGTGAATGCTGGTCCTGCTCTGACCTGTGAACTTATATGTTGCTATGCAGATCAGCTGGGCAAGAAACCTCCGCTGATTCTTAGAACAGCGGATGAAATACGCTATGGCTGAACAGGATGCGCTTAACCGCAAACCGCAAAAGAAAATGTAATTTGCATAAGAAGCGCTGTTGACGTGTTTGCCTGTGTTTCTAAATCGCATAAAAGACGCTCGGGGACACACAGTCGGGGCGAGCCACATTGAGGTACCTGATCCTCGGTGAAGGACGTGCCAATCGTGGTCTCTGCCCGGTCCACGGACCATAAGGGAATCGCAGTCAACTGGTAGCCGTGAGAATCTCGAAATCCTTGGAGACGAGGCCTAAGCTCAGACAGACACATCCCCACCATGGGAGATCTGCCTTGAGTGGCGGCCAAGAGCCCAAGTGAGCGGGATTGGAAAGGGTCTCGAGACACATCCCTACCAAGGGAGATCTCGCATTGATCCCGGACCACCCTAGAGAGTATCCAGTTCCACCAGAGGCGTCAGACGATTGGGAATACAGGCAAAACAGGGGCAACAGTGGACTCAGATTTGCTGTGTTTAAGCAATTCAAAGAGCAAAAGCCTGTTGCAATAACGGAATATATATAAGCGCTTATTATAACAAGGTAAGGTTATTATTAAAATGCATGGCCTGATCAGCTGTAACAATAGATATTCTAAAGATAGATACAATTAATTGAATTAATGCTAGGAGATTGTTAAGTATCATAATACTAGTTATCAGTTAAATATTATCGAAAGAATAAATAATAAAAAATTGTTTTTATCATAATTACGCCTCTCGAAGTGTCAGTCCTAAGAAAGAACTTGTGTGGAAGCAGCCAGCCGCTTAAGGGCTAACCCTCATTGGATATAAGAGGAGGCTCATGGCTGGGCCACAACTAAAAGTGGTGTATCCACAGGAAAAATAGCGGTGCAAGTTGTTCTGGAGTCCCTCCATTATACCACTGATGGAACCTTCAGGAACGATATCAGACTAATCTGCAAGATCTCTGAGACCAGCATCTTAGAATCTTTTCCCAATGATGGACATTATATTGCCTATTGTATGAAATCCTCCCATTCTGATAATTAGGGAGTGGATTTTTTTTTAAAAATCATTCCTCCATAGTAATTCTGCAGCCTTGGCATACAGTGCCTGGCCAAAACAAACATTTTATTGCTTTCAAAATCAAGTTTTTCTAACATTTTCAGAGTCTGATTAAGGATTTTTCAGACCATGGACATCTTTATCGCTGGCTCATTCATAGTTGGCAACCCAACATTGTTCTGAGTCACATTGACCTTTTTCTCTCTGGATGTTCAGGAGCTGACCATCTGGTTATTTGCATCTGTTTGCCTGATCAGACACCATACCTGATTCTTAATTTGAGCATTCTGAATGAAATCTTCATAGTCTATCTCAACTGGTTTCATCAGAGCAGGACCAGCTTGGTTAACTGCATTATAAGGAGGAGGTAAGTAATGGCAGAGAAGTTATGACTTTCTCTGAGTATGGAGGCTACTTGGGTTGTCCAACAGTTGGTATGTGAGGCTGCACTGCAATACCATTTACTCTCTGTGGTGTTCCTACACTGCTGAGTATCTCTTCACATCTCTCAATGTTATCATATGCCATAGTTGTGGGGATGCAGGGATGTGCTTTGAAATTTTCTGCACACCTGCACTGATGGCATATATACAATCTTGTGAAAAGGACTATATTAATCTTTGAATCTGTGAGGGTAGTGTAGTCTCTTTTGTGTTCCCTATTTAAAACACAGGAAGCCCATGAGAGATTTTGGTATTTTTGTTAATCATTGTCAAGACTCTCTGGCTGTGGAGGCCATGGCTGATCAGTGTTAGATATCTTTAAATCTGCTCATGTGACCAGGGGATATCGCTTCAAGACCTGATCAGGGTCTTCTGACAAAAAAGTGAAACCAGCTCAAAGGCCATCCTTAGATTCTCCTTGATAACATGTCCTGAGACATGTTGCCGTTAGCATCTCATGATGCTAATCTCCAGGCTATTACTGAAGCTGCTTCCATTTTTCTCCAAATGAGTTTCATTGTTTGTGTCTTGATTTTTTCCGCCCCAAGAGTGCTCCTATTGGCCACCAGTTTCTGTGTGAGGTTCACCATTGATAGCAAATCAGTGCTGATATTACTGAATAACCTACCATATGCCTCTTTGTCTCTAGGAGAGTATATGTTATAGTCATCATCTTCATCTTGATGAGACTTGTGCTTTTCCATTGGCCTTGTGCAGGCTCTGTAACTAGATGTGTGATAGTGTGCCTCTGCTGCTACCAGTTTTCTTGATGTCACTGCCAATATCTTTCTGTTCATCTTCTTTTCTACTCTTTTTCATACATTTGTATCTGACCTCGGAGCTACTGGTTGACACAGTGGCTCTCAGGACTTGGTCCTTTTCAGATACTGTATATTTTGTGACATAGTATCCAACACTTTTTTCATACACACTGGTGAATGATCATCTCATTTCCCTTATTGATTTGCATGATTCACTGCCAGTTTCTTCACTACAGCTGCCAAGTTCTGCTTATTTTTTCAAGTTGTTGCAGCGTTTTCTTGCATGTGAAGATCTTTCTACAATTTAGGTGATAAGATGTACTAGGAACTTCACTGGTATCTTTATATTGCCTAATGGCAGCACATTTTTCAATTGCTGTCACTCTTAAAAGAGTCTTCCATTCCAGGTCTCTCCGTTTGGTCAGTTCTGGGAAAGAAGCCTATATTTCACAATCACATTTTTTTAGACATTTGCTCTGTTTGTGGACATTTTTCAGAACCTCTGCATCAGATTCCATTATTCATTCAGAAATCATAACCACATCACAGTCAAATCTGAAGCAAACAAAGAGAAAATACATAAATCATAGGTCACATTACTTTATTGTATGCAATACCTGCATACAAGTTGATTTATAATTGAAAAATAATGATGCTAATGCCTGTGGAATCAAAATATTTTTTTCACATGAAGCATGCCTCACCCTGTTCTTAGCAGTTGACATGGAAACCCATCAATTTAAAAGAAACTAACGTGTATAGTTTTCTTTATTTTAGTGAAAAAAGTAATTACCCCAAACTGGGTGAAGCTGTATTCATTTTAGTCAAAATATAGCCTGTGCCCATTTCTCTCTGAGTACCTTCCATGTACAATTTACTAATGGAAACAAGCCTAACTCCATCTTTAATGATAGAATATCAGGATTGGAAGGGACCTCATCTAGTCCAACCTGCTGCTCAAAGCAAGACCACTCTCCAGACAGATTTTTGCCCCAGATCCCTAAATGGTCCCCTCAGGGGGGATTGAACTCACAAGCCTGGGTTTAGCAAGCCAATGTTCAAACTACTGAGCTATCCCTCCCCCTTAAGCTACCTTGCAGAATTACCATATTTTTTTGTAATATGTATGCACAGACCTTTTCAAAAAAAGGAGATGGGGATTTGCCCACTCAGATGGTACCAAAAAGTTCTTCAGCTCACTGCTTCTGAAAGGCTGTAGTGTAACACTACTTTATTTCTAAGAATCTGGAACTCTACCACACAACAATTACATACAGAAAGAGAGAAAACAGAGAGGTACAACTCAACACACCTTGCTCCAGGCTGGCTTTTTTTTTGCAGACTGACTGCTAATGATGCAGATCAAATGCTTCCCTACAGGCCCGCTAGCCTGCAAGCAGGACCAAGGAAATCTTTAAAACTTAAACTGATACCTTGTAATTTTAACACTGTATTCACAACTGCTATGTTCTTTTTCATTTAGACTTTTCATTTTCCTTACCATAAACTAGAGCTACACAGGTCTCAGATAAAAATCAGTTAAGCCATGTTATAAAGTGTTAAGGTACCTGTAGATTATCAGAGTCAGATCTTAAGCACTGAACATGTTTCTTTCTTCTTTAAATATGGAGGGCAGTTTACTTGAATGGCCTTGCTTGTATCCAGGGAAGCCTAATTAAAATATAAGGCTACCGAGGTAAGTGCATAAATAATTTGCACTTCAGAAGGGACTCATAGCAAATGTAAATCCAAAACTGCAAAGTGTTTGTTACTTGAAATATGAATGATCAGTTGTTAAATAGCAGGCTAAATCTTTTGTGATATCGTTGTTCTGAAACAAGATATTGGCAACAGTAAACCAGAGCCATTGATTCTGAAAATAGGCAACAAAAAATTTCATGTGTGATGACTACAAAACAAACAAACAAACAAATGTTGAAAGGATAAGAAGCAGCTAATTTTGTTCTTTAATAAAGAATATCTTCTTGAAATCCAAAGATTTTAAGCTTCTTCTCTTCCTGTATTAACATAATCAGATAATTTTGAAGAGTTAGTTAATGGGCTAGATTCTAATGCCATCTGCTGCATTTTTTTTCTGGTTATTACTGACCCCTGGGCCATTTTGGCAGCTGGGGATCAGCATCACCCCAGACATACCAGCTGTGCTAAGGGCTGTAGCATAGGAGCTGCTTTGGCAGCAATTCAGCAAGTGAATATTTCCCCCGGCTCAGGAATCCTGAGGGTTCAAGTCTGCTCTGGGGCAGGTGATCAGCAAAATACAGATTTAACAGACCCAAGACCTGGCCTGAGTAGGATATTGCAGGTAGCAGTTGAGGTCTTGAGAATCACTAGAAAACTATGATGGACTCATGTAAAGAAACCTAATTGTCATACTTGTAAACACATTTTCCATTTCTCTCTAGTAACTGATGGAACCTGTTATTTTTCAAAATTCAGAATGAGCTCAAGCCATTTTTCATCACAGCTATCTCCAGGTCTCATCCTGAGAAGAACTGATTACCTGAGTTGACTGTGAGATGTTATGTCAAATGATCAGCACACATACGGGGCTGCCCAAGACAGCCATGTCTTCAGTGTGCTTTATAATCAGCTTAGTAGATATCCTGGTTGGTGACACACAGAATTTATATAGTCAATATGCATGATCTCTGGAACTCTACAGAATGATAATGAATTTATCAACCATATTGTAATAAATGACAGTATCGCATGGTCATTGCTGGGTGTCACCTGGAACTGCACCTAGTGGTGTGATCTGGCAATGGTTCAGACCAAGCTTTCAATCAGATTTTGTTTCACATAGATTTTCACCATGGAGTTTCATATTTTCAAACTTCCAAAAGTTAACGTGAATTTTATTTAAAGCTGCCTGATTTCATTAGGTTTCAGGTTGGTGAGATATAATTGATTTTCACAGGGCTTCATCCTCAAAGCACAACTCTGACCAGCTGACAGGTTTGTGGAACTCAGAGGAATTTCTAAAGAAATTCTAAAAATTACCATTTGTTGTTTGGTTTTGGGCTTCATCACAGAAGTTTTATAGAGCTCAGAAGCCTGATTCTTATCTCATTTACACCAGTTTTGCCTCCATTAACTTAAATGAAATTATTCCTGATTTATACTGACACAGGGTCTTAATGAGTTATTATTGTAGAACCATCTTGCTTCTAATTTGCCATCTCATCTATAGTTTTGTGGATGAACATTTGCCAGACTGTGGTTTATTAGCTTCAATCTTGATTAACAAGACTGACCATTTTCATTCATCAAAGTTTATATAATTAAATGTAAAGTAAATCTAAATATTGTGAATTCAGTTTTAAATTTTCTCAGTGTCTATTTTCCTCTGCCCCCAGGATTTCTTATCTTAATACTTGCTTTTCAGAAGTGAGCGTACTGTGAAGACATCTTCAACAAAACTCAGAACTTAGCAGAAATTCAGCAAGAGGTTTGGAATCAATTTTTTTATATCAACCTGAGCTACCTTTTGAGCAAATCCCTTCTCTCTCCATTCCCTGCTTCTGAAGAGGGATTTATGCTTTGGTGTTGAAAATTAAACTGAAAATAAACAAAATTGTCTAAGCCAACATGACTTGAGTTGTAGAATATTGCATGCAAAATTATAACTGGAGCTACCAGGACATATTACATATAGGTCAATGTTTGCATTGGCAACAATGACAAGAAATGTTAAGCCTCATTAAAAATGTCCTTGTATTCAAATTTCAAAATTCATACAAATATCAAAACTACCACACATGAGCTGGATGAATTCATTTTGCCTGTGAGTGAATACAAAGTCCCTCCAATCAATCTATCTTCTATATGTTTTTTGGTTGGCTTCATTCCCACTTATCTGTCCTGCTCATTTACTATGCTTAACTATTTCACTATTGTAATCTACATTTCCCCTCAATTCTCAGTTTACTGCTGGTTTTTAGACCTACCAGAGCTAAATCAGAGAAACTGAGATCTTAAGCAGTTGCTTGGCTGGAAAATATTCTTTGTGATGGTGATGATATGCAGCATGAATAAGATGTCTTTATAAAAAATGATTTTAACATGCTAGTCTTCCTTTCCATTGTAACTATTTTCCTCTGTATATGATGCGCATGTTATAACAACATACAGGAAGTTAGTAATGCTTACAGTGTAAACAAAGGCTCCAAATGTAATAAGCTAGATTTACTTCATTTCTTCAGGAATAACAATACTATTTTTTCACCAAAATGTCTGTGTCATGTCTGAATAGAAATGAGAGGAAAGCAGTAATTAGAGTAGGTTAAAATATATCCTCAAAAGATGTTAAATATGCAAGAGATCATCCATGAAAATTAGACTGCAATAGGTTACACCATGTATTGGCTTATTTTGTAACATATCAAATTATCTCTCATGAATAAATATATCTAATAATGTTTAACTCTATAATTTAATACTACCCTATTAAAAATACTTTCTGACTCAACCTAGCTATGTATTTGATCTTCTATGATTATTAGATTCTAAGTACACAATAATTAAATGTGCAACTTGTACTGACTTAGGCAAATATTTCAAGAGACTATGCACTTTAATCCCTTTTAATAGCTAATTTCAATAAATACTAATACCAGGGCTTGATAATTTACTTGGATAATGATGTGAGTTAAAGAATAGAGAGTGCTGTGAAAGCTACTGGATATATAGAAAGTTAGCTTAGCTTTATCTGTTTTCTTACAAGAAAACAATTGACCACTTCCTGAACTATTTTGCATTTTTGTAAAACACCCACATTCCCTGTCTGAGCAACAAAACTAATAAGAAAATAAGGTTTCTCAAAAGCCCTGAAACCACATCAAAGCTGGTGGTCTGAAACCCTCAGGCTGATATACTGCCTTAGAGTAGTGTGTGACCTGGCTTCATGCCAGTTCATCTACCAAACAGCTCTGACCTTACATGATCATCAAAACCTTCCAAGATTCCCTTATGGCTGAAACTAAACTGATCCAGATAACCCTATTGCACAACCTGCCACCAACCTCACAGAACTGAGGGTCACTTTGAAAAGTGACTTTTTGTTAACAAGTACTGCAAAAAGTGAAGATAACTTACAAGGGCCCCCATAAAATACTAACCTACAGCCACCACTGCTTCTCTTCCCGCTGGCCAATGGTCAGGCCTGTGCTCCAGTTGCCATGGAGAAGATTATCAAAGATTTTGTGACTCTTTCTCCTTTTCTCAGGAAAGGCTGCAGGGATTATAGGTAGATTCTGTTCCCTCTTTTACCTTGCTACTACCAAGGAGGAATTAAGATTTGCTACTGTTTGCTAGTTCTTTAAAATTAAATTCATGAAGATATTAGCCCCCTGTGCCTTAAAAGAAATCAATATGAAGAGTGGAGCATTCAGCTAATTACCCTCCTTTTCCAGGCACAAAGAGTCGCTTTACAATGTGACATTGTGCTGCCCTCTTTTTCTGAGATGCTTTCCTGGCATATCAGAGTCTGAACTATGCAAAGACCCCTTACATCTGCTCTTGCAACCTGCTAATTACAATATTGTAATTAACTGCACACTAAAGCAATTACCTTCATATATCACTGTGTATGACAAGCAAAGAGCAACTTCCAGCTGAGGGGGCTTAGCTCAGCTCTCACTGGCTCAGCCAGATGGGGCCTCTCTTTTTGCCTCACCTGATAAACCTGCTGCCTGAGGACCATGAGGTGCCTGACTGTACTTTGAGCTGTAATAAAGTGCAAGATTTGTACACACACATCATGCTCCAAATTCGCTATGAACATAAATGGCACAACTCCACATAAGTCACTAATGCTGTAGTTTGGGACTCTGAAGTTAATGAAGTTAACTTGTTGTCAAGGGAACCTCGGATCTACGATTCCTTCATCTGAACCTGCTCATCTGCCTTTAAACTGCTGTTTCTGATCCTATGTTCCTGCAAAGGAATTGGGAGATCCTAGCAATATCTCACGCAACTCTTGATGTTGGCTCTTCATCCCTCTGGTCCTCATGGAGTTCCTCTCATTCTTCATCATTTCGGTGCAAAGGTACCTATGTGCTGTCCAGGTCACCTCATCCTCAAGGACGGGTGAGCTGTGGGGATCTGATCCTATTCATCATAGAACAGATAACTTTTATGCCTTATTGATGTGTCCCAGGCCGTATTATACTGGACTTTTAAGTACCTTGATCTTCTCTCAGCACTGTTTACTACCCTGAGTGATGCTCATCTCAGAAGGTGCTAGATCACACAGTCATATACCAAAGTGTTGTGAATGATCAAGTTCAGCTGGCCCTGGATCTCCCTTGATGTTCATATGTCAACCTCCATTCACCTTGGGCACATACCTAGGAAGGCCATCTTTGAAACATGATAATGACAAAAGCAGAGTAAAGTCAAAGAAGTTGATCAGTATGAAAATAGCAAGCAACTGAGTTCCATAGTGTTTGTGGCACCAAGTGGCTTCTAGCAAACATGACTTCTGTGCAGTGGAGTCCAGAGAGAAGACCAGGCAGGCCGTTTAAGCATTACTGTGGAACTGTAGTGGAAAACTATATGAACTATGGAGGCTTTACACAAACCATCCCTGTCTACATTAACATTGCACTGGCATAGAGTGGCACAATGGAGCATCATCTTGTAGTTAGCCTTCCTCAAAGAAAATCTTTTCCAAACAATGTGGTGAGCACCTGTGTGCCATTGCAAACAATTTTGTGTGTGAAAACAATGAGTGCTGCAGATGAGACAGGAGAACTGAATGTCGTTAGCCTGCCAAATGCATCTAGTGCAGACCAGACCACCTCTTGGTGGAGTCATTTCATTATCTAGCTAGGTAAGAAGAGCCTGCTATAAAATGTTAGTAGTATCCTTTGAAGTATTGAAAAAATGCAGACACATTAAAGTACATTTTCTTTCTCTACACCTTGTTTCTTAAAATCAAACAAAACGGTCAGCTTTAGTCTTTGGTGCTGCTGGTCGCTTACATTCTGGAAGTGAGAAACAAAAACAGCAAATGTGTCTTTCTTCTTGAAGTACTGTTTGCAGCATGAGGCAGATCTAATCAAAGACAAATCACAAAGATTCTGATTTCTTCTGTTCAGTACTAACACCTAGGGGCAAGGTGGAAGAAGGAGATGTTTGATATCAAGGAACCATATTTCCCCACACCATTTACCAACTGATTTAATGAACCACTGAATGGATTTATTCTACAAGGGAGGAAAATGTATTAAATGATATCAAAACCTTTACTTTGATGGCACTTCTGTAGCAGCATGCCACAGCTAGTCATATGTATTACATTTTTTATAATAGTTCCCTGGGCTGATCCAGCCCAAGGTATGTGGGTGACTTTCCAGAGAGGTGTAGTCCAACTGAAGCCAGTGGAACTACTTGGGTGAGGAAAGTTACACAGATGTATAAGTGTCTACAGGATCAGGGCCTAGCTCAGTAAGAACAAAATAGCAGGAAACAAACAGCAGGGATGCCATAAGAATGAGGCTGCCTGCATGCAGTTCTTCGAAGTATAATTACAGCCGCACTGAAGCATGAATGTAGCCTAACATATTTGGAACGGCTGTAATCAGTGTGATCATGCTGCCATTTCATTTACTTTCACACATTCTGTTAAGGCATTAGGACTGCTGTGTAGGCTGCTGGAATGATACAGTTAATATTGCCCATTTATTTTGTTCATGCTGTTAAATAGTGCAGTTATGCTGCTATATTCATGCTGCTGTCATATGACTTTAAGTCTAAAGCAGCATACCCACTATAGAATACATTCTGTAGAATAAGAATGGAAGGTAACAACTGTTTTTATTGGATTTTTTTAACCTTTATCTAACCTATCATAGCTGCTGTTAATTAGCAGCACTGGGACCAAACAAAAATAACGGCCAATTCCCTCCAGTCAACTTGTTTCTTACAATATCTATTATTTAGTAAAAAATAAAATAACAAGAACAACAAAAATAATCAAAAGCGATCTGCTACTTTAACCTTCCCAGAGTGCCCTACTTCCAGAATGTCTCCTTTAAGCAGGTGCATTAGCAGAGTAAAGAAATGTGACAGGAATTGCCTTTGAGATAGAGAGGATAATTAATTAAAATAGTACAGTTAGCTAAGTGAAGTAACAGCAGCAAAAGCAAGTAGGCAAGTTTTGACATCTGCATTGCTACACACACCCCTTGGAAGAGATGACAGGTGCTGACTTGCAATATAATAAAATACTAATGCATTATATTAATTGCTAGGCAGATCTCAGTCTGTGAGACTCTTCAAGGCAGTTTGCATTAAACATAGCAAAAACAAGTTAACGTAGAATAGTGGAAAAATCAGATAATGGATTTGATGCTAAAGGTGCTGCTGCTGCTGGGTTATTTTGATTTTTGTTTGTTGTCAGCTACCACATAAGAGATTTAATTTGTCTGGAATTGAAGGGTAGCAGTTAAACACATTAATGGTATTTTCCATAAATAGGAGTGTCACATTTCTGGGACAACTTAAATAACATGAAAAAATAACGAGTTGAGATTTTAATTAAAATCCAACATTGCGATGGCTATCTAAGAATTTAAACAATAAATAAGCAAGCTAAAAAGAGTGAAATCTACAAAACAAAGAAATAATGCTCTTCAAATCGGTTAAGCACCCTGAGTGTGCATCAAGAGGTAATCCTATTAATTGTACATTTATATGCTATGCCTATCTTTGCAAGCATTTTGAAAGAAAGTGGTGCAAAAGACACAGGTGCCTAAATTAATAAACTTTAGAAAAATCAGCAAGAGATTTAACTACATGGGTTATTGTTTTCAATTATTAAATAATTAGTTTGAACATCTTTGTACACCTGGTCTCAAACCATGGGATTCAATTACCTTGAATGGCTTTGGGCTTCTATTTGATCACTTAACACTGAATTTGCAAAGTGCAGGGCAATAAGAAGAATATTTGGCAGAAGACATTGAGATTTCCCAGAAGTTTTCCAGAAAAAACCTCCAATCAGAACATTCAGATTTGCAGAGCTGTGGCTGTAATTAATAAAGTAAGTTTCTAAAGGTTTTTTTAAAAGAAAATCAGAGCTAAAGAATCATGTTGCAGCCAAAAGGTTGAGTAACATCATTTAAGACTCCTTCCACAGAGATATTTATCTTTTTGGCACATGCATGTTTGATGTGATAATTAAAGAAATTTGTCACACATTCCTCCCATTTTTCCTTCCTTTTACAATACACATTGTAGCAATGCAAAGGTTTGTCTAACTTAGCTTCCAGAGCTCCGGCATACATCATTTACTCTTGCCCTGAGGGTTGCACACTGAGAATTACATATGCACTGAAATATCCCAATAGATTTGTAAACAACATCATTTAGAGGATTTGTGATAAAGATTTTTTTTAACTGTCTAACTTATCTTCAAAAAAGCTTCAGTACAAAATTTCAGCTTTAGACTCATGTTCAGATAAAATGTACTAGGCCTGATCCAAAGCCCACTGAGATCAATGGAAAGACTCCCACTGACTTCAGTGGACTTTGGATCAGGTCCTGATGCACATATATTTTCCTAGATGAAATTATTATCAAACACCGAAAAAACCCTACCCATATGACATACACATTTCTACTGAATCCATCAGAATAAACATAAACATGAACTACAGGTGTTTTAAATGGGAATTTTCACACTCCGAATATGATCTTCTATATAGAGATGAAATCAATCATATAAGAACCATAATTGTCTTTGCATGATAAGTCTATAACTCAGGATGTAATAAAGTGTATTTTAAAACTAAGCAAAGTACCATCTGAAATGCTCTAGTTAGATTAAAATAATAATTTTCAGTTTATAACTGCAATATAATACAAATTAGGTTCTCCTGGATCACCAGATAGTTTAATGTTTGCAGACCATGCATCTCATCAAGGCATCCATCCCTTAAAATCTTACACATATCAGTAAACCCATTAAACTGAATGGGACTACTAGCAGGCATCAAGTTATTTTTCTAGGCATGTATGTTTCAAGGTCAGAGCCCTAAAAGGGCATGAATTAATCTTCTGTAAAGCAGGATTTCTCCATCCTACAGTGCAAGGTTCCTACTAGAAATGGCCATCATATAAAGACCTTACATTATTATATGGAATAACTATACCGTATATGAGGTTTTCTTGACTGTGTGTTCTATACACTGGTAAGGAGAGGAAAATGAACTTATTTTCTGTATTTAAAAAAGATCATTCAGACTGCTTAAAGCAAGACACTGATGCTCAGATTTTTAAAGGTATTTAGGGATTGCTGAACTCAGCACTCACTGTCAATGGGATTTTGGCTTGTAAGTGCCTAATACTGAAAATTAAATTTAGGCACCGAATTTAGTTAGGCATTACAATGCTGAGCACAGCAATGCCTACTTAACTTTAAAAATCTGGGCATGAGACCTTAAAAAAGTACAACAGAAAAATTACATGGTGGTAAGTGCTTCTGAATGGAAGCTAGAGAGTGTTTCCCAAATCTTGAAAAACTCTAATTGTCAAGAAGCAGTTACCCCAATATCAAAACAGAACAAAGTAAGAAAGAGTGACAGAGCAATAGGGTGATTTTAGTCTAGGACTGTGTCCATATAACATCCTGATACGTGCGCTTCCCACTAATACAGAAATAATGACAATACTAACAATCATCAGCTACAGCCTCAGACAATGGTATTTGATTAAGAGGACCTTTTGGAACAGGGCACAAAAATGTACTGTTTTTGTGGTATTATTTTAGGCTAGCACGAGGATCAAAAGTCAAAGCAAGGTATTTCCAGGTCTTATAAAACTTCACAGCTAACATTTCTGAATATGACTCTTCATGGTCAATCAGAACAGCCTTGCCACTGGGACAGCTGAACAAATTATTAACAGGGAATAAGTTACTTGAAGAATGTAACCTTTTTTTCTTCAGCCTAAGTAATGTCAACAAGCAGAGTGCAATTTCCCAAAACTAATTATTGAATTGAAATCATTCAACAAACTTTTATGCAAGTTTGTTTGGGGATTTTTTTTCCTACTCTGTGGATTGACTGTGAACAGTTCCCCAAAAGGATTCAATGCTTAATAGTTGAGCTGTGTTGGCTAGTTGTGACTCTCTATTGGGTAAGTATACGTATGAATGCTTGCATGTGCAAGCTGAACATTTGCTATCCCCAAACATTTGTATAAGTAAAACTTAGAGTTGCATAATGGAAATGACACAGAACGTGCAAAGACACACAGGTTCTGTCAAGTATGATGGCATAGCAAGTTAGGGCTAAAAGGACTTATCAAACTCCCTATTAGCTACAAATTAATGGTCTGCTTGAAAGTTCCAAGCAGAATCTTAAGGCCATGTTAACGAGGTGGCCTTTAACATCAAAGAGATTTGTGGCTGTACTCAGTCTTAGATATTTCAAGTTTTAATGAGGTATTTACCATTTGAACTGCTGTAAGGTAGCCAAGTGCAAATGCCATTTCTGTTAAGATTATTGACCTTTGCTCTCCAAATAAGGTAGGAGCCAGAAAGAGCATATGGCTAGTTCAAAAAAAACTTCCATGAAAAAGGCAAGGAGGAACAAAATGTATGTTTGCGATCAGTGTAATTATATATATATTTCCAATATGATATCTGTATATGTGAGAGCAAGAGAGAGATGCGGGTAATTATTGTATAATAAGTCATACTTAACATCCAGATCCATCATTATATTGTTAGAAATTGATTCAGTAACTTGACTTCAGAAAGTCAAATTTGATTGTGGTTCTTTGATAGTTAGGTCCATAGATTATTTATGGAGGGTGCCTTTATGTGTCAATGGCATAAAAAATGAAGTAGGAAACGGAAAGTCTCTATTTCTTCACTTACAGTAACTGTTATATTTAAATAAAATATACAGTCCATCTATTGGGACATATTTAATAAGGACAAAATGTTTTATTAGAATATCTACCAGATGATTTTTCATCATGACAATGAATAGTATGTCATAGTTCCAAGGATAGCTGCACCTAGTCCCTTCTGTGGTCTTTCTGAGCTCACACTCATATGTGTCACATCTCATGTCTAGGATTGACTGGGAAACAAGAAGCTCAGATCAGGTGTTCAGAGAGGTCTTAGAACCTTACAGCAAATCTTAGATGAGTTTTATGTGAACCTGGATTCTTTTTTTGAGTGCTTGGCAAGGATTTATGGTTTGGAGTTGAAATTGTGCAACTTCAAACCAAGCAAAACTAAATTGTTTTTCCTCTTGTTTTGTTTTGTTTTTTTTGGCTTGTTGTGTTGGTAATTTTTAAGCTGAGTTTCATTTTGAGCTTTTGGGTTCAAAATCTACAACTCAAAATTAAACGCTATCAGCCTGAATCCATGCAAGCTGACAACAGAAAATTGTCCTTATGAACCCCATAGAATTGCAAATATCATTTTTTGCATGGATTAATTAAAATGTGCTGAATTAGGTGTTAAATAGGTAAAATCCTGAGCGCCAGTCTTTTCATGCAAAAATTGTCAAATAAAGATTAAATGAAGATGAGTTTATGATGAAATACAGCTATAATCTAATCATAACCCTTTTTATTCTTGATATTTCATGTTGCAAAGTTTACTTTTTATTATTTCTGTTAAGTTTTTGCTCCTATGTATTCAGTGTATCATCTTCTATCTTATGCAATCTTCTAATTAAGTGGATTCTATTGTAGTTTTTATGATCTTTAAGATACCTATACTTGTAACACTAATACATGTCTCAGTTGTTTAAAATCCTTTGAGATATAACAATTACCTGGTACTATATAATATTAAATATTATCAGTCTACATTGACTGCATATTATCAATTTCATCTCACTAATAAAAATGGATACATCTCAGAAAGGTTAAGAGGTAGAGATTGAAATCCTAACCTCTTTCATCTGCAAATCTAGTAAGAGAGCTTTACAATTACCTATTATTTCCAGTACTTGCTGTTGTAGTTAGGTTCCAAATACTATGAAGATAGATATTCTTGGGGTATTTCAGCATTTCCTCTGTTCAGTGAAGGTCAAAAATTAAAATGTAGGATGGTGTAAAAAATAAACAGATAAACTTTTTGAAGCTGCCAGATTTGGCTGGTGTAGTTCTGTCTCAGCTAGGGTTAGTGGGCCATATCAGTTATTCTTTTCACACTTGTTTAATAATAAATTAAATGGGTTGGGGAGGGGATGTTGATCTGGTATGTCAGTGGAAGCCCAATTATAAAATTGTATCCTAAGTACAACCCACTTATTATATATTATCCTCTCCAAAATTGTGCCCCTATTCCCCACCAGTCACCTGTTCACAGTGAAATCTTGCAGCAGCTAGTGCGAGCCACTGGATCCTCTTTCACCCCCTTTGGCTCTTCTTCCCTGCCAGCCAACCTTGGCAGGGAGCAATGACCAGGGAGGAAGAAAGGCTGCTCTGGGTATCCTAGCTGCCCCAGAACCTTTCCTAGGTATCTGTTGACTCACCTGCCTACACACCACCTTCTCTCCAGGTCAGATGTGGGGGGAGGGTTAAGGTAGGTGCCTCTGTCTAGTCAATCAGAAATAGCCTTGAATAACTGACTTTTGCAGAAGTCTCAGAACAATTACTCATGAGGGAATTCTGCACCAGTGAGCAATGCAGAATTTTGCAGAAATTAAAATTGTGCACACAGAATTTCCTTTTCCCACACAGGAATGGGCTGCAGTGCTTCTAGCCACCACTATGGGTCATTGGACCCAGTGGATCCCAGCTCCACACATGGAAAACACTGCAGCGGGGAGGGAGAGGGAGATAGAGGGTTCTGGGCAGCTGCAGTTCCTAGCACGTCCTAAGGGAAGGAGAGGGCTGTGCGCAGGAAACTCCATGCAAGACTGGGACCGAGCCTCAGGCTGATTCTCTGGATCCCTGGGCTCTGTGTGGGAGGAGGTGTGGGCATCTGGGCAAGAGGGGGCCTCATGGCTGGGCTCTGGGGGGAAGGGGATGCATGTATCTGGGCCAAGGGAGACCCCATGGCAGGTCTCTGGGGGTGGGGTACAGGTATCTGGGCCAGGGGAGCCCAGCGGCTTGGCTCAGGGGTGAGGGAAGGGGGCAGAGAAACAGGAACTGGATTGTCATAGGAGTTTCTTTAACTCTCTGCTCCTGGGGGAATTTTTGTGTGTGTCTGTAATATTATAGGCATAGTTGCTGACAGCTATTTTGAAATAAATTACCAGAATAATTGAAACTGGCGTGATGATGTAGAGTTATTTTAACAAATAAAATGTGCAGAATTTTAAAATATTGTGTGTAGGATTTTTAATTTTTGGCACAGAATACCCCCAGGAGTAAACACTGTTAGGGCCTTCAGCTTTTGGTGCCTCCACAGCCTCTTCTGTTCTTGGCTGTTCCTCTTCAGACTCCAGCTCTGATCCAGCTGACGGTATGGAGAAGCAGAGAGGCTGCCAGCTGAGGAGTAACTGCAGGAAAATGCTTGCTACTTGCACTTAGCCTGGCAGGATGCTTGAGGCTCCAGCTGCACATTGGCAGTCCAGATATCAAATTCTAGACTTGCCCCTGCAGGAGTGAGACCAGCAACTCCGCCTCCTTTGAACCATCTAGTTAGAGTAACTGTAAACCTGGGCTGGAAAACAAAAAAGACCACTAGGTAACTAAAGTAAAGCAAGAGTAATATGTTCTTTTTGGTGGGAAAAGGGGCTTAGTAGTGAACATTAAGTGTCCCAGCAAATCCTTTAGTAGATTCGCTGAGTCTGGCAATAACGCCCCTAAAGCGATTTCCTCACTTTTTCAAGCATCTTCCTTTCCTAGGGTGTAAGGACCTTGCTTTCACTCTCCCTGTCTAGCTCCCCTATCTGCATCCTTGTTGTCACATCTGTATTATTACGGTGACTCTCAGCATCCACAGCTTCACCTGACTGCAGGAACAAATCAAAGTGTTTGGGAGGCAGCATATCAATTTGATTTTGTGCCATAAGACCAGTCATTTCATGGTAAGCAGGATTATTTTAAAGTCTTTTTTCTTCCTTTACACTGTCTCTCTGAGGCCATACCCAAAGCCCAAATCACCTTTGAGCTGCCTTCTCTCTAAACACTGCACATTCACCTTTTGTGATTGTATAAAAGAGAAAACCTCTGCTCTTATGAAAAGGATAAACTGAAACAGTCACTTATCTAGCTGAAGAGCTGCACACTAGACCAATCTAAAAACCACTTCTCAAATGCCCTCTGCTGGATTAGCATGTCTCAGTCACTGACAGAATCACTTTGATACTTGCTAATGAAGATTGCACTGAATAAGGTAAGCTGGGCCCTGATGCTGATCTCAAAGCTGTGTGGCTCCACCAGAAACAGCTGAACACAAGTGCAATAATAAAGTATTAACTGTGAAGCGCTGGCCCTTTAAGAAATTGGTCTTTTCTCGTGGGTGTCTGTACTTGCTGGTTTCTAGTTGCTGAACAAAGGGCTTTTCTCCTTACTCTCCTCCATTCTTCCCCAGATTATATATACACACCACATTTTTAAACAAGAAAACCACAATTTTTCAGCATCCGAGATAGTGTCTGCTGCAGTACAACACCTCCTGGAACGCCTGGGGTTAGTGATATTTTTGCACACTCTGGACACTGGAGTTTTCAAAACTGTAGGGCCAATGAAGGGGGACTTCAATCTATAGTAAAAGGAGTTAATGCCACATAAGACCCAATGCTACTCCCATCAGAGACAATGGGAATTATGCCATTGACTTCAAAGAGAGCAGAGCTATCCCTTTAGAGTATATTTCATGCTTCCACAATCTTGGCTAGCTTAGTGCAAATTAAATGTTGAGCTATCTTGCCAGAACCCATAAGAATTCCATTAGACTCTAGAGGATTTGGCTAATTTCAGTCCAATATTTACTAGTTTTACAGAGTATGGCAAAATTCATCTCTGGGATAAACCCACTGAAGTCATTTTAATGTCACTAATGAGTTTGGCCCTATATCTCCACAGTCTGTATGGTTATACAGTGCTAGAAAGGCATGATAGATGTATGCATGTTAACCACTCTTCAGAAACAAAGATTATAGACATACTAAATGTTTTAAGAACTGTAAACAGTCATCATATCATGTATTGAACAAACAGCAACATGTTCATGCCTCCAGGTCTTTCAAGGAATGGCCAATACAATGCATGGTCCCATGACTCAGTAAATGTCATAGTGCCCAACAGACCTACAAGGAACAAAATTCTTCAGCTTTCAATCATTTCTGCTTTGCGTAAAGTACACTTACAAGTAGCCACGTAGTATCTCCAGAGAGTCTCACCATGAGACAGGGATGCTAACAATGTATTTCTGAAATACTTTCCCCCAAAGTAATACCTAACTTAGTGGAAAGTCATTGTGGCAATATCATTGGAGTCAGGATACAGGGTTCCATCCCCTGGAGCTCTGCCAGTGATGTCACGGATAAGTCAGTTCACCTCTCTTTATATCTTTCATCATTTGTCATGTAAGCTCTGTGGGGCAGAAACGATCTTTTACCATGTAGTGTCCATGTAATGCCCATCTTTAAAAAAGGGAAGAAGGAGTATCTGGGAAACTACAGGCCAGTCAGCCTCACCTCAGTCCCAGGAAAAATCAGGGAGCAGGTCCTGAAGGAATCAATTCTGAAGCACTTAGAGGAGATGAAAATGATCAGGAACAGTCAGCATGGATTCACCAAGTGCAAGTCATGTCTGACTAATGTAATTTCCTTCTGTGATGAGATAACTGGCTTTGTGGATGAGGGGAAAGCAGTGGACATGTTATTCCTTGACTTTAGCAAAACTTTTGATAGCCTCCCACAATATTCTTGCCAGCAAGTTAAAGAAAGGTGGATAGAAAGCTGATTAGATCATCAGCTCAACAGGTAGTGATCAATTGCTCCATGTCTAGTTGGCAGCCAGTATCTAGCAGAGTGCCCCAAGGGTTGGTCCTGGGGCAGGTTTTGTTCAATATCTTCATTAATGATCTGGAGGATGGCGTGGACTGCACCCTCAGCAAGTTTGCAGATGACGCTAAACTGGGAGGAGTGGTAGATACGCTGGAGGGTAGAGATAAAATACAGAGGGACCTAGACAAATTACAGGATTGGGCCAAAAGAAACCTGATGAGGTTCAACAAGGACAAGTGCAGAATCCTGCACTTATGACAAAAGAATCCCATGCACTGCTACAGTCTAGGGACTGAGGGGCTAGGCAGCAGTTGTGCAGAAAAGGACATAGGGGTTACAGTGGATGAGAAGCTGGATATAAGTCAACAGTGTGCCCTTGTTGCCAGGAAGGCTAACGGCATTTTGGGTTGTATAAGTAGGAGCATTGCCAGCAGATCAAGGGATGTGATCATTTTCTCTATTCGGCATTGGTGAGGCCTCATCTGGAGTAATGTGTCCAGTTTTGGGCCCCACACTACAAGAAGGATGTGGAAAAATTGGAAAGAGTCCAGCAGATGGCAACAAAAATGATTAGGGGGCTGGAACACATGACTCATGAGGAGAGGCTGAGGGAACTGGGGTTATTTAGTCTGCAGAAGAGAAGAATGAAGGAGGATTTGGTAGCAGTCTTCAACTACCTGAAAGGGAGTTCCAAAAAGGATGGATCTAGACTGTTATCAATGGTACCAGATGACAGAACAAGGAGTAATGGCCTCAAGCTGCAGTGGGAGAGGTTTGGGTTGATATTAGGAAAAACTTTTTCACTAGGAGGGCGGTGAAGCCCTGGAATGGGTTACCTAGAGAGGTGGTGGAATCTCCTTCCTTAAAGGTTTTTAAGGTCAGGCTTTACAAAGCCCTGGCTAGGATGATTTAGTTGATGTTGGTCCTGCTTTGAGCAGGGGATTGAACTAGATGAGCTTCTGAGATCCCTTCCAACCATGATATTCTATGATTCTATGTGTTTGGGGAGTGCCTACAACAAATGGGCCCCAATCTCAGTTGGAGCCTCTAGGGACTACTGTCATAAACATAATAATCTTCTTGATTTTGATTCATTTATTAATTATCTACTATAAAGTAGATATTTGTTAAGGTACAGAACAAGGGCTTACAGGCATGAATGTGCAACAAATAGCGTGGAAGTATCCTTCATAGGGGGAATGGAACAAGCATGATGCTGCTCCTTTTCTGAGAAACCATGATCCAAATTCTTTATATAGAAACTTGATCATTCAAGCAGCTGTCAGCAGGAAATGTTGCTCTACACATTTTCTGAAATGTTTTAATTATGTAATGAACCTTGTTGTCACACAAGTATTATAAATAATGCTCAGTGTTGCTGTTTGTTTGAAGAGCATCACAGGGTCTTTCCATATTACCACTCCTCTCTGGAGAGAGAGAGAGAGAGATTGTCATTATTTATAATAGTATTTCAGAGGTTATTAATGATTATTACTATTATTATTAAAAAAGCTCCTGGCTTCATTGCTGACTGTTGACGCAAAATTGGGCACTTCAGCAGAAAGTCTGGTTGGGGAAAACAAAAACAAAAGAGAAAAATAAAAATCAAATGTTGCTTCTCAATAAACAATTATTATGACTTTGAAGCATAACATAAAGTGTCTCATTGATTTAGTCCCAGAGGACGGGTGTAAAGAATGAATAATCAAAGAAGCGATGAAGCATATAATATTAGTGCATGCAGCAATGCTTGTGCGGTATTGCTTTTAATCCATTCGTTCACCTTTGACCCTCTGCATTCAACCGCTAGCAATGAAGGAAAGGCAGGTGCGAGGTACTAATATGTTATCATTCAGAACAAAATCATTCAATTTCTGTCCAAATACAGATAAAGCAGCTGGGGATGTAATGTCACTCAGTTACTCATATTATTGTTCCTTTCCTCAGCCTAAGAATGGGACATCAGGTCTATATAGCCTAGATTTAATATAAAAAGAATAAAGGGTAATATGTTTTCATCTGGAAATATTGGGTGTGTTCTCATTCTCAAGCCAGGTATTGTTAAGGGTGCAAATGCTTTCCTTAAGAACAGATTTTCCATTTAAGGTCCTAGCCCACTCTATTGCTAATGCAATGCCTCTCCTTCCCTCTAGTCCCACACAAGTAGAGCTCTCAGGGAGCAGAACTAGAACAGTTGCACTGTACAATGAGTGGGAGGGATAGCTCAGTGGTTTGAGCATTGGCCTGCTAAACCCAGGATTGTGAATTCAGCCCTTGAGGGGGCTACTTAGGGATCTGGGACACAGTCAGTTCTTGGTCCTGCAAGTGAAGGCAGGGGGCTGGACTTGATGACCTTTCCAGATCCATGAGATAGGTATATCTCCATATATTTATTTAAAGGGATGTGGATGGGACCTACCAATGGGAAGAGCCATTATATGGTGCGTGTACCTGACATGGCTTGGAGCTCAGCTAAGCAGAGGCTGTCCAATAATGCACAAAAAGGGAGGTGGAGGGAGGGAAGGGATGGTCATAGGACCAGACAATCCACTGCTGCATGGATCCTTCAGTCATTATCCCCTGGGCTGTGGTGCACTAAGATTAATTGGGCTGTTCCAACCACTAGGTAGAAGCAGTTTCAGTGGAGCTGCTCTGTAGCCTTGGGCAGCTCTCTTCCCTCAAGGACCTTGGTGCCCAGCCAAGATATTTGCCAAAGTTACAGGGACTGAATTTGCTCTATAAATTCCCCCAAAAATAAATTAAAAAGTTCAACGGCTGATGTGGAGCTGGTGGAGATGGAAGGTAGGAGAGTGATAAAGAGGCCCCAAAGAAAGAGGCGAGTGTACTAGTGGTGATAGATGTCTCTGTATCCTTAGAATTGTCTTCCTTATCTTCGCCTTAGAACACTGCAATCATTCAAGTGAATTAACTCACTTTTATTTTGAAGGGTTCCTCTGTGTTGCTTTCAGATTCTTATTATCATCCCCATTTTCTCCACGTGGCACCCCATCTTTGAGCTATCATCTGTTAGTCTCTTTGATGCAGCTGTCACTGATGCAACACTATTGAGCGGCAGGGATGGTGTTAAGAAACATTAGACACTCCTTAACTATCAAGAGCTAAATAAACTGTGTCAGGGCTTCTTCTAGACCTAAGACAGACGAATAAGAAATAAATCTTTGACTGCTATTGCGTGCATGCATTTGTGAAAGCAGTGACTGTTCATTGCCATTTGGCTTACAGCTGCGCTACGTAACTATATAAACACTGCAGAGAAAACAACAGATTATAGTGCTCATGAATGGGCTACTTCAGGTTCACAATTATTATAAAACTGATGAAGTTTGATGGCACAAAGTGGCATTCTAGGATACTGAAACAGTTTTCTCTTTGGGTCAGTTGTACCTGTTAGTCTTCCTAACCCTGGTCTCCTGCAACAAAGAGCAAAACTTTCTTCCCAGACTCTAAGCTAGAGCCTATCACCAATAAGTTGGCATTTGACCCTAATTTTAGGCAAATTTTTAACAAATGTTTGGCTTCTATATATTGTAGGTTGTATTTTAGCAGCGTCAGTGTATTCTATAGCAACGTACAATTAGAGAGAAAAATAAAGGCTTTGATGTTCATGATGACTATTTTTTAAATGTAATAATGTGTGTGTAATATATTTTATATAAAGGCTATATGCCATGGTTAAATCATTTTAAAGAAAAGTTTATTGAATAGATTGGAGAAAATGGTTTGATCTAAGTAAATAAAATAATAAATAATAAAATAAAACAACAAACAACCACTAGCTCTTATATGTCATTTTTCATCTCAGATGGGGAAACTGGAAATGGAAGTGACTTGCCCAAGGTCACCAAGAAAACCAGCAGCAGAGCCAGAAATTGAACTCAGATCTCCTGAGTCCCAGTCCAGTGCCCTTTCCTAGGGACAGTGGTTGTTATCCAAACAACAAGATTTGCAAGCAATTCCAATTCACCATACTGCAGCAGTCTTAGATATTTGCCTACCTTAGACACCACTCTACGGTGAACACTATAAACATATTTTTACTCAATTTTAACTAGGAACAATGCACAATATTTGCATATTTAGTATTAGTTTTTAGAAGAGTACAGTAAAGAAGGATTTAGCAAGAAAGAGGGGAAAAAAGCACTTATCCAGGCTTGGTCCTTTGAAGTTAAGCAAGTTTCTCTCTGTGAAGAAGCTCCTGAAGATGACAAACCTGACATTTTTCTCCTCCTCTATAATGCCACAAACATAGCTGCTTTACAAAAGACAATCATTCTTAACAGTGAAAGCATTATTAGGTTTTCTCTGTTAATCTTCAAGGAGTGACAGATAACTTAAATGCCCTGCCACATTCAAAATTTCTTTGCAAACCATCTCCCAGAAAAATTTGATTTCCTGTTTTACATAAGACTTCACATTCTAATATCATGTCTAATCCTCTAACGTGTATCCTTTTGTTTTCTCTTTACCTGCAGGATTTCTTGTGAGTGGTATGTGAGGCTTCAAGACTTTAAGTATTAGAAAAGTAAATGGGGTTTTGAAAGGCAGAATTAAATTCATGTGCATTCTGCTCTGATATCAAGTTCACCTCTGAAATATATATATATATATATATTACTCCAGAAAGTTGTTCTACTAATTCCCGGAAACAGACAAATATCGATCTAATTCCAAAAGTAACAACTGTCACTGTCGTGAGTTTTCTGTAACCCGTTTCTGGTCTATGAAACACTGACAAGATAGAAAAGGAGCTCTCCAGCTGGGATCAGAATAACACTACTGTTTTCTGACATTATTCTCCTTGATTTTCTTTTGTCACCCTGGTTGATCAGTACGTGATGTATTAATATAAACCACTTGCCCAGCAACAGCTTACAAATTTGAAATTGTGGCAGGCAAGAAGTCAGGCTATAAGAAGAGAGATTAGGGTCAGATAGGTTCAAAGGTCCTTTTTCTTATAGAAAAGTTTGTTAAGCGTGCCTGGTCACTTAATCTTTTCTATTTCAATGATGATGATGTTACACAGGAGGGAATTCAGACAACAGCAAAGATATGCTTTAGTCAAACATGTTACTGGGCTCAGCACAGGGCTAACTGGGTAAAATTCTGTGGTCCGTGTTACAGAGGAAATCAGGCAAGATTCTCTTATGATTCCTTCTGGATGAATTAAGAGACTGGAAGGACTAATTTGTGAGTCCATTGTTAAAAGACTCATAAAATACTTATAGTTTGGCTACCCAATGTTTACTCAGGAGGCAGCTAATGTTTGAAGTATAATGAGCATGTAATGGTTGGGAGGCATTGAGCCTAAAATAAAGAGGAAGCTAGCAAACTGAGTTCCGGAGACCTATGTCTGAGCCAAAGATAGGTGATTGGGAATGGAGATAGGAGCATATCAAACTAGTATGGCAAAAATAAGAAAGGACAAATGCACATAAACCAGTGAGTTGCCCAAATATCAGGATTGCTGAGGAGCCATGGGGGTGGACTCAAGCAGCCTGTTAACAAGGATCTCCGCTCTCTTCACTTTTTCTAATTAAGTCTTTAGAAGCTGGGCTCTGTTTCAGCAGCAGGATGATAGAATATGGGGCTCAACATATGCTTACACATGCCTTGTTTTATAGACTGAGTCATCTAAATTTAGAATCTATCCCAAAGTATCACCTCACTAACTCTCCCCACAGTCCGTAAGCCAGCTTTGTGCACAGCAACAGGGAGATGCCGCACAAAACTGTTTTGCAATCTGCCCCAAAGTACTAAGACTAGATCTGCTTGTTAAAAAAGACAGCCCTTGCTGAGTGCTCTCACTGTTAAAATGTGAATGTAGCAGCATCTTCCACCAGTCGTTAGCTGCTCCAGCAGCACATGAGGATGAAAACAGGAGATGGGGTCAAGCTATTGCTGTCCTGGGTGGGAATCCCCTAACCACTATGCCATACATCCCTTCCTGCCATCCCTAGCTGCTCAGCCCCAACCTGGCTTCTGAAGAGTTGGTAGTACGAGGAATTAACCTGAGGCCCTGATTCCCTATCCCTCAGGCTGATGAATCCCACTGCCCCACACTAGCTAGGAGAACAAAAAAGATAGTGTATCTAAAGAATATCATATACATTCCTAAAAGAGAGACACTATTTGAGGCAGTCCTTCAGTAAAATGTTGGAAATTTATCACTGGTCAATTTACACATTAAGAATTTTTTCTAATACCCCGTGATGTTCTGTCAGGAAGAAAGAGTTGTAATTATAGGTCTCAGGCCCCTCCCAGCCTCATATTGCTTCCTTTTGGGACAATCTTCTGTGGGTTACTCTGGGTTCACCCCCCCCACCTCAACATTTTTATCAGAGGGGAGAGGGAGACCTTTCCTATGCAACCAATCCTTTAAAAATACATCTGTAAAGCTGGTCTTGTGTTCCAGTATAATGACTGCTAGCCAGTTTCCTCTGGAGAGCAGACCAGAGCAGGAGAACTTACTGGCTGCTTCAGGTATGCATCCTTGAAGATGCATCCTTTAAGAGCTAGTCCCTGCATCATATAGCCAGCCCAGACTGCAAGGTATATAGGAGTGAGAATGGGGGTGGAGGAGAGAGAACCAGCAGCATCTGCACCATGATGAGAATAAAACTGAGAAAAGGAAACAGTGAGGTCTGTTAGACTGTGAAATGGTCAGCGATGGATTGGAGCCAGAAACCTCAGTTCCAGAGCCAAAAGTTTTCCCAGAGTTCAGGAGTTCTTCTATTCAGAGCTTGGTTGAGGCTCATCTCTAGAAATGGTATCTCACTGACAACAGTGTCAAGTTCATTGCTTTGCGTCATAACTAAACAGCATTTTGCATTCTAAGTCATCAGTAATAGCACTTCAGTAGTCACTGCACACTGTTGAGCTCTCTCTTTCATTCCCAGCACCATAAATTGGGGCACCTGAATATGTGCAACATATCAAAATAAAATCATGTATTGAGCTGACATATCAGTTTTGCTGAAGAAACTCTAGAACCCTTACCAACAGCCAGTCTTGTTGACCTACTGTCCCAATAATGTTACACTTGATTGATTAAAAGTGTTATATAAAAGGTTCAATTTCACCTTATATTTACATCCTGAATCAGATGATACTGTTCTGTGCTTGACCTTTGTTGAAATCTCAGCTGGTTGGTAGACTTCAAAGAACATTAGCTACTTCCACAAGTTTGTACAATAGTAAATTCTTCAGTACCTTCCTTGTGATTCATTACGGCTTAGGAACAAGGGGATTGAACCTACCTGCAGAGCCAGGAATGTGTGCAATGGTAGCAGCTTTCTGTGTACCCTTTTTATCGCCTTTACTACAATGAACTATTGTCTGCCATGAAGAAAGAGATTTTTAAAGTTGGGTTCTAAATTTTCAAGGGTAACTGATGGCTTTGGGTGCTTTAATTTTTGGGTTCCCTAACAAGAGACTAGATAAAGAAGTCTGATATTAAGAGGGCTGGTTCTCAGCAGTTTCTGAAAATAAGACTCCTTTGAAATGCCTCAAGTTCAGCACCCAAAATTAAGACAAGAAACACCACTAGTCACTTTTAAAAATGTAGGTCCTAGGTACCTACCTTGAAACTAAATCACTGAAATTTCAGATATGAATGTGTGAGAAGATTCTTATTCTTTGTATCTCACTTTTTCCTAAATGTCTAGTGATCAAGGGCTTGTAAAATATGAAAACAGTTTTCACTCCCATCACTCTGTAGCCACTACTTAACTTGCTGCTACAAAACAGGCCACCGTTGATGTGTGCATCCACAAGAGGAAAAATGGTGTTTTCTCACCGTGTGTCAGCTAACATGGTAACTAACATGAGGTAAAATGCTGGTGAAAACAAGGTAGTCTATAGTTTTCACATTAGCTGACTAAGGTAAATGGGGTGGGGGGAGCTTAGGGTTTACTTTACCCTGATAAAACTGCAATTGTCTTGTCTTCACTACCAGTTTACCTCATGTTAGGTAACACATTGTGAGGAAACACCTTTTTTTTCTTAGTAAAAACAAGGTATGTTACAAACTGTACTTCCTTCTGGTATTATGCTGAAAAGCTTTGTGTGTGGCTATTAAGTAAGGCTCCCTCTGCACCCCAATAGATGCTGTGGCCCTTTGAAAATATAATCAAGATCTTATTTGCAGGAATAGGAGGCAAGCAGAGGGGGAGGATCAGAAATAATATAAGAAAAATGGATAATTTATACTGCTATTAGATCATTACAAGCATTAGATAGTGAAATAGGAATCAGTGTAAAAATAATTAATAATTATTTATGCACAAACTCATCTGTTTCTTTTGTTGTTTCTCTTGTTTATATGGTCCAGGGATAAAGCATTTTAATTATATCTGGCTCCTTAATTAGGGCTACTTAATACTGACACTTCTGATACATTTATATATACAAGAGCTTGAACTGAAATGTTACTGCACTTATTTTGACATGGATTCAAAACAGATAAAGGCCAAATCCTGAGAATCTCTTACAAGATGCTGAGTGAGCTCGAATCCTATCTAGTCAATGGTAGTTTAGGTGCTCAGCACTTTGTAGACTCAATCCTTAAATCAGCTGGAGTCTGGTTTCTCAGCAAACTACTAAGCACAATGCACGGGGGACAGCTAGTCAACAAATCATGGGCAGAAATTCAGCTTCAGAAGAATCTAAATATTTTTATAATTATGACAATGTTTGTGCCCAAAATATGAACAATATGGAAATACATGTTCCTGAAACTTAATTGAAAATAAACGTTGCAAACAACACAATTAAAGATTCTGTGCAAATTAAAAAGAAAGTCATGAAATATTCATTGAATGAATATGTCCAATTTCAGGAGCAAATGCTAAAAAGAAAAGAGTGTTTCAATATGATGTGCTGTAAAAAACACAATGTCTTCCATATGGAAAGAAGCAGAGAAGAGGACTGGTGCAGCTGCATGGAGCTATGCACATTTATACCAGGAGAAGATCTGGCCCAGAGTGCTTTTTCAGACCGATCTAAAAAGCAAGTCTCTAGTAAATATTTACCAGTAGATTTGTTATCTTCCAAAGCAAGTTATTTGAGTAAAATAAATATATGAATATCTACATTGGTACTTATTTTGTATTTTGTTTTAGCACCCAAGGCTCCCATTCAGGATTGGTCCCCCTTTTCCTAGGTGCTATACAAATATGAAGGAAGATATAGTCTTTCCTTTGAGAAACTTATAATAGAATAGGACTTCTTTGATCCGTCAGTCCAAAGATGTTGAGCTTGAGTCTCCAGGTATTAAAAGTTGCTATTCTGATTTGGAAGCATTTTAAGCTCACGTTGCATAGCCATGAGTGAGGACACAAGGTGCTTGGTTCTGGAGAATCAGGCCCATGTTGGAGACAGGAGTCAGATCCCAATCTCGGTTACAGTTATGTTAGTTCACTGAAAGGAGGATTTGCTTGGATGGATGGCAGGCTATGGTGTTAATATTGAATTTCTGATTGTACTCTGCCCTGCCCCTGGCCTTCTGGGCATACTTTGTGAACTGCTCCAGCTAGACAGCTGGTGCCCTTCCCAACAGACTTTCTTCTTGTAGAAAGAATCAGATCTATAGAGTGAATCAAGCCAAACAGAGTTCCTCTGGGTTCACAGTAGTGTCACTGAGAAGACAATGTGGTACAGAACATTGAGTGGCTTTTGCCACCATGAAGAAATTCCTGCCTGGGAATAGCTTCCATTGCATTCGACCTCCCTTTCAGGACCTAAAGTAACTGATATCCTGACTTTGCTGTGACCAAAGAGGGCAAGATGAAGTCATTGGATACAAATCCCACAAAACTTTGTGAGCTGAGTCAGGAACTAAATGTAGAAGTCTGACTTTTACTTAAGCAACGCCCATCTGAGATGGGTAAGCGTGATGCAATATCCAATGCAGAGGTGAAGTAATTACAAACAGGCAGGGACCAGCTGCAGCTGGAAGCAACAGCAGGATGAAAGGGATTCCCTGTCCCATGGCAGCTCCTTCAACATGAGTCAGGAACCAATCAGATTTGTGAAAGCAGTGATCATCAGGGATCCTCCAGCCCTCCATCCTGTCTATAACTGCTCCATGGAGTCCCCAGCATAGAAGCAGAATGCAGAGAGAATAGAAGTTTTTACTCCATGGAGCTCTAGAGGAATCCAGGGAGCAGAGGAAGCACAGAGAGAGGTTGAGAGCATGCTCCCTGCCAGGATAACTTAAAGGGGGCAGCATGGAGGCAGCAGGAGGGGAAGGGCTGTGTCCAAGCATGTTTGTTGTTGTGATTCTCAGACTCATTCAACCGCTTCCAGAGAAGGGCTCTGTGAAGCAACAACTCCATGAATAAAGCTTCTATAAAAATGAGATTTAAAAAAAAAAACAATTACCTTATTTGCAGATGAGACCGTCCAATTAAGCAATTCACCCAACGCTACACACTGACTGAATTGGAGAGGTAAGACTGGGATTCAGGGCTCCTGACATCAAGCCTGCCCTTAGACTTTAGATGTGATTGCCTAAATTGTAACTATCAGGGAACATTCCTAAAATCACAGAAACAGAAAATGCATATTCTAAATGGTACATCTCTCTCTTTCTAGATAAATTACATAAAGACAATCTTATAAAAGAGTATCTCTAAATTACATCTCTGGTTACATGTGACCTACTCATTAATGTAAACATTCCTGGTTCTTTTATTTCTGTAAAATAAATACTTTGGTCACCTTGATCGATCAGTCCTTCAGCCCTCTAACAGATTGTGCTGATCACAACACATCTTCCATTCTTCTCTGATCCCAGCCATCCTTCTCCAGGTGCGGCTGGGATCAGATGAAATCTTTTCATGATGAAATCTTCCCATCTCTTTGAAGGTTGGCTAAGTGGTCTGAAGCACTTAACAAAAAACATTTAACAAAAAAGTCAAATTCAAAAACATTTGTAATTTGACTTTTTATTCAGAGTGCATCTGAATTTAGTTGCAAATGGAAACACCATTATGGGAAGATTGATAATAAAGTTTTGAGGACACACTGTGGATATGTTGTCAACGCTCTTTAACACTCATGTAGGTTTACTTCTTCCTTCTAGTGGATGGAATGTTTATGACAGCATGACCCACTGCTGCCTAAACATTTCTTCTCTGGGCAATGACATTTAGGACATTAAGTTCAAACATGCTCAGGAACCAGTAGCTTCCGTTCTTCTCAGTCGGAGTTGCTGGATGCTGAGTACTTAGAGGGGAAAAAACCTGGTTAGTTCATGCAGGTGTCTTAAGAGGAGATGATCTCTTTCGAAAATCTGGGCCCAGTTGTGACAGATCAACATTTTGAAGATGGGGTTCCTAAACTTTGCTAGGTATTTGAGGGTTCTCAGAACCACTACACTGAGAGAATCCAGAACCTCATAGGATAGGTCCTAAAATGTCTAAATCTAGCTCCAAAGACTGGATCATTACTCTGCCTTAGGCTTAGTAGAGAGCAAAATAGTACCCTGGAGGGTTGGTATTTTCAAAACAAGAGCTAGTTGAACACAATCAGTGCAGCTTTTTATAACACTGATCAAAGAGTGATTCTTGACAGTTCAGAAACAGGAAATGCTATTACTTGCCCTCTTTTAGTTTATCTCTTCCTTCTCATGAGACCAATATTTGTTGGGTATAGTAGCAAAGACTCTTCCCATGTTATTTAACTGTTACACTAGTATAAAAGCAATGTGAGATTTAAAAGGAGGCTCTTTTTGTTCTGCTATATTGACCTTTTTTCCCTTCTCTCTTCCTCCCTCCATGTTGGCCACAATTCACACATCAGTGTCTTCTGTTGTTGTCTTTATATTGGGAAGAGATTCATTTGCCTTTGTAGTATCATTGTAATGTTGTTATTTCTCCTTTTGTCGATACTTTAAAGTATTTAAGGTAATGTAATTCTAGAACAAAACATACATAAAAAGGAATAGAAGACGTGTTGTGATTGACGCAATCTACACAAGTGCTGAAGCACTGATCGATCAAGGTGATCAAGGTGAATTCTAGAACAAAACAAAATTAGTATAGTTATTGCAATTAACTAAAAAGACCCAAGACTTGAGCATAGATAGCTTGCTGTTGGTGACGGAACAAGGATGAAGAGGGGTAAAGGTACACTTCCTTTAGGATCCCACTTGAATGCTGGGGTTTGTTAGGAGTGAATTCAGTTTCCAAAGCAACTTAGGTTTCTCTAAGTCAGAAAGAAACTAGAGAAATATAGCATAGACGGACCCATTATAAGGTGGGTGCACAATTGGCTGTACACAGAGAGTAGTTATCAATGGTTCACAATCAAGGTGGAAGGGCATATTGAGAGGGCTCCTGTCTGGTTCTATTAAATATCTTCAAAAATGATTTGGATAATGACATAGATAGTACACTTTTAAAAGTCTGTGGATGATACCAAAGTGGAAGAGGTTGCAAGCACTTCGGAGGACAGAATTAGAATTCAAAATGATCTTGACAAAATGGAGAAATAGTCTGAATTAAATAGTATGAAATTCAATAAGGACAAACACAAAGTACTATATTTAGGAAAGAATAATCAGTTGCACAAGTACACAATGGAAAATGACTGCCTAGGAAATAGTACTGCAGAAGAGAATCTGGGAGTTACAGTGGATCAAAAACTAAATAGTACCACTGTTTAAGACCTCAACTGGAGTAACATGTCCAGATTTGGGCACCACACTTCAGGAAAGATATGGACAAAATGGAGAAAGTCCAGAGAATAGCAACAAATATGATTAAATGGGCTAGAAAACATGACCTACAAGGAAAGACTGAAAACATTGGGTTAGTTTAGTGTGGAGAACAGAAGAATGAGAGGGGACGTGATAACAGTCTTCAAGTATGTAAAAGGTTGTTATAAAAAGAAGAGTGATAAACTGTTCTTAATGACTGAGGACAGGACAAAAAGTAATGGGCTTAAATTGCAGCAAGAGACATTTAGGCTAGACAGTAGGAAAAACTTCCTAACTCTAAGAGCACTTAAGCATTGGAACTAATTATCTAAGGAGGTTGTGGAATCTCCATAATTGGAGGTTTTTAAGAACAGGTGACCAACACCTATCAGGTATGGCCTAGATAATACTAAGTCCTGCCTCAGTGCGGGTGACAGGACTAGATAAACTACCAAGGTCCCTTTCAGTCCTACATTTCTATGATTCCATGAAAAGTATTTCATAACTCAGAAAAAGGGAAATTTCATAATTACCAACATATTGAAAATTCAGACAGGGCACCTAATATTTAAGCTTTGGTACCGAAGACTGGGCACCCAATTCTTTATAAAGGCCACCACTCAGCAAGGTATGCAACCAGATGTCCGACTTTAAAAATGTGAATAGTCTCAGTGAAATTGATGGAATTACTTATGTTCTTTAAATTAGGTCCAGTCAGGTCCAGTTAAGGACACACAAATGGTAGCATTATACAGTGGTTCTCAAATGTTCATTTTTATACAAAGAAGGAAGAAAATCTTCTGTTGGGCAATAATTTGCTTGAAGTTTGTGAATACTGGGAACCAGGGGAATGAAGATGCTGCCGTCATAAGTAGAAAGTCATTTCACTTTCCAAACCAGGACATTGTTCTTAATTATTGCAGTGGTCTCTTACTTCAAAACCTCTTACTGCACTATGCAATGGCACGTACACTGGAATACATGAGTGTAACAGGGTGACAGAAGGGAGACACAAGACATCTCCCTGGCTCCAAAACATCCCTACTCAGAAGAGCACTTAGGTCCAATTTTTTAAAAGGTGATTCAGCCTTGCTGCTCTCTGCTTCACAATCCCTAACTGATTTAGTAGCCTATGTTTCATTTTCAAAAGTGATTTAGGCACTTAGGAACTTAGATCCCATTGACTGTTTAGTCTCCTAGCTGCCTAATCAATTTTGCGAATGAAACCTAGGCTCCTAAATTAGTGAGTTGTTACAATGCTGAGTGCAGCAACTCCTAAATACTTTTAAAAATCTCAGCATACTGCTTATGTGCTGTCCTGCATAAGAATGGACTGAAGCATATGTGTGAGGGCTATAGCACACTGGGGCACATATAATTGTGAGTTTGGTCTTGCTGATAATATCTGAGCCTAGCTTTTGTGTGGCTGAGGCAGTTGAGATATATAAACCTTAAAGAAACTCTGAAGGCAGTGGGGCTACTCGTGAATTAGACAAGAATGACTTGACTCAAGATGTATTGAGGATGGACACTAGTTTAACCAGGTCTCTTTGCTAGACGGGTTGTGCCTTTGAGGGAGGACAGTATAAGAAGAAAAACAGTGAGATTTAGCACAGCTCTGAAAAACTCCACTTATTCGTAGCAAAGCAAATAACAATCACCGTAGACCACTCTAGCTATGCCATGCCAACCTTCACTAGGGGCCTAATCCAAAGCCCACACAAGTCAATGAAAAGGCTCACACTGACCCAAATGGACCTTGATCAGGCTCTAGCTACATATCATCCCTTTTATGAGCATGCCATTTAAAAGGCAATTAATTTCCCAAACTAATGTGTTTAGATTTAATTTCTCTCCATTCTGCCTGCTTCTGAAATACAGTGGTCTTGTGGACCCAGGTTGTTTTTATTTCCTACCAGAATCACCATGGTGGATTAAACGCAATTTTCCCTCTACCGCACATGGCATTTGGACAAATCCCATCTAAATTTCTTTCTTACTTCAATAGTGGCATTGGCAATTAGATTGACTGGTTCGTTCAGCTTTGGCATTTGAAGCTCCATACTATGAAACAAACTCAAACAAAAAACAAAACACTCAGTAGGGACAAATCATCTCTCTCTTTTTTATCATTTAATAATCTTAATAGCATAATGCAGAGATATTTATCATAGCAGTAATGCTTCATTCTTCAGAAACTAAATGAAACAGAAAAAGAAATGCAAACAGCAAGAAAGAGGCTTAATTTATACAAAAATCAACATGCATTTTATTCCTACACTTCAAAACTAATTCTATTCTCAGATATTGTTCACACAGACACAAATGGACACACATCTACAGTATATGTAACCATACGTCTTAATGTATGCTCTGCTTGTACACCACAATGCATTCATTAATGCTTGCCTTCAGAAGTTAATAGAGTCTTAAGATTAGTGTTATTTTTGTGTTTTGAATAGGAATCCAGATTCTTTCAGCTTCTATATGTACAGGAAGAAAGTAGTTATCTTTGCTGCTTTTTCACAGCATCCTGATAACATCCACTGTTTCCCATCACCTTGAATTATAATTCCAAACTTGTGAAAGTCTTTCCCTTTAACTTTTTATTGGTGGTAAAAAAAAAGCCACCGCCTCTGCCCTTTAGAACTAACCTCTTTCTAACTGTTCTTTATTGCTCTTTCTTTAACCTCCATGATATTGAACTCAGTCTCTAAGTAGCAGTGTCATTTCACTGTAATAATTGGTTTAATTCTTTTAAATGTCTGTGATTGGTTGATTTTATAGTTGCTTCAGCATCTCCTCCAAAAAGAAAAAGTTTTTAAATCCACTTTCATTTTCTAATCCAGGACTGTAGAAAGGATCTGTTATACTGCCTGTAGCCTCAGACTTCTTCCTGGCAAATTGACAAGAGTCGTGAATTTTATTTTTCTTTCCTTTGAGCAATGTCTTTCTTTGATAATATTATGTGTCCTCCCTTTTCGTGACTTTTCGCTGTGGGGTAATCTGATTAAGTGTCCAATCCTCACTGTTTGTGCACTCAAACCCCATTAGATCCTTACCTGGTGTAAATCTGCATAGCTATATTGAGAATTTACAGCAGATGAAGACCCATCCCACTAACTTCAGAAGAAGTTTTTTTTAGTGAGCAAGGAATTTACAGGATCAGACCCCAAATGTAGTATTTATTTTCTCATCGTTGGGATTTGTATAATTTAACCAGTAAGTGAAATTTGTGATTTACTGAAACTCTGTAATTTGGTATTTCTTCAACCTCAGCAGAAGTTTGAATGCAGAGTAGAAAGCTTAGACATGTTGGATGTAATTATTCAACATAACCCCACCTTTAACCCAAATCTGAAACAGAACAACATCCAATCAGATGCTACGATAGGGCTGGCTGAATCAGTACTGATAAAAACAACTGACCTGAACATTCACCAAAAATTCAAAGAAAACCCAAATTTGTTAAGGTTCAATAGATAAACATTGTTTTTGTAGTTTTTTTTTCACACTCATACACTCCCAGTTCCAGTGGAACTGAAAACAAGAAGCACCAGGAAACTTGCAAGGAAGATCAGGGGTTCAATTAGGTTTGGAGAAGCTTCACCTAAAACAAATCTCATCCCTTTTTTGATGTTTGCTCTTCACTAGCTGTGACACTATCCCATTTTGACAGGAAGGTGCCTATGCCAAGAAAAAAAAAAGCTATGTACGGAGTGGGAAACTATGTGTATGCCTACACTGTAACCCAAGATGTGATTGCAGTATCTGTAGACATACCCAAGCCAGTTTTGCTCTAGCTAGCTTGAATAGCAATAGCAGTGAAGCTGCAGCAGCACAGACTTCAGAATGGGCTAGCCGCTCAAATGCATTTTCAGGTTCCTGGGCAGGCCTGTATAGTCAGTGCTGAAGTCCATGCGGCTGTAGCTTCACGGCTATTGCAACTCGAGCTAGCGGAATCAAAGATAGCTCGGGTATGTCTACATTTGCTGCAGTCACGCACCCTAACTGCAGTATAGATTTAACCAGTTAGTCGCATTACTATATTACCTTCCCTTCAGAAGAGGGCACCAAATTCTGAAAATGATGCGAGTTCCCCAAAAGGGGTGTGGGTGATGAGTCACAATGGAAAGGAAAGGCAGGATAGAGATGAAAAGCGGAGGGGAACTCAGAAGTCCCTTCCCCCTCCTTGGAGCAGCAACACCTGGAGCAGCTGAAGAAAGGAGGAACTGATTGCATCTCCCAACCCACAGGACAAGAGGTACCAGAAGTAACTGAGGAAGGGGGAGACTCAGGTTTCCCTCACAGTCTTTCCAATCACATGTAAGCGCTTGACGCTTACCTACAAGGCCCTGCACAATTTATCTCTTGCTGCCTCCTCTGCTCTTCTGTAGTCGTTCCACCCTTGCTCTCTTCATTTTGCATAAGGGAGAAAACTAACTGTATTCGTGCCTGATACCTACGGAATTCCATGCAGCCCCCTTTAGCTGGAGCACTTGCCCTGACCACTCAGCCATGTGCCATCCTCTTCTCCTTCACACCCTTCCTGAAAGCGTTTTTAGTGATCCTTTCAAAGACATACTGACAAAATAAACCATCAAAATTAAACAAAAAAATCCTATTGGAAAGACAAGTATAACTCCACTACTAACATGTCTCATTTCACTTGCATCCCATCCCTTATGCTTTTAACTACACACTGTCTATTAAGCACTTAGAGTAGGAGCTTTGTCTTTTCATTTCTGCATAAAGTTTCTCATATGCTTATATGGGTTATAACAATAATTATAATTTAGATAAAGTCTTTAATATAAAAACTCAGTGTAATCTAGAATGTTTGTTTAAAAAAACAAAACAAAACAAAACAGGATTTCAGCTTCTGCAGAGTCTCTCAGAGTCTGCGCTGGAACAATTTGGAATATTTATGCAAGCAGATCATCTAAATCTGTAAAATATGTTAGAATTTAATTTGGCTGTGAAACTGTCACAGAAGGTTCAGAAAAGCACTAAGAGTGCTCAGATGTCTGAGTCTTCCTTGCTCATTGAAATATCTATGAAAAAAGGTGTCAAAGACTGGCAGATTGTCAAGTAAATTACCAAATGGATGCTTCCTAGCATGGGGTCTTAATATCAAAACATGTTTTTAGAGTGTTTAAACTTCCAGATTCTTTGTGGCTTTTCAAAATTGAGCCACAATGAAGCAAGACTTCACATTGCACTTTGAGGAAGGCATGTGCTGAAAGCCATCAAGTAGTGTGTGCCATCTTTCCTGGACTTGTCAGCAGCTACTGTATTTCTTCAGATTTGAAACATGAGATCTTATTATTATGCATGTGCATTCTATCTCCTACTTGGAGTATCTCTCTTCATGTAAGATTTTAAGAATATTGACTCTTCCTGATTTTTAGGGTACATCTATACTACCCGTTCAATGTATTGGGGACTGATTAATCGCATCTCGTCTGGACACGATAAATCAATCTGCTAATCGACACTCATACTCCACCTTGGCAGGAGGAGTAAGTGCAGTCGACGGGGGCGCCACTGCAGTTGACTTGCCGCTGTGAGGTCGGCCAGGTAAGTCAAACTAAGATACTTCAAATTCAGCTATGCAAATAGCTTAGCTGAAGTTGTGTATCTTAGTTCAAAACCCCCAGCTAGTGTAGCCCAGGCCTTACAAGGGATATTTTGTCTATGAGAAAGTACATTCTGTCATTTTGATTTCTTTCTATATGTCTATAATCAGTGCAATTACTCATGCTAAAAAGTGAACAAATAGTGCAAAATCATATGAATATTCACTGGTCATTTTGGGAACAACCATACGTGCAACTCTATCTTACTCAGTTTCTATGAATATTTGTGTGTATAAGCTTTTCTTAATGGAAGCACTAACAAAATGTAAATTTTAAGCTCAAATAGTTGCTAAAAAATCAAAATTAAGTTTGCATATTTAATTGTAAAATGTACTGCATAGTATTGGTTAATTTCATAAGTCATCCAACAAGAAACAGAAGGTATCCCATGTGATTTATGTAATGATGAGCCAGATTGTGATACCCTTACCTACACTGAGTGCTACACTAGAGGTCCCATTGACCTCACTGAAACTCTTTGCATAATAAGGATACTACACATAGTAAGAAACATAAGTATAATCTGGCATCAACAACCGCACATATCATACTTTGTATTTGCAATGTGTGATGGGTTGCTTCTTATGAGTTACTGACAGTACAGTAGCAACCACTGTGCAAACCACAAAGTCCTTACAATCCAAGTAGACAAGGCAGATTGTCACATAAAATACCGAATGGACAAAAGGGTGAGAAGGAAGACAGAAGTGCCTTGTTTCAACCATTCAATACAACAATAGCAGATTTTGGCACAGAACGCAGGTCTCCTGAGTCTTTGGGCTTGTCCACATGGAGTGAGGGTGGGAGGAGTGATGCACACTTGTAATTTCCAAAGTGCACAAATGTGCTGTGCATAAATTGGCCCGTCTACACCCTGCTGACATATCCAAAATGTTCCTTAGTGTTCTTTAACGTAGTGCTGTACTACATGAAAGCACTCTGAGGAACATTTAGTCCACAGAAGCAGGGTCTACACAGACCAATTCATGCATAACGTGTTAATACAGTTTAGAAGTTACACCCCCATAATACACATAGACTCATAGACTTTAAGGTCAGAAGGGACCATTATGATCATCTAGTCTGCCCCACCCTGCAGACAACCCTTTAAGCTAATGCCCTAACCGGTGTATCACATACAAGTCAAAGAGAACAGAAACAATACTACCTACCTGAGATCTCCTTGTACCTGAATTACTTCCAATTTTGTCTAGTGCGAGATGAGAATCAGGTCCACAACTAATGCATCCAACACACATTTCTAGTTTCAGATCCTTACAACAAGCTGTTTCTTTATGAATGGTGTCACTTTGCGTGGGGAAAGGGAGGGGGATGAACAATTTCAGAGAGTGAATAAATTTGAAAGTTTTGAGGTCTGCTATGGACAATTCAAACAATTTTTAAAAAGAGCAATATGCCACATCATTCGTTAGCCTTTTTTTTTTTCCGCTCATGCCTTCTCACGAGCCATATGGGCTTTGTTGTATAAGTTTTATGAGGAGAATGAATTACAGGCATGACAGCCATTCTATGACATCTCTGTCAAACTGTGAAGTTAAATGTTCCCATTTTTGAGCTAAAGAGGCTTAACATTACAAAGTTATGGAAACAGCCTTAATACTGAGATTTACTTCTAAAATAGTTCTGAAATGCAGTATCTTTGGGTACCTTATTAAAAAAAAACAGGATCCATTTGCAAAAGCTTTTCATAAGGTTTTTATGCTATACTCATTCTCATAGCCCAGAATGTGCTATTATAAATAATTAACCAATCAGCACTGCTGTGCTTGCAGGACAGATATGTCGCTGAAAATTCATTGTGGGCCTGATCCTCATCAGTGAAGACAGTGAGTACTTTACCATGACTTCCAGGGGAACAGGATTAAGTTCTATGGCCCGGATCCCTCAGAGCATGTAAGTACACCCAGAGTTTGAATTACATTAGTCCCACTGAAGTCCATGGGACCATTCTCATGCTAAAGTCAAGCATTTACTTAAGCACTTTGCTGGACTAAGGCATAAATGAATGAATCATCCTAAAAGAAAAAAATATATATATACAAGTTTAAACAGTCTGAACATTTTTATTAAAAAGTAAAATATACCTAATAATAAATACCCAAGCATATTCATTCAAGTTCAGATTATACCTGATCATTGCATGAGTGGGAAAGGAGGCTGAGCTAGGAAGGATTGAAAGACTGCATTGGTATGATATTCAATTTTTTTCTCAGCTTTGTTTTGCAAACCCAAACTAAATGTGGCTTAGATCTAGGGTCCATTTTATTTAAAACACCAGACCACAAGAAGTAAACTAAATAGCTTGGGTTTTATTCCCTGTTGCGTAATGGGCAAATCAGTCAGCTTTTGTTTGACAAAACAAAAAAGGGTTGCTTTAGATTCAGGTTTTATTTTATCCACACTCCCAATGTTTGGGTTGGGGAGGGGTTTAAAGATAAGGGTCCCAGTTTGGGACTATCTCTAGTATAATCTATCATCACTCTAAACTCATCTTGCTCAGCCTCTGCATTCTGAGCTCCCAAGGAGCTGCACAATTGCAGCCATAGGGAGTGCCTGGGCTTTGTTCATCAGGCACAGAAGTATCCACAATTCAGAACTTCTTCAAATCCCTTCACCTCTGTACTCTTAGGGAGAACACTAACCCTTTGCACTTCTCTGACCTCTCCCCATTGGCATAATAACCGAAGCATTATTTCAAATGATCATAAATACTGATGAGCAGTTGAGATTCCACTCCTCATCCTCAGTCTTTGGTTTGATCTTCAGGGTCAGATCTTGCCTCTTTCAAGCCTATCTTTAATAGTTTCTCAAATCCAAACATCAATTTTTAGAGAGAGAGAGAGAGACAGACAGACAGACAGACACACACACACACACACACACAAAGTTTAATTTAACTTCCTCTAAATTTAAATCCAGATGGCTATTGCTGTTTGTCCTGGACAGAAAAGAGAGCCCTTGAATGCATTTGATTAGCTGGTATATCTAGAAACACCACCATGTATCTTGGCTCTCTTCTCTGGGCAGGGCAGCTACCCAGGCATCAAAAGACCAGAAAAAAAATCATCTTTACAGGAGCTCATTTCCAAAATAGCTGTACATGTTTGTGTAACTGCCTCTGTTGTTGAACATGCAGATGGTGTAAGTTAGATGTGTGATGAGTTCTTATATCAACCTTCTGCGCCTAAACTAATCCGGGAGTAGTTTTCAGACCAAGAAGATAAAGAACAACATAAAACAGAGAGGCTAACAGCTGTATTATTGCCATCTTCAAACCTCAAGATATACAGCTTTTCTAAATCATGAACCACCTGCCACCTTGCACTGCTCTGTGCAGAAGTCATCAATGTATTCTGGTCACTGTTTTCCAAATTGTTCTTTAAAATTCAGTGACTTTCTCTCAAGGAGATAGCACCATTTTCTCAGGGTGCTATTTATCTCAGACACCCTGCATATTGGTGGGTTTTAACACTCACCTAGCCTTATCTTCTGTAGGAAACTTTAATTAATTCAAGTCTGAGATTATGATTGTGATAGAAAATAAGAAAATGGCGTGTTTCACATGAATTAGGAGAATGAAGAAATCTTCTTATACTCCTTGTGAAATTTAGCTACATTTGTGGCAATTAAAACCACAGCTAAACCCCAAAACTAAATTCTACCTCTATGACTCCTACCAAAACCTCTCAAGTGTATAACACAGTTTGACTCACATTACTTCCATCCTATGCAAACCTGCTGCTTCCTCATGGTTAATTACTAACAGAAATACTGACTCTTGAAAGGGAAGATAAGGAAACCTATGTGTTAAAAAAAGAAGAAAAAGCAAACTCAATCATTTAAAGAGTCCTCTTACATCTATCTACATATTAATCACCAATGAACATACCTTGAACTCATATTTGCATGAACACTGAATGTAAAACCGCTGCAGTTATGTTACACATTCCTTATAGTTTTAGTCCTCATCTTGCTAGTCAGTCATATATTTAATGGCAGCGAAGAGCTCCTTTGGGTAGACTTTGCATATGTTGCTTTGTGCAAGATACTGTGTGATCCTTATATCATGTTACAAATAGTTTCTAAGCACACCTCAAGGAATCTGTCTTTTATGCCCACCTCTTGCATAAACCAGTCTCCACTATCTGGAAAGACTGTGTCACAAATGTAGGTCACAAATGGCCATACTGGGTCAGACCAAACATCCATCCAGCCCAGTATCCTGTCTAGCAACAGAGGCCAATGCAAGGTGCCCGAGAGGGAGTGAACCTAACAGGAAATGATCAAGTGATCTCTCTCCTGCCATCCATCTCCACCCTCTGACAAACAGAGGCTACGGACACCATTCCTTACCCATCCTGAACTTAACCTCCATGAATTTATGCAGTTCTCTTTTAAACTCTGTTATAGTCCTAGCCTTCACAACCTTCGTAGGCAAGGAGTTTCATGGGTTGATTGTGTGCTGTGAAGAACTTCCTTTTATTTGTTTTAAACCTGCTGCCCATTAATTTCATTTGGTGGCCCCTAGTACTTGTATTATGGGAACAAGTAAATAACTTTTCCTTATTCACTTTCTCCTCACCACTCATGATTTTATATACCTCTATCATATCCCCCCTTAGTCTTCTCTTTTCCAAGATGAAAAGTCCTAGCCTCTTTAATCTCTCCTCATATGGGACCCATTCCAAACCCCTAATCATTTTAGTTGCCCTTCTCTGAACCTTTTCTAATGCCAGCATATCTTTTTTGAGATCAGGAGACCACATCCGTACACAGTATTCAAGATGTGGGCGTATCATGGATTTATATAAGGGCAATAAGATATTCTCCATCTTATTCTGTATCCCTTTTTTAATGATTCCTAACATCCTGTATATATAGTTGGTGTTATTTTTCCAATGTGCATTACTTTACATTTATCCACATTACATTTCATTTGCCATTTTGTTGCCCAATCACTTAGTTTCGAGAAATCTTTTTGAAGTTCTTCACAGTCTGCTTTGGTCTTAACTATCTTGAGCAGTTTAGTATCATCTGCAAACTTTACCACCTCATCTTTGCACCTTTATCCTGATCCTACAAACTTTACAAGCTTCAGTATCCCATGGTGGGACTACTCGCATGCATAAATCACTGCGCTACATAAGAGTTTGGAGGATAGGGGCCTGAAATTGTTAAGAGCTCTGCTCCTACCTCTTGCAAAAAAGGAACAGAGAAATGCTGCTGCCTTGAGCATGTAGTACTACACAATCAAGAACATGTGGTTAATGAACAAAAGCCTTTTACTTTCTCTCTCTAACTCAGACTGTCACTATCTTCCTGTTTATTTGCCAGATGCATCCCAGCTGCTAATTAAGCTTGAATGAATTAAGGTGAATTGAATCTTGCCTGAGCATCTGCTGCTTCCCTATTAGCGTGGCAGGCAATGAAAGGAAGACGATGCTACATGTTTAAAAAGGCCATTTATACATAGAAATACCTCTTGCAATAAACTAATATATAATTTTTGCATGACACATGCTGTGTAAGTAACAATAAAACATTCTGCAGAAGGTATCTGTGTGTATAACCCAAGTTATATTTTTAGCATCTCTTTGGCATGGAAAGCCACCCAGGCAGAATTGGAATTAAGTTTCAGACTATGTTCAGAGATGGGGAAGGGGCCAGAGATCTACCAAGTCTGGGGCATGAGTGGGTGGGCGAGAAGTAGAATGGACTATTCCATCTCTGTCTCAAAAGATATTCCACACCAAAGATAATGAAATATTGGGCTGCATTATATTATCTTCAGCACTCTCCTCCCCAGAGGCAGCTGAATCCCTAGAAAATCCCACGTAGCAAGGTACAATGAAGAGAACTGCTATGCTAACAACCTTAGCTTCATGCAGACCCCCAGAGATCCATTCCCCAGATGGGAGAGCAAGTTCTGTGGCATATTCCATAGCAGGGTCAAATCCTACTCCAGGACATAGCATTCAGGGTGGCATTGCAAGGAGATCTCATGGAGTTTTCCTAGGTGGGGATGATCCAGGCCATGGTTTGGAGCAGAAATAACACAAGGAATTGGCAGGAGGGGGGTATGATTTTGACTTGAAACTAAGCAAAATTCAGAGGCTTTGCATAATTACACTTTGGGTTTTTACTCACCTGATCCCCAAACTCAAGGGGTTCAGAACTCACGTGAAGTAAATCTGGGAGGGGGAAATGGCATGAACCCCTTGTCAGCTAAACCCACTGAGGAAGGGACAGCTTTAACAATAACCCTTTCTGTCTCCTTTGTTATGAAGAGATAAACAGGGCAGGTCTACACTACGGGGCTAATTTGAACTAAGTTACACAACCCCAGCTATATGAATAATGTAGCTGGAGTCGACATACCTTCAGTCAACTTATTGCACTTTCTACACCATGCTGGGTCAATGGGAGAAATTGGAGTTAACAAGAGAGTGATCATCTGTTGATTTAGCAGGTCTTCACTAGACCCACAAAATTGATACCAGGGGGATCGATCACCACACATCAATCCCTCATTAAGTGGAGACAAACACGTAGTTAGAATCATAGATTGCAAGGACAGAAGAGGCCATTAGAGCATCTAGTCTGTCTTCCTGTATAATACAGGCCAGAAAATTTCATCCACTTACCCCTGTATTGAGCCCAATCACATTACTGATTAGTAAGCACTAAGATTACTGATTTATTTTAGAAACATTTAAAATATCATTGTGCTGTGATTTTTTTATTATTTATTTTAATTTATGTATTTTACACAATCTAAGTAGAAAAAATAAATCTTAATAAAGGTACGTATTACAGTAAAGCATGTGTCTATGCCTGTGTGTACCAAATACAGAGCTGTCATCTAAGGAGCTTAAGAACCTGGGTTCCTGTAAACTAGAGTAATATAGTATTAATAAAAACAACACAAAATTAAAATAGTTATGAAAGAGAAGCAAAAAGTAAGTCATTTTGATCTTAGAGACACTTCTAGGTTATTTTAGATGCAAGGAAAATCTCTTTATAAAGGAGGTATAAAAGTGATTGAAATTCTGTGTCTTGAGAAGGTACACATTTAGCTATTACAGAATTTTGAGTAAGTCTTTAAAGCAATACAATCATCTTTATTATATGCAAGTTCCTTGGGGCTTTCATTTCATTTTTAAACAGAAAGAGAGAGAAAAAGAAAGAAAATAAAAATCTCCTGGTACAACTTTATAGTAATCAAAAATGGCAATAATTGCCATTGCTTAAATTCTCTATGAAGACTTTGTGCTGTCTTCCAGCAAGTGAAAATTAACTAAAGAGTGAAACCAGTAAGTATATTTACTTATTGCAGAAGAGACAATAGGAATGTGAAGTTTGTAAATGTAAATGTCTAGGTGTGAAGAACACACAGTTCCTCAGCTCTAAGCGTGATAAATTTAAGCTCTCTAAATGCTGTATTGTGGCAATTAAAATGCAAGCCTTACAATGGTAAAACTGCTGAAATAATGTTTTGCGCTATGTGCCTTCCCAGTGGAATATATTGTTGAAGGAAAACCTAATGGACTTTACATCTGATAATGTTTTTGTGCTTTGAGACAAATGAGACTTAAATCACCATTTCCCAACTAAAGATGATTAAGTATTAATCTCCATTGGTTAAAAAAAAACAGCTAGTGATCTAAAGTCAGACAAGTGTGAGTATTTGTTTTAATATGCATAACTGAACTTTTGCCCATTCATAATGGTTAAGTTGACCCCATAGGAAGTTAAGTAAATGGTTAGAATCTGGAGATCTTAATGATGCTTGGAATTGTCATGTACATTACCTGAAACATCAGAAGAATATCTTTTCAGACTAGGACAAATTAATCTTTATCTTTAAATTCTTTCTGAACAGAATGTAGGGAGAGGACTCAAATATGCTCAGTGAGGGAACCTCAAACATAAGACACCATAGACGTGGGAAGTAGGCATGCAGGGGGTGCTAAAGCACCCCCAGGTTTTGCACCCCGCAATCCCTGCCACCCAGGGTCCTGGCCACTGGTCCCACTGCTGCCCACGGGTTTGGCCACTGGACTCAGGTCCTGCTCATCTGCCAGTCCCGAATCCCACTGAATCTCAGGTCCCACTCGACCACCAGCCCTGGGTCTCGCTCAGCTGCTAGCTCCATGCCTGGGGGCTCTGCTGCTGGCACTGGGTCCCACTTGGCCGCTGGCCCCATGCCTAGAGCTCTGCTGCTGGCCAGGGGTCCCGCTCAGATGCGGGCCCCAGGGGCTCCAGCCACTGGCCTCGTGCCCTGGGGCTCTGTTGTCATTCACTGGCCCCATGTCTGCAAGCTCCGCTTCCAGCCCCAGGGTCCTGCTTGACCACCAGTCCCACACCTGGGGGGTTCCACTGTCAGTTGCTGGCCCCATGCCCGGGGGCTCCACTGTCAGTTGCTGGCCCCACGAAAAGCACCTCCAATGCCAGCCCCAGGATCCCAGCCACCAGCCCCACACACAGGGGCTCGACTGTCAGTCACTGGCCCCATGCCCAGGGCTCCACGCCTGCCCCTACCTGTGGTCCCAGTCTGTGCTGCCTTACCCCTGTTCACCTCCCCCTGCCTCCCGGAGCCATGGCCCTACTCCCAGCCCCAGCTCTAGGGGGCGGTGAGAGGCATGGACAGGGATAAGAGGGGTGCAAGCTCAGCACCCCCACTCCAAAAACTGTTCCAACACCATTGTAAAACACTCAAGCATGTAAATACATTAGCTGTGCTTGAATATTAATTCATCCTCTTTCCCCCATTCAGATAAAATATAAATATAGAAAGGCTGGCAGCTTTCAGTCTGTTTCCTCCTAAACCAGTACAAACTGATCTGGAAAAAAAAAACTGCGAAAGAGCATTCAATGAATATTATGCATGCTTTAAATGTATTTGTGCCAGCCAGTCTTGTGCCCCTTTTGTGGTAAAAAATTTTACCCTCCCCATTTCAAACAATTTCTTGAAATGTATTTCAAGCTTCCTTTCTGTGGGTATTTGTACAAAAAAAATCTGATTAGAATGACACTCATCCAATCAAGGAACTAGAATACCATGTGACTTATGTGACCAACCACAAGTGAGCAACAGATGTGAATTTGGATTTTTAGTTTCAAATAGCAAGCCACTGAATACATGAAACATATGCTGTAAAATAAGAACAGAAATTCCTATATAGAAAGTATCTCTGCATTACATGAGATTATAACAGAAATAAAAAATGGTTGAATTATGGGGGAATTCAATTAAAGTTAAGCACATGCCTGAGTGCTTTGCCAGCTCAGAGCCAATATGTGAATCCACTGTCCTACCGAAAGACCTCCATGGGTCTGACAAAATGTCATGGATGAGGGGAGATCTATGCAGGGAAGGTCCTTGAGAATTTGGCCAGGAAGATAACGCCAATTACATTTTGTAGGTATTTAATGAAGACTGAAGTAAGATACAGAAAAGGGAAAATAAAGGAAGTCAAATTAATCAGAGCAAATTTTGGAAGAATATATTAAGTGTAGAGTGAAATTGAACAGGACAAAGCAACGAGGTGAGAAACACAGAAATGAAATGGAAGTATTCAAAGAATTTAATTGAATCTATCCTCAAGGGCTGTGAATGTCATCTCAAAATAAAAACATGAGAGATTATGTACGTCATCTAGGAATAAATATATAGAGGGAGTTTTTGTTTGTTTGTTATTTTTTAAGACAACCTTTTCTGGATGAACAAGGGAATGCAGAAAGTAATCACAAGCAAAAAGTACATGCCATTCCTTGATATATGTCTTCCCATACATCAGTTGTGACAGGTGTTAGGCCCCTCTGGCTTTTACTGGAACAATTTATAAAAATATCTAGGTTTTTTATTGCTATTTCTCACTATCCTCATTTTTATCTTACTCTTAAATATTTTTGTCAGCTTTAATTATATTTGCTCAGGCTTTCAAGTTTACTTAGCAGGTTGTTGATTTTGTTTTGTTTTGTTTTGTTTTTGTTTTTCCCCTCCTTTCTGTCCAGTTCTTATAGATCTAAACAAGAAACACCTTAATATTAAATGGGGGAAAAGTCAGGGTCAACAATAGATCATAGGAACAAAAGGCATGATTATCCTATTTATATCTTCTCCACCATTCAAAGAGTGAATTATAAAGATTAGAAAAGGATGAGACTCAGGACACCTGGGTTCTATTCTTGGTTCTGCCACAGACTGGCTCTGTGACCTTGGGCAAGTCACTTTAAATCATCTGTGCTCATGGGTAAAAAAATGCCACATTAGTATAATAAAAAATACTATCAAAATTTATTCTAGATACAGAGACTCTAGGCAGCTATCTATTTACATTAGCCATTCAACTATGTGACAGACTGGCAAGGTTGTGACTGTGTAAGTTGAGTCTTTTAGCCCTGCTGACTTTAGCACTAGCATGGGACCTCCCAAGGTCTTTCACTCCCTATGGCCTCACAGAGAGCTCAACTGTTGTCAGAATGATTGTTCACTTCACGTCCACCCAAAATATGTGTGAAATGTTAATTAGGTAACATACACACAACATTTCAAGAGTTGATGAAGAAAGGGCTAATTGATGTGGGAAAGGGAAGAAAAGGGACTGTTTGGAGAGGTGGGTTTGAAGGAGAGGGTCTGAAAGAGAAGTGAGATGGTTCTTGAAGAAAAGGACAATGTTCCAAGCATAGAAGGCATTATGGGAGAACTGGGATAGGTTGCAATGAAGTGCAGACACAAGCAAGGTTTTTTATATAGGGTCTTGCAGGGGAGGGTAAGGAGCTTCATAGAGTAACAGACAAGACGCCACAGGAGGCATTAAAGGAGAGGGAACATGGTCACACTGGTGGGAAAGGAAGACACCACTTTATATGTTGTTTATTGACAGTGGGAGATGGTAATAAGGGGTAAGTTAGGCCCATGTCCCACTAACGAAACCCTCTCTTCTTTATCGCTTTAAATAATCAACAGGTTTTGTGTGTTCTTCAGTAGCACCAAGGACACCCCAGCAGTGGAGTGAGCAGGAAAGGGCCAAGAGGCTGGTGGCAGTTGACCTCTTCAGTTCACCAATATAGAATGAAGTCAGGGAAAGAAGACGCTTCTGACTTCTTGGCCACCAGAGAGCTCCTAAGCCCACAGAAAATATAGGAGCAATGAGGAGGTCAGCACATGCTCACAGGCTTGTGGGATATGGGGTGGAGCTAAAAGTCTGTCCATCCCCACTTCCTGCTCACTTGCTGTCCAGCTGCTCCATGGGGGAAAATGAGGTTCTCAATGTCCACTTACTCAGGTGCACCTAGACCCAAGATCCAAGTAACCTTTAGAGGAGTTTAAGGGCATTCTTACTCCCTCTTACTTCCTTGTATGAGAATGTAGTTAGAAAAACAAAACATACTTGCCTTAAATAGCTCTGCTACAGTTTTGCATGTGGCTTGATGGCGACATATTCGGCATAAGTGCTACTAATAACATTCTCATAGAAGGTCAACTGTGACTAAGGGTTCTATTTTCAATGTTCATCTGCATTGCACCGAACCAAGGAGTGAGACCAATTTACTCCCTCTTTCCTGGGTTTCCCAAACTGCATTACCGGTGCCAAGCAGTGGGATGCCCTAAACATTAAATATATCTAAAAATGGAAATTAAGGTCTGAATCTACAGCCAGGAGGAAAAGGACTAAGGGGAAGGAGGACTTTGGTTTGAAACACATTTCACGCATAGGCACCCCAAAATGCTAGGTATTCCATTCCCAGCCCAGCTCTGCTTTCAGCACATGAATATCACAGCTAGGTGACAGAGCAAAAGGAATGTAGCATTCAGAGATTCATTGTGCTGGTTGGTAGATGAAGTTCTTACTCATTAAATTAAATTAGGCCTTTTAAAAATAATTCCGCACATTTTCCAGATTCTGAGATTTCAGGTTAGAGCTCATTTTGTTGTTTAGTTGTGTTTGAATGATACCTAATAAGTCATGTTTAGACTTAGTACTGCTGAAAAGCATCTGGGATTCATAGTGGATTGCAGATTGAAGATGAGCTAACAATGTGATGCAGTTGAGAAAAGGGGTAATATCATTCTGGGGTATATTAACAGGAGTGTTGTTTGTAACAGCGTTGATTGCCCACTCTAGTCTGCACTGGTGAGGCCTCAGCTGGAGTATTGTGTCCAGTTTTGGATGCCACACCTTAAGATGTAGACAAATTGGCAACAGTCCCGAGGGGGACCAACAAAAGTAATAAACTGTTAAAAAACTTAACCTATGAGGAAAGGCCAAAAAAACTGGGCACATTTAGTCTTGAAAAAAGAAGACTGAGGGGGCACTCTGATAACCGTCTTCAAATGTGTTAAAGGCTGTTATAGAGAGGATGGTGATCAGTTCTCCATGTCCACAGAAGATAGGACAAGAAGTAATGGGCTTAATCTGAAGCAAGGGAGATGTAGGTTAAATATGAGAAATAAAACATTCTAACTATCAGGATGGTTTAGCTCGGGAACAGACTTCCAAAAGAGGTTGTGGAATCCCTGTCATTGGAGGTTTTTAAGAACAGCTTGCACAAAACACCTCAGCCTACCTCTGCACAATGAGTTGGACTAGATAACCTCTCAAAATCTCTTCCAGCCCTACATTTCTATGATTCTATGTCCAAATCACACTGGTAAAATAAAACAGAAATTGCCAATCAACAAATAAAAGTTCATTGATCACTGTATTCATTTGTACACAGAAAACTGATCATCTAAATTGTCTATGTATACATACAGATATTATATTCAAAACTGAGGGGGGGAGTCGCATCCATTTTTTCTAGTTAAATTTCAATTTATCTGGGAGTATGTCAAGATGACAGAATCTCATTTAAAAGCTGTGAAGACAGCTGACAGAAAGTGCATTAAAAATTAGATTTTGAATTCAAAGAATGAAAGCTTTAAATTACTACAGGCATGACTGTTGGACAAGATTGATACCAGATGCTATTTAGTACAGTACATGTTATTAACAAACCATTCAAGCCTTGAAGGGACCTTTTCACTACATAACTTCTGTCTATGTAAATAAGATTGAAGCAAGAATTTATATTGCTAGCAATAGCAAGCATCCAGTACATCAAAGAAACAGGACAGCAAGTATTGCTCAAGTTAAGAAAGTACTAGTGAATACTAAAATCTATGACTTTCTTCTGACTTTGCTTGTACACATAAATCAGATTACAGTGCTGCCCAAAAATGCTCTGTGAAAACATTACCTTGCTTCATGAGAACAAACATCTACAAATGTCTGTTTACTAAGACAGTAGCCAACAAGAATTCATCAGGCACTGTTGGATTATTCCAAAACAAAATGTATTGGTGCAGATCAAAGTAAATTAAATAGTTAACTGAAAATATTAATCTTCTATATCCCTTCAGATTTCTTTTTCATTTTGCAAACTTCTTCCCGTTTTGTTAACTCTTCTTCAACAAAATTCACATACTAACATTAAATATGCACTGATCTGAGGCATGATGTAATATATAATGCTTATTCAGAATGTGAAATTGAAACAGTAGGCTAAATACTGATCTTAAGAGAGGGTCTGTTAAGGGTCTGCCCACAACCTGAATTTGCATAGCCACTGAAGGCAAAAATGGTATAAATCACACAAACTTTCCATCTATACCCACTTTCTGCCTCATTTATACACAGCTAACCTAATTTTTTACTACCTTGCACAGGTGTGAATGACTCCTCAAGGTGCAAAGTGGCTGTAAAATGCTACTGAATGGGAATGGTAGTGTTTCTCATCCAATGTGCAGTCACTTTCATATGTTCATCATTTTTAAGGCCAGAAGGGACCATCATGATCACCTAGTTTGATCTTGTGCATAACACAAGCCAAAAGACTTTCACCCAGTATTTCCAGCATCAAGCTATAACTTCCAGTCAAGCTAGAGTATAGTTTGGAGGAAAAAAATATCCAATCTTGATTTAAAGACTTCCAGTGATGGAGAACCCAACACATCCCTAGGTAACTTGTTTCAATGGTTAATTAAAATCACTGTTAATTTTTTGGCCTTATTTCTAGACTGGATTTGTCTATTTTGCCATTGCAAAAATTACTGCACTGGATACAAGGCAATGAGGTACCAGGCTCATCATGTAGGAGAACTGAAGGGCAGAATTGGAGGTGCTAGTTTAATAAGACCTACCCACCAATGATACTTTCCCTTTCTATGTGCTGGACTACCACAGTGATTATCAATGTAAGCTGCAACTCCACTTATATAAGACTGGGCAGCAGGCACTGTGTCATCTATGAGAGACTCTTTTGCTCATCCACCTCAGTCCAAAATCATCCTGATTGTTTGCTTTATCAACCTTCAGTGCATAGTACAGAGGTCATTTGTTTTCCCTGGCTAGGAGTGGTCAAGAAGGCTCTGCTGTAATGCTTTTGAAGAGACTTTCAACTGCTATGTCATTATAAATTTATCATCAAGTGCACTCTGTTTTTATAACTGCCATCTCAAAATGTGTCGAGAAGCACCCAGAGCAAAGTACAGGGAGAAGCTCTTTATGGCGGAAGGGTACAGATCAACATCAGTGAACACATATTGACATAATTCAACTTGGCCAAAAGAAGGTGAGGGACTGTGCCTCGGTGTGGTGGGGACCTTCCCTGAATCCCATTTGGTAGGGCTGCTCAGCCACTTCTCTGGTACTTCTGACTCTATGGAGGCTCCTCTCAGGCTTGAGAGAATCTGTATGGTAGATGGTATTGGGACTGAGCAGGGCTTGGAGACGACTGAGTGGGGCCAAGTTCAGGAATTAGAGTTCCTAGATCCTCTTTCCCACATCCAGCCCCAGGCAGGTTACAGAGAATATCCACAGTGAGAATCTCCCTTGAAGAGAGTTTCTGGGCTAGGAAGAATCCATGGTGGTATGGAATCCACTGGGCAAGGGTTGCCAGGGGCCAGAACAGCAGTAGAGGCATAATTTCATAGGCACCAACTCCATGGGTGCTCCGGGGCTCAAGCATCCATTGAAAAAAGTAGGGGGTGCTCAGCACTCACAGGGACAGATTAATCTTTTGTGGAACACGCTTTCTGGACCATGGCCCTGCCCTCCACTCTGCCTGTGCTCCAACCTGAGGGCCCGCCCCCACTTGGCCTCTTCCCACCAAGGCCCTGACTACCTCTTGCACATGGGTGGGGGAGGGGCAGAGAGGAGCATTCACCAGCAGAAACAAGTCAGTGTCTGTTCATTTTGATTCTGAAGTGGGAGGAGGGTCAAATCCTGGCTCTAGCCTGAAGGATCAGGAAGGAAATTTATAAGGGGGCATTCATGAGATTTACTTCCCCTAAGCTCTTTGTGGGCTTTAACAGGCATGGGGTGATCCAGTGCATGTTAATTATTCAACATTTATCTGCCTTTGCATACAACAGATAAGAATATGGTTTGTTCATTAAATTCAAAATTACAGAAGCTCTGTTTGCTATCTGTTTTATGAATCCAGCCTGCAGACTTTACCCAAAGCTGAATGCCTGCAATCTGGATTTGGTGTAATTCCATAATGTCTTTCCTTTAAGCTTCCAACAGATCTGTCAATTTGGAATCACAGTGTTACTGGATTTACACATATTATTGAGATATGAGAGGCTTATCCAATAGTGTGTCACAAAGGGTGTCAAGACATGGAAAACTAACTTTCCTGTGTAGTTTGGCATATTCCCATGAAGTGCTTTATCGGTTTTTTTTTTAATTAAATACTTTCTCCTTATAAGACTATTCATTATAAAGTCACCCCCTCATATGACTATTGGACTTGTGTCCAGCTTTACTGAAATGCGCATAAACATCCTTGACTTTGAACAACATCCAGCAGGTTTAAATTCTGCAATAAGTTTCGAACAGCAGCATTTTATTAGCACTTCAAGTTCTTGAGAATGACTGAGATTGCAAAGTGCCATTGTATTTGATCTAGTCATCCCTCAGGGTATACGGACAGAGAATATTAGTGACTGCACCAAGGACAGAAGAGACTTTATTTGTTTTCCAAGTACTGAAAGGAACTTGGCTTGATTTTACGTGGAAAAGAGAAGAGGGGTTGTTTTGGTTTTTTAGTGTATATCATTCCTGGAGTGCAATATGGTGAAGATCTCATTTTTAAAAGGATCTTCTAATATATAGAGCCTCAAACTTTGGTTTCTCAAACTTGACGAGCTCACTTTTGCCCTCCCCTGATGTGGTCTATGTATACTGGGCTGATCAGCAGCAAAAATTAGAGGGCTCCTGTAATTTACACCAGGTGCTAACAAGCCACAGGGGCCAAAATCATAGCTGTGAATAGTCACATTACAGAAATATTCGAGTCTCAGTTCATGTCTTGCAGCTATGCCCTCTATATCTACAGCAGGTTCAGGGTGGCACAGGAGTTATTCCAGTTAAGAGTCCCTGGAAGTGAGTCTAGCACGGTGGTAATCGTCCTAAACCTTCACCAGTGGTCAAGCATAAAGCAAGCTCGAAGACCTGATCCAAAGTCCATTGAAGTAACTTCCTTCATTGGATCAGGTCCCAGATGATCCTTCCGGTTGAATGACTGTTGCAAATAAACCATGAATTTAAAGGACTAGTTTAAATCTTGCAATTTTAAAAGTCGTCTTCACTTTCACATGATTCACACAAAAAGTATAAGGCAGTGAAATGACAATATATAAACACAAACCTCCTCCCTTCAGTCACTGTTATGAAGCAGAGATTTACAATCAAACCCCACCATGTTATGATTGGATACACTTTCCAGCTAACAAATATTTCAGCCATTATGTGATATATTTTACAGCCTATTGAATGATTACTTTACTATGCTCGTAATATATATTTCACTGAGAAAGAATAAATTCTTTTTTTGACAGAGCAAACAAGTAATTTCTAACCCTCTGAAATGAGAGTTTGATCTTTGAATACAGTTGTCTTGTCTTGTATTTATTATTTACAGTTTCCTTGGTAGGCTGGCATTTTATTATTAATATTTTCCATAAAACAATGACAAATGCACCTTCTGTGAAACTTTCAAGGCATAGATGAATCCAAACTATGAAAAACCAACTTCAAAACTGGCACAGAGCCTTTCCTATAGGATAGGGGCCAATTAAATCAGAGATAATGGAAGAAACAGACTAATCCAAGCACAAATCACTAGAGAAATTACAGAAGAAATGTAGCATACCAAAACAGGTGAGAATGAGAAAATAAATATGATAACTTCAATTAAAAATAGAGTATTTAATGGACTGGAAAGGGATGTGGGAATTACCTAAACTGATGGATTTCAAACCAGTGAATTAATTTTTATAATATCCATTTGTGTTGCTACATTCTAGTGTCTGAGTTTGCCAAGAGATCACCTTCTAGGAAACAAAAAAGATCTATAAACATCAATGTGTCTAAAATAGTTCTATTTACCTCTGTCAGAATCTAATTGCAATCATTCTTTGCAACCACATGTGCCAGTTAGAGCATTTATGCTTTTAAAATAATAATATTGGTTAAAAATCAAGCTGATCTTGGGAGCAGGGATGTTACACTATGAGCTTTGCATGTGTGGAGGAAGAAGCATGTATGCAAAAACTCAAGAGTCCATTAAACAGAAATTAAAATGTTAAGTGGAAGTGCTAAAAGTGTTACTACAGAGCACTGCTATGTCTGTGAGAGGCCTTGGCCAACTTCAAGGACTTCTTATTTGGGACTGTTATTTGCAAAATATTTTTGCGCTATATGTTGCCAAAGGCCAGATTTCCAAATCCTGGCTTCTAGGGCTGTTTGAAAATGTTCTATTGAAACTTCTTCCCCGCTACCCCCCCAAAAAATCAAGTGGAATATTTTCACAGAACATCTATTTTCCTCAATCATTTTATATTTTCTGTTAAAATCTCAAACACACAAAATGGAAAACTTTTCAATTTTCTAGTTTTCCCTTTTTAAATGGGAAAAAAATCTATATTTTTCATAGAAAAATATAACCAAAATAATTTTCATCACCAATCTTTTTTTATAAAAAAATTTGTTTTCCAACTGACCCCTCACTGTGTGCCCTCTGTTTGCAAGAGCAAAAAACTGAAGGTGCAGTTCTACTCTCAAATCTATTTCTGAGCATAACTTAGATATCTTAAGTACTTGATTGTATATGCAAGATATTTATTGACTTCTAAATGAAAAACATCCTACTTGTCCATAGATGTAAAATTGCTCTCACAAGTACCTGTGCTTACAAAAATGCAGACTCAGTAAGGAAAAACCAGTTGAAGAGTGAAAATGAAGACAAATATGTCTAGATCAAATGGTCAAGAAACTTATCTTCCTACCTATCTTTATGCCTTCCTCACTTTCTTTCCCCACCACGTCAGTGCAGTGGCAAGCATACCATGTGCATCCGATGATCAATGAATCGCCTGGACTCAGCCTACACAAAAATAAGTCTTAGGAAAGAAAGTAGCTGCTATTACATCTCTTAAAATAATTTCTTAGCTGGAAGACACAGAATCTGAATCAAGGTGGATAATTATACCAGTATTCCTAACCATGAGGCAGATTCTCTCTCCTCTGCACAGAAATTAGGTCAGAGATGACACCAAATCTATGTATGAAGACACCAACAGGATGTGTGAGGAGCACATCTTTTCATTGCACTAGTAAATGGGTTAAACGCCATAGCCCATTGCCATGGAGACAACATTCTGATTTAGCATTAATGCTCAAAGAAGGGACAGTTCCTGTTTTGTAATTAAAGCCTGGTGACACATATTTAACAAGTTCTATACAATGAGGAAAAACCTGGGAGAGACAGGCCAAGTACAACGAAATTTGTTGGGATTAGAGCTGACTGAAACTCGGGATTTCCAGTTTACAACAAAATTTCAACATTCAAAAATTTGGTTTAGTTTCAGACCCAAATGAAAACTTTTTCAAAGTTTCTTACAAATTGGAACACCCCCCCCCCAAAAAAAATCTCCATTTTGGAAACACTATCAGATAGTGTTTCCAAAACAAAACATGCTTCCTTGGATTGGCAAGACCATTCTTGTCAATTTCAGAGAGGAGCCACTGAGGGTCCTAGGGTCTGTGGCTCCTGGCAGACTTGCCAGGTAGACCGCTCAGGGCTATCCTGGAGCTGCAGATCCTGAAAACTGAGCTAGGACCTCCAGGTTCCATGGCAGGGATCCTGGAAGCCCTGGGTCACCAGCCCTGATGCAGTCCACATGGTGGGATTACCTCCAAGCAACAGATCCTGGAGATTCAGTGGAGCTGGCAGGGATCCAGGCAGGCCTCTGAGAGAAATCTGCCAGTCAGACAAGGCAAGCCTGAGATTTTTTGTGGGAGATTTTGGGTTCAACATATAGGCATTTGCATCAGAAAATTTCTAACCACCTGTAGTTGGGGTATTGAAGTCAGCGATTCACTAGCTTTCGTCTTTTACGTTTGTGTTGGTACAGAGCCAGTGCTGTGGCAAGTTTAATGGCACTGTGTTTTAGGGAGTTGTGTCTTACTGAGATCTTGCCATCTTACTTTGAGCAAAAGAGAATTTTTTAACATTTTATTTGGTGTGACTTCAGTATGGATACCTAAAAAAACCAGTCCCTATCTGTCCTCAAATGTTGTGTAATTAAAAAAGGTACAACTGTCTAATTTATATGATCCTAAGTACCTATAACCATAAAAACAAAGTACTCAAAAATTCTAATGTATCTATCTTCATATCACCCCTGCAAGAGTATGATACTACCTTTATACTCCCACTAACACTTTATGTTTCAAGGAAGTATATAACCAAATTGATTCAAATATAACACTTTCCCTTTAGCCTTGGAGACCTAAGATAGCTCCTTCAAAACATGGCTTCAATCATGTTCCACAGATTAGATGAATTATTCAGGCCTCTAAATCTACATTTTTCAGAAAAATTTTACTCAGCTTTAAGATAAAATTATAAAAGGTATCATCATCTTTTCTGCAGCCTCACTCTTAACCAGTACAGCTATGGGCAAAAATGGGGGGGATGGGGAGATGTAGAATGTATATTATTGAATTTATGGCATTTTTATTTAAAAAAGAGGAAATATTTTTGCCTTATATACTGTTTAAAAATAAATCCCACCAATTCAAATCCATTTCTGCTACTTTAGGGCATATAGTAGAAACTCAGAGTCACAAACACTTTGGGAACAGAGGTTGTTTGTAATTCTGAACAAAATGCTGTGGTTGTTCTTTCAAATGTTACAACTGAACATTGACTGAAAACAGCTTTGAAACTTTACTATGCAGAAGAAAAATGCTTTTAAGCATCTTAATTTAAATGAAACAAGCACCAAGGACAGTGTAACAGGGTTCAGTCGAGATTCGACCCTTGGCGGGGCTGTGGGGTATCCCACCTCTCGCTCTACTTCGCCGTCCGTCCGGGCTCTGCAGAAGTATGGAAGAACACACACTCTGTTAGGGGCTCAGGCCCTTGAAGCAGGGCTGAGTCGATAGTCAAATCGCGGCCCACACCCTAGGTCAGGGCAGGGGAGCAAACAAACAGTCTGGGATTCAGGCCCTTAAGCCGGGGCTGAGTCAATAGTCAAATAGTAGCCCGGGCCCTAGGTCAGGGTGGGGCAGCAAGCAAACAGTCAGGGACTCAGGCCCTTAAGCAGGGGCTGAGTCAGCAGTCAAATAGTCCTAGCCTCTCCAGGCCAGAAAAAGGAAAAAGAGGGCGTCTGTTACCCAAGGAGTGGGTGGCAGGGGATGACGCAGGCCCTCCCTCTCCACTGCATCCCAGCCCGGGGCCTTAGCAGCGGCAAAGACTCACTGCTGTCACTGGGGATCCTGGCTGCAACACACTGACTTAAGTTCACGCAGTGCTGCAGCCAGACTGGGGTCAGCTGCCCCCGGGCTACTTCCACACTCCCCCTCGTAGGGTACCTGGGTCACGCTAGCATCCTCTGCGGTCCCTAACACCATCGGTTCCTCTGGGTATGCAGCGAAGGGCAGGCTCGACTGTTCCTCGGGGTAGTTGGCACAGGGCAGGCTTGGTTCCTCCTTGGGGTAGCTGGGAAGAGGCAGGCTCGTCCAGTCCTCGGGATAACAGAGAGGGGTAAGGCTCGGCTGGTTGGGTGTGAGCTCAGGCCGGCTGTGGTCTGCTGCTGTCTCCCAAGAGGGAGCTCAGTCACAGACGTCTGGTCTCTCCAGCGGTTGGGGCCCAAATGAGTTCTGCAGGAGAGCTTTTATACTTCCCGGTCTGCGCCCACATTTCTGTTTGGGACGGTTCGACCCTTGGCGGGACTGTGGGGTATCCCATTGCCTCGCTACAGACAGAAACAAACAGTTTTCTGATCTTGTCAATTTTTTTTTTAATTTCCCTCTTTCTAGTAGTTTACGTTTAACATAGTACTGTATTGTATTTGCTTTTTCTTTTCTTTTCTTTTTTTTTTGGGGTGGGTGCTCCTTTTCTGCTGTCTAATTGCATACTTCCAGTTCCAAATGAGGCGTGTGGTTGACAAGTCATTTCGTATCTGAGGTTTTACTGTATCTTTTGCTAGCTGAATCTTATGCACATTCATAACAGAATATCTGGTAAATCTGGGAAGATGCATACCTTTGTGATATACTGCATACATTTTAGTAACCAAACTGTTTTTTTCCCCTAAGATATCACGACTTTGACATAAAAAAAAGAGTCAAAGTTATTTAAATAATACTTCATGTTTTGTGTTGCTCTGTTTGAAAAATAAATCCATTGTCTGAAGTTTTTCCCTTTGATATGCTGGGGGAAAGGAGAAGAAAGTCTGGAGAATTGATTGTGGCAGGAGAAATGGGAATGTTTCAGATTGCTTTGGAGAGAGAGGAAATCCTTTGCTCATTCCAATATCTTTTTGAGAGAAGATAGCAAATGTATTCTTCATCAGAGTAATCCAGTTATAGTGAAGAGGAAGAAAAAAACTACTAACCAAGATGCAAAAAAACCCACAAGTGGCATGGATAACAAATGAACTAGAGCAGACAACACTATGCAAAAAGGTTGCAAAAGTATCTTCCTCACTCTCTATTTTGGCTATTTTGACATGTCTATCAGCAACTGTCGGAATACAACTCATTGGATTGCTTTAGGACAGGGATAGGCACCCTATGGCACACGTGCCAAAGGCTACGCACGAGCTGATTTTCAGTGGCACTCACACTGTCCGGGTCCTGGCCACCGGTTGAGGGGGACTCTGCATTTTTCTTTAATTTTAAATGAAGCTTCTTAAACATTTTAAAAATCTTATTTACTTTACATACAACAATAGTTTAGTTCTATGTTATAGACATAGAAAGAGACCTTCTAAAAATGTCAAAATATATTACTGGCACACAAAACCTTAAATCAGAGTGAATAAATGAAGACTCGGCACACCACTTCTGAAAGGTTGCCAACCCCTGCTTTAGGATATGAGTCCCAACAAGATTCCTCCAAAATTCATGGATTAAAGGCTAGAGTCTGTGCTGCATAAATAACTTCAATGCAGACAGGGAAGAATATACCATTCTGGAATTCTGAAGCTGCCTGCAGAAATTGTATCATTGAACAATTACAGCCCATATTTGATAGGGACCACACCCTGAAAGAAATCTTTCCCGACACCCTTTTTCTGGCCTTCAAACAGTCCCCCAGCTCTGTCAAGCTCATTATCATAAGAATATACTGGGTCAGACCAAAGGTCCATCTAGCCCAGTATCCTGTCTTCCAACAGTGGCCAATGCCAGGTACCCCTGGGGGAATGAACAGAACAGATAATCATCAAGTGATCCAACCCCTGTTGCCCATTCCCTGTTGGCAAACAGCGGCCAACCTCCCCACAGACCAGGAAACACCAACACAAAGCAGCACCAGATCTTGCCAGCACAACAGATGCAAAACCCACAAACATATTTCCACTGCTACAATGATCAATACCTCCACAACACAGCTTTTAAGATTCATGGGTCCTTGACGTACTTATCTCATCCAGTGCCTCAAATGCCACGACTATTCAGGTGAAACCAGACAATCACTATGCTCTCAAATGAATTCACAGAAAAAAATGAGGGAAAACCACCTTATCATCTCTGGACAAATGCTTTGCGCAAAATGGTTACTTCTTATCTAATCTTTCAATACTTGTCCTCAAAGGACACCTGTGCAACATATTCAAAAGGGAAGCCTGGGAACTTAAATTCATAACTCTGCTAGAAACCATGGACTTAACATGGACACTGGTTTTATGGCTCATTAGAACCATTTGTAACATACCACACTGCCTGCTCCCTTAATGCCCACTTCAGCCCCTTTATAGCATAACAATCTCACCCACAATTGCCCACTTCAAGTGTGTTCCAATATACCTTACATCTTCTGCTTAGCAATCTGCTATTTAGCTCAGACACTCTGCTTCCCTCCCCAGACCTGAAGAAGAGATCTGGGTAGCTCAAAAGCTTGTACCTTCCACCAATAGAAGTTGGTCCACTTAAAGGTATTACCTCACCTACCTTGTCTCTCTCATATCCTGGGACCAACACAGCTCAACACAACTGCAAACAACAGAGAGGAAATCATGTTCAGACATTTCCAGTTACTACGACAATCAGGCACTTGAGTTATGTAACACAAATAGCCCAGCAAAAGAGCTAACTCTGCTTTTTGCTGAAAGTTGCACTGTGTGAAAGACACCACCACTGATAGCTAAGCTTCACGATGACAGTCTAACAATGAAAACATCTTTCAGGGAGAAAACTGTGAAGACAAGGATAAATATTTCTACTTGATCCATCATCTGTGACAGATGTTGCTCATACTTGGAGATGGTGTTGCATTTAATTGTATATTGCTGTATTTGTTTTATTAAACAACTTATGTTAATTATGAACAGTGTTAGGATATAGATATTCAAGCCTGTCTGCAAAGGCCTATACTTTAAGAATGTAGATGTATTCTTATCACTTAGCTAGTTACAGAGGTATAAAAGAAAGACGAAGATTTTGATTCTATCTGTGTAAGGACCTTCTCTCACTGTGACAGTCTGAGGCCCTGTTTAGTCATATTGAAATAAGGCAATCTGGGGCTGTTAGGAAGGTGATCCGATCTATCACCTCCAGAAAGGGAAGAGCCTAGAAGATGTGAAAGAAAATTTAGTTTAGTAGTTTTCTGTCTGGTAAGAACTCACTTATCAATAGACACAGCTGGAAAACCCTTCTGTCTGTATAGATGGAGTTGTGAAATCCTCACTTCTGTATTGTTTTGTATGTTTATTTGCATGGTCTCTGTCTGGTTCTGAGATTGTTTCTGTCTGCTGTGTAATTAATTTTGCTGGGTGTAAACTAATTAAGGTGTGAGATATAATTGGTTAGCTAATCATATTACAATACGTTAGGATTGGTTAGGTAAATTTTAGTAGAATGATGGTTAAGGTATAGCTGTGATTATTACTATATAAATTAGGGGCAAACAGGAAGTAAGTTGGGATTCGAAAATAAGGAAAAAGGGACTTGAATTTAAACTTGCTGGAAGTTCACCCCAATAAACATAGAATTGTTTGCACCTTTGGACTTCGTGTATTGTTGCTCTCTGTTCATGCGAGAAGGACCAGGGAAGTGGGAGAGTGAAGGAAAAAACTCTCTAACAAATGGTTTCAACATCATAGTTACTTAACTTCTTTATAGCGACTAGTAGCTTCAGAAACTCATTTTAAGTGATTTGGGAGGTGTTAACTGGCACCTGAGCAAAATGTAAACTATCAGCTATCAGTTTTGTTTTTATTTTATATATAGTAACTTGTAAAAAAAGAAAGGGGTGAGGGGAAATCAAACATTGTCAATAATAATTTCCCGGTTTTTAGTCATTGAGCTATTTTGATGAATACACTCTAATCTGCTTGAAACTGTTGCCAAAAAGAGGAAAAGGGAAGGGACAAGGTCAGCTTCCTACTAATTCTTACCCCTCAAGAAAGACAAGAGTAGGATTATTTTTGTTGTCATTCTTGTATTAATTTAGCTTCAGTTTGTCACTCCCCTGTACACCGAATTTTAGGTACCAAATAGACTCATAGACTTTAAGGTCAGAAAGGACCATTATGATCATCTAGTCTGACCTCCTGCACAATGCAGGCCACAGAATCTCACCCATCCACTTCTATAACAAACCTCTAACCTATGTCTGAGTTACTGAAGTCCCCAAATTGCGATTTGACGACCTCAAGCTGCAGAGAATCCTCCAGCAAGTGACCCATGCCCCATGCTGCAGAGGAAGGCGAAAAACCTCCAGGGCCTCTGCCAATCTGCCCTGGAGGAAAATTCCTTCCCAACCCCAAATATGGCCATCAGTTAAACCCTGAGCATGTGGGCAAGACTCACCAGCCAGCACCCAGGAAAGAATTCTCTGTAGTAACTCAGATCCCAACCCATCTAACATCTCATCACAGACCACTGGGCATACTTACCTGCTAATAATGTTGTGTAACATACCAAAGGCATGCACAAACTCCCCATGAGTGAGGTGTAAACTGCATCACTTAAAAGTGCACTGATAAAACAGTAGAAAAGTCACTGTAGGACACAATCTTGAACTAAACTCTCTCTTACAATATGTCTTTTTTATCTCCAGTTCAGACACACACAGTTCTCCTGACATGGTTTTGTTACAGCTTCTTTTAAGAGGAGATTTGTATAATTTGTATATTCATTTTATTTACTTCATCTGTTCAGTATTGGATTTTCCTGTTATGTGATTGGTCAGAATCACATGGTATGTTTTTGTTTCATGTTTGAGTGACCAAAGCTTTTTAAACAGATGATTATCAAATGATAAACATCTACAAATCTTCAGATGAATTATGCCAACTAGGGCCACGTCCAGACTACCCGCCGTATCGGCGGGTTAAAATCGATTGCTCGGGGATCGATATATCGCATCTAATCTAGACGTGATATATCGATCCCCAAGCGTGCTTATATCGATTCCGGAACTCCATCAACCCCAATGGAGTTCCGGAATCGACAGGGAGAGCCACGAACATCGATCCCGCGCTGTGTGGACGGGTGAGTAATCCGATCTTAGATATTCGACTTCAGCTACGTTATTCACGTAGCTGAAGTTGCGTATCTAAGATCGATTTCCCCCCCGTAGTGTGGACCAGCCCTAACATCCAAATATTAGAATTCATTAACTTTTAAACAAAGATTCAACAGTCATTCAAATATGCCTGAATAACATGGTCAACCAGTTAAAGAGAGTCAAACTCCATGTATTATTCATGAAAATATTCAGAAGTCAAGTGGTTGGCATTTTGTTTATTTAAATTTTTTCAGCTGTGCAACAGCAATATTCTGATGTTTGGAGTCATTGTACACCTCATTTGCATGAGTCTATGCCCATAATCCACCAGTTGAATATGCAACTGCACAATTGTTATGTGCAATCAAAAAAAGCCACATGGACACATTTGGCATATAACTACACCTCTAAATTGGTTGAAAACCTGGCCCAAGAAGGTCACAAGCTCAGCCTTGGCTACAATGAACAGACTTCATTCACAAACCCGAACATGTAACACTTTTTGCCTTTCCCCCACCCCTGCAAAAAGCCACCAGTACGTCTGTGCAAGTTAATTATGATAAATGAAATGCAGCTCTTTAGTGACCAATGTACACAGAAAGGTATTTGTCTCCTCTAACATCGTTGTTCATCAAGACAAAGAAGGAGCTTATTTTTTTCTTTTACCAAGGACGGATATGCTCATGAGTGACAGTTAAATTTGTTGGTGGTATTCAATTGCTAATGCTAATGCATTTTACAATCTTCTGAACTGATTTAATATATTAGACTGCCACTCAATGTCTTAGTAAACAATTCTACCCTCTTCGTTTGAAATCATTCTGTCAGATTTGGAGGCTCTTTCAATTGGCCTCAATGGCTAATGTGATAGTAGTTTACAAACAAATGACTTTTTTTTCCTCCCAAGGTTGTGGCACACAACAGTGATGTTGAGATTTAATGGGTGTTTTATATTTGTCATGAAACAGCTGGGCCATTGCTCAGCACTGAGGAGTTGTGCTTTCAAAACACCTGCATCACAGGCTGGACTTTTCTCTACAGTAGAATTAATGTACTTACTCAAATTCCACCAAATATCTCCTTTCACTATAAAGTATTTCAGTCTAAATTAATGCACAACTGAATATACTTTTTAAGAATAATTTACTATAGTTAATCTTATATAAATCTATTTTCTCCATGAAATGCCACTGTTGCTTGTGAGTCTTATCAAATGTCATATAACTACAGAAGCATTATGTTTGCAGATGTTAAAAACAAAATATGTTCATTATGGCTAATAGATTTCAATGGGAAGTCATTGAAATTACAGACTTTTTTCAGTTTTTTTGGAAATAATATGAGCAATATAGAGTTAATTTTGTGAGATGCGTTTATGAGGCAAAAATGTCAGGGGGGTTTTTTGGGGTGGAGTGGACTTGGAGATACAATTAGTGAGTTACGATCCTCAACAAATTCAGAGTTTGGTTTGGATAAGTCTCCAACTGCTCAGCACATTCTCTGTCTGTTTTAAGTTTTCTCATCTGAGTGCTGAACTGGTATACTATGAGGATGTTAAAAGTAGCCTTTAACCTGTATTAGAAAAGCCTTCCTGGGTTTCACTTGTTCATTCTCACATATTGGTTATAGTAGGACTGCATCTGTTAATAGGTGATAAATTGTTTGCAGTGTGCCTTACAAAGTATAAAACTTGAGTCAGTCCAAATCCCTCTTGCATTTCATTCCACTAATTATCTCATTAATTTAAACATGCATCAATCTCTGGCTCTCATGCACTTCAACATGGGCATTGTCAGCCGAGTTGTCCCAAAAGATAGAAGAGAAATCTCGGCTGTAAATGGGTCCTCAGCCATGAATGGTTTTCAGGATTATGACCAAGGCTTTGAATGATCAATGCAAGCAAAAAGGAAGCCAGTGAAGGGAGTGGAGCAGAAAAGTGCTGTTTTCTCAGCAGCTTAACCCCCTAAGGAGGTGTGTTCTGCAGAAGACGAAGCCTTCATGTTACTTTTACCGTCAATCCACACCTATCAAATTACAGTAATCAAGTCTGGAGGTGACAAATGCATGAATCACAGTGAATTGCTTATCCAACAGTCATTTAAAACAACAGTTTCCAAACCTCTGGAGGACAGGAATCTTCTCAAGTCAGGCTCTTTTTAGATAGATCCAGCACCCCTGCTCTGGCTCCTGGCTGACACTGGCACAAAACAATGTCTCTTATTTGGGGGGTGGGGTTCCAGTTCCAAAAACAAATTAAAAAAATGAAGAAAATCTACTTACATAGTTTATTAACTTTAAAAGTGGCACCTCAGAGTTTTCAAAGAAGGGAAAGGACGCTTTAGCCAAACTGATTTGTCCTGCATTAGCTAACATATGTTGTTTCAGCCACTTATCCAAACGTTTTACTTTCTGCTTCCCTACTTGACCCGTGTAAATGATGTAACATTGACTCAGTTAATCTCCCAACCTATACATATATCCTACATTATACATTAGTTTTCAAACGCACTGTACTTTCAGCCTAATAAAGCAATGGAAAAAGCATCCAACATTGGTAGTGAACACTGTGTTATGAAGGTATTACCCAGGTTGAGTCACACAAAGGTAAGATAACTCTACTAATATATAGGGGCAATATATTACTGAATATTATGGAGCAGATCCTTAGCTAGCGCAAGCAAGCTGACTTCAATGGAGCTGCACCAATTTATGCCAGCTGAAGATCTGGTCCTGTACTACCCTAGCTGGAAACCCATATCCACTGTCTAATCAGGGCATATTGAAATGATGTTTTACTCCTTTAGGTAATATGATCATAGGCGGTGACAGTATTTTCCCTTAAAAAGATTTTAAGAGTCCTAATTTATCTTTGGCTGTCCTAGAGATCACATGTATTAACATTTCTCAAGCTGTCATGCTAAGTTTTTAGATGTCACATCTGGTTGCATCAGTCACATCATTTTATATTAGATTCTAAAGCATGACTAATGCTACTAGACAAGATATTTTACTAAATATTCTGTTTTTGAGATTGGTGGGAGTTTTGGTTTGTTGTTTTTTTATCTATTGATCCACATATGTCTGAACTGTTCTAAATATTACAATTTGCAGGTTGCCTTTGATGTAGGATACAAACTACAGGTCTCCTCCCAAAAATCTTTGCTCTAGCAATACTTCCTTTGACTTCACTAGGAGTTAAGCCTGAGTGAGGTCTGCAGACTTGTGTTTACATGTCCAGTTTCAAACAAACAGTTTTTTTTAAAAGCCTTCTTAACCTTTTGAAATCTTATATTAAGTCATATTCTGGAAAGATCAACCATCCTGTAAACGTCTCACCCCTTGAAGATGAATAAGTGTAGGAAGACACTATCATTACTATTCCAACAAAGATTCTGTTACCCTTGAGCAGCCTGTATTGTACAGTATTTCTTATCAATGCCAATCCCTAAAAATCAAGGAAGTCACCAGTTAAAGCAATATTCACATTCAGATGCCTGACCTCAGAATATCATAATACCTTAAAAACATTCACAGACTCTTCAATAAGCACTAATTCCAAGATACAATCACCTACATTACACATGCCCAGTTCCTCACATTTAAATGCACAACCTTAACCCCAACTTCAGTAAGACTGAGATTTTAAAGTACTTTTACTACAAAAAGGCATGATGTCTTAGTAATATTTTAGAAAAAGAAATTATTAGGTCTAAACTAAGTGTTTATTTTTGAGGAAATGAATACCCACAAATAGATCATTTGCAAAAACAGCCTCTACAGGAAAGTTAAATTATCCAATCAGATATGAATGTTATAGATACAGATAAGAAACTGACAGGAGTAGGATGGGATGGAATAGAAGAGTTAAAATAAAGATATTGCCTTTATGTTCATGGTTTTTATGCTGATTACTTTGGAGAATAATGTGCTTTCCATTTTCTTGCTTTCCATTTTGTTGAATGCAATCATATTATCAATAGACTGGATTATTCACACACAAAATACGGACGCAAGGTAATGGTTCTATTATACTTGTTTTCTTATGATGATGGCCGCCATAAAATTCCTGAAATAATCATCCTCCTCCTCCACCGGTGAACTCTTCATTACATGGTTAGTCTTGCATATAGTTCAAACTGTAGTACCACTCGCCTTCTATTAGTTACACTGAAGAGTGGAGGAAGTCACCAAAAATGAACTCCCAAATGTAATTGGCTTATTGTGACAGTAGGTGTAACAACCTTCTTTGTTGTTGCCTTGTCTCTTATGGGAACAATTCTGCAGCTACACTACATGCAGAATTCCCAATGAAGTGTTTGAGAAAAGTGTACATTAGGGCCCAATTATGCACTAAACACATTTGTTTTCATTACTATGCTTTCTGTCTAGATTTTGGAAGGGTTAGTTTTGCTTTGCTATATGGCTCTAAAACTGCAACACAGAAATATGATTTTTAGCAATTATTCTCCCCAACCCTCATGTGTACAAATTTAGAAAAGTACCTCTGTGCATAAGCTAAGCAGAGTCAACACTTTTTTCCCATAGTATTCTGGAAACCTTGCAGAACATTAGACATATATAAAGATTAGATTCTTCTTTTGATCTTTTCAGACAGGAGAAAATGGAGAAAGGCTCCAATTATCTTTAACTGGCTCTAAATCAGAACCTAATTTTGCATAGAAAACATTTGTATTTAATACATCTCCAGAACAAAATAATTAAATTTATAGACGTTTCAATAGATTTGTACATTTTGAGATATGCATCAACCTTTAATGATAGAGCATGAAAAGCAGATTCTATAAATTACATGTAACATTTTTTCATGTTCATCATAGGTGAAATCAATGGAAAATTTGCAACTGACTTGTATTGGACTAGTGTTTTACTTCCTATGTGCAGCATTTATTTCAGTGCAGAATAGTTAATATTTTTCAGAATGAATGTTAGAAGTGAGGCATATTTCCACATGTCATATACCCATGTCTGTAGTTTAAAACCATATTTAGCCGCTTAGATTATCAACTATTGGAGGGTAAACAATTTTGGAATTTTGGGAAGAATGAACGAAATGCAATTTGCAGACAGCCTAGTCATTTTTACATGCAAGATTATGTTAGGCCATATTTTTACTATGTGGAATATGATGCAGATATAGCAGCAGAATTTGATAGAGGGGTTTTTTTGTAATGCATCTGAAACACTTGACATTCAGTATACAATTTTTGAAAATGATAAAATCATAATTGTAAAAAAGACCTGCAGTATTGCCAATCAGATTCTCACTGTTATGTGCACCCTGGCACATATATCTTACTGTCCCCCTGCAGAAGAAGGAATGAGCATAAAGAAAAGAGCAATTTCCCTTCTGTAAATTGGAAAGTCTGCCAACCAGCTAAGTGATCTACCATCAATCAATGTTAAATTCTCCTTAGCTGCAGAAAATTCAAGGGCTAACTATTACTTGAGAGATTTCACACAGTGACTAATGGTATATGACAAACACATTTAAAATCTGCATAGACTAGCACCAGTTTAAAATATAACAGGAATAATAAATAAATTGTAAAGAAATCCTGGTGTGTAAAATAAGATATAATCTTCTCAGACACATATTGTATGTAGAAGATTACCATTCCAGAAATGCATTCAATATTAAGACAGAACAAAGTATAAAATAAAATTAAATTTAAAAAAATTCCTTTGGCAAAGCTTCTTTCATACAAAAGTATGTCCCAAAGTTGCATGTAGGGAAGAAAAACAGGTTAGTGAGACATTTATGGCATAAATTAGAGGAGACAGTGAAGTAAAAACATTGGTCCAAAGATTTGATTTAGTTACTCACTGAAGAAGTCTGAAATCTTTTAAGCTCTAATTCAGGTATCTGTTCCACGTGGCAGGCATTCTAACTAATCAGGGATGGTATCATCACTTCTATACCAATATGGTTGTCTCTTGACATGATGATTTTTGGTTCAACCTGCACCATTTCACTTTACGTTTCTTTAAAAAGAAAATTTCTTCAGTTAAAAGGATATGTGAGAATTATTTATAAGATAGAGGTATTGCTACATAGAAATCTTGGCCCAGGTCCTCAAAAGGTATTTAGACTCTGAACTTCCATTGAAATCAATAGAATTTAGGAAACTATGTACCTTTGAGAATCTGGGCCCGCTTGGCTAATCAAAAGTGCTGCCTCTGCAAATACAGGTTAAATGCTATTCAAAGTATTTCTCTCACTGAAGGAGTGGTCCACTGATTCAGAGATACATTGTACTATAATTATATTTTGAAATGCATGGCCCTTTTTCATATATTTCCTGTAATTCTCAAAAATCATACCTTTGTAATTTAACAAAAATACCTATTAATAATGGCTGTTTTAGGTCAAAAATTGTAACCATTGAAGTCCATGGGAGTTTTGCCTTTGATTTTAAATGACCACAGAATTGAGCCCATCCTTCGTAATTTTTGACTTTGTCAAGTTATGAAAAAAAACCCACAACAGCTTGGGGAAAGAAGTCTTCCTTCTGAATAGAAACATATGGTGAAAGAAATAGACATTTATAAGTCAGAGTTCCAGGGCAAGGTATGCTATACTGAGGAATGCCAGCATTTCTTGTAACCCCCAAAGTCTGATGGAAAACTCTGAATGAAGTTAATTACACGTACTTTTCAGTGAGAGTAAGCTACACCAGCCAAACTACCCTCATTCCAGGAACTCCAACAGAAACATCAGAATCAAGAGGGAAACAATAACCATCATGTTCAAATACCTATGGCTCTTTGGATGCAAAGCTTTCAAAATATGGTTTCTTTCATTCTATTTCATCAGTCACCATCCTGCCTCCCAAAATTTAAACATTCATAGCTAGTTTCTTCAACAAGAAAAAAAATTAACATGCTGAACCTGTCCACCTCTGAATTGTGCCTTTCACAATGACTCAGGATCAACTTTAATCTTCTCTCATCCAAGCTCAAATACCTAATGTTTAAATTGGATAAAGAATATCTGTATATGTTAAAAACAGAGCAGTACAGACACCAATGCCTCTGTAAACCACAAATTTGGAAGTGTTTTTCAGCAACCATCACAGATAATGCAATAAAATCAGCTATAATTTCAGCTAGATCAGCTTCTGAGCCAACAAAAGTAAACTATCCCTAAACCCAAGTTCACTAAGAGCAAATCCTGTACAGATAATGCTTGTAAATCAGATATTAGGTCACACAGAATAAATGGTTTAAACAATCTCCCCATTAGCTGAATAATGGCTCAGTGATTCATCTCCATTATCTAGTCTCATTTGCATGTACAGGATGGCTTATAAGTAAAGAAATTGAAGATTGAAAACAAAAAGTATTTTGATGTAAACATTCAGTGCCATTTTATCTAACTTTATACAAACATATAGGGGAATAAATGATACTTTGGAAATGTTACTAGTGCAAAACAGATCAAACCTCTAAAACTTCATTAAATGCCAGGCAGAGGCATCATTTTGTAAAATTTTTTATAATTGGAGATATACCTATCTCCTAGAACTGGAAGGGACTTTGACAAGTCATTGAGTCTAGCCCCCTGCCTTCACTAGCAGGACCAAGTACTGATTTTTGCCCCAGATCCCTAGGTGGCCTG